>NC_090265.1:272356309-272990476 GCF_040414725.1 Anabrus simplex
TGATGGGAAGTAGCTGGTGAGTTAGATAACTTTCTTCTTTAGCATGCCATTCCCCTGGTTTATAAATTTTCTGATACTACTGGTACGTAACACACTGGATCATCATAGCATTCGGGCTATTCAATCCCTACTCTGAGGTACTGATTGGAATGAACAGTGTGCATATTTAGTGGAATAATGACAGATGAGTGTTCATGGCAATCTGCGGCCCGGTCATCCCAGCTCTGGAACTTTGGACTATTAGATTGGCACCGCAATCTAACCGCAGCACTGTTTGTTAAAAGTGATAAAACGTGCGGCTTTCCATTTGATCGAGTATGTTATATGATCTATTTGCTATTTGCTTTACGTCGCACTGACACAGATAGGTCTTATGGCGACGATGGGATAGGAAAGGCCTAGGAGGAGGAAGGAAGCGGCCGTGGCCTTAATTATGGTACAGCCCCGGCATTTGCCTGGTGTGAAAATTGGAAACCACGGAAAACCATCTTCAAGGCTGCCGACAGTGGGACTCGAAGCCACGATCTCCCGATTACTGGATACTGGCCGCACTTAAGCGACTGCAGCTATCGAGCTCGGTACTTACGTTTTTGTAATGACCTATGTTGATTTCAGTTAGGAAAACCACAAAGTCAGTCTTTCTGAGAGTACCGTAGCGAAGCACGGGTACATCAGCTAGTATATAAGAAAACATAAAGGTCCAATAATACTGCCTTGAGGAATTCCCCTCTTAATTATTACAGGGTCAGATAAAGCTTCACCTACTCTAATTCTCTGACAAATAGAGAGGCACTGAATTATTTAAAAGACTAGTTGATGTACCCGTGCTTCGCTACGGAATTCTACATTGTATACAGAATTCTAGGTTAGGTAGTGTACACGTTTTGAGTAAGATTGTATGAAACTGCATAGCTCCGAATGTTACCCTAGAAACACAACGGGGAAGTCACCAAACATCTTTTCTCATATGAAGACTGTGGTTGGGAATTTTCACTGTAATGGTAGACCAGCTTGCATACCATCAGTCACAATTAGGTTGGGGAGCTTTCATTATAATGGTAGACACTCACTCTCCACCTGCCTTTTTACATCCTCAGAAAGACTGTCTTAGTGGTTTTCCCAACTGAAATGAAATTACAATGACGTCTGTAGGAATGGTGCGATCAAAAGCAATGCTTTGATATGAAATACTCGTTCAAATATAAAACCACACATTTTCTCACTTTTAACAAACAGTACTAAGCTGCCGATCTAACAGTCCAAAGTTCCAGAGCTGGAATGACCAAGCCGCAGACTGCTGTGATCCGTCAACACTCTTCGTCCCTTTTCGGCGGGGAGGGGGTCGGAGGATTTGTCAGAGGACCTACCATGTGCTAAAATTGATGGTGACAACATTGTGGTAATTGATGCTCTTTGGGAAATTGCAGAAATTGAAAAAGAAAGTTTGTTGTGAAGGTGATGAAGATTATTTTGTAGAGGAGTCTTTGAGGAAGATATATCATGTTGTAGATGTTGTTGTAAGTGAGGAGATTAATGTTACGTCGATAATGTGTCAGAGTAGTGATGATTTTGAGATTAATGAAGCTTCCGTTAAGAGGGTCGAGAGCAACAGTGTTGATGGCATGAATAATGTGCGAGTGGGAACTGCGATAAAAGATATGAAAGAAGTAGTAAGTGTGGGGGAATTTAGTAGTAATGGTGGGGATCTCGAGGTCAGTGATAGTAATGATTTCAGGAAAAGAGAGAGTGTGAGTGAAGGAAAATGTGAGAAGAGTTGTGTGAATGAGATTGAGGTGATTGAAGCTGGTATGTCTGATAAGGATGAGTGGATGAAAACTGTTGTTGATGTGGATGAAAGTCTTTGTGAAGGGGATGTTAGGTCACATTTTGTGCATAATAAGAATCATAAGAGTGGTTGTGAATATTATGGCGATTCAGGGTTTGAAGATTTTATGAGGAGTAATTGTGTTGGAGATTATTTGGGAGTGTGGAGGAAGTTCAAAGAAAGTGAGAGTGGCAATGTGTATGAGAGAACAGGAAGTCGATTCAAATGTATGTTGTGTGGAATATCTGATGCTGAAATTAGTATGAATGAATTCAATGATATGTGGAAGAGTATAGGTGCAAGATGTGCGATTGTGGTGTTTTCAGAAGAGGAGGGATGTTTTGATTGTGAAATGTATGTGTGTTCCGAATGAAGGTCTCTGTAAGTTGTGTGTGAAAGAATGTGAAGAGAGCTTTTGTGTAAGGTTGGCAACCGTGGTTTGCCCTCTGCAGAGAAGGTATCTCTGAAGGTAATCATCCAGTTGACGAACACCAGTGGATTTAAGAAGGCAGCTGATAGGAGGGTGATGCAGCAGGGGAGGCATCATGGAGATAGTTTTGAAGTAGGGGAGGAGGTGTTACTAAAGGTTCCACACATTTCATCTGCTGACAATAAGGAAATTCACAAGTTTTTTAAATTGTATCAGGGACGTTACACTGTGCGTAAGAAAGTTGGCAAGTGTGCTTATCACCTGTTGAACAGTAAAGGTGAGATAGTTGGTATGTACAATATTCATAATCTTAAGAGGTACCGGTATGTAAGGTGAAGTATCTAAGTCAAGATGTTCTATATTGTAAATTAATCTTCACCGACTTTGATTTGCTCAGATGTATTGTAAATAAATCATCACAAATCAAGGGGAGGTATTGTGACTGTACAAGTGTATGATCCCCAATTTTTAGGTTAGAAAATTTTCGTAAAATAATTCGTAAAATTAAAGTCATGAAAATCATGTAATTTTGTTCATTTATTATGTAAAAGTGGAATATAATAAGAAGAATTTGTAGTAGGGAATTTTGTATCTGTGTATCATTATATTGGTGTAACTTTAATTTGTGTAAGAGTCTACATATGACATGGCGGAGTAGGTTGCTCAAGAATTGTGCAACACGGAAAACAGTGGCTATATCGGGAAAGACGGTTGAAGTCAGTTGAAAGTGTTGCAAGAAAGTGGCTTGGAAAACCAGGGTACGGCCAGGTAGTATAGGCTGAAGATTGGAATTGATCAGTGTGGATGTACACAAGTGAACGTTCTATGTCACATCAGCCGCTCGATAGCCAGTACGAGGGCTTTGTTTGAAGCAAGGTTGGGTTGACTGAGTGATACGTGAAGATGTGCCTGTGAGGCGTTGCTACCTGCAAACTTTTTGGGACGCTATAACCACATGTAGCAAACCTATATATAAGTGCGTATGCGTGTGCGACAAGCATTCTGATTCTGTTTTTCATTCGGACCGGTGCGCAGGATCTACTTCGCACAGTTTCTGATATGTTATTCTATTGTTCTTCAGTATCCATTATAGAGTGAGCACTCTATAATTACAGATGCTTACAAGTTTCAGGTAGGCATTCCGTAAAAGACACCATTAAGTGTTTATTTGTTACTCAAACTCTGTATTATTCTTCTATGAGATAATGTACATTGGGTGTGGTGGTGGATACTTAATGCACATTCTGGGGTGGATGTGTGGTTGTGCACCGAGCTAAATCTTGCTAAAGGAAATTGTCGGCCGAGTATGCAGTAATTTAGTTGGAGAAACGTGAGGGGTCACATTAACCTGTGCTGGAAGCTGGAATGAATGAAGACATTGATGAAGAGGAGTGTAAATAAGGTTGGGGATGCTCTTCGTAAAGAAGGATGTATCTGTACGTAGAGAAAGTCATCATACTTATCTTTACTAGATAAGGGTTTTTCTTCTATGGCACTAGGCAGTGCAGTGGGACTGTTACCTGGAGGTATGTCATAAAATGTATATAATGAAAATAATTTTTATTGGTGGAGTAGATGTGTGTATTTTTGCCTTTTGTAAACGGCAAACATGAGTTGGTCTCATCAAGTGATAATTTTTGTTGATGGTTTGTAGTTGTTTGTATATTTTCCTTTTGTAAACGGCAAAGACGAGTTGGTCTCATCAAGTAATGTTTATTGTTGGTGTTTGTTATATTTTTTATTTTATTTTGGGAGTAAAGTCATGGAATGAAACTTGCAGTAAATCTTTTATCGGTGGAGTAAGGATGAACCTGGCATGCTACCAAATTTAATTTCAGGGGTAAACAGTAACAGGTAAGGTTATAAAGCAAGTCTGGAGCCTTGTCAGCCTGATGACCGTCGCCTTGCGAGAGGGAGTTCCTCGTTGCTCTACAGAGTTAATTCTTCCTGTAATTTTTTGCAGGTGGCACTGAATTTTGTTATTTATACTTTATCCTAGTGACCCTTTATCCATTTAGTATTTTCAATTTCACCAAAAGGTTATAGGCCATATCCAATCAACATGGATAAGCACAACTTCGTCATTCAGAAAATTCAAGAGATGGAAGGGCAAGGTCTCATCGAACCCTCTACATCCTGTTTGACCGGGCGAGTTGGCCGTGCGGGTAGGGGCGCGCAGGTGTGAGCTCGCATCCAAGAGATAGTGGGCTTAAACCCCACTGTCAGCAGCCCTGAAGAGGGTTTTCCATGGTTTCCCATTTTCATACCAGGCAAATGCTGGGGCTGTACCTTAATTATGGCCACGGCCGCTTCCTTCCCATTCCTAGGTCTTTCCTGTCCCATCGTCGCCATAAGACCTATCTGTGTCGGTGTGACGTAAAGCAAATAGAAAAAAATTCACGTTGGGCTTCACCTATCGTCCTACCGAAGAAGAAGAAGAAGAAGAAGAAGAAGAATGGGGAGTATCGACTGCGTGTGGACTTCTGCAAGTTGAACGAGAAGACTGTTAGTGGCACCTTCCCCATGCCTGATCTCAAAGACTCGCTGAAACAAATAAGTCGGTCTAGGATTTTCAGCACACTGGATCTCAACTCTGGATACTGGCAAGTGGAGGTCGAGGAAAGGTCTAGGCCACTGACCGCCTTCATGACACCGAGAGGATTGTACCAGTTTACAGTAATGCCTTTTGGATTGAAGAATGCTCCTGCAACTTTCATGCGACTGATGGATAAGGTATTGTCAGGCCATGTTGGAAATTTCTGCCAAGTGTATCTCGACTACATCTCAATCTTACCTATTACAACCCTGTCACTGGCTATTCCCTAGCACAATTGTTCCTTGGTCGACAGCTATACGGCACCAGGGATTGGGATATTCGCCCACCACCAATTTCTGGTTAAGATGATGCAGCTGTTTCCCTAGCAGAGTGTCAATGTAAGCAGCAGCAGGACATCAAGGAAAGGCAAGCTTTGGCCAAGAAGAGATCCCTTACCCATGCCAAGGCACAAGATGTCCAAGAGACCCAGATCTTCCTACCAGGCCAACAAGTACTGCGACGTAACCACCCAGTCATTAATAAGATTAGAGGGTTTCACGCAGGTCTCGCACCTAAGCGGGTTGATACCGTTGAGGTCGATAAACAGCTGGGCAGTGGTGTCTTCTTACTAAAGATCAACCCTCCTATCAAGGTCCACGCATCAAAGTTGCGGCGAGTGACCCAACCGCTGTGTATATAGAGTAAGCCTGGTACTGCCACGGGTCCACCTGGAAGAGAGGCTACTAATGACAGCATAATCTGGTCATGAGGAGGAGAACGCATCAACTACCACCGTGAAAGAGGCAACACCAACCTCCGACACGGCATGATCTGGTCAAGAGGAGGAGAGTATGTCCAGGGACGTCGAGGAAGAGAGAAGATATAATCTATGACCAAGGAAAAGTAGACGAGTGTGATAGACTGTTGAAATTGTTTCAAATTATAGAGGGACTATTGATGCAAGTGTAATGGACTAGTATAACATGGAAACAATTCTCTAACCCATGGGTAAATAATGAAAGTGTTGAGCTTGATTATTACTGTTATGATCATTATTATTATTATTATTATTATTATTATTATTATTATTATTATTATTATTATTATTATTATTCTGCGTGAATGGTCCCTTTCGGAACACACAAAGCTTTATTTACGATTTCATTTGCGGAGGATCCAGGATGCTATCATCTGTTCACTAAAGATTCTCTTCCTTTCTTCCGTCCACTTGGTACCTGCTCTTTTTGGTACTTCATTCTCTGGAGTAACTTCCCACTTATCAATTTTCTTTCTATATATATTTCGATTCAAAATTTCTTCAGGTTGAATTTGTGCGTTCTTCATGTCCGCTTTTGTTTGTTGTGTCCAAGGGAAATTCTTTAGTTTATCAACTCTTTCAAGAATTTGGTGGATTAGTCTGGTTTCTGGAAGCCTTTTAACATGTCCATAAAATTTTAGCCTTCTTTTCCTGAGGTCTGCCGCAATATTAGATCATTTTTCTGTGGATTTCTGGGATTGAAGGGGGTACCCTTCTTCCGTGTGTCTTGGTCCTAAAATTTTCCTCATAATTTTTCGCTCTTCTTTTAGGATAATTTCAAGCTCGCCCTCTTTATGAAGCATTAGAGTTTCACCTGCATAAAGCCTCAGGTTTGTTTTTTGTTTTTATTGTAATGTTTAATCTTAACATGAAAAGACATACATTTTTTGTTGTAGATTTCTCTTGTTCTCCCATATGCTCTTCTGAGTTTTTGGACACAGTTGTTTTGGGCTATTTTTTCTTGTCCAGTTGGTTTGAGGATTTCTCCCAGGTATTTGAAGTGAGGGACTCTGTTGATTTGTCCGTGTTTTGTATTGAGAATATGGATGTCTAGTTTTGAACAGAAAAATTCTGCTTTCTGGAAAGAGATATGAAATCCGACTTTTTTGGCACATTCTTGGAGAATTTCAACTTGCTGTTATCGCTGTGACTTCATCGCTGGACAAAAGGGCCAGGTCATCAGCGAAGGCTAAGCATGGAATTTCAAGCTTGACTTTTTGTGTCCCAATGTTTAATGGGTTCCAGCTATGATTATTATTATTATTATTATTTACTTAGTTATGTACGGATTTTATTTGGTATAAATCGTGGTCGTAACAAATTGTGAGGTTGTTACGACACGTCTGATGTATATTAATAAGAGTTTATTTAATGTAAAAACATGTAACTAATAGTATATAATTTATTATTACCTGTAAATATGATTTATAAATTCAGTGTAATGTTGTGAAACCCATGGTAATAGCCCAGAACAAAGCATCTTGTCACTAGAATTGTATAGAAAATTCCATTCGTTGTAAATAGGTTATTGGAGACTCTAGAAATTACAAGAAAACATGTTGTGTCATACTTTTCTAGAAGCCTGGCCAGGCAATGTATATGAAGAGGCAGCTTTGGGAGCTAGAATTGAGTTGTTAGCGAGACTTGTAGTGGAAGTCTTTAGCCAAGTATGTGAACTCATGTTGTGGTTTTATTATGTTGGTAGTTGGTTGGAAGAAGTGTTTTGTTCAAAATGGTGGTTTATTGATGTGTGTGTATAATGTGTGCATAATTTGTACGCAATTGACAGCATCTCCTGTGTGCATCTTTGTGATTACGATAACGCGAATTGGAGTGTACTCTATTTCAAAATAGTTTATACCAGCCGCCTCCTGGTCCCTGATTCCTTCTTTCCCAACATGGCGTGCCATTTCTGTAAAGTCTGTGATATTTTCCCCACTGTCTCCAAGGGATAGAAACATGGGTAGTCCTCGTCCCCGTCCCGATTCCCCAAAATCCCTGTGTCTCGTAACCTATGTTGTCCAAGTTCCAAATGCGCCCCACAGGATTATTAACGGATGAATTTTCTGCTGGAATTGTGGAAATAGGGGACGCTTGGAGCAGTGGGTTATTAAGCATTATTTTCTGGTCACACTCTTACACAATGAATTGGAGGTTGCACTTGACCATGTGCGACTGGGAGGAATGACATTGACCGCCATTGTGAAGTCAACAAAACATCGACCAAATCGAGTTATCTTGACGAAACTCTGAACTGCGAGTTCAACATTCGCAACCTCTGCACGCTTTAAGATGCAGACGCCAGTCCACTTTCTGACATATTTTAATTTTGTGTTCATTAGTAAGGAATTTCACGAGTTTGTCCGTGCCCATAACTAGGCTAACACAAAACAAATATGCACCACGCTAGTCAGTTTCACACGATTTTGTTCCTCATTCAGATATAGGCTACCGTATCATGCAACAAATATTCACTACACTTCACTGTACCACTCAACAAAAATATATTTCTAACTTCTGAGTGTAACGTGAAATACAAGCACAAACAGGCTCGCTGTCTTTCAGCAATCTCGCTGCTAACCGGCAAGCAAAACTGAACATTCCTGAGGATAACAGCCTGCTCCCCAAAGGTGCAAATAATCCTGTGAAGTTCAGGAATTCTAGTCCTTTTTCTGTAATCACGCAACTGTGATGACGGTTATTACCCAAGTTGGAAATCACATTTCTTTCACAGGGGATGACAAATAACATTTTCAGGGCTAGTGAATAAGATGTGTAGTGGTAGTGCGTCTTATATCCATCTGTTAAGAAGAACTGTGCTTCGTTTGTGGTTTCCAGAAGGTATTTGTGATTTTATTTTGGGTGCTGAGTTTATGGTAGAGTTATCTAGTGAGTCCACGTTCATTTAATAGTGTTTTAGGGTCATATTTATTATCAGTTTTGTGCCCTAAATATCTGCCATCTTGTTCACTGCTATAATAGTTCCACTGATATCACTACTTAGATGGAAACTCGCTATATCTATTTTAAACATTTTGCCCTAACTGGCGCCCATTTTGTCTCATCTGCCATCACTACCATGGAGACCACAAAGAAGATGTGCACTCTACTCTCTTTTCACGCGGTTGCCTAGGACACAGAGCCTGCCCATTTTGTCAGCCATCTTAAGAAGGGCAAATTTTGATACGATGTGTAGCGTCTGGTCCAGAGTGGGCGGCTACACTCAGCGTCTGTTCTCCATGTTAGGAGTGGCTGTATTTATACAGGGGAAGGCAATGGGAAACCACCCCAGTGACAATATTCCCAGGAAGTTACTATGGAGAGAAAGAATAAATCAAAGGCCCCTAGTCCCGGGCAGCCCTTTAGTGGGCAAGGGGTGCTAAGAATCCCCCGGTTTAACATAATTAAAAATCAACTACGTATAGCTACATGGAACATTAGAGTTTATATGCAGCTGGAAAGCTGGACAATATGATTCAAGAAGCCAGGCGATTGAAAATGAACATCTTAAGAAACAGTGAGCTACGCTGGCCAAGTTCTGGATTGTGTCGCCATGAACGTGGCACACTCTACTACTCTGGCAGGGACCCACAAGACCGCAATCACTGGAATGGAGTAGATGTGTTCGTTTCGGCGAACTGTGTCAGATATGTCAAAAACTTCATACCAATCTCTGACCGTATAATGCTGTTACAGATGCAGAGTCAGCCCTTTAATGTAAGCATTATACAAGTATATGCTCCAACAGCGGACACAAAACATGACAATGACGTTGATGAGTTCTATGAAATGCTGAATAAGGTGTGTAAAGAACTCAACAGCACTGACATAATAATAATATCAGGAGATTTCAGTGCCAAAATTGGGCAAGGTAGAAGGTCTGACTTAGTGGGAGAATATGGATTGCGTTCAGCTAACCAAAGAGGTGACAGGCTATTCCAATTCTGCCAAGAGCAAGATCTAGTTCTTTGTAACACTTGGTTCAAACTTCATAAACGGCGCCTCTACACATGGATTTCACCACTAGAAAAGGAAACAGGAAGATCAATCAGGAATCAGATTGATTATATTCTGGTTAACAAAAGATTTAGAAATATTGTTAAACGAGCAACAACGTATCCTGGAGCAGATATTGGGTCCGACCCTGTGCCATTAGTGGCAGATATCAGATTGAAATTGAAAACCACCACATCAAAGCAAGTGTCTAACAAGTTTGATGTTACCAAATTGCAAGATAGTGCAATTAAAAAAGCAGTAATACAAGACTTGAACAACAAAATGCAAACCAACAATAGCAACAATAATGACAACAGTACAGAATATCAATGGAAAATATTACATGATACACTGTTAAAAGTCTGTAAGGATCATCTTACACCAACAAGGCAAAAGAAGCAGAGATGGATGACTGATGAAATACTTGCTCTAATGGAACGGAGAAGACAAGAAAAGGGCAGAGAAGACAGCTACCGACAGACACAAAGGGAGATTAAGAAGGAAATCAGATTAGCCAAGGAAAGATGGATGACAATGAACTGTGAAGAAATAGAAGAACTAAATAAAGACCATGATAGTTTCAAGTTATACAAGAAAGTAAAAGAGATAGCTGGGCTGTACAGAAAACAGACACCAATGACTCTCTTTGATGACACCAGCAAACCCATCCTAGATGAACAAAAAGTCATACAGACCTGGACAGAATACATAAACGAATTGTTCAGTGATGACAGAGGTGAAATTGTGTACTTACACAATGCGAAAGGTCCAAAAATTACAAAAGAAGAAGTATTACATTCCCTCACAATATCACCTAATGGTAAAGCAGTAGGTCCAGACCAGATACCAGCCGAGGTTCTAAAACTAATAACTGAAGAGAATGTTGACCAAATTGGTAAACTTTTCAATACAATTTATGATACTGGAATAATCCCAGAGGACTGGTTGCAATCGACATTCATCGCAATACTTAAAAAGTCTCATCCAAAGAAATGCAGTGACTACCGTCTCATAAGTCTGATGAGTCATATGCTAAAAGCATTCTTACGTATAATACACGCACGCATTAGAACAAAGTGCGAAATAGACTTGGATGACAACCAAATGGGTTTCAGAAATGCCTTTGGCACACGAGAAGCCTTATTCAGCTTCAATGTCCTGCTCCAAAAATGCCGCCAAGTACACAAAGATGTATTTGCATGTTTCATTGACTATGAGAAAGCTTTTGATAGAGTGAAACATGAAAAATTGATAGAGATTCTCCAACGAAAACATCTCGATGGAAAAGACATACGCATCATACAGAATCTCTACTGGGGCCAACAAGCAACAGTCAAAATCAACCAAACCAAAACATCAGATGTGAAAATCAGAAGAGGGGTACGCCAAGGTTGTATTCTCTCGCCACTCCTTTTTAATATGTATTCTGACATCATTTTTAAAGAAGCTTTGCATGATGTTGAACTGGGGGTGAAAGTAAATGGTGTTTTGATCAATAATATTAGATATGCATATGACACTCTGGGGCCTTCAAGAACTCCTGAACAGAATCCATGTCAGAGGTTTACAGTATGGTCTCAATATAAATGTAGAAAAAACTAAGTTAATGGTATTTAAGAGGAATAGTAATGCAAATGTCACCTTGTCATTAAACAACCGTAAAATAGAACAAGTCCACCAGTTCAAGTTCCTCGGCAGCATAATAACAGAGAGTATGGATCACGATAAGGAAATCAGATGCAGAATTGAGAACACTAGAGCTGCATTTCGCAGGACGAGCTCTTTGTTCTGTAATAATCATCTAAATCTGAAGCTCAGACAGAGATTAATGAAGTGCTACATCTGGTCAGTACTGTTATATGGAGCAGAAACATGGACCTTAAAAGCCGCAAGTATCAAACGACTTGCCGCCTTTGAAATGTGGTTGCACAGAAGAATGCTTAGAATACCCTGGACAGATATGATAACAAATGATGAAGTCCTAAGGAGAGCTAGGACAAAGCAAGAACTAATAACAACTATACCTAAGGAGAGCTAGGACAAAGCAAGAACTAATAACAACTATAAAAGTTCACAAAACAGCTTATCTAGGCCACATATTAAGAGGAAACAAATATGGCCTCATAAAACTCATTCTCCAAGGTAAAATAGAGGGCAAACGGCGAGTTGGCAGACCAGAGATAACATGGTTACACAACATCAAGCAGTGGACCGGTATTGAGACAACTGAGAGACTCTTCCGACTAGCAGAAGACAGAAAAACTTTCTCCAGAGTAATCGCCGACGTCTGGGTAACCAGATATGGCACTTGAAGAAGAAGAAGGGCTAGGAAAAATGTGATCATACTAAGCAGTAATAACGAAAATTCATGACGTGATAAGTGAGTTATTTTTATATAGATTTAATATGATGAGAATCAGGACTTCGAATTTACGACATGCTAAGCGGGCAAATGTATTCATGAGGAACGTACAAACAAGGTTTCACTGTATATATAAAAATGAATGTTTCTTTGTTTGTTCCGTATGCATTCCTATACCATTCATGGGATTGCGGTAAAACTTTGGTGAGTAGTTGTGCACACACCCACAAATGTTTTTGAATTAGTAAATCCATTTTACAGTTGTTGACGCACGAGTCGTTTCAACAAATGAGTGTATTTCATATAGTTTAGGGGCAGTTTAGCGCTTGATGTAGATATCGATTCCCATAATAGAATATCAATGTTCCAGCTAACTCATTCTTGGTTGCCAGCATTTCGCCTCAATGTGTCAATTATAGTGCATGACAGAATTGAATTGAATTGAATCAAATACAAACGGCAACATTTCAGTTTGTGTGTGGCTTAACAAGTGGCGTTGATGTTGAATGTAAAATTCCACATTAGATAATAGATATCACACTCATTTTCACTGCTTTTTTCCAAGTGAATATGTAATGCCATCCAAACAATAAGCAATTAGTCAATCTACACTTAACCCTGGAACCAGCAAGCGGTTTGCCTTCAAGCGGCAAGCATTTAGGCGAGTTTCGTGAGCACCTTTCACAAAATTCATAAAAATGTTGTTTTTCAATTTATTTTTTTGTATAACAAGTCATTTTATTCAGAAAAGGACGAAGAATACTATTATAGGAAATTAAACTTACCAATTTAGTATCCTGAAGCAGTATGGGCGAAGTCAAATCAAATCAAAATCTCTTTATTTGCAAATGAGGTGTCTACCTCGGTGGCAAATGGTACACTAAAATACATTATTGTCAAGCACTAAATATTAAATTAACAAGAGAAGAAAATTTTTCCTATAATACAATATTATACAATTTACGCTAACAATGTTTTCTATTAAACACACAGCTCATCCTTAATAAATTTATATTGTTTACAAAATTCTACTTATAATATCTCCTGTACTACTTACAATTATAGTCAACTGATATACAGTATGTGGAATTACTTCAAATGATACTATACAACTGGTATAACATTAATATTTACATTGCATTTATTTATTTACTATTTTTTTTTTTTTTCTACCCGTTCTGGATCCTAAGTAGCATAACGACCTGCTGCGTCTTAACCAGAGCCCCTTTTGCCACCACTTTTCAGAGTTCCTGAAGGGCCTTCACAGCTACCGTAGCAGTCCCAGGGCCCTCGAAGTCCCCACTGTACTTCACCCCTACAGGCAGTCCTCTACTTTGGCTGTCCAAACTCCTTAGACCAGGGGATGGAATTAATTTATTCACACACATTTTTTTATTTACGATAACCTGCACTGGTCGAATGCCCTCTAACACTTCATTTATTTTCTCTGTTGCTGTTTATTCTGTTCTTGAATATCTGTACAGATTTTGGAAAAGGATCAAACACTACCCCTGGTAAACTGTTCCACTCCTTCACACCCTTCCCAATGAATGAAAATTTACCCCAATCGCTTCTGCTAAAATTCCTTCTAATTTTATATTTGTGGTCAGTCCTGCCGATATAATTATTTCCCAACTGAAGCCTCTCACGGATATCTCCCCATGCTGCTTCTCCTGTATAGGCTCTATATAATCCTGTAAGTCTAGTTTTCTCCCTTCTCTTACTTAAAGTTTCCCACCCAAGTTCCTTTAACATTTCTGATACACTACTCTTTCTCCTGAAATCCCCTGTTACAAATCTTGCTGCTTTCCTCTGCACACTATCTATTTCTTTTATTAGGTATTCTTGGTGAGGATCCCAAACACTGTTTTCATATTCCAATAATGGACGAACCATACTTAAGTAACTTTTTTCTTTTAATTCTTTGTTGCATCCTTTAAGTAGCCTCATTATGACATGTAATGATCTGTATGCTTTCCCAACAATGTCATCAATATGACCCTTCCAGTGCAAATTACTTTCAAATCTCACACCTAAGTATTTGCACTTGCCATCTTTTGGGATAACTACCTCATCCAAAGTATATTCAAATTCAGTTTTAAAGCTCCTGTTTGTAAAAGTTGTAACAGTTGATTTGCCTCCATTAACCTTCATATTATTTTCTTCAACCCATTGTTGGATACTTTCAAGGTCCCTTTGTAATTCTGAACAATCCTCAATGTTGTTTATTTCTCTATAAACAATTATGTCATCTGCATACAATCTTATTTTTGATGTTATATTGTTCCCTAAATCATTTGCGTATATTAAGAAAAGTAACGGACCGATTATACTACCCTGTGCAATTCCCTTCCAGACTTTCTCTTCCTGAGATACATTATTTCCTACTTTGACTTTCTGAACCCTTGAATTTAGAAATGACCGGGCGAGTTGGCCGTGCGCGTAGAGGCGCGCGGCTGTGAGCTTGCATCCGGGAGATAGTAGGTTCGAATCCCACTATCGGCAGCCCTGAAGATGGTTTTCCGTGGTTTCCCATTTTCACACCAGGCAAATGCTGGGGCTGTACCTTAATTAAGGCCACGGCCGCTTCCTTCCAACTCCTAGCCCTTTCCCATCCTATCGTCGCCATAAGACCTATCTGTGTCGGTGCGACGTAAAGCCCCTAGCAAAAAAAAAAAAAAAAAATTTAGAAATGCTTTTATCCAACGTGTAACCCTTACGTCCAATCCTATTCCCTCCAATTTCTTTAATAATATTCCATGTTCCACTCTATCAAAGGCTTTGGAAAGATCTATGGCTATGCAATCTAACTGACCTCCTGAATCCAACTGATCTGATATGTCCTGCTGAAATCCCACCAGTTATGCCTCACAAGAAAATTTCTTTCTAAATCCATACTGGCTCCTCATGAACCAATTTTTATCATCACATATCCCTCTGATGTACTTCGATATTAAACTCTCCAGAATTTTACAAACTATACTGGTCAGGCTGATTGGTCTGTAGTTCTCTGGTTTCCTTTTATCACCCTTTCCTTTATAAATTGGTATTATTATAGATTCCTTCCATTCCTTTGGTATTACACTATTATTTATGACATAGTCAAAGAGAAATTTTAAATAAGGCACTATGTACCATCCCATTATCTTTAATACCTCCCCAGTAATTTGATCACTTCCTGCAGCTTTTCCTTGCTGAAGCAGTTGGATTTCTCTGAAAATATCTTCGTTTGTGAATGAGAAGCTTCTTGTTTCCCTCTGTCTCTCTCCCTCTCTATCTTCTGTGTCGGTTTCCAACTCTTGACAATCATCTACTGAATCTCTAAATTCCCTACTAAATAGGTTTGCTTTCTCAGTATCTGTTAAATAGTGTTCACCCCCTTCTCCCACCATTGTAGGAATTTGGATTCCTTTTCCTTTTTGATTCCTGATATATGAATACAGCTTTTTCCATTTCCCTTTGTGGTCATTACGAAGTATCCAACACACGCTAAGTATTCCAAAATAATCCGAAAGTTCTGGGCAACGTGTACATAAAAAGTAATATTATATGACGATTTTACTATGTACAAAATTTCCATAATTTTATGCTGATTAAAAATATGTAGAAAGGTTTCACTACATTGAAGTTTTGTAAAGTAAAATAAAACTGAAATAACACAAGCACATCGCACCAACACGTGAGTCTACTTAGATTCATCCTCGCTACCTTCAGGGTGGCTCCACTTCTTCCTTCTTTCACAGGCCTCCAAAAATGTTCTAATATATGGTTGTACTGTTGATGGACACCACAGTTACATCCTGGGCACCAGAAGTGGGTGCGTGACTTTTTTCTGCAGTCGACAGACAGGGCACAACCGCAGTTTCTTTCCTGGGAGGTGTACCACCTGATGTCCCATTTCTCCTGAAGGTCCAGATGGAATGTTTTGAAGAGTTTCTTCATCTACAAGACCTTCGACAATACTAACCATAAATTCCTCATGTTCAAGGGGTTTGTCGGTGTTCAAACTATATAGTGTGTAGGCATCAAAAATTACCATTACCAACAGGTTATAGAATATTTCTTTCCAGTCGAAACATTTTAGTGACATGACTTTAGAAAAATATGGAAATATTTGCGATTTTGAAGTGCACCACTATTCTTCAATGTTGTTATTAGGGTTCAGACCCATATTTATACCTAGAGAAATGATTTTTTCATTTCTGATACTGTAACGTCAACCCATCTTTGCAGACGAGAATATGGACCCATATTTCCGGAATTCATTTTACTTCGAATAATTTCTTCTGCGTATTTATTAGTTTCAATCACTAAAAGATTCCAGACAGCATTTGAGAAAAACAAATAGAAATATGTTACAGGAGGACTGTTTCTTGGAGGGCAATTTCGTATACCGCGTTTCGAACCTTGAACTTCTCTTCCACTTTTATTTCTGGCTCTGGAGGATAAACTCTTGTCCACTTCGGTTCTGTTTGGTCAACTGCATTACTGTCATTATCATCAGTAGCTGGTTCATTGTCATCGTCAATATCAGTGTCGAAATCACTTAGCATAGGCTCATATAATTCGCCAGTACCTGACGAATTATTGTCAAAATCACCGTCAGTTCCTTCTAAAAATACATCACTATCACCTTCGCTATCCGGATCAAACAAACAATTACAAATTTCACCACTTCCTGGCAATTCACTCCTTTTGCGCCACGAAAGCTAATGCACATTGGATAACCACAGCAAGCACAACAGAATGACCGTCTGCAAAGCATTCTCATTTTTCCACGTGTATACCGCACACCCTATCACACAAAACTACTTCAGAATTGTGCTGTATTTATAGAGTAGAGATTCCTATTCAACATTTTGCAAGATATGTCATAAAGGTGTTGAGTTTCAAGGCGCTATCTCGAAATTAGTCAGCACTGGCTTAATGCATCTCGATAGCAACTCTGCCGGTTGAGTAACAAGGAAATGAGTCGCGATCGCGACAATTGCCGGTTCCAGGGTTAAAACATGAAAGAAAAAGGCATCACGAGCTTCGGACACAGACGAGCAACAGAAAGAAATATTGGAAACCGTTCAAATACACACTGCTCGATCCAGGGAACACTGCATGCTAATTTATATCTTGGTGCATTCCATTACGATGCTAATTATGATTACGGTCTTCATCTAAGTGTGATCATTGGAAAAATGGATGAGTTATGCGTGTATTGCATTGCCCTCAAATTTAAGAATGAAACCCCGGGAATGAGCTGCGCAGGTGGGAAAGTGAAATTGCCAGAATTACATTCACCACCCAAACCATTATCAGTGTTGGGATCAGGCGACACAAGCCAATCAAAACATTTATTGGCAAACATACACAAGTACAATTAATGTTTCCAAATGATGTCGTTCAGTGCAACAAATATCATATGCAAGAATTACATGCCAACATTCAAAGGGTAAGGACAAATTTATAATTGTAAAGAATCACTGCTACCACTGCTGGATGCAGATCACAAATTTCTTCAAATAAATTTAATGGAAAACACTGATGAACAAATCGATCAACATTGTTGAGTCAATACTGACACTAAACAAGAAATTGTTGCTGCATTACATACTTTATTCGGTCAACATGATGAATTAATTCGATTGTTCAGAACTGCCCTTGAACAAATGCCAACTGACCTGCACCAACAACTGATGAAGTTGTGATCGTTATAGTTGGCGAAGAATTTAACTCACGTGATATAATTCTTTATCATGGAAATGGTGATGTTCAGCGAGTCTCAGAAACTCACTGTTGATAAATTTGACCATAGGTGCTGTTTATTCCTGTATTGACTTGTATAACTAACTGTAATATAGTATCCTGGTTAAATCTGCCTTATCAATATACTTTCTGTTAATGAACGTTTGGCAGTTGAAATAAGTTTGTATGATTGCTGATGAAGAGAATGTTTATTGTTCTTGAAACATGTACAATGAATATGATGTACTATGAATAAGGTTCATTAACAGAAAGTGCACTGAAAAAGTAGATTTAACCAGAATACTATTTTAAAGAGTTTTTAATACGTTTCTCAGAAACTCATAGCTCACGCACCGGATTGCAATATCCAATTTTATTTTGGCAAGGAGAAGATAGACATAATTTCATTATCAAATTGAGAAATCCATGAACAGATGAAGAAACAAATGAGAAAGTCAGTGCCGTGAATTACTATTCGTATCGATTGATTCATGAAAACGGTGAAAATCATATCTTGAAATGTCGGCAATTGTTTCATCAATACATTGTCAATGTGTATGCGAAAATCGAAATCAAACATTTGATTAAATCAAACCAAGTTGCATTCCAAAGAGTACATTCTTTTACGTGATGCAGTTGTTAATAATGCCCATGTGAATTACAATTAATTGAGAAAATTGGTCTTACTACCGGCTACATTTACAGGGAGTCCAAGGCACATGCATGAATATGCACAAAATGCTTTGAAGTAACAGACATGAATTTAGCGAGAATGATTGCTGGTACAAAGAGGTGGGAACAGTGGCAGGAGGGTATTTGGAATAAGGAGATAAAGGCTAAGTTAGGAATGAACTCGATGAATTTTTGTGCCAGAATCCTTCATATTATGAATTAATGAACCAGCACATTTCTCTGTTATCTTAATGTTTGCATTCTCTAATAATCCTTTTTATATAAATACTGAAGTCTTTTCAACCCTGATATGTTCAGCATTATTACTAAAAATGGGAGCCACCCAGGAATGCAAGGAATGTTAATCGAAGATAATAAAATAGTGTTACTAAGGTTATAATTACTATGATGATGACAATAAATTGATAATTTAAATCGACCAAGGTTTGAATAATTAATCACTTAGGTGAAGCTGTACGCATAAACCGGCTTCGGTGGTGGGATCATGTGAGGCGAATGGAGGAGGATAGGTTACCTAGGAGAATAATGGACTTTGATATGGAGGGTAAGAGAAGTAGAAGGAGACCAAAATGACAATGGTTAGACTTAGTTTCTAACGATTAAAAAAAACTAAACAAGGCCAGGGCACTGGTTGCAAATAGAGGATTGTGGCGACATTTAGTAAATTCACAGAAGCTTGCAGACTGAAGACTGAAAAGCATAACAGTCTATGATGATGTATGTTATTATCATTATTATTATTATTATTATTATTATTATTATTATTATTATTATTATTATTATTATTATTATTATTATTATTATTAAGAATTCACTAGTATCATCAGTGCTGTCCTTTGAACAAGTGAATGAAAGACTATGCTATTTGAGGGTACATTCTAAATGATTTAACATATCACTGGTGAACTGCCATGCCCCCACAAATGACAAGGCTGGTCACGGTAAAGACTCCTTTTATAAGGATTTGTTAGAACTGTGTAATAAATTACTCAAGCATGTCATAATGATTTTGGGTGATTTCAATGCAAAAGTTGGAAAGGAAGAAATTTTTGTGCCAGCAATAGGAGGGAAAGTCTGCATGACGAAAGCAATGATAATGCCATATAAATAAATGCATAAGGAAACATGGTATTCGTGTGACGGTAAGTCTGCCAATCAGATAGATCACATACTAATTGATAACAGGTATAGAAGCTCCATAACTGATATCAGAGCTTACAGAGGAGCTGAGATAGGATCTGATCACAATATGATAATTTCTTCTGTTAAAATTAAATTGTAAACCTGATGGAAGATGCAAAGTTGACACTGAGAAACTGAAACAGGAGGATGAAAGATTACAGTATAATCATAGCGAGTAGAAGGAAGAAGTGTGATCACTCCCCTAGTTCATCGGTTCCTCCACTAGGCCGCTCCCCCAGCAGTATTTGAGCTTGAGCTTATAAGTCAGCATACAAATAAAAGACAATAATTTTTTTTTTCCCATGGCACTACAGCCCTTGAAGGGCCTTGGCCTACCAAGCAACCGCTGCTCAGCCCGAAGGCCTGCAGATTGCGAGGTGTCGTGTGGTCAGCACGACGAATCCTCTAGGCCGTTATTCTTGGCTTTCTAGACCGGGGCCGCTATCTCACCGTCAGATAGCTCCTCAAAAAGACAATAATTGCATGCAAAATATTATGCTTGGCTTACCATTCCAGAAGTCAGTTGTCAGGTAGTTTAGATAGCTTCCAGGTAGACTTTGTGATCATGGAAGATTTCAGTTCCTTTCTCATCTGTCTTGTTACAAAATTAAATCGACATTTCATATAATTTAACGCAAGTTTAGGGATAATGTTCGCATTATGGTCATCGCAGCATCCTAATTCTTTCGAATTAATAGTGATACTGTGCAAACAGTCCAAACACTCGTAAAATATATCGCTCCATTTACTATGTTCACAGGAGAGTTTTTGTTCCACTACACTTTCAACCTGCACAAACACATTATAAAATGCTCTTGAAGGATGATTGAGGAAAGTGCTGTCAGTGCTGTATTTATTGCTTTAGTCCCTAATAAATGTGAGGGCTGCGGCAAGTATTTATTCCGTAGGCTTTCCGTGAAGCAGGCTGACACGTTTATGACATTTTGTGACCTTGGATACATTGCGTACTATATATCCTCCTATATAATAAATCAAACACTCCATTGCAAGACTTTGGCTATTACTGTTAATTAGACCTAAATTGTTCTCCCAGTCCGGTAAGGGGTCATCCATGTTCTCAGTGAAGTCTAGTGCTTGCCTTATTTTATTTTGTGCATTTTCTACTACAGCCTTCTGTCTTCTTAGCCAGTGTTCTCATTTGATTGATAAATGATGTTAATGTCAGTTCAAATTTTGGCTCACAATTACTACCCGATGACAGGGCAAGTTTGGTTGGAATATAAATAGACTGCAACATGTGTAAATTCAGAAAATCTATTGTTGAAGGGTGGTCGTCCCAACTTAATGAGCGTAGTATACCAAAGTGCCGTTCTTGTGGATCTTGATTAAATTTGGCTTTGAGCACATATCGGAATCCATTATTCCAGAAATACTCAGACACCTGTGTGATGCTCACAATTTTTACTGTTAGGGATTCAAGAGTTCTTTCTAAATTCTTCCTACTGAGGGAATGTTTGATGTCCTATTGAATCTTTATAAAGATCCCCTGCTGGTGTAAAAGTATTTAATACATCTATTAGGATGTTTAATTCCCCTGTAAACGTTTCTGTCGGTTCACTGTCTTCAAATCCCTTCAAGTTAATCTGTCTAAAGAACTTCATGCCATTTGCAACAGAATTACTAAATAAGTGAAAAGCAAGTCTCACATTCATGCACTGAAATTAAGTGGGGTCTATATGAGCAGACGTCAGCTTGTGGCAAACTTTCAAACCTGCAAATTTATGGCAGTTATCCATTTCAAAAACTTGTCAATAGAATTTAAAGTCCACAACTTCATTATTGTAATAGACTTGCCTCTTGTCGTGAAAATAATTCTGACGCATTTAATTATATGTACAGCATCTTGAAAAGGCCCAAAGTCTCCTACTAGAATCAAAAGGATTAGAAATAGAACACACGACCTTCCCTTCTTTTCCATTTATTCCTAAACATTTCCACACCTTTTTATTAGACTGACGTCCGCCTGTGGTGAAACCTACAATTCTGGTGCCAATTTGCTCCAGTTGTAAGACAGCCTGGATTAAAATCCGTGACAAAATATCACCAGGTGTGGAATTTCGGCTTGCATACACAGCAACCGGTTGAACCCAATTATGCAATAGGGGCACAAACATGAACACTAACGCATGATTTGAGAGTTTATTTTTTCCGTGTTCTTGGGTGTGTTCTCCTAAATTTATGATTAAGGAGTTGTTGTGGAGTAACAACACCGTGTTTATTACAAGCTAGTCTCTTTATTAACAATCCCCCAGACTCAGACTCTACATAAACTCATACATAGACATTACAATAACTGCAACTAAATAGCGTGCGGTATCCCCTTGAGTCCGTCACATCTCCTCCCCCCTGGGCCCATGACCTTCGATGTTAGGCCCCTTAAAACAACAAGCATCATCATCATCACATCTCCTCCCCACCCTGGTCGATTTCTGGAGAAACGACGAGCTGCACAGGTCGACTGATTCTGGAGCCATCTGACTGGCGTAGGATGATTGTTCGGATCTTTCCATCTCTCCCTGAATCCTCCCCAGTAAGCCGCCCGTGGCGCGATGCATTTCCATGGATCTCCCTGGTGAGCACAATAGTGATGTGTACTGGGGTCTTGGTTTCTAGGACAGTGATTAGAATAATAACAGTAAGTTATTTATTAAATTGACCACCTAATCAATACAATAAGTCATTGTCTTGGATGATTTACATTGATCTATTAACTAAAAATGGTACATGTTTCGCCTAGTATGAAGGCATCATCAGCCATTGTCTTAACCTCGGAATAAAAATAAGCACTTGATTAACATATAATAAGATGAAATTAATTTTAAAAAATCTTGAAGAGACTTAAACTAAAATTAACATTAAAAATAACAATGTTGGTTTAAATTTTTTTTTTTTTTTACAATGTGAAGAATTACAAAGGTGAAAGTATTAAAATTATTGACATTAAAAGGCTGCTATTACAAGTAAAATGGACAAAGCAACAGACTGTGATGAACAAGTAGTAAGATTGCTATAAAATTAAGTTGAGCGATTGGTGGTTACAATTAGACTCTGACGAGAATAACGATCACTCATATTTATTCAAAAAGTAATATTGAGAAAATAATGTTGAAGGTTAGTCAAGAGATCACTATATTCCTTTCTAGGAAACAAAAGACGAAAGTCATAGGCTTATGGTAGAAATGTAGAACACATTGATGAGAAGATAAAAAGTTGTAGATTAAAGGTTGAAGAACAGTGTTAAAAATGGATCTCAATTTGAAGCGATGTTAAAATGTTGTCTAGAATATGAGTTTATTGACAGTTGAATCTGTAAAAGGAAACCAGAAACAAGGTATTAATTGTGTGAAAAGATTTTTTAAAAGTTTAACGGAGATCGTGTATACTTACCATTTGACGAGGTGAAGGTAACTTGTACATTATGAATTAAATGTATTGACAACTGTAGACTTCTTACTACGAGTGTTGTAGCTGTAGGTTTGTGTTGGAGGGGGAACTGTTTGCGGAGGCGTGATTATTGGTTTGTTAGTAGTGCTTGGAGGGAAGCTGCTATTGGTGGGAGAGAAGGAGGAAAATGTGTTACTGCCCGTGTTGTATCGGTGAGAAGCCATTGGAGGGGGCGATATTAGAGACGGTGTGGCTATGGGTTTATTGGTTGCATTTAAATTAGAGGTACTAGCTGTGAGAGGAAGGGAGGGGAGTGTATTAGCTGTAGAGGAGGTGGGAATGCTTATTAATTTGGGGTTGAAAATTTTTTAAGAATATATTGGTGAGGGGAATTTAATTTTGTAATAGAATTAAAATCTGTTCATATAAGGGTTTTTTTTTATCAGTAATGTCGTTTAGATCACTAGCAATCTTCTCCTTGTTGGTGAAGAGACAATCTTCAACAGTATTCCAGTCTACTCCCAGAACGGACGTCACTCTTCTTTCCTCCAGCTTTTCCTTGCGCCATAACGTCTTTAATGGCTCCGAGTTAGTTGCCCACTTGGAGAGTGGATGTTTAATCTGTTGTAAGAGCGCGGTGAGTTCCTGATATATAGCGATTACCTTTGAGTCATCATTAACACTTGCAGTGGAAGTCGTCCATAAACATAGATTTGTCAACTAGCTCTGATGCAACTCTATATCTGTCCCGATTCAGTGTGGCAGTTTCCCTTATAGTGGCCGACAGGAGGAATGGACTAGATGTCAGTCCAAAGGGCAAGCATTTAAAGCGATAGGATATCAGCTCGTTTGATATGTGACAGGTTCCATCCTCCCTCCGCTCGATACGTTACCATAGAAATCTTGTAAGATCTCTATCATCCTCGTTGATTGTTAATTGTAGGAATGCTTGTTGACCGTCGCATACAATTGCCTTGGAGTGTTTTCTAAATCTTAACAATGTACCTAGAATTTCCGGCGCGTCGTTCAATGATGGAGAGTCTGTTTCATGGGAGGATGCGTCAAAGACGACTCTGTATTTTGTGCTACTTGTGTTGGATTTCTTCACAATATGGTGGAGTAGGTAAAACACATCCCCAGAACAGTTGTGAGGAACAGCCTGTACTTGATCTCTCCGTATATAATCTAACATGTGTTTATGGTAAATGGACTTCAGCTCATCATTCCTTTGTAGTCTATTTTCTAATGATGAGAATCGCCTTTATGCTGTGGTGAAGTTGGAGGAAAAGAGAACGCCCTCTTTCCTAGGCAGCGAGACAACTCTCCTTCCATCTTCCTTATTGTAGGTGTTATGGAAATCTTGGAGAATGGCGTGATCCTTGGGTGACAGTGCTCGCCCTTGATGTTCCTTAATGCCGATGGTTTCCAACTCCCAAAACTGACATACACTGTTATCGGAGATTTCATCTACAGCAAATGAAATATGAGGGACCGTTATCTGGTTGACTGTAACGCCAGATCTGTTTCCGCTAATGACGTATCCAAATATAGTAGGCAGTAGAACAAGAGAATGGGATACTCATTGGTTGTTTCATAATCTTCCAGTAGTGATCTGCGCCTGTGAGAACTTCTATCGGAAGTTCTCTTTTGTCTTGCGGATCTGCTAGTTTGAGTTTGTTGAGTGAAGCCAGGACCGTTATGTCATGCGGTGGCGTCGGTTGTGGTGTATAGATGTTGTGACTTTCGAAAGCACCAACTGAAATACGAGCATTAGTTGAAAATACCATCATTTCAAATGAGACGTTCCGTCTTGGAGTTAAAGTCCTAGAAGGTGATTCAAAGGTTGTTAACTCCAATGTTTGGGTATGATTAACATTGAGTTCCAATGAATCTATCCGAGAATGATGAATAAAGCTAGACTGACTACCAGTGTCCAGGACACAACGGTTAAGTTTCAGTTTTCCTGTCAGTCCTTTGATCCACGTGCGAATAATCTGAAGGCATGTGAAGTTAGTAGCGGTGACTTCTATTTTGCCAACGGAAGAAAGCAGGGTGCCTGCTTTACTGCAGATAGATAGGTGATGGAGACACTTACACTGGTTGCAGGATACCTTTCCTCGTTTGAAACGCCTATCCTTACTGTGACCTTTCCTGAGACACAGGAAACAACGTTTTGCCGTCTTAAGTTTATCGGTGCTAACCTTGGGGTCTTGTATTTGCTAACAGTCTTGGCCCTAGTGCCCTTCATTTTCACAATACACACAAAACGGTGCCGTTTCTCGCTTGCTTCTTCTTGCAGCATTATTTGCTTTTGTGTTCACCTGAAAAGCGGCGGCTGTAGGTATGTGAAGTGCTGCAGGAAAAAAAACTCCCCATATTTTGTGTGCATTGATAGCTCCTTTGACCTCTTCATTAAGGAATTCCATTAGTCTCAAGAGATTCCCCTCTTGCGTGTTGTGTCTTTTGGTGTGAATGAGCCAACAGCGACAGATGTCTTCCGGAAAGGCACGCAGTAGCTTAGGAGCGAGTATCCTTCCGTATAAGTCCACGTCCTTTCCTAATGCTCGCAAGGCTTGAATTCGCCTGTGACATTCGATGTACGTATTGTTTAGTATTTCCGGGCTCTCTGAAGCTCTACTCTCAAGATTTTCTAAGAAATCTAGATGTGGTTGGATAATTCTATTTTTATCCCCATAGCGTGATATCAGAATCTGCTTAGTTTGTTCGTATGCGTCGCTTGTAACGGCTATCCTGTCGACTAGCCGCTTTGGTTCCCCTTCCAAGTTTCCGCGCAGGAAAAACGTGTTTATTTATGGCAGAGACTGATGGATTTCTGTCTATAAATGCCTCAAATTGTTCCCAAAACTGGGACCATTCCTCGATTTTTCCCATGAGTGGTTTCCCATTAGTTCCTTATTTCCAAATCAGGCAAATGTTAGGCTCATGTCGTAATGGTTTCCTATTATTTCCTTATTTCAAAATCAGGCAAATGTTAAGCTTGTGTCATAATTAAGGCCATACCACACACTAAAGAACTTCCGAGGTAAGATACGTTAATGAAAAATTTAAGTTTTCAAAGGGATTTTGATGTGTTATATTTCTGTATTGCTCTGTTTCTTGTGTCATTAGCAATAGCATGGAATTTCTCAATAATATAAAACGGGTCTCGTGATAATACGCACAGTCGATCACCCACTATACTGTTTTAACCAAAAGCTTGCAACACCAAGGTTGCATACTAAAAAGTTGGCAGATTCATAGCAATGTCAGAGCAAAGGGCGGGTGGGTGCATATGGGTTAAAAACATCCAAAGGCAGCGCCTGATAGAGGAATGTAGGGAGAAGTGTTCTCTTAGCCTGTACAATAAAGTCACTAAAGTTGCAAGAATAAGCCTTATCAATGTAAACAGAGCAGAGAGAAGAGGTTTGTTATGGTTGTTTATGGGGCTGTACAAGAACAAAGGATGGACTAGGAGGACAGACAAGTCACGGTGTTTATTGTGAGAGAAAGTGTCCAATTACCTTCACTTGGTGAAAGAATGTGTAGCATTAGAAAAAGTGAGAAGTACTGTAAGTTATTGAACCCAAAGGAACAAGCCCTACTCAAGCAGGGGGATAAATTGAAAATTGTAAAATGGGTGACGAATGAATGGATCGGGGTCGGTAATTTAAATAAATACTTATGTGCTGTTAAAAAATTATGTGTGGTCCAAATAGAAGAAGGAAATTGACAAGTATCTTAGAATAAACTGTAAAAAGAAGGCTTGGCGAGTGTGATTTAAATGCTGCTCTTCAATAGCGAGTCTGGGGTTTAGGATATTTCGAGTTAAAAGTAGTCAATGCATAACTCAGCAGGCTGAAGGAACGATATGTGTGTGCAGCGAAATGGAGTAATAGAGGACGTCATAATTAAGAGCAAGCAGACAGGTTCAAACATATGGAACATGGTTCAAGGACAGTGGCTGCTTGCTAAGATATGTGCGTGTGAGGAGGAAGTGAACAGAAGAGTGTTGCTGACACAAGGGATGGGGGCAGGTCATGTACCCCCACAGAGTGCTGTTATGTTTTATTTATATTACTGTGTTATATCGCCGAAAGGCATTTATTTTCTTTATTCTGACACTAGTAAGACCTATACTAACGTACGGTCTACCTGCCTGGCACCCTACCATTGCAGCTAACCTTCACAAACTAGAAGGAATCCAACGTTGCGCTGAACGACTAATTAACAAGAACAGCTGCCTGTCTTCCCTCCCGTCAATCGCCTCCTTGTGTAAACAAAGCGACATCACCTTCTTACACAAGTCCCTCACAGGAGCCATTCACCAATCCCTCGACTCTCCTTATCCTACAGCTCCTTCTGTAGAGGCAAAGGGGTGTGTCTTATACCCCCCTTTGCGCGAACTGAGTCATACAAACAAGGTTTCTTTGCTCGTTCAGCGCGGCTTTGGAACGATCTACCCGCCAACATTAAATGTAGAAATGTAAATATAGTTAAATATTACGTTAGGAAGCACATACGGTGAGAAAATGCATGTGAATATGTGGAAGAATGAACGAGGGAGTGAAAGGTTGTATAAATGAGAAATATGTATATATTAGGCTATTCTTTGTTACTTTACCTGTAAATAGTGTATATAACTGTTTTAGTTTAGGATTTAGGTAATTATTTCAAAGGTCAGGGGACACTGCGTGTAGGGGCGCCTGGCCTTCCATAGATAATGTAAAGGTTTATGAGAAATAAATAATAAATGAATGGAAAAAAATATTTCTCTTTTTTTTAATTAGTTTTATATGTCTTAGGTTAGATGTAAATTAGTAATTATATTTGGTAGAAGGAATAGTACATTTGGTTTTATGGGTATTGTGAACATGTATTTGGGCAAAAGCCTGCTATGCTCAGTGTGTAATAAATTGGATAGACGGGCTTGAAAGAGTCTACCTCAAACCAAGAGCTGTATATACATTTGTTAAAAGATCAAGTTTTCTTTGTAGTGTATATGTGTTTGTACAGTGTGCTAAATTTTAAGATAATACAGGTGAAGGGAATTGTGTGTGTTGGAAAGTTGATCTTGTCATTTCTAAGAGTAAGCTCCCGAAAATTCCGAACCCCAGTCCTCAGCCTGGCAATCCTTAGGATCACGGCAGCTCATACCTGGGTCACTTTCATATTGTCAAAGCCAAGGATGAGACTGAGACAGATCAGTGAAAGTAATAAATTTATTCTAGCCCATACTGTAAACACTACATCTTACAAGAACACTAATTCAATTCCATACTTTTATTTAATCAAATCATTAGCTGTATTTCTCCCTAATACACAAAAACACATCCGAAAATGAAGAGGCAATATACACCTCACCTCTCCAATAGACAGAACCATGGCCCACAACATTTCCCTCAACTCACCTACTTCCTCTCACCTCCATACAGAACAGAGTCGATAGCAAAAGCAAATCTGTGAATTTTTTTTTTTTTCATTATTATTTAAAACTAACAAAGCAAAAGCTAACCAAGCCAACAGAAATGATCACACACGTATAAATTTTCCCCCTTTTGCCCTACTTAATTAACGCCTGGACAACATTTACACTCTTTGAATTAGCCCTTAACGAATCCCACAGGAGGCAGTCTGTAACTTAAATGTTTGGAATGTGGATTAGGATATTCTTATTCTCTGGAATTACTCAAGACGATCTTTTAAATTATCATTTATCACAAAAAATGACATCTTACTAACAATGTTGTACATATATACACATGATTTAAAGGATTTGATAGAATCTGAAAATATTCTTGTAGAATGAAACATTTCATTCTTTGTTAAATAGGGTGTATTTTTTACAGGTATGTTGCAGTGTTATATAATGAACTTATGTGTTTGACAAACTGAAAAGCTCCTAAGTGACATCTGGAATGTCACTGCTCATCTCAGCAATCCTGAAAACTGTGGTTTCTACATTAATATTGGTCATTTTATATTATTTTTATACTTTATCCCTTTTCACCACTGCCCTAGGTGTCTTGGTCTCTCAGTATTTTATTCCAGATAGTAAGTCACATGTGTACCAAGTTTGGTTGACAGCTATGCTGGAACCATACACACATCCATAATCTCAACCATTTTGGGATTTTTTTTACGCCTTCTCACCCCCCAGCCAGATGGGGGTTTGAGAAGTAATAAATATCTCAGCAGACTAACGCTAGCTATGAATTGAAAATGAAGCAGATGCTTACTTGAAACAGCAGGTTTGTATTCTATTGCAGAATTCTTAAGCTGACTTGCTATGGTTATGGCTTGTCATTTCTTCATCCGATTCCTAGAGCGGATTGGTGTGCCAATATCTCCACAACGGTTGGTTTTAGGGCCTTAAAACATGGTTTTTGGTCCCATAGGGACTTAACAGAGTTTTGTTCTTTGCATCGTGCTGTCTCATCTCTGTATATCAAATTCAATATTTAGCAAATGTTAGCTTATGTTAATGTGCCAGAGGGCCTAAATCTGTGGAATGGAAAAGACTGTTAAATTTCTTGTAGACGGGGTTACCCACAGAGTCCTAAAGGTTAGTGTACAAAATTTGGTTCAGATTTGTGGAACGGCATGGATTTGTATAAGGAATGGATGGACGGAGAGATATTCTGTTTTATAAATGTCCCCTAAACTCAGTAATCTTTCACATTCCTGCTAGCTATTTTAACTCAAGTAAAATGCAGACCTTAAGAGTAGGATCCTGTTGAATATAAAAGCTGTACTGTTCATTATCACCTAGCTACATTACTAAATAAATGTAGGAAACTTTTCAGTCTATAGAAACATTAGAACTGACTGCAGTGTTTCCATGTTTGACATGTTTATGTTACACAAAGTGAATTATTGGAAATGTAAGGATAATTACCATATATCTTCCCCATCATAACTTCAGTCTGTGTACTGAAATGGAATATCAACAGTATAGGCCTACATAGTCAGAGAGAGAAAGCGAGCAAGGCACACAGATATTATTGAGATTTTTATTGCAGTAAGTTAATTGACACTTTAATTTCATATTATATTTTAAGCAAAATTTATGTACATGTTTTATCCTAGGTACTTCTTCCCTCGACAGCTCTTGTGCTCACACTTTTGGACTCTGCAGCAGAAAACTGAATTTGCATTGCACAGCCAACGTCGAAGATTATATAACTACCGTCCAGTATTCCGAGCTCTGCAAGCGCAGCTGGACTTTCTGGATGATAGTCCTTTGAAAGAATCTTGGGCTCATGCTTTAAGCTTATTGGGCAGTGGAGTGCATCCAAAACCAGAGGAAATTCTTTTGTGCAAGGATTTGTTCTGCAGTCATCCCTACCATCTTCTACATCTTTATTCTAGTCATGTGGTAAGCACATACAAGTCTCCTTTTTTTTTTTTCTGTGTCCAGAAAATATTGATTAGTTATTGTTGCGACCGATGAATCAACATACCAAGTGCACATAACAAAGTTCATTTGCCTAGGCCCTCAAATATAAGTTGATACAAGTCAGATGTAGGAACATACTGCCCTACACGAGCAGACCCAACACATCACTCAGCAGGTGATATAATATATTTATTCCACATGAATAAATAAATAAACACCACATAGGTATTTACAATATGTACGAACAAGTTTAAAGATCCTCCAATATGCGTCTCCTGCTGCCGGTCGCCATGTTCTGTGTCTATCAAAGATTCAGCAGCCTGTTGCGAACTGTGAAATGACAAATATGAAATGCAGCAGGTGAGTTGCCAACACAAAAGCTGCAATAGTTATGAATAGGTGATAAAACTTCAAGCTCTTAAACACCATGAAGGAAGAACATGATTATTAGCCCCTCAAGGATTTGAGACATCTAGGAAGGCAAATACACTGTAGAACTAGCTATTTCTTTCCTTCAGAGAAACAACAGTAATAGTCTGGCTTCTTGGCTGAATAGTCAGCGTACTGGCCTTTGGTTCAGAGGGACTGGTTGTTTATGTTTATCTTAATACACTTCTTTTCGTATACACTTGACACAGAAACACTCAATAGTGAATGTTTCCCTCCACATATGTTTGGCATCAGGAAGAACATACGGCAATAAAGCTGATCAACCTGTCTGCTTGGTGCTCATCCTCTTCGCCTTTTACTATTGACTGTTCCCTTCTCTAAGTTGTCCATCTGTCATTTTGTGATGTGGTCAAAAAACTGCAATGTCTTCTGGTAACATAGTAAAGCAAGAGGTCTTCTCATGCCTAGCTCATTCCTGATCAAAACATTCGTTCTCTGTGTCCATGTTATTCTTATCATTCTTGCTAGCGCCACGTTTCAAAATAATCTATGCATTGATGTTCTCTAGCTTTGATAGTCTAGGTTTTGCAACTGAACAGGAAGATGGAAAACACAACAGTCTGCACCAAGCAAAGTTTGGTGTTTCTAGATATTCCTCTGTCACGCCAGATGATTTTCAACTTTTCCATTACACAAGTTCCAAGAGCTATTCTTATTTTAATTTCCTGTTCACAGCCACCGTTATGACTCGGAACTCAGTCTAGATAAGTATTTTCATGTTACAAGAGTCAAGAGACCAATGAACTGAAGGTATTTGTGTTGGTCAACTACTGTCAGCTTTGTCTTGTTCAGAGTCTGACTTTTTACCTTAACACGTTCGAACAATATAGCAAGATTTTCCTCATTGATGGTGAATAGAGTGGTATCATCAGCAAAACAAAGATTATTTATCTTCCTTCTAGCAATGGAGATTACACCATCCCATCCATGTAGTGCATTTCTCATAAATGTACTCTTCATAGATGTTGAATAGTTGGAGAGACAACATACATCTTTACCTGAACCATTTACGTAGCTCACTGTCAACTTTGAGTCTTGCTGTGTTGTTATTGTACAACCCCTCAGTTAGTTTAATAAGATTAAAGATTAAACCCATTAATTAGAGGACCTTTTGCAGCTGTTTCCAAATCACGCAGTCAAAAGCCTTCATGTATTCAAAGAAGCATTTCAGCATAGGAACGTTGAATTCTCGGGCTTTCTCGATGAGTTGTCTTATATTCAGCATCTGCTCCCGAGTCCCTTTGCCTTGCACAAATCCAACTTGTTCTTGTGGAATCTGTTGCTGTATGAATGGCTTTAGGTGCTGGCAGATGATATGGAATAGAATCTTACTGGCATGTAAAATTCATGCAATAGTCCTATTCATTTTTGCAGTCCTTTGATCCTTTCTGATGAAGTGGACCAAACACCAAAGTGACCCAGTCCTGAGGCTATTCGCAGGTATCCCAGACTCTGTTACAGATGAAATGGGAATATCTACACCATCATATCATATATCTTTTATCATCTCTGCTGATTCATCGTCATTAGGGATTGGAAGTTCATGCATTTGCATATATTTTTCTCACCATTGTATGAATATGCTGGTAAATTCTTTATGCAAATCACTAATATCTGAACAGAATATGGCCACTTTTATTGTGCATAAAGTAGAGTCTCCTTGGCTCAGGAGGCAGTGTGCCGGCCTCTCACCACTGGGTTCCGTAGTTCAAATCCCGGTCACTCCATGTGAGATTTGTACTGGACAAAGAGGAGGCGGGACAGGTTTTTCTCCGGGCACTCCAGTTTTTCCTGTCGTATTTCATTCCAGCAAGACTCTCCAATATAATTTAATTTGATCTGTCATTCATTAATCATTGCCCCAGAGGAGTGCGACAGGCTTCGGCAGCCGGCACAATTCCTATCCTTGCCACTAGATGGGGGCTTCATTCATTCCATTCCTGACCCGGTCAAATGACGGGAAACAGGCTGTGGATTTTCATATTGTGCATAAAAATGCATTTTTGTCTTTTTTAATAGATGCATCACATTTTGGGTTTTATGCCCTAAAATGGCATATTGAAAGGATATTATCCTTTTTATTATGCTTATAATGCATGCCCTGGCATTTTCTAATAATGTGTAATATGTTCCGCAAGTGCAACGAATATGACTGATGACAATGTGCGCCGTTCCCGCGTCCAGGCATGGACGCAAGAGATCCAGACTAGCTCTAAGTACAACATTGATTCGATGGCTAAGATCTATGGATTATGAGTTCCGTAAGAGAAAAACGCTCTGGTCAGTTAATGGCAGATTCTAACCAACGTTGGAAGACGTCTCTTACCCGTTACCAGTTAGATACCATATCCATATTAGTCATTAGAGAAATCGTTGTAGACTTAAGATAGTACAGTCTTACATCTAACACTTATTCTAGGAAGACATAGAAAGAGTAATGAGGTTCTAATATCCCACATTTATTAAATTATTAAGTCAGACAATAAAGGAAAATTCATCTTAAATTCAATCAAATGAATATTTCTTGAAGTAAATAACTCTGTATTATTCTTAAAGTCTGTGTTCATCACCAATGTTCCAGAAAGTCATGTCATCTGACCTCTACTGAATCATTAATTCACAGTACATTGTCGTGACCTCGTTATATCAAAGGTAAGAATGGTTGAACCTACGAAGTTACCGTAATATAAACGCATTCTAGGGCTCCATCACTTCATTTTATAAATCTTTTGTTTGGTCCCTCAAAACCGTAGAATATTAGAAGCAAAGTATTGTACAACATTAGGGAATTATTTATAAAATTAATGGTTTCATTCATATGCAATTCACCTAATAAGTTTGGTAATATTGAATTAAATTAATATAAATGAAATTAAAACATTCGAGTGAATGGTATTGACAAGAAATGAACATTAAAATCAATAACTTTAAAAGTGTTGGATGCATCCATTAAAATAAGAAATAAAGAATTATATCAGTTACTATTTACAATGTCTCCGATTAAACTTTCTTAAGAAAAATAAAGAACGCATTTGGAATCGTCAAGTAAGTATTCAGATAAGGATTGGAGTCTATGTTGCCTTGATATCGGTTATTCTTTGAATAAATGTGAAATTCAGTTCATTAATACCTACTCCCTACTCATTAAAATGATACATGTTATTTAAGTTACACTAAATGTTTGTATCTATACAGGTTAAAATTCTCAATGAAAATCGTCACAATACTTCTCATGACCTGGATTGACTAGTACACTCTCATATGCTTTGCCGTTTAAATATTCATATTCATATGCTCAATTGCCTCTTAGTCACTCATATTTCCTTGTGTTATTCACCGTAAGTTAAGCTATGTCCACTGGAAGTCGTAATCACCCTCAAAATAATGTTATCGTAAGATTTAAATTATAGACTTAAGATAATATGACCTTAATTCAGGGATAAATATTAATTTAAGTGCGTATTTGGTTGTAAGAAACGTCATCACACATATCCTACTAAGTTATTATCAAACATACTACCAGTGGAAAATCTAGTTGGTTGGAAGACACTATCTTCGACTAAAAATCCTTGTGTGAATATATATGTCACCAGTGATCTGTCTAGTAGCTTGAACATTATCCGAAATGAGGTTATAAACTGTGAGAGTTGTCAAAATTATCCGAAATAATTCAGTGAAGGCTTAAGTACAACCATGTCTACCTGCATGATTATTCCGATGATCTCAACATGGATAATAGCACTGCCCATCAGCGTCTAGATCGTATCCTAAACCACATGATTCTGCATAAGATTAAAAACTACCGTTTGGAATTGGCAAAGATTCAATGACAATCTCAGAAAACATCACTTGAAAATCACTTCATCTCACCTGTGACAACTATGACTATTCACTCGAAGAAAGATAAATAAATATGACCATCATAAGTCACTATCATCCTTATACCATTTCTATAAGATGTCAATTATCACTTTTACTTCACGTATAATAAACCTCTCACTATATTATATGCATATCAGTTCATTAAACTGCACGCAAAATGTGCCACGAGATTCTTAAAATATCACCTTACTTCCTACCGTCATAGTGTCAAATTTAACATCATAACTTTGAGCAGTACAATGCCTTATTCCTTCATAAACACTTCCTATATACGATCTCGTACCATGTGACCTTAATTATATTAGTAAACACTCGTATTAATACCAACTTCACACTTTACTCTTCACTGATAATAATAATAACACTAATCATTTACTCTCACATATCATTGGAAACATTACGATCGGAATATCACTTGGTGACCACGCCTACTAATGGATCTGATGTTACACATAGATGAGTACTTACTTCCTACAACCTCACCTAGACGTTTGTCTACGCACTGTCTTCGCACGGAAGTACACATATCAACATTTAATTATAAAAAGGTAATGTTCTCTTACTTACGAAAACGACTCAGATAATGGACTTAGCTTGTCTTGAGGTGGTCTCGATGTCTTCTCATCTCCGGTCATCTGAGATTAGGATCTCGTCATCTGGTTCCTTCACGAGTGATTGGGTTCATCGTAGCTCCTCACAGCTGATTACTGGTCATCTGGGCTGATCAACATCGTATCGCCTCATCAAGGTCCAAGTAGCATTGCCTTGCTTCTTTACAGGTTCATAGTGGAGTCTCGTATGTATGGAACAGAGCAACAACAAAATATGTGATTCATTGCAGTCATTCTTCAGTTAATATATCTCTTGGGAAGCTTAAATTGTGTAGGTTCTGTTATGGTACAGTTTAGTTCAATATGACAGCTTCAAATCGGCTAGGATAATTGCTAAGTGTTTATTCTGTTTGGAAAATGAAGTTCGCTCCTCTATGTTTTTGTTAGTGCAAGTGCACTTGACAGCTGATCAGTACGTATGCTTTTTACTATTGAGCGGTATCCGATAAATTTATATATGCTCTGCGTCAATTCGTGACGTATCTCTATTATAATCTGGGTAATCTCCTTTTTATTGTATTTTAAATTTCGCGCAGCGATTAGATCTTGATAATAGATGTTATGCATGTAGCCGCGAATTATATTTTCTTCTAAATTACGCTGTTTGCTTCAGATAAGTAGATTCAATCTAGTTCGATGGCTTCTTGCTGCTGCAAGGTCTGATTGTGTAATGAATGTTGAGAAAAAAAATTTTTTTTTATAATAATAGGTTTAAATAATGTCCATTTGTCATTCCTTTCCTGCGCCTTCTAGACATGGTTCTTTCCGTAACCAACCGATGAAAATAACTACATTTCCGTCTGTAAACATCTTAATCACTGGGACTCCATATTTGTTCCCACCAGCTCGCATAAAGAACTGTGAAATGGCACAAATGATGACTCAGAGATAAGAGGGCTCATTCAGGTAAGAAATGAGCATTTAGCTACACAGTATGAAGGAATGATGAAGGAATGGGAAATATGCTTCAGCAGTGAACAGCAGGATAGCGAACAGGGAAGCAATACTTGATGTGCAAAGTTGGATGTCATGTATCTGTGATGCAATCCTGGTATTTCCCCACACATGCTTGGGAATTACTGTTGCTAATCTTACTAATTTACACTAAACCAAGCAGTTTTGAGTTAATGTTTAGCTACAAGAAATTGAAAATTCCAGTATCATTACCAGGAACTCCATGAAGGTTAGCATAACTTATGTTCAATTTCAGTAGGGTTGTCCATGAAGTAATTGGAATGAATGAAACATCCCTTTTGCAGAAGATGTGCAAAGGAGAAAGAAACTTACCCAGTTGTTGAAAGATAACAGAAATATATGATATCTATGAAGAAGTCCATGCCTTAGATGGTATGCGAATGAATCGATTTGTAGATATTGCAGCGATGATGAAGCATTCTATCATTGTCTGCGAAACAAACACAGTCAATGAAGCTGTAGAAAAGCTTCTGTTTGGTGTGAGGGGAACGATTTATCGATTGGTGGTGAACATACTGTTTAGTTTGGGGATAAATAAGAAAAACCTTTGCTCTTTAGTGGATTATTCAATATCATACTTATATAAACAATTAACCATTATTATTATTATTATTTATGATGAATTTGGTATGCTGTGTCGCTGTAATAAAACAAGCTGGAACTTTTTTTTTTTTTACAATTTGCTTTACGTCTCACCGACACAGATAGGTCTTATGGCGGCGATCGGATAGGAAAGGCCTAGGAGTGGGAAGGAAGCGGCCATGGCCTTACTTAAGGTACAGCCCCAGCATTTGCTCGGTGTGAAAATGGGAAACCACGAAAAACCATCTTCAAGGCTGCCGACAGTGGAGTTCGAAGCCACTATTTTGCGGATGCAGGCTCACAGCTGCATGCCCCTAACCGCACGGCCAGCTCGCACGGTCTGCAACATTTTACAATTAATGTTTTCCATCTCTCAAAACTGACAGCAGAACCTTCTATTCACCAAATCATACAGTCAGTAAGTCATCGAGTTTCACTAAGACGACTCAAATAGTTTTTGATGGGTCTGCGAAAATGACCATGGTTATGTCTCAATGACAAACTGTTAGTTGGGCCGACAATACAGCAAGACCTGCAATCCATTATTCTGCGATTTAGAATCCATGAAATAGCCTTCACAGTGGACATAACTAAAATGTACAGTCAGGTGAATGTGTAAAATATGTGTTTCTTTTGTGGGGTACTCAGTGCCCTGGTGTACGGTTAGTGTCACTAAAACACAGGTGTACAGCTCCAGGGTTAAGTAAATAAATAAATAAATAATTTTAAAAAATAGAAGTAGTATGTATATGACCACGGAAAACTCTGAGAAGGAATAAGGTTAATTCTTCATACAGAAAGCAAATACTCAGGTGCAAATGGCTTAGTTACCTGTAAAAGAAGTCATAAAAATTGCAGTTACAACATGGTTAATTCTCAGTCCAGAACAGTGAGCACAGGAAAAAACAAATCTGAGGTGTAATTATTGAGGTAGCCTCCAACTACAGTAAATGAAATATTTCACTCTTGAAGTACAAAGACCATAATATTGAATTATCTCATTTACTGCTAAGATGACTTAACTTGAGTATACCAGTATCAGTAGCAATTTAAGTGCACTTAAATGGTGTCAGTATACTGTATTCACTGGCATATTAAATGATCCTATCATGACAAAATTCTGGCACCTGGGCATGTTTTGCAGCTATCTGTAGTTCTTCCAGTGGTTTATCATCGTATTAACATATCAAGAGTTTTTGGTGATGCAACTATGAGAAAGGGGATTAGCGGCTATCACCTTAATTAAGGCACAGCATTTGCCAGGTGAGAAAATGGGAAAACCATCACCATGATTGCCAACCAGGTTTGAATGTGCAATTTCAGGATTGGGAGGTCAGCACTCTACCTCGGATCCACTGAGGGATTAACAGACTTAACAATTTATGTATAATTAAGCCAAGATGAAATTTAGCACTTCTTTTCTTAGTGTAGAAAAACCAAACCTCATGGCGTAACAGCCCCGAAGGGCCATGACCGACCAAGCGACCACTGCTAAGCCTGAATGCCTGCAGGTCACAGTGTGTCGTGTGGTCAGCACAACGAGTCTTCCCGGATGTTATTCTTGGCTTTCTAGACCGGGCCCTCTATCTCACCATCAGATAACTCCTCAATTGTAATCCCATGGACTGGGTAGGCCTTGAACCAGCCCTCAGAATCACGTAAAAGTCCGTGACCTGCCCGGGAATCTTACCCGGGACCTCCAGGTAGAGGCACGTATGCTACCCGTACACTGTGGGCTGGTCTTTTCTTAGTGTAACAGTACAGTTTATATGGAGATGATAACTTTCTTGTTGTATCATTGATTAGTTGATATAAATGAATAAATTACATTGGTGCATTCTTTAACAGTTTTTACTGTTTTCTCTGATCCAAATCCACTTTGGTAAAATTAAGTATGGTTCCTGTCCAGTTTTGCTGTATCTTTCCACCACTCTTCATCAATCACTGTGCTCCAGTCCTGATTCCATTGTTTTATGTTGTTCTTAACCAGGTTCATCCTACATAATCTGGATCTTCAGTTGTCTCTCTTCTTTTGCAGTTTGTTTCAGCATCCTCATTCTTATACCATCAGATTTCCAGTAGCTATAGTTTCTCTTCTCTCTTCAAACCATGATGGAAGAAGGAGAGATTATTATGAATATAAATCTATTACTAAACACCATTTACGTAATATTTAAGTGGAACTAGAAACATTTGAAATGAGTGTTTATTAGAGAAGTTCTAGTGAGAGTTGGACTTTTTTTAAAGATTGTAATGCCGAGCTCGATAGCTGCAGTTGTTTCAGTGCAGCCAATATCCAGTATTCGGGAAATAGAAGGTTCGAACCCCACTTATCTTTATCTTAATCAAGGCCAAGGCTGCTTCCTTCCCACTCCTAGTCCTTTCCTGTCCCATCATTATCATCATCATAAGACCTATCTGTTTCGGTGCAACGTAAAGCAACTCGAAAAAGAATTTAATTATTTCATACCTTTCAGATTCCAGGTGATGTTTACACTTATTACCCATTTCAGTAAATCACTGCTGTTTTGATGTAAGGTCACTTGTGATAAGTTTACATTTCCATTGCTCTCCAGTTGGTTTGTGCAGTCTAAGGTATCGACAAGAAGTAGAATGACAGTGTATGACGGTGAGACGTATGAATGTGACACATAAGTGTTTGGAACAGGAACCTGTAGGAGTAGGGCAAAGGAGGAGACTGAGATAAGAACTGTATTCTCCTAGAAAGAGTTGGCCAGCACAGGACAGATAATTTTTCTTCTTTTACACATAAGGTTGTTATTCCTTTCAAACATAGACTGAATACTGTGTAATTTCACATAATGTTCAAAGTAGAATTAGCAATAACTGTTTGCCATTCCCTTTAATATTCTCAAAATGTTACTTTCAATCTTGGCAAATTATTTACTCCTTCATTGCATTCAATAATTTCTGGACAGTTGGGATTTCTCTTTCCACTTCCTAAAATTCCAAAAATGACCTGCGAACTACTGACTTGTCAGATTTATCAAGTTTGATTTTCTTGGGGAGTGGTCGTTGCTTCTGGCTTTCAACTTCTTGTGTTCCATCCTTTTTGACTTTGTTACACTCATGGGAATTTCATATTGTCTCTCACTCTTTTTTGCTAGTGGCTTTACGTCACACAGACACAGATAGGGTCTTATGGCGAAAATGGAATAGTGGGATAGGAAAGGCCTAAGAGTTGGAAGGAAGTAGCCATGGCCTTAATTAAGGTACAGCCCCAGCATTTGCCTGGTGTGAAAATGGGAAACCACAGAAAACCATCTTCAGGGCTGCACTGCTGATAGTGGGATTCAAACCCATTATCTCCCGGATGCAAGCTCACAGCCGCGTGCTCTTAACCGCACGGCCATCTCGCCCGGCTTCTCACTCTTACCCACTGCCTTTGCTTCATTGAAAGAGAGAAAACAATCACTTCTTTTCTCCTTTATACACTGAGCGGCACAAAAAACGCGACACTTCAATTTCTTTCTAAAACTGAAATTTATTCTAAATTTATGACACTTTTATGACACTAATCCACCATCTTATGATGGAATATTGCGGTACGGTCCCATCTAACGGTGTAACAATGAAAAGAAAAGACGATTATAAACAAATTGAACAAATTAAGCGAGAGAAACACATTTCAAGGAAATTTTGAGTAAGCTCATAAAGGTAATGCACTCTGTTTTAATGTTACACACTTCACACTTTCACTTCACAGACCTCGGAGACCATCTCGGGGACCTCTGTTCGCATCTTCAAAAGCATGTATTGCCACCTCTTGCAGCAATGATGGCATTCAACCTTTCATGCATGCTCCTGATTAATGTGGTAATGTTCTGTTGAGGAATCATCTCCCATTCTTCCAGGAGGGCGTTCCGTAGGTCCTGTAGGGTCTCTGGATAGCGCTGACAGACTCTTCTCCCCAGCTGGTCCCAAACATGCTCAATGGGATTCAAATCGGGGCTTCGAGCAGGCCAAACCATAGCATGAATCTCTGTTTCATCCAAGAACTGTTGCACAATTCTCGCAACATGTGGGCGTGCATTGTCGTGCATTAGTGTAAAACCATCACCAATAAACGGAGCGAAAGGCACAACATGCTCCAGAAGGATTTCCTCCACATACCGATGTGCAGTAAGGCTCCCATGCTCCACGAAGACTAAATCCGTCCTTGAAGCTGTATTGATTCCTGCCCACACCATCACAGAACCACCATGAAAAGGCGCCCTGGATAAGAATGTGCAAGGGGAATACCTTTCCCCTGGCCTTCTCCAGACCCTCTCTCTTCCGTCAGGTGATTGGAGGCCAAATCGCGACTCGTCGGTGAACAACACTTGATCCCATTGTTGTACTGTCCAGCCAAGATGTTCCCTTGTGAAACGCAGTCGAGCTGTGCAATGCTCTCTGGTGAGTTCAGGTCCTGTAGCAGGTCTTCTGGACTGAAGATTGGCTTCTTCCAGTCTTTTTCAAATGGTTCTCTCAGTAACATTGACCCCTCGAACTTGGTGGAGTCTATTTCGTGCTTCAGTAGCGGTGGTATGACGGTTGCGGAGAACTTGAAGTTGTAAGAAGCGGTCATCTTTCTCCGATGTTGCTCTTCTCGGGCTTGATCCTGGTCTCCTAGCAAAGCCTCCAGTTTCCCTTTATCTTCATACGGTTCTGGAAATTGTAGAAGGTGTAGTACTCAACACTTCTGCAACGTAATGCATGCTGCGACCATCTTCCACCAAAGCAACCTTGTTCAGGACTTAATGGCATGTTTACTCCAGAAAGCTGATTAAGAGAATCACAGAAAGATCCTACAAACACGTGTGATTGAAAGGGGAACAATTAAAGGTACTACAATAAGCACTACAAAAGCGGGAAAACATTATTGGCTCACATCCAGCGATGTGTTTTCCAGGTTGCGCGGGAGAAAACAATTGAGGCTAGTACAATAAACAATCAACACTTCATTGTTTACTCGCAAAGCAACGCCAATAGCATACCCCGTCTAAAAACAATGGTTATAGTGCTTCACTCAGATTAAATAGATAATTACACATCATTTATTGGGTGTTACATTTTTCGTGCTGCTCAGTGTATTTGCAAAAAGAGAGAAAACCTTCTCTCCTTTATATTTGCAAAACTATTTCTTTTTAATACTTAAGTATTCTAGTCTCATATAATATCCCAATTTGGAATACCTCATTACACCTAGCACTTAAAAATCTAACAACAAATGTTTTCTACACTATTATACAATATTTTATAATACTATCTTGTTCTACTCTGGAGCTTTACATAGTGTTTGCAATAAGTAACTATTAATTCTGTAACAATAAATTACAATAATTGCTATCGGTATTTGAAATATGCACACATTATATACTAACAAGGTATTTTTTCCCTGTCAGAATGCACTTCTCCGAATGCATGGAATGCACGTTGGTTGGAAAAGGCGAAGCAGATTGGCAGAAAGAGCTCTCATTATCCAAGAAATGGACTTTGCAATAATCAGAGAAGGTGGACCCAGTGCATTGTCATACGAAGATCTAAGACAGGTATATATCTGATTGTAATCAGGCTTTTAGAATAATGGAGGACCGACTGTTAGTTCTACTACACAATCTAAATATTTATGTTTAAAGACTAACTTCAAAATATGTTACACAACTGACTGCAAAACTAGTAGTATATATTGACATGATTATTAGATGAATAAATTTACTTTAAATACTGTAGCAGTGATTTCAATGAATTGTAAAATGTTAAGAAAAATGTTAAAATTCCAAAAATTTGTGTAACCCAGATATGAACACAAATTAGTAATTCCTGTTCAAAGTGACTACCGTGCTCACAATTCCTAAGATTTTGTACCTATTTGCTAGGAAATTCACCACTGTCTTCACAAAGCACACCAGCCTTTTCTTGCTGGTTATATCCCTTATCCCCCTGTGGGCGAGGGCAGTAGAATAACATTCACGGTATCCCTTGCCTGCCATAAGAGGCAACTAAAAGGACCATGGGACTCTTAGCCAAGTTCTGGCATTGCTTCTACTTGCTTGTGCCGGGCTCTTCACTTTCATCTATCTTGTCCGACCTCTGTTGGTCATCTCTTGTTCTTTTCTGACCCCAATGGTATTAGGTTTGCATGGCCTAGGGAGTTTCTTCAAGGCCCTTGTCTTTCTTTCGTCGATATCTTCATATATATATATACATACCCCATCCATTTTTTCCCTCTGTTTAGTGTAAATAGAGGATAACTGCCCAGTTGTACTTCCTCTTTAAACAGTAATCACCACCACCACTATTTTCCTTAGCTTAAACCACAATCTGCAGTCCACAGGATTCAGCTCAGGACAATGAGATGGCCATTAGATGGGGAAATCTGGCTTATTTATCAAGAACCACTGCTATGTTGTCCAGTATACTGACTTGGTATTGGATTCAACTCAAAAATCCATTCCTAGTCATGAAAGAGGATGTAATTCTAGTTCTTGATATCTGTGTCTTGGTGAATTCTGCCTTATGTTTTTACCCCATTTTCACAGAAGTAAAACTCACTGGAATTGTCATAACTCACCTCTGATGCACGACTGAAGTAGGTATTTAGCATCATTTATCCCTTAGAGCATTTTCAGCAGGTTCTTTTGTGAGATTGTTGCATATATTCCAATTTGAAAATAATTATAAGCCTCATCAAACACTTGTCGAATGAAATTCATCTGCGCTAATTTGTTGAATATTGCTCCTGCAGGTGCTTTGCTTTTATTACCACATGAAATTCCACTTCACATTTAAAGAAGTGATCTTACACTGTAATCTTTCCATGCTAGGTAGTGATTTAGTATAGAAGACGGGCCTTGGCCTCCTGAGCAGTCCCGTCCCAGTCTTGCCCATTTGTTACTGTATTCCTCCATCCTCTGTAGATCATCTTCTACATCATCCAATTATCTGACCCTTCATCTTCCCCTCAATTGGCAGCATCCTTGTTCTCCTTTAGATACTTATTCCTTCTTCCTTCAAATTTTGAAGCTCATCAAGCTTCCAGGCATACTTAGAGTTCTCAAATTCCATGTCCCTATAAACATAACCTCCTATACGTCTGCTTGGTTTTTCAAGGTTTTAGTACAGGATATACTAACATTTAATATATAAGTTAATGATAATTTCACTTCTGAATTATTGTTATGATTTGCACAATATTTAAAAGAATAATAGAAACACCACATAGGAGGTTTTACATTGTTATTAAGTAGCACATAGGAGGATTTCATCCATGTTTCAATACATGTTGATAATAATATCTCTTACTTTATAATGAATTGCAACCTTTATTGCACTTAAATTGGAATAAAACTTTAATAATAAAACTACAGTGGGATACCTCTAGTAACCGGTTTACTGTTTTTCCTTGTCTTGTTTGAACTTAAGGTTATCATAAGAGACATGGTGATCTTTATTGATTTACATCTTTCATCTCTTGCAGGTGTTTAAATTTAATTTCTATAATTGGTATTTCAGATGCATACAATGCTTTAGGAATTGTTGAAATACTTTTTGGCCGTGCGCGTAGAGGCGCGCGGCTGTGAGCTTGCATCCGGGAGATAGTAGGTTCGAATCCCACTATCGGCAGCCCTGAAGATGGTTTTACCGTGGTTTCCCATTTTCACACCAGGCAAATGCTGGGGCTGTACCTTAATTAAGGCCACGGCCGCTTCCTTCCAACTCCTAGGCCTTTCCCATCCCATCGTCGCCATAAGACCTATCTGTGTCGGTGCGACGTAAAGCCCCTAGCAAAAAAAAAAAAAAAAGAAATACTTTTTCCTATGGGAATCAACATCTATATCATCTGATGGCCAAGCAGGCAGACAATTTTTGGTAATGAGACAAAGTCTCTTAGTGCATTGGCACTGCTGGTGGCTCCAGTTAGCCTACGCAGTGGCCTCCATGGTATGCACTAGTCAGCATATTGGTAGGTGTGCTAGGTACCAACTGATGAGCCAACCCTAGCACACGAGAACGAAACGCTGGCAACCAAGAATGAGTTCGCTGGAAAATTTATAATGTCCAATAATGGACCATTTATATTGGTATTATAAATTTACTCATTTATGACAAATATTTCAGATTCCCTATGGGAATCAACATCTATATCATACTTTTGCTCTACCGTTGTTGTCTTCTCTGTGTCAATACAGTATAGTTTTCCATATGGCCACTTTTAAATAGAATAGTTCCATATGGAAGATATTTCAGAGCTCAAATATCTGTCGCAACATGATCTCCTGATTTGATTCCAGGTGTGAGAAACTGAATGTTTGTAGGCACTTCTTCAACATTCAAGAAGAATGAGTAAACTACAACCTTGACAAGTGTATGGATTTTGTCGCCTGGCTGTTCTCAATCGAGCAACATAATCTTCTGGTGAATTGATAAGAGGTTGGAAAAGTATGTGTAGAGTTGCATGCACACTACCAGCCTCCATTATTGTAGGACTCTTCTCAGAATACAGTTGCTCAATTGTAATTCACTTCTTTTGAGCTGTCACCAAGAGCACTAGCAAGAATCTTATTTCTGTTCTGGTAGTTACAACTATCCAAAATGAATATAACAAATTTATATTCCTCAGACAAGTTTGCTATAAAATCAGAGATTTATGATGTGAACCCATTGGCGGTAACTCCACCATTAGCTTCATGCCAAATATACAGTGTCACATCTCTTTTGTTAAGCTCATATATAGCAAAAGTGTGACATTGTAATTTCTGTTTGTAGTATAGTTTTGATACTAAGATTTTTAGGCACAATAGCACATTTGCAAGTCCATTATGATAACTAGTGTTTATCATTGTAATTTTCTTTAGCAGCATTTTTTGCTGCATGAGCATCATCCTTTTTCTTTACATGTTGATTGTATGCTTCTTTCGCTCAGTGAGCCAAGTTTAAAACCAGTGCATGTATCCCACTGATCTTTAAGAGGCTTGTGTATGTTGATTCTCTCCTGTTTTTGAATTTCTACGGACAGTTGTCTTGCAACTGATGAAACATGATTGTTCACACACCTTTCTTTGTATACTTCATTCACGTGTAAGAATGAACAAAACATTGATTTCACATAGATCTTCCTTGAGGAAGACCAGCAGTAATAGTTAGGAACTTCAGGGAGACAAGCTAGCCATTTCTTGAAATTGTCAATATCCTCACTTTTCTGTCTTCAAATTCTTTTTACTCAGTGCAACTTCAGGCCAATTAGAAGAAGAAATCACTGTTGAGGATCAATTTTTTTTTTAAAATACAATTTGTTTTATGTCGCACCAACACAGATAGGTCTTATGGCAATGATGGGATAGGAAAGGCTTAGGAGTGAGAAGGAAGTGGCTGTGGCCTTAATTACGGTACAGCGCCAGCATTTGCTTGGTCTGAAAATGGGAAACCACGGAAAACCATCTTCAGGGCTGCCAACAATGGGGGTCGAACCCACTATCTCCCGAATGCAAGCTCACAGCTGTGCGCCCCTAACCGCACGCCCAACTCATCCAGTCTGTTGAGGATCAAGTGAAAGTGAACGGAGAAGATGAGTTTTAGTCTTACACTGATTATAAGAGATCAGGAGAAACAAAAACTCAAGATGTCCCAAGAAAAACAAGATACATGAAGAATCGTAGCATACTTAAAGGAGTGGAAAGAAAGAGTGAACGCAGCTTTCTTTGTGCTTCATTTACAGATCATGATAGAGTTGTCATGGTTATATTTGGCAGAGAGGAGAAACCTTCATTCCAGCTCGCTTCTCTGTAGCATTCATTCTCCATGCAGTTACACCACAATACCTGAGAGAATTTCCTTACTAGGGGAGAAACCTCTTACCTGCTGAGCTTTACAATTTACCATATGACAGGCTACAGTAATTCATTCATAACTGGGATTATATCGGTACCTTAACATGAAAACCTCGTATCTGCACTTTTGGCAGAAGGTATGTTTTTTGTACAGTATAATGAAGACATCATATCTCATCAGTCTGTAGATGACAATTTGACCATCTTATGATGGTTCTGCACTTTATGGGGAATATGACAAAACTTGTCTGATGACCCTATGGTTGTAGAAATTAAGTGCAATAAGTATACACCAAAGCAGGACACCTAAATAAAATTGGTATATGATGGGGATTATATGGACTTACCACGTCGTTTGCAAGGAGTGCCATCGAAAGACGATGATCTTCCTCATCTCTACTGTCGATCAATCCCAGTTGCAACCTCAAAATTCATACACCTACAAAAACTAAAGCAGGTAGTTCCAAAAGATCTACATCCATTTCATGTTTCTCTTCTTCAAGTAGAAAATGAAGCTAGGTAGAGGAGCAGAAAATGTAAGAAAACTGATGAAGCCTGAAGAACTGTTACTTTTTGCCATATTTCTCATTTATTGTTACATAACTTGTGGTGTTTGTGGGAATGTCCCCTTGCCATCTGTGTGATCCACATTGTGCTTTTATTGTTAGCCTGTTGCTTAGTACTTGCCAGCTTGATTTGTAATTGTTTTCTCATTTGTGTCTTTATTTACCTAGTTAAATGGCTTTGACTACCTTATCCAATTTTTAAAAAAATTGTGTTTCTTTGTCAGTCTTATTTGAGTTTAAAATCTCCCTTATTCACTGAAAATCTTCAAATGAAAACCTCTTATCTGCCATTTTATACAGTTGTCCACCTATATGGAAAACCAGGAAATGTCAGAAAATTTGGTAAATCATGGGAAAACTGAGAAATGTCAGGGAATTCAGAGAGAAAAATCTGGAAATTAGTTCTTCTGCAAAAAAAAAAATGGAGATATCATACTTTTCTGCGTAATAGAAGCACCTTTTTTTCAGTTTGTATAACATTAACATGTTAAATACGATGTCACCCCTTGTGGGGTGATGGATGCTAATACAAAATATCGCATCTCACCTCCTCATGGGGTGACAGACTACTGTGTCCAGGCTTCTCAGCTTCAAGTTATCGCTTGAAACTACCTCTACCATCTGCTATTGCATTGTCTTGTGTGTTCTCGTAGAGTATTCATAGAGTGCAGTGTGCAGCCCATTCCCATCTCTGTACAACAGACAATGGAATTTCAGTGATATTTATCACCCCACTTATGTAACCATCAGAATTCAATTATTAGTTTCAAGGAAAATAATGTGAATTGAAGTCTATTACCGTATTCAATTATTAAATTTATTATTATTAAATTATTAATTTTAAAAAAATGGGATAAGGTTGTCAAAACCATTGCATTTAGTTTACCACAGGTTTTCTTGGTGTTTTTCATTATGTCATCCATGATGGTGATAAATTATAATGGGGATGGTGTGCTGCCTTGCTAGACTCCGCTTTTGGTCTGGAACCAGAATAAATGTTAGTCTGTCACCAAATCACACACAGCCATTGTCCATGGCTCACTCAGCACAGAAATACAGTACAAATACCTTGAAATCAATTCTTATCACACAACTGTAAACTACAAGGAAAACTTTGAATGGCACGTAAACAAACCACTCATCACGGTCAACAATGTGCCACAACAACAACAACAACAAAAATATATGCCCCACTATCAACCTAAAAACTGTATGTCACCCCAATGTTGGAACACACAGATGGTAGACCTAACTTTGAAGAAGACAGTATCTTTTGTTATTATCTAGAAATGAAATTATGCACATTCCTACCCTATTACAACCTGAAATACGTATATTGCATTTCCGCAGTTTACCTGTAAAAAGCAAACCACCACAGAAACACGCAATAGTAATTACATCCCTCCATATAGGGTTGGCGTCAGGAAGGACCGTAAAACATGGCCAAATCCACATGTGCGACATAGTTTGCACCCACGACCCCACAGGTATGGGAAGAGCAGTAGAAAAAGAAGAAGAGTGAATGTAACATTTTCCACGCTTTCCAGTAAATGGTTTCCTAGTATGATGTTTTCTGCTCGTTCCTTTCTGTTTATTGCCATCACTACTGTTTTTACTTATCTTGAGATTGAATTCCTGGAACTTAACATTCCATTCATTCAGTCTCAAGTGAACTTGTTCCCCAGTTTCTCCCCATATCATGACGTCATCAGCAAAGGCCATTGCATTTAGTTCACCACAGGTTTTCTTGGTGTTTATCATTATGTCATCCATGATGGTGATAAATTATAATGGGGATGGTGCGCTGCCTTGCTAGACTCCGCTTTTGGTCTGGGACCAGAATAAATGTTAGTCTGTCACCAAATCACACACAGGTGGTACAGTGCTCATGCAGCATCTGGAGAGATGGCGTGGAATGACATTAGTAGACAAATAAGTTTGAGTGGCGTCTTTAAAAGTAGGAAAGATCACAATATGAAGACAAAGTTGGAATTCAAGAGGACAAATTGGGGCAAATATTCATTTATAAGAAGGGGAGTTAGGGATTGGAATAACTTACCAATTTGATTCAACTGTCTTTCAGTTGTAAGGAGGAACATTTTACACTTCGAATCATTCGTAAAGTAGTAAACTCGTGTCCTCATCCCAAGGTGGGGCAGCTTTTTTTAGGCAGACCCCCAATAAAGGTGAGCTGCATGTACCATTTCAACCACATACCAGCCCTCCTGCCATTCTTAAATTTCTGGCAATACCGGGAATCGAACCCAGGCCCCCGAGGACGGCAGCTAATAACACTAACCGTTACGCTATGGAGGTGGATGAATCATTCGTGAAGCAACAGAAATGTTAACACTGCAGTAACTTTAACAAAGGAGACTGATATATACTGAATAAATCATGGCTGCCTTCCATAGTTAACCCTTGAATGTTCAATTTTTCTTAATAAACATTCTTGGGATAGGGTATTATTCAAGGAAGATCCGTTATTTTGAAGCAAACATGTTTAGTTTCGGAAATATAGGGTGTTGAATATATGCAACGCTAGGCACTTAAGTAGTAGTCTGCAAGGTACCAACACATATGTTGTTTTCTTCGAGAAAATAATGAAAATAAGAGGACAATGAGCATGGAGAAGAAGATATAAGTTATTTTTGAGTTTATTATTTACTAAGAGACAAAATTAAATAGTTTGTATAAAATTAGACATTATTTACAGTACCTATTATTTGTATACGGTAATCAAAATAAATATATTTATTGGAAAATTATATTGAAAACTGACAGGGTATTCAAAGTTCTTCAGTTTACTGGTGTGATCATTTGCTGTGGGTTTCTCTGAAGACTCAGTGATCTGTATGTCCCTTTGTGTGGAACGGAATGAAGCAACTTATGCAGAGCCCAACGTCACACTTTACACACGCTATACTTCGCAAAGTCACTATCAGGAAAGATACCGGAAGGTGGTGAAAAGTCTCTTACAGTCCAGTTTCGTGTAACTTGAGGCATGAACAGATTTCGATTAGAAACACAATGAGCAGCTGCAGAAGCACTATCATTAGGCGGGACAATATCACACTCATCATTGCAACCTTCCTCCAGTCTTTCTTGGTTGGAAAGAACAACTTCAGCTCCCGCAGCAAGTTGCCTATGACTTAGGTTGTCAATAAGCCCTCACTCATCCGCATCTGTCGAGTCTTCATCCGAAAGGGGTGTAGGCTCTGGAGGTTCTATATAAATAGTATCTACTCCTTCAATTCGCTTCTCTACCTCCTCGAGAATTTCTGCTAATGTCAAGTCCCTGAAATAAATGTGAATTGAATAAATGGCGCTATTCAACTATGATTTCCTCCTATATATACGAGATAAAATTTCCTACCACCACTTAATAATAATAATAATAATAACAATAGCCTAATAATATGCATCATACTGGGCGAGTTGGCCTTGCAGTTAGGAGCGCGCAGCTGTGAGCTTGCATCCGGGAGATAGTGGGTTCGAATCCCACTGTCGGCAGCACTGAAGATGGTTTTCCGTGGTTTCCCATTTTCACACCAGGCAAATGCTGGGGCTGTACTTTAATTAAGCCCACGGCCACTTCCTTCCCACTCCCAGGCCTTTCCTATCCCATTGTCGCCATAAGACCTATCTGTGTCGGTGCGACGTAAAACAAATAGCAAAAAAAAAAAAAAAAATGCATCACAAAACTGGTATATAAGTTTGAATTGCATGCACAGCAATGAAGGGTTGTTACGTCAATAACAAACCCTTCAATACCAAATTGGTACATAAGGAAGTGATTTGACAATGGATCCGCCTAGCGTTGCGAATATGCAACACCGGAAATATGTGGATCTCACTCGCCCACGAGTTTACTTCCTGGATTTCCTAAAAGAGGTTAATTATTTCTAAATCATAAAATTATATGGCGAATCTTACCTCTTACGGTATGTCATTATGATAGCTGGAACACACAGCGAACTTCAAACATACACCTCGTCAACAATAAAGTGGTGACTATTGATTAACCGACTTGTAGCAAAGCATAACACTTCCCTTTACGGAATACGCATGTAATTTTCATTCTTTTACTTGAAAACAACTTCATACATTGAAAGAAAAGAGCATCGGCACGCCGTTGCACATATGCAACGCTAGGCGTTCAGGGGTTAAGTCTTCAAAGACTTTCTCCTTGACTCTAGAAGCCCTGGAATGAACTAACACTTCTATCGCAGTCTTTCTGTCTTGAGTCTTACTTACTGTTGAGTGACAATTGCCATATAACTCTGAAGACAATCTTGGTAGCAAGATACAAAAGAGTCAACATACAGTAATTGTAACATGACCAAATCTCCATTGGTTGCAACAGTTGAAATTAGCCACTTAGCATTAATAAAGTAGATTTTAAGCAATGATTTTACACACCAGAAATGAGCAGGATATCAGGTTAGTTGACACCTGTGGTCACAGGACATGAATCTGAACTTTACTTGCAGAAGTAAAAAGTGCGTTGTTGGTTTGTTTCCTTGCAACAAAGAAAGCCTAATGAACCATTATGTCTGATATATTGTTCATGTCCAGAATAATATTAGACAGTAATAATAAAGTGGCTTCAAACGAAACTTTGAAGAAGGAAAATAGTAATGAAATGAGTGAATGAAGATGTGACAGTTATAAGTAGTACTTATTATCTTGCAAAAATATAGTTAGTAGAAAAGTAAGAAAGAATATTATAATGAACTGATTTTGGTCACATTATGAGGACACCAGAAACCAGATTACCAAGAAAAATTATAGAGAAACTCTGAAATCTGAAGCAGCAAGTAGGATGGATTAAGGAAATTAGAGAGAATGTGGAAGAACTAGAAATAACTCTGGATGATTTGCAGAACAGAAAATTTTAAGAAACTGAAAGACACAAAAATGAGATTTAAATAAAAAATAGACAAACAACATATAATGAAAAGAAGCAGCAGCAGAAGAAGAAGAAGAAGAAGAAACTGATTTAGAGGAATAAAATTGAAATACCAGGAGTAATTGGATGAAGATATTCATATAAGAAAACATTATTTTCAATATATTTTATACAAACAGCACAATAAACAATATCATAGAAGGCTTCAAACCAACAAAGAAAAATATGGAAATTTAGAAATTCAATTGTAGGCAAAAAGATATTAAATCTTTCCCAATTTTTGCAATATAGCCCCCAAAGATATTGTAACATCTTAGCTTGGTACTTTATTCCACAGTCTGCAAGGAAAGTGCAATGGAATTATGATCCTGCAGTTTAACACTTGTAACATTCTCGGGAGTTCGTATAAGAAAGACCAAAAAGCAATTTGAAACCTGAAGAAAGAGAAATATGTATTAAAGAACTGGGTATCAGCATTTAGTCTCAAAATCCAGCAATTAAACAACCTGAAAGGTTATCAGAAGTATACTAGAAGGAGAAGAGTCCAAAAAATGGTGACAATTAAGAACTCATGAGGAGAGTCCAAAAGCTAACAGCTGGATTGACCCAAAAGAAGGGCCTAACAGCTCTGAATGGCATGATGCCATTAAACTTGAATGTAATCTTGCCCCTGTGCGAGCTCTTAATGAAGGAAGTCATGTCAGTACTTGTTATAGACACTGCAATGAGATTGAAATATGCTTGCACATGTCCTTCTTTTTTTTTTTTTTAAAGCATGGAGAATGACTCCGGAACACATCATCTCATAAGATGTAAAATATCAGCCCTAACAGAGAGGTGCACGAAGAGGTCCTCTGTGTTGTTCAAACAGAAGTGCACACAGAATTGGCATACCAATGGGCAGGACATGAAAATCCTCAAAATAATGGACAATGGACAATAATGCAACTGAAAATTGTTTCATACATCTTGACCAGTACTTTAATCCTAATTTTAATTTAAATGACATTTCAGAGAAATCAAACATTCTTTTTATGTTTCTCAACTTTAATTTTAAAAGTATTAAGTCTTTAAACTCAAGTTGGATTTTCCACACTTTGCATAGTACCTACCCACGTAATTTACCCCTACTACCTCATCCTTCTGCCCCGCCTTAGTCTCACCCTCCCCTCCTCTCCCTCGTCCCTCCCTTCTCCCTTCTCCTTTCTCCTCTCCCTCCCTCTGTTCCCTTTTCCTTTCTGCTCTCTTACACATCTCCTAGTTCAGTCCCTCACTGCAAGTCAAGCGTTCCATCACGCTGCGCAAGGTGAGTTATACATTATTTTTCTCGTTCTTTCCCTTGCCTTAAATTCTACTCCACACCTAATTTGGCTCTTATTATTCTCATTAGGTCTTTCTGGTTCCGCATTGAACTGGGACTAATAACAACCATTGTTCAGTAAAATATGACCTTCAAATGAACACCTCGCTACCTCAAGAATTACTTGGACATAGATCTTAAAGATTACTGTCAAATGTCAACTATGATTCTTATTTTTTGCTGAAACCTGCATTTTATATTAATCAGCACTTTGGTGTTTGACTTCAATTTTCCTCGCAGCAAGACAAATAGTTATATGTATTTTAAAGTTTTAATGACCCAGATTCATCTATCTTTCACGTGTTTTTTTAAGATTTATCATTGCATTTGTTTATCTTTACATCAAGGTTTTAAAGATTAATGCCCCAGCCTAATGCATCATATTGATATGATATACAGCTCAATGTGAACTTTCATCGCAAACAATTATTTTTAACTATTAATTTTATGCCTTTTTGCTTCTTGTTATGTGTCTGTGCATTGATTTTGTGTTTTTTGTATCTTGCACTTTTTGAACTATCAGCTGATGATGACTCACATCTGGAGTCAAAACAGGTACCATTTGTAAACGATATGTGATGTAACTCACATAAATATTCTTGTATTGAATAGGTGGAGCCAAAATATATACTTAATTTATTGTAATGCAGTGTCAGTTCAAGATATAAGATATTAACATTATCGGCTGGTTATTCACATAGGCTACCTTTTGGGGGGCATTATAATTCTTTAATTCATTTATTTCTTGACTTTCTATCATAGAAATCTCCTGCTTTCCTTTATTGCAGTCATGCTTCATACGTGGTTTGAATCCCGTGAACATGAAAACGGAGGACATAGTAGACTGGCTTTCTAAGTGGATCACAATCTCGGAAGCAGTAGATGAAGATAGCTGGTCATTACTGTTACATTGCCCTGTTCTTCTGTCTTATAACCAGCCAACCAACTGGTCTCTCTTACACTGCTGAATTACTACATACACGGTGAAATAATTGTGTTATAGAAATCACTGTTCTCCCAACACCCTTTGAAGGAAGTATGTTGTGTATTTTACTGTTCCCTTATTGCTATAATTTATAATAGGAAGACTTTTTATTTATTTTATGTAAGTTTTGTAAATATATCTCAATAAGATGCTCTTATCCTACAATTTGTATGTACTTAGATGTATATTTTGTATAAATCCTTAGTGGAGCTGTAAAAAAAAAAAGGACAAAACTTTATTAATGGGCATAATTACACAACAATTTATTGAATTAAAATACAGTCTGTATCAGCTCACTTTGTAAAATCAATTACTGCAGAAACAGTTTTGGAAATTTCGCTCCATCTTCAGTGGATCTGTTAAAATTAAAATGTTAAAAAATATACTAAAATTCACAAGTGTGTTGTCATGATTTTTAAAATGTTGAGGACAGTTAGTTTTGTTGCAATAAAAGCAGAAAACCTTATGAGAGAAATTAAGAGAAGGTTTCTATATCTGAATAAGAATTACAAGTAAAACATATTTTGTTGTGATGGGACGACCAAACATGCTGCATCAGCAGTTACACAAGAAATAAGCAACATGAACCATGTGTTGCGGGTAAGCAAGTAGCACATGATATTATGTCACCTCAAGGTTGTGAGTAGTACACTGTCTGCGATGGTTTCATTTAAGATTTTATTTGGATCCTTTTTCTGTGCGAGGAATATTTCAATGCTCTCATGAATATTCAATTCTAACCTGTAATTACCTTTATAGATGTGTTTTTTTCAATGCCCTGAAAGTTCTTTTTGCCATTATAAATATGTCCTACAAAAGCCTAATGTTTATGGTATTATATTGCATTTCTTTAAGTGTCCCTGATAACGCGGAACAAATGTTCGGCCAGTGCTATGATTGTAAGAAGATTTATATAGGACAGGCTGGCCGAACAATTGCTGTGTTATCAGGAACACCTTAAAGCAATACAATACTGTATAATACATATTCAGCTTTTGCAGAACATGTTTATAACAATAATCACAACTTTCTGGGCATTGAAAAAGATATGGAACTAATCTATAAAGATACTTATGAGTTAGAATTGAAATTCATGAGGACATTGAAATATTCCTAGCACAGAAGAAGGATTTAGATAAAATTTTAAATGAAACCAACGCAGGCAATGTATCATTCATGTGCTACTCACTCACCAGCCAACACATGCAGTGATTTCTCTCTTTAGTTTTTATGTTTTTTATTGCAGCACAGCTGTTCTCAACATTTCAAAAATCATGATGACACACTTATGAATTTTAGTATATTTTTAAACATAAGTTTGCTGATACAGACCGTATTTGTATTCAATAAATTGTATCAAACCATCAGCCCTGTTACAAAATGGCTTTAATGTTTTATGATGATTATAGTCACACTACTCTATGTGGGAGGAAAGCAAATGTTTATTATGAATACTACCTCCTAAATTCCTGTGCTGAATTCCTGTCTACTGTAGAAAATGACTAGTTCCAAGTACTTGATATCAAATTTTCTCCTATAATTATTGTTCATATCAGGTAACATTTTTCTGAAATGACTTGTAGAATGTAGCGACTCTCCTCACACCAGCTTTGTTGGAGTATGATTATACTTCAGTTAAGGCTACAGCCACCTCCTTCCCAATCCATGCCCTTTCTAATCCCATCGTTGCCAAAAAAATAATCTTTGTACAACGTTAAAACCCTCTTCCATGGTGCTACAACCTGCTCAGCTGTGAGGCCTGCAGATTTTGCGTGGTCAATGTGACGAAACCTCATGGCCATTATTCTTGGCTTTCCACACCAGGGCTGCTATTTTACAGTCACATAATCTTAGCGGACCTCGAACCAGTCCTTGGCGCTCCAGATAAAATTCCTCACCTAGCCAGGAGTTGAAGTTGGGGCCTCTGGGTAAGAGACAGGCTCGCTACCTTTAGATCATCAGGCCAGTGCAACATTAAACCCTTAGCAAAAAAAAAATGTCATTAGCCCATCTGAGAAACTTGTCCAATTTCCAGCATTTTTTCTAAAAACATTATTTTGGTCTCTTTGTGTAAGGTGAAAATGTTCCAAGGTTAAATCTGTACCTTATGATGCACCAAATAAAGAGATCCTACTAGATTTTACTGAAATTTAAAGTAACCTAAAATTACTTGTTGCAATTAAATTAAACAAAGAGTCTCTCAAACAAATGCAGAATACATATGGTGAAAAAAGTATAGTAAAGCCCTGATTATCAGCAAGTGCTGCAAATTTCTTTTTTAAGTACGAACCTAAGAAAAAATTTAATCCAGCCTGATTTACTGTGCATCGTAATCCTATAGGCCTTCTCGGAATTTGTATTGCTGTTCATTTACTAGTCTTTATTTTAGTGATTTGGACATAGAGCAAAGGTTTCTGCTGTACTGTACATATTTTATAAGTTTTAAATACTATGCTTTTTGCACAATAAAATAATTTTTATGCTGAAATATTTTTTCCTGTCATCTCATTTTTAGTTTTTTGGGGGGTTATATGTGATTTTTGCTATCATCGGTGCTCTTGCCACCCAATTCCGCAAATAATCGGGGCTTTACTCTACAGACAAACTACAAAATGAGAAAGCAGTTTAAGATCCGTAGCACCTGTAACAATGGTGATAATCTCTTCATATAAATAATACGATAGCCTTATAAATCTATATATACAGTACATCGTACATTGCTCAGAATTAAAATAGAATGGTATTTCTGCATTGGTTTTGTCCACAGTAAGAGGGAAATGCAATTTTTAATTTTCTGTCATCTATGTATGTATGTATGTACGTACTGCACCTGTCCAGGGTTCCAGTGCATAACAATTTATCTTAATTGGCTTATGAAGTGGCTGTAAGGATTTATTTGACGAGACTCTCAAACAGTCCCTGGAATCGAAGTCCATCACCCCTACTTGAGTCTTTCCTCGGCTGGCTCAAGAGCTTGGGTACGTGGTATGTCCAGAAAGAGGCTTAAACTATTTAATTCTAAGTAGGGGAAAGAGTCTCGGATATCAGAGGAATACGAATACATTACTAATGAGAAGGAAAATCATCTATTTTTACACAAACACTTTTAATTAGCTAAGGAAACACTTGTATTTTACATTACATAAAGATATGCCGGGATATTTACCGACACAATACATTGATAACTTAATGTCATTATCTCAACAATACATTGATTCATAAATTAGGCTTGAGCTTTGGATGTCTCTTTCTGTCTATCTCAGATAGGCATCTATCACTTCATAACCTTCAACTGATTGAAAATATATCGAAAGGACGTCCCCTTTCAGAGCCACTTAACACACGGAAAAACCTTATTATAATAGGGAACATGCATGATCCGGGGTTTTAATTTAAATTATGCTAATCTGATTCAAAATTCCATGCAGAATTCAAAAATGTTATCAGAATGTACAAATAATAAATCCAAACATGATAAAAATCTAAATCAATGTACGAAACTGTCACGTGACGCAAGTACGCGATCTCATTGGTCTGGCGTCATCGTACAGGTTGACTGAATTAGCAGACGAAATAACACATAGTGTGCTGTGAGAAGCAGGATATACTTCGTGTATTTCTACTTTATGTTAGTGTCTGGCATAGTTAAATTCAAGGTATATACATTGAATAATAATCTGAGTGGTATATTTTAGACTTAAAATGAATCCTGCGCAGACAGTGAGGCAGAAAACTTATAAATGGTGTAGAGTTCCGATGTGCAATAGCACATCGCATACCATCCCAAACAAATTGTTTATAAATGTTCCAAAGACGCTAAAACTAGGGAGAAATGGATTTTGGCGAGCCGGAGAAATGCTGGTGATATATCGGAAAACCTACAGTTTATTTTTTTTGAAGATTTTAACGGAAGATGAATTTGTTTGAATTTTCAATCACTTTTCCATGTCAGCTGTTCTAGTGGTAAACTTTAAATTTTAATGTATGATGCTTTATTTAAATGCTTCAGTTACATCTTGGAATATGAAAGTAATAAACAGTGCATTAATTAATGCTGATTATTAAAGTATTCTCCAAACCTAACCTATGTTTTGGGTGATCCATGTCAAGATAATAAATCAAAGGGGTTATGAACTATTTTGACAGCTCTATTCTACTAATTTATCTTGGCATGCGACAGTTATTTATGTCTTTATTGAGAAGCTTAATTTGTAAAGAAATTTAGGCTATATCTAAATTCGCTATAATATAACAAAAAATAGGCATGTACATCATGAAAGGAAACAACGTGAATTTAACAAATGTATAACTCTACACAAAACCAATGCTTGTCTTTTGGGTCTTATAAGTTAACAATGCTCAATTATAATAATTATCATAATATTAATGAAATAAATAACATAATTGCACACACGTGAAAATAGTGATGTTGATGTTTAAAATATTATCCAACTTAGCCTAAGTTTTAGGTTATACAAGCTAAGTCAATAAACCGAAGGGTAAAAATACCGGGTGAGTTGGCCGTGCGGTTAGGAGCGCGCTGCTGCGAGCTCGCATCCGGGAGGTAGTGGGTTTGGAACCCCACTGCCGGTAGCCCTGAAGAGGGTTTTCCATGGTTTACCATTTTCACACCGGGCAAATGCTGAGGCTGCACCTAAGGCCACGGCCGCTTCATTCCCATTCCTAGGCCTTTCCTGTCCCATCATCGCCATAAGACCTATATGTGACGGTGGGACATAAAGCAAATAGAAAGAAAAAAAAAGTCACAGCACCCATAGACATTCCTGTATTGAACGACTAAAATGTCATCAGGACACTTTTCTCGCCTGATATGCTCAGCTTGTTAAAAGCCAAATGTAATTAATGTTATTGGCTTTACGCCCCGCTAACTACTTCTACGGTTTTCGGAGACGCCGATGTGCAGGAATTTAGTCCTGCAGGAAGTTCTTTTACGTGCCAGTAAATCTGCCGACACGAGGCCCACGTATTTGAGCACCTTCAACTACCACCGGACTGAACCAGGATCGAACCTGCCAAGTTGGGGTCAGAAGGCCAGCACCTTAACCGTCTGAACCACTCAGCCCGACTTGTGAAAACTAGATAAAGTCCTATTTATCTTTATCATGTTTAACTTTTTCCCTCCACAAAGATATTTAATGTTTCTCATTCATGGGCCCCGGAAGTGGGTAGACCAGCTGTCCCAAACATAAATATAAATTTTTTTGGGAATGATAGATTATAGCCCTATAGTACTATGATCTTTCTTTCCTTCTTTCTTTCTTTCTTTCTTTCTTAATCAGTTTATCCTTCAGGGTTGGTTTTCTCTCAGACTTAGCGAGGGATTTCACCTCTACCGCTTCAAGGGCAGTGTCCTGAAACGTGAGACATTGGGTATGATGATACAACTGGTGAGGAGGGCCATTACCTCGCCCAGGCGGCCTCACCTGCTATGCTCAACAGGGGCCTTGTTGGAGGATGGGAGGATCGGAAGGGATAGACAAGGAAGAGGGAAGGAAACGGCCGTGGCCTTAGGTGCCTGGAGGAGAAGTGGGAAAATACAAAAAACCACTTCGAGGATGGCTGAGGTGGAATTCGAAACCCCTCTACTCAGTTGACCTCCCGAGGCTGAGTAGACCCCGTTCCAGCCCTCGTTCTATTTGTTTTCTACTTTCATGGCAGAGCCAGGAATCGAAACCGGGCCTTCGGAAGTGGCAGCTAATCACATTAACCACTGCACCACAGAGGCGGACTAGTACTATAGTCCTACCTATATGTTTATGTTAGTGCTGAAATCTGATTTCTTACTTTACTAATGCTTATAGCCCGAAAATGTAATGTTATTCTTTAATATGGGAATCCCGCTTATAGCCCGAAAATGTAATGTTATTCTTTAATATGGGAATCAGTTTAGAAGGAAATGTTGAAAGTGATGTGATATCTATCCAGGTTCGTTGTTATCCTAATACTATGGGTACAGTACATTGCACATATATAAAAGATGCTACTTACAAACTTGCTTTTTATCCGCGAATTTCTGCGGCCACAAAAGTCACTATTTTTCAAGAATGATGACATCTGCACATGGTAGATTATCTGACTGCTGTTTTGAACCTTTCTTCTGTCATTTTGAAGTTATTCACGATCATGAATAATAAACAATCGGCTTTTAGCAACGGCTGATGCACAACGGCTGGTAGAGCTGCATGCGGTACTGGATCGTGACGTCACAGCGCACCGCTTACGTCAGAGGCCGTTTCACTCGCCTTGCGGAAAGGCACTATTAAATATTTTTTTAATGGTAGAAAACAAGGCAACTTACCACAATGTAATACGTTTATGTACTATTTCATTGGTGTACTTTTCAAAAAAATATTTTTGAAACTTATGCACGTTCCCTATTATATCCTATGATAACACTGTACATATATCTTTTCCAAAGGCATATCTCCGTTACGGCATGAATTATTTCATTCAGTTTATTCAGATCATGTTAATTGGATCGATTATTTCAGAAAGCAGTCAAGTGCCAAAAAATGGAAAAATGAGTTAATGGCAGAGGGTATATGCACATTTTGGTGCTGAAACCAGTCAAGAAACGTCGTCCTATAATGGTCAGGCATTACGTTGAATTTCGTATTTAGTTTAGAAACCAGTTAAGTGACACTGCTTGCTTGGTTTCTGCGGTAAACTGCTGGTACCTTTCCGGTTGGCGCTGCTGTTCTGAATCCAGAATAACCAGCTGTTCATCTGTTTTTGTTGTCATTGTTGTGTTTCTGGAATTGCATGTTCCTAGTTTTGTGAACAACTGATTCAAAAAGTGTTTCTTTTGTTTAGTGCAGTGTTTTTTATATTCTTAATGATATGTCTGTAAAATCAGAAGCGGGTTTGAATCCCACTGTCGGCAGCCCTGAAGATGGTTTTCCGTGGTTTCCCATTTTCACACCAGGAAAATGCTGGGGCTGTAACTTAATTAAGGCCACGGACGCTTCCTTCCAACTCCTAGGCCTTTCCTATCCCGTCGTCGCCATAAGACCTATCTGTATCGGTATGACGTAAAGCCACTACTGTAGCAAAAAAGAAATATTTCAGAAGACAAACCTGTATCTAAAAAGGAAACGAGGAGTGCTAGACAAACAAATTCACACGCGTAATATTATTCGGAATGCAAGGGTAAAAGGAGAAGGCTATATTTCTTACTCAGACAAGGAAGTACCTGGTCTGAGCCCTACATTATTCTTTGTTATTGTTTGTTTTAGGTGCCCATCAATATCAAGAAGATACGTGAACTAAATGCCTAAAACCTTACCTGATGGAATATAAACACTTTTATGACAGCATTTTACAATGGCCTACTACAGAGACAGAATGTGCTGTGGAGTTTGTTTATGCGGATTGATTACCTCCTGTCATGATGAGCAGGCATTGCTGATTTCATCCTTTTGTATCAGCAATACAGTCTAAACCTATTAAAATACACTGACTGACAGAGCAAATGCAACACCAAGAAGGAGTGGTCAGAACTTTATGCCAATTGCAGGGTAGACTGACGTCACTGAGGTATGCTCATGATGTGAAATGCGCCGCTGTGCTGCGCACGTAGCGAACGATAAATGGGACACGGCGTTGGCGAATGGCCCACTTCGTACCGTGATTTCTCAGCCGACAGTCATTGTAGAACGTGTTGTCGTGTGCCACAGGACACGTGTATAGCTAAGAATGCCAGGCCGCCGTCAACGGAGGCATTTCCAGCAGATAGACGACTTTACGAGGGGTATGGTGATCGGGCTGAGAAGGGCAGGTTAGTCGCTTCGTCAAATCGCAGCCGATACCCATAGGGATGTGTCCACGGTGCAGCGCCTGTGGCGAAGATGGTTGGCGCAGGGACATGTGGCACGTGCGAGGGGTCCAGGCGCAGCCCGAGTGACGTCAGCACGCGAGGATCGGCGCATCCGCCGCCAAGCGGTGGCAGCCCCGCACGCCACGTCAACCGCCATTCTTCAGCATGTGCAAGACACCCTGGCTGTTCCAATATCGACCAGAACAATTTCCCGTCGATTGGTTGAAGGAGGTCTGCGCTCCCGGCGTCCGCTCAGAAGACTACCATTGACTCCACAGCATAGACGTGCACGCCTGGCATGGTGCCGGGCTAGAGCGACTTGGATGAGGGAATGGCGGAACGTCGTGTTCTCCGATGTGTCACGCTTCTGTTCTGTCAGTGATAGTCACCGCAGACGAGTGTGGCGTCGGCGTGGAGAAAGGTCAAATCCGGCAGTAACTGTGGAGCGCCCTACCGCTAGACAACGCGGCATCATGGTTTGGGGCGCTATTGCGTATGATTCCACGTCACCTCTAGTGCGTATTCAAGGCACGTTAAATGCCCACCGCTACGTGCAGCATGTGCTGCGGCCGGTGGCACTCCCGTACCTTCAGGGGCTGCCCAATGCTCTGTTTCAGCAGGATAATGCCCGCCCACACACTGCTCGCATCTCCCAACAGGCTCTACGAGGTGTACAGATGCTTCCGTGGCCAGCGTACTCTCCGGATCTCTCACCAATCGAACACGTTTGGGATCTCATTGGACGCCGTTTGCAAACTCTGCCCCAGCCTCATACGGACGACCAACTGTGGCAAATGGTTGACAGAGAATGGAGAACCATCCCTCAGGACACCATCCGCACTCTCATTGACTCTGTACCTCGACGTGTTTCTGCGTGCATCGCCGCTCGCGGTGGTCCTACATCCTACTGAGTCGATGCCGTGCGCATTGTGTAACCTGCATATCGGTTTGAAATAAACATCAATTATTCGTCCATGCCGTCTCTGTTTTTTCCCAACTTTCATCCCTTTCGAACCACTCCTTCTTGGTGTTGCATTTGCTCTGTCAGTCAGTGTATGTTATTTTTAACAAATATGGGGTTTATGACAAAATCCCTTCAAAATTCAAGAATTATCCCATAAAAATATGTTTGCAACACTCGTTTATTTCAGAAACCAGTTAAGTGGATTTTTTTCTGTTTTTTTACAGCAAAGTTAATAAGCACAAAATATTTTTCCTTAGATAGAAATTATTAAGAGATATAATACTTTCAAGCTAAAATATTAAAACCCCTACCATAACATATTGTCTGATGCTAGACAGTTTCTTTCATTTTCCCAAAAATGACAGACTTGGCGCTTGACTGGTTTCTGAAATAATCGATTCAATTGAGGTTTACTACAAAATTCTTGAGCGCATTTTAAACACGTGACAGTTATGTCACATTGTCTACATTAATGACCGTGTCTAACTTATCGTATGGAGTATTAACTCCTTCATAACGTCTGCTTCACTGGGATTATCTGTACACTAATATTAACATATGACATTTCAACGATGTTTCTATAAACAGCGAATACAGCAATCAGCAACCACTATCTTACAACATATGAACACTCACTAGAAGAAATAACATAACGCTCCGCATTGCATCTCCACGCAGAGAACAAGATCTTGGTACGATCCATCTCATTTGCCACTGATAGGAACAGTCCTCGCCAGAATCTGGGACTTGAACCCAGGGACTTCGACATGTGGGGGTGTCACAACCTGAAAACCCTATAGCGTTTTTATTTTTTTTTATTTTAATAAACCAAAATAATAGAAAGGTGGGAGGATTTCATTCATTTATCACATCTGGGATCTATACGACGATGTTGTTTTTTTAATTTTATGCATGTCTCCGTTATACTAGAAGGAGAAAAGAGCTAACCAAATGTGTCTCCCTTCACAAAGTGGCAAACGAACTTCACTCGAGCTTCCCCTGACCAGAAAACTGTCAGATGGGTCGGCCCGCTCATCCCTTTTTTTTTTCCTTCCCCACAAAGCAAAGTCTCACACTTGACCTGCTATTCTTAAATATTCATATCATCACAAAAACAATCTCTTTCTTCGACTCATTAACATTATCAGCATAACATCATATACCAGCCTACATTTGGCCTCAATTATCTTATTCTCAAGGCGGCATTCTACATTGCCCTAATTATACATATTCAGCAAGGGAACTCATATATTTAACACCACTACACCCTCAAAATTACGAACTTACACATTAGGTTCCGTTTTCTCATTCCTCATATCCCAAGAAACATTCTTCTTTAAATAGATGATCCTAATCTTTAAAGAGGAAAAAAAATCGCAGCTAACCGCGATCTACATAATTCACTTACACCCCCACAGTTGACCTTTGTTGTCGTGGAGTTTGCAGTCTTAAATCTAGATAGGAGGAGTTTCTACCAGTAAGTGACGTGCAATAAAAAAAAGAATAATCGGAAACTCTTATGATGAATCATAGCATTTAATTGTAACTTCAAGACGAATGAATCATACTACAAAATTTTATCCCTTTACATTACATCACGTCACCTATAAATTATGCTAGGGTCTTATAACTATCATGCAATATTTTACCATAATGAATTAAATAAATGGTTCAACACCACGAAGAAAATCTCACAGAAAAATCTTACAAAAAACTATAATCCCTCTGAAACGTCTTTATGGTCAAATAATATCCAACGTATTTACATGCAAGCTACTTATTTATGGGAATGTGACCTAACTGTCATGCAAATAAGTTCAAAAAAATGTACTTAGCGCTCAGATATCTGCAATCAGCTTCCCTCAGGGAGTACAGCCAGGAATTTAAGCTGCCATCAGGACGTCTTCACTTGCGATGGCCCCCAGAGTCGTCCTATGTCGGTTCACCTGCTGTTGGTTGAATCCTCGTCTGGCATCGGAAGCTCCAGAATATCTCTGCTGCGTTGGAGTGACTGTATAGCGGACTGCTCACAGGCCCTGTTCAAACCCGAAGCTCTCGGAGGTCAAATATGCAAATGAGGAAGAACTAATTTGTCATAAATGCACTAATTGTGCCATGCATTATAACTCTGTTATGACTAAGGATACTTATAAACTCAAGTACCATAGCCCTATATCGGTATTTGTCCTGTAGCCCAATATCGATACTTTCATTTGCATACTCCAGTTCTCCACAAGTAATTTAATCTCGCAGCATCACACACTAGCCGGTCACCATCACAGGATATGAATGTTAGGTATTAATTTTTTTTTTATTTTTTTTTTTACTGGTCATTAGTCGACCCACTCCGTTTCACTAATCGTTGATACGATATACAACTCACTGCGTTTGATAGAATAGGGAGGGTGCTGCCCGATCTACTAAAATGATAGCTAATAAGCCGCTCACTGTCATTGTAGATTAAAGCCTTATTGTAACACTACTACTGAACTATCTTTGTATTTAATTACTTCCTTCAATTAACCTCATTTATATAATTCGTATAATTTGGCATAATCCACCACATTCACTCAGATCAATTTCGTAACTGCACACATAATAATTCACTTCAATCGACCACCTCTTTTTTTTTTTACAACCCCGTGCCGCTCTGACAGATAATCGAAGTAAATTTTTTTATCGCATACGGGTCATAGCGAACTGAATTAAAGACGTTACGAATATTTGGTACTCAGCGCACTTTCACTCACTATGTGTTGTCATTTACCACTACACAATACTGTTCAAACCCGTGCTCAGCGGCCTGTGAAATTTTAGTTGGCCGGCCAACGGAGCAAAGCAAGTCTGTGTCCCGCAGGCCGCACTCGGCGGCGGAAGGCTACGACGCTCGGTTTCGGCTCTCGAGCCAGCCAGCTCCTTGGTTGATCCTGCTAGTAGTCATATGCTTGTCTCAAAGATTAAGCCATGCATGTCTCAGTGCAAGCCAAATTAAGGTGAAACCGCGAATGGCTCATTAAATCAGTTCTGGTTCCTTCGATTGTACCACTTTACTTGGATAACTGTGGTAATTCTAGAGCTAATACATGCAAACAGAGTCCCAACTAGAATTGGAAAGGACGCTTTCATTAGATCAAAATCAATCGGTTGGCTCGTCCGGTCCGTTAGCCTTGGTGACTCTGAATAACTTTGGGCTGATCGCACAACCCTCGTACCGGCGACGTACCTTTCAAATGTCTGACTTATCAACTGTCGATGGTAGGTTCTGCGCCTATCATGGTTGTAACGGGTAACGGGGAATCAGGGTTCGATTCCGGAGAGGGAGCCTGAGAAACGGCTACCACATCCAAGGAAGGCAGCAGGCGCGCAAATTACCCATTCCCGGCACGGGGAGGTAGTGACAAAAAATAAAGATACAGGACTCATTCGATGCCCCGTAATTGGAATGAGTACACTTTAAATCCTTTAACGAGTATCCATTGGTGGGCAAGTCTGGTGCCAGCAGCTGCGGTAATTCCAGCTCCAATAGCGCATATTAAAGTTGTTGCAGTTAAAAAGCTCGTAGTTGGATTTGTGCCCCACGCTGTCGGTTCATCGCTCGTCGGTGTCTAACTGGCATGGTTTGTGGGACGTCCTGCCGGTGGTGGAGAGTCGTAAGTGTGCTGCCGCCATGGTTATCCGCGTGTCTTCACAATGTGAAACACTGAATATTGAAACTAACTGTTCACTAAAGAATGGGTCTGCTGATTAGACCGAATGCACTGGATATACTTTGTATACTGCCTTCTTTCCACTCACCTTTATAGTGAGAAGCCTTATTTTTTGGAGGGGGAGTCAGTCCACGCCCCCTTGTCAAATAACGGTCCGTTGGAAAGTATATTTAAACGTTGAATTTGATATCAAATTAAAGCCTGTACATCCTTCTTTCCACAGATCAGTTTTCATTTCGAGTCCTTCGCAGGTTCGTCTGCAATCATCAAAGCGTCAGTATCAATTTTCAGTAGGTGGAGCCTGACTCCGGGGATTTTTCAGTTTTCCTGGTCCTGTCAGATTCGGGCATCTGGTTTCACTCTCTTCATGCCATCAACTATCTGTGTACTTCCTATTATTCTTATTATGTAGAATGGTTCTCGGCATGATAAATCCGCATAAAATCTCCTCATTCATCGAAGTCATAACTCAAAATTATCCATCAAGTATTTCCGAGTTATTAATGTTAATATCATCGAAACAGTTGAAAGCTACGCATTGGTACCACTAAATATTTAGGGGAATATATGGAGTGATATTGTCTCATATGTTGAGACGACTTCTTTCAGATTGTTTCATGACCTCACTCCTCAGTCATGTGACATCTTTCTCGTTCCAACTCTCTCGCTCAGAGAAAGAGCGAACTCCACTTACAAGCACTTGTACTCTCTCTTTTTCCCAATTGCGCGCAACGAGAGGAGGAGCGCGTGACCCTACAGCGGGCGGCTCGAGTCCCGGAACCATCAAGAATATCCTCGTTTGGCAGCTATTTAACGTAGAACTGCGCGGAAAATGGCAGATTCTCTATGTAGGATGTCTCTATATACATATGACGATGTCATGAACGGTTACATCACATCACAAAAAACCGGGTGAACAGAATGTAATGATAATTGGTATGTAAAGTCGGGGAATAGGGTACTACAATCTAGGTTACAAATAATTTTGTTTACGCTGGTTGAAATGGTAGCTTAGGGGAAGGCCTAAAATTTAATTCTCAAATATCAGTGTTAATTGTGGTCCTATCAATAAACACTACATAAAGTTGTAGAAAATACAATTTTTGATCATTCACACTCATACAGGTTTGCCGTACTGGTTATGATAACAGGGATATTCATGAATTTAGACATTTTACTTAGTCCATATCATTGCCAAGCTACAAGAAAATGGCCAAACAAAATTGAATAAAAATTGATATACTGTATAAAGTCGTAAAATAAGGCACTGCCGTCTTGACTATAAATCATTGTATTCATACTGGGTGAAATGGTAGTTTAGGGGAAGGCCTAAAATTTAATTCTCAAATATTATTAGTGGTCATATCAATAAATACAAAATTAAAAAGTTGTAGATAATACAATTTCTAAGTATTTATGTCTTGTATGGTTTTACTTGGTGGAACAACAAAGTCAAAACAGCCATTAAAGTGAGAAACCAAGCAAAAAGCATGCTACAGGAACTTTTTAGAACAAAGAAACTCATAGTTAAGAGGGTAGTAAGAGAAGGAAAAAGCATGGAATGGGTTTGTGGATAAATTAGGCAGCAAAGGAAATAGGAAAATATTGTACAGGATAGTCAAGAACAGAAGGTGTGAACAAGAGGATATAAAGGCAATAGAAAGCAACAACAGAACCTTAGTGCGAGAAGAAGATGAAATCAGGAGTGAATTTAAGACTTTTTTTTGATTACCTTTTAAATGGAGTAGCAAGCACTATATCAGACAGTGAGGAACCCTGTAGTAGCAATGAGGAAAGTAGAAGCATAGAAACAACAATTACATGGCTAGAGATAGAAAAGTCCATGAAAAGTACGAGGAAAAGAAAAGTAGTTGGAGTGGATGAAATAAGTGCAGGTATGTTGTGAGCAGCAGGAACTCCAGCAGTCCAGCCATTATATAGACTCCTTAACACAGAATGGCAGGAAAATATTATCTCAGAAGACTGGAAGATGGGTATAATTATACCTTTTTTCAAGAAGGGGAATAGACGGAAATGCATCAGCTACCAGGGAATTACTGTGCTCTCTCATGATCTAAAACTTCTGGAAAAAATTGTACAGAGTAGAATAAGAGGAACTGTAGAAACTTTATTGGAAGAGGAACGATATGGTTTTAGGCCCAAAAGAACAACTACAGACCTTATCTTTGCTGTCAGGATGTTAATGGAAAAGCACTGGGAAAAAAGGAAACTACTTTTTCTACTATTCCTAGACATCGAAAAGGCTTACGATAGCATATCAAGGGAGCATATCTGGGAATGCCTGAAAGAGCTGGGAGTTCATCACAATCTTATTGCAAAAATGAAGATGCTGTATGAGAAAACCAGAAGTTGTGTGCAAGTTGGCTGCAGGCTGTCCAAATGATTTGAAACGAAGAGAGGAGTACAGCAATGCAGTGCTTTATCACCCCTCCTATTTATCACTGTGATGAATGCCATAACATGGGCATTAAAAACGAAGGAGCAGCAGAACTTTCAAGCTTTCATCATTGCAGACGATTTGGTGATCTGCAGTAAAACCGAAAATGATCTGGAGGAAAAGCTGCAGAAATGGAGTCAAGAGTTTAAGAGATATGATTTAAATATCAACAAGGTTAAGACGGTGGTGATGAAGTTACAGAGGGAGATGACAAACCACAAATCAGAATAAATGACACCAAACTGGACAGTGTTCCAATGTTTAAGTACTTGGGTAGTTTAGTATCAAAAGACAACCTTGCGAAATATGAGGTAGACAGTCGAATTAGCATGGCAACTCAATTTTTACCACCAAGTAAGACAACTGCTGCAGGATAAACAAGTACCATTGAAAGCTAAGACAACATTATATAAATCATATTATACACCCATCTTCACGTATAGCTTGGAAACTGCCACAAGACAACTCAAAACCCCAAGTTCCTATGCACCATGATACAGAAGACCAGGAAGGACAAGTTCAGGAATGAAAAAGTCCAAGAGGAGGTGGGAATAGCAGACTCCTTACTACAGAAGATCAAGAAAGCAAGACTGAAGTGGTTTGGCCATATAAGAGGGATGAGTGCAAGCAGGACTACAAGAAGAAAATATGAAGGAGAAGTAAAAGGAAGAAGACCAGTAGGAAGACCCAGAGGAAAATGAACCGATCTCGTGAAGAAAGATGTCGAGGAGAGAGGATAAGATGGGAGAAGATCATGAGAGAATATTAGGTCATGGACAGACAGAGATGGAGGGGGTTGTACACCACATCCGGACAACTGGAGATGGTTGATGATGATGATGATGATGATGATGATGATAGTTTTACTGTACCAGCTAGGATAACAGAGATATTCATAATTTAGACATTTGTTGCTTAGCATTGCTAACATGGAAATATTGTTCAATCATGTTAACTGGCGATAGTAGTGGATTTTGTCGTGATTGCCTTAAGGTGAAAAGTGTGTGGTCATCAGCCCATATCTGCAAGGAAAATGGTAAAGATGACTATCAAAATGAGAAAAATTTATGAAGGAACATCATGAAAGGAGGAAGAAAGACTCCGTTTACATTGGATATTCTAATAACATTACATTGACTATTGTTGGCTGTGATGTGCTTTGACTCCTTTGCTCCCACTAATCTCTGATAGATGGCATTACTGCTGCATGACCAGTAGAACAGCCTACTTGAATATTGGTGGGAAGTAGCTGGGGAGTTAGATAACTTTCTTTTTTAGTATGCTATTCCTCTGGTTCATACATGTTCTGATAACTACTGGTACATGGCACACTGGTTCATCATAGTACTCCTGCTATGAGGCACTGATAGGAATGGGCAGCGTCAAACTTAATGGAAAACGTCAGAGCAGTGTTCACCTTCGTCTGCAGCAGGATCATTCCAGCTCTGGAGCTTGCCACTGTTAAAACACCAGCATAGTACTGTTCACAAAAAGGGAGAAAACTCTGCTGTTTCTCATTTGCTCAAGTATATCATATGATAACATTGCTTTGAAATACGACATTCCAGTCAGTTAATATTGTACTCTGTCAAGAATACTGATATGATTGCAATGACCTATGTCATATTCCGTTAAATATTTCACAGGGAAAATGGCTGTATGGATTTTTTAGCATGCTATTCCTCTGGTTTATGCATGTTCTTATAACTACTGGTACATGGCACACTGGTTCATCATAGTATTCCAGCTATTTGATTCCTGCTATAAGGCACTGATAGGAATAGGCAGGGTGCAAACTTAATGGAAAATGTCAGAGCATTGTTTACCTTTGTCTGCAGCAGGATCATTCCAGCTCTGGAGCTTGCCTCTGTTGGAACGCCAGTGTAGTACTGTTCACAAAAAGGGAGAAAACTCTGCCGTTTCTCATTTGCTCAAGCATTTCATATGATAACATTGCTTTTAAACGCGACATTCCAGTCGGTTAATATTGTACTCTGACAAGAATACTAATATGATTGCAATGACCTATGTCATATTCCGTTAAATATTTCACACAAAAAATGGATGTGTGGATTTAAATGAAACTTGGTATTCTATTTAGAATAAGGTTGAGTATGATCTTTGTTATAAGTTGTTCAAAAGGTTTCAGCTGGAGGGGTGCTTCAGAAGGTTCCTAAAGGATAAATCTTGATGTATCTCTCTTCTATAACTTTTTACCGATACAGCCAAAGTAAGGGAAATATCAGTAGCAGTTATGTGAAAGTCCAAGAGCAGATAACTAACTTGTAACTTTTTAAATATGTACATAAATCTTAAATGCTCACCACAAACTGGGGCGACAAATTTAACTGTTAACTATATAAATGCATGAAGTAAAATACACCATTTTATAACTTAAAATGTATACAAGGTGATGGAATTGGGTGCCACCTCACTAAATGAGCATAGAAATACCGTATTTACTCGCGTATTAGATCCCTTTTTTTCCCCCACTTTTACAGCCAAAATTAGTAAAGGGGGGTCCAATATGCGATAAGCTCAAAATTTTGTGCAGTGAACACATGACTTCTAGGCTATAAAGAACTATAAATTATACGTGTAACCATTCTATACTATTATTTAACAAAGAATGTTGGAATGAAGAATGTATTTAAGTTATACTGGCTATTTTCATCAGAAGGCAGTATTTCTTAATGTAAAAAGACAATAAATGGTGAACACGATTTTTAGGTCGACGGTACATATGAGTCCATTTTAGTTACTCATATCACGTCATTTGTTACATCTCATTAATTCCTCTGGTGAGGTTGACGTCAGGAAGGGCATACAGCAGTAAAAAGATTCATCTCACTTCATACTTGACCCCGTAGAAAAAAAGGGGTAAGGGTATTGTGTTATCATATAATTAAATATTGATACAAAAGAACTTAATGGCTAGTCATTTGTCTCTGTCAGTTCAGCAGTAGGCCTACCACACAGTAAACCTGATCACTGCTTTCATTTTCTCTTTTCTTTCTTTCTTGAGGAGGTAGGTTTGGGATTAAGACCACTATTTCCCAGTCACAAGTCCTGCTTAATATTTCACTTGAGTCACTTTACGATACACTCACATCAGAAATAACTGTTTTAGACACAAAATACTGGGTTATATGTAATAAGAAAAAACACTATTCTGTTCTTCGTGAGTAGAGCCATACAAAATATTACACTTTAGGAACTTTTGGAATACATAGGGATCCTTATGGACTTTAGCAAAACAAAACTAAAAAACACTTAACTAGGATGCAACAAGAGTGAAACGCTAGGGTCGTGATACACTCTCCGGGAATGTATAGAAGTGCCACTTCTCTGCATTCCGGAAAAACAACTGAATTTCTATAGCGTAATTACAATTTGATTTGAGTGTTGTCAATATACTCGTTAAGAATAGTGATGATGTGTGGCGAAGGTTGTGATAGCAAGACTGAAAGACGAGTAGGCAAAGGTACGTGTAATCTAATTAATTTCCGCATTAAGATTTCCTGGTGTCGTGCGTATTGGGGGCATTGGAAAAATAAGTGGTCGCTGTTTCCATAATTATGTCCACAGGAACAAGCTGAGTCATTCTTGATATGAAAACGGTGTAGGTACACAGGGGTTAGCGAATGATTGAAACGTAATCTAATAATGTTAGTAATGTGACGTCGCGTGTACTTACCGTTTGCAAACCATGGTTTTATTGGGATGTTAGGTTGCAATTAATAATAGTATTGTCCTTTCGTACTAGCTGATAGACGCCATTGTGTGTGCCATGCAAGCTGAGCTTCATGTTTAATACGTGGGAAGAAATCGGAGACCGGAATTTTGATTTGTAATAAATGAACGGTATCTGTACTTGCTTCTTTGGCTGCTAAATCGGCTATATCGTTACCTACGTCCTGACTATGCCCTTTTATCCATAATAACGGTATAAAAAAGCCAGACGCCTCGAGTTGGAAAAGAAGATTTTTAACATCGTATACATACGTATTTTGACTTTGGGAGAAAGATTGAAGAGCTTGTAGCACACTTTGGGAATCACTGAAAATATTTATTTTTCTGTAATTCATATGACAAACTTTGTTTATACAATGCACAATTTGTGTGCTGTATCTTTATTAATTATGATGATTAATAAAGTGTTTATTATTAAATGCTGGACATATAAAGAGCTTGGTATATAGCATATAGTTCTGCTGTAAAAATGGTTAAACTATTCGGCAACAGATATTTAAAGCTAGTGTGTGTTTGTGGATCAAAGAATGCTGCTCCAACTCCAGTACACGATTTTGAACCATCGTTAAAAAGATGATAATCTATAGAATTTAATAAACCTTTAAATTTCTTATGAGCAGGTGGTTTGAGGGTAGGTGCACGAATAGATTGATTCGATGAGCCAAAGGGCACAATAATAATAGATGGACGGAATATTTGAATATCATAGATATATGAGTACATATTCAAGCGTGGTGTTCGCAAAATGGCCTCGGGAATATGTTGCATTTCAACGTATGCCATATATATTGCGGGGTATTGATGATTATTAGGAGGATGCTGTTGGTAATATTCATGTAGTCATTTTAATTTAGGGAATATAATGGAGTTCGATCGACTAATATGTTTAAGTAGAAATGTTTTCGAAATTTTTAACCTTTGAATATAAAGCGGTTCTTCTGAAGTTTCCACCAACAGGGCATTGGTTGGTGTTGTTCTAAGGGCACCCACACTGATACATAATGCAGAAAATTGTAATCGATCCAATGCTAATAGACTTTGTCTAGAAGCTAAATCAATGATATGTGCACTGTAATCAAGAGTGGAACGAATGGTTGCACAGTATAGCTTTGATGCTGACAAGGGGTCAGCACCCCATGCACGTTTCGTTACTGTTCGTAAGATATTGATGTATCGATCAGATTTTCTCATTAAAGACTGTGTTTGAGGATGCCATGTTAGCCTTTGGTCTATATAAATGCCTAAATATAAATGCTGTGGGACAAAGGGGATGTTATAATCATCGAAAGTAATAGGACTTCTATCAAAAACTCTTTTGTTAGTAAAAATCATCGCCGCACACTTAGGTAAGGAAAGAGAAAGTCCATGGGTCGATAGCCACCGAAAAACTAGACTTAAAACATGGGATATTGTAGCTCTACAATTGTCAATGTTGTGGTGTGAACAATAAAGTACATAATCATCTGCATAGGCTAGAATTCGGGCATACAGTGTTACTATAGATTCTAGATCTTTCATATAGAGAGAAAACAAAATGCCGCTTAGTATTGATTCCTGTGGCAATCCCTGCGATGTGAGCCGGCTATCAATTTTATGTTGAGTTGATTTAATTGTTAAACTACGATTGGTGAATAATTGGTGTAAAATAGAAATGAATCTGATGGGAAATCCATAGGTAGATAACTTCTCCCATAGGATATGTAATAAAACGGCATCATAGGCGCCTTTTATATCCAAGAAAACTGCAATAGTAGATTGCTTCCGCCATTTTGCTAATAAGATATCCAAAAGGAATATAATAATAGGTTCCTGTGTACTATGACCGCGCATAAAAGCGGATTGGTACTTAGGTAATAACGAATAATATTCTAATATCCATGCCATTCTTTTCATTAGGATTTTACAAAAAATAATTTGGATTCATGATCCCATTACAATTCCGCGAAAATTGTCAGGTACAGTGGGTCGTTTGGTGGGCTTTAAAATGGGAGTTGTAAAAAAATTGTTCCATTGCATTGGCACTTGTAATGTCTCAAAAATGCCATTGTAATGTTGTAGTAAGTGGATATGGGCTTGGGAAGGCAATGCCTTTAACATAAGATACGTGATTGCATCAGGTCCTGGAGAGGAACTATTAACGTTATATAGGACAGATTGAAGTTCATTATATGTGATTGGTTTTAATAATAAATTAAAATGACAAGAATCACCCACAGGGAAGGGTATAAAGGGGGGATTTACTGATACTGGGGCGAGAGTGTGCAGAAAGTCCTCTAAAACTTGTCGAGGAAATGAAAAGTTAGCCTGATATTGAAACATTCTTCTAATCATGCGAATGACATTCCAGAATTTCGTGGCCGGTAGCTGTGGAGTTAAAGTAGAAATGAAAGATCGCCATGCCTTACGTTTCTTGGTGTTAAAAATTAGCTTTGTTTTTGCTATATGATTATGTAATTGGAAGTAAAGATGTTGTGTCATAGATTGACGATATTGTTTAAATAATTGTTTTCTCTTAATAATGAGGTCATGGCATTCTTTATCCCACCATTTTATTACGTACTCTTAAGAGATCTGCACGGATGGAACATATTTAAATAACGAGTTAAATAGGGAATCAAGGTTGAAAAGGTGATAGATGTACCATGTTCGTGCTATAGAATATGATTGATATATGCTTGATAAGTTTGGATATTGAAATTTTTATAGGAACGTACATTACTTACGAGTGAAGGGGCATTATAGCTGGAGGTTGTTGGGTTATTACTATAAGTTATGATAATTGGAAAGTGGTCACTGGTGTAAGTGTCGGATAATGTGTGCAACGTGGTAATAGGAGCCATGTTTGTACGGCATAATGTAAGGTCCACAGCACTTGGTGGGGATCCAGGTGGTGTAAAACGCGTTGGTCAGCCATCATTTAATATAAAAAGGTCATGACGATTTAACATAACAAGTAAATTTGATCCCTTTATTGTGTCCGTTGTACACCCCCACTCAGTGTGGTGACAGTTGAAGTCGCCGACAATGAAAAGGTATTGGAATTGTGCAAATTGCTCGAAAAATTGTGACCATTGACTCTGAGTAACATAAATTTGAGGGGGACAGTATATATTCATAAAACAAGTATTACTGTGTACTATCCCTACCGCATATGTGTGTGGAATAATATATTGCAAAGTTAGCGGTATATAACTTAATGTCGTTTGTACACATGTGGCTACACCATCGAAACCATTACCATCATGGCGGAGAACCTGATAGCCTTTTAATCAGAAGGAAAAATGTGGTTGAAACCACGTTTCCTGCAAAAATATAATGTTAGCCTGTGTTTCATTTATTAAAAATTGTAATTCATGTTGCTTAGAAGTGACACTTCGACAGTTCCATTGTAAAAACTAATCATAAAAGAATGTTCATTATATGATCCCTTAATTGGTATAGTACATGATGAAGCTGTGGCTCATGGCTCATATTTTGAAGTAACATTATTATGTCGCTGGATTTCCTGATGAAGGCGTTCCTTCGTAGGGGTATAATTTATGGCTTGGGGGGCCATGGAAAGTTGCTGCCCACTTTGTTGTGACAAACTTGGTGGATGTGAGACTTGCTCAGATGGTATCATCGTACTCGATGATGGGATAGGGTTTACTGGGGCAGGATGCTCATTTCAAAGTATGGCCATGTATCCCTGCTTATCATAGCCGGGCTCAAGTGTGGGAGGGGGTGATTGTAAAATAACTTGTGTAAACTTTCGTTTACGGGGGTTTGATGTCTGTGAAGATTGAAGATTCATTGATAAAGGGGGGGAATTGATTTTCCTGTTGTTCAGAATAATAAACTGGAAGTGCTGTTCTAGCTTTAGCTTCCTGAAAGGACAGATATTCTGTGCTCATTAGCCGTTTAATTTTAACCTGATATTTGTGTTCAGGACAGATCGGAGATCCCGTAATGTGATTCTTCTTGCAATAAACACATTGCATGAATTGCTCGGTACAAGCATTGGTTTCGTGCTGCTGGGAACATTTGCCACAACGTGCATTTTTTGCCTGACATTGCCGTATCGTGTGCCCATAATGCTGGCATTTGCGACAGCAGATAGGTGAAAAAATAAAGGGTTCTACTTCCATATACACCTTGTATAATGCAACATGATGTGGGAGCGTTTGAGCTTTTTTAAGAGAACCCGTAGGGAGATATTGCGTTTCACCATCTTGGACCACTCGACGATTGAGTCTTTGCACACTTTTGACTGGTACTTCAGATTCCAAATACTGGAGTATATCCTCATTAGATAGATCTTTCTCAACTCCGCGGATTATTCCGACACGCAAAACTTGCGATGAAGGGATATATGCTTTGATTTTCAGAGTTTCTAGTATAGGACCGTTCAAAAACGCATTGGCTTGAGCAGCCGTATGGGAAGTTACTTGAATTCTGTTGCGACCTTTACGTTGGATAGATTTAACATTTAACTTTGTTTCATAGAAACGACGACCAAGAGCCGTAGGGTGTAAACTGCCTATGTTCTGATCCGTCGTGGATTCCACAAATACAAAATACGGACCATGGTGAAACCTGTTGTAATATTCCGGAGGGGATACTACTTGTGACACCGCTGATTGTTGGTTACATTGTTCAGTATTAGAACGTGATGACACGTCCGTATTAAGACATTGCGAATCATTCCCATTTGACTGAGATCCCTGCTGTTGCCTCGTATCGATAGATGAATCAGTCACGGATTCCTCATCCATGGGTATTTCAATTTCACGATCCACTAGTAAATTAGTCCCGGACATTGCCAATGTCCCCCCACTTTCGGCAGCCATAGCTTACTACTCCTACTGAGCTCGATAGCTGCAGTCGCTTAAGTGCGTCCAGTATTCGGAAGATAGTGGGTTCGAACCCCACTGTCGGCAGCCTTGAAGGTGGTTTTCCGTGGTTTCCCCATTTTCACACCAGGCAAATGCTGGGGCTGTACCTTAATTAAGGCCACGGCCGTTTCCTTCCCAGTCCTAGCCCTTTCCTGTCCCATCGTCGCCATAAGACATATCGGTGTCGGTGCGACGTAAAGCCAATAGCAATAATAATAGTTTACCACTCCTTCACCACACATATACTATGCACAAACGATCACCACTGCCGCGCTCAACTAACTCGCACAAACAAGGTAGTGTACCGCACGACAAATGACGACTGCTTTCATTTGAATAATTGCCTTGCGCCAACTTCCCTACCCTGCTACCGGCGTGTCGGCAATTCAAGTGACATCATCTTCACTGCCATCTCGTTCAAGCCATGCACTGCAATCGAGAGCATATGAGGTCCCATCTTTTTGAACCTTTTAAAAATAATTTCATTCCCGACTATAGAGTCTAAACACTGTGAATCTATTCCCAAATGGTTTCTGGAGCTGGTCTCTGATATTCCCAGTTGGCATATATGTAGCAGAAGCCACTCCTATCGAATAAAGCCGTGCTATAAAAGGCATGCCAAACTATCAGCTGATAACGAGCGTATCTTACGAGTTGTACTTTTGAACGTAATACATAGTAACTGGAAACATTCTTTTGATAACTACAGCTGTTGAAACACAGACCCTTATTTTTAAGTAGCCTACATTTCATGCTTGTTCTCTACATTTATCGCATCAGGATTTACGTAAACAGCTGCCCATGAGATAAGACAGACCATATTGTTTAGGTTAGGTGTGTAATCGCCCTGATAGTGCCAAAAGTTCCTCGACGGAAAGAATAAAAATAAATAACAGGAAAATACACCGCATTTATGGATATCTTCAGGTGTGGCGGTAATGCGTTTTATTATCATAATGTTAATTTTGTACGTTCGTTGTCTTTTTTTATTAACGCATACCCTAGTATGTTTTGTTTGGCATCTCTGAAAATCATTTAAATTACGTGACGACATCAAATGATGATGATGATGATTATTATTATTATTATTATTATTATTATTATTATTATTATTATTATTATTATTATTATTATTTGTTAGGTACATTGGCCAGTAAAACAATTGTTTTAATTGGATAGCTTTTATCACATTTTAAACTTACTTCTCTCCAAATACGAATACCTATATTGGCCCGAGTTACGAGATATTAAACAACCACTTTGTTAATGATCTCGCCTGCTGTATAAATAGCAACAGCTGTGAATATTTCTCAACTAAAGGAAACATGTATCCTCATCCCAAGGTGGTACAGCTCTTTTTAGACACACCCCCCAGTGGAGGGGAGTTACATGTACCGCTTTTACCGCATATCAACCTTCCTGCCATTTGTAAATCTCTGGCAGTACGGTACCAGGAATCGAAGTCAGACTCCCGAGAACAGCAACTAATTGTGCTAACCATTACGCTGGCAGACATTATTAACTGCAAAACGCAGACATATAGCATGGCTAATGTATACTTGCAATGCGTGGGTCGGACACGAAGCTAGGCCTATTCACCTATTTGTGCGTCATCATCAGAGCTGCAGTAGACCTGCGCCACGAAGGCGGACATTTCTTAACTACGAAACACAGATGTACCGCATGGATTTGACGCGTTTTCATTGCGTAGGTCGTACGGACGAAACTATTCACAAATTTGTGCGATGTCATCAGAGCTGCAATAATACTTGTACCCACTTCGAAGCAGAACCGTTGTTCTTCTCTGACGAATTACGTTGGGGGGGTCTTATATGCGAGATTTTTTTAAATATGTTCTTCGTCTCGAAAAGCCAGGGGGGTTTAATACACGAGTAAATACGGTAAATACATTTAAAATTGAGCATGAACTCCTCTTCTTCTTCCCAGGGTGCTGAATCATTAGCTGATAAGGCTCCGAATTTGCTTTATAACCTTACCTGACACCTATTAACACCTGAAAGAAAATTGGATAGTGTGCCAGGAAGACCTTCACTACTGAATTAAACGTAAGGTTTCAATTAAACAATTTTACTCCATAAATCCACCTAAGAGCATTTCTCCTGCTCTCCAACACATCACACCTTCTCCCAACACAAACAACTTTCCTTGTTCCACTCCACCATCTTCCTTCAGGCTTTGTTGAACTAGTGGATTGTAAGTTAATACTTATATGCATTTATAGAAATCCTTCTAGTAATGTTGAAACTTTTTATAATAATGTTGAAATTATTTTAGATGACCTACAGAATAAGAACAAAAATGTAATAATCATGGGTGACTTCAATGTAGATTTTTTAGGGCATAATGGTGGGTGAGATAAGCAAAGGCTAGAAATGTTGTTTTCCTTGTACGGTCTAAAGGCAGTTGTAAATCAACCAACTAGAATATCTGGGGATACAAAGTCAGCAGTAGATCAAGTTGTATTGAATGAGGAAATGTGGAACTATGAAATAGAAGTTTATGATACAGGTTTTTCAGATCATTTTGCTCAAATTGTGCATCTAAATTTTAGGGTAATAGGAAACCATAATTTAAAAAATAACAATGTAATTTACAGGGAAACTAGAATGTGCAACAAGAAAAATATTTCATATTTTAACCAGTTATTGGCCAAGGAAACTTGGGAGAGTGTATATAGAAATAACTAATGAGGCCTTCAGTGAGTTTTGGGGTTTGTTCGATTATTATTATCAAGTGGCAATACCAGTCAAAAGGGTAATTGTAAAGAATTATAGGAATGGGTGGATTACAACAGGAATTAGAAATTCAAGTAGACGATTAAGGTTTTTAAGCAAATGTGTGAAAGGGAGTAACACCTCATCTGAATTGAAGGATTATTATAATATAAGAACATGTATCAAGAAGTTTTGAAGGCTGCCAAAAGATTGCATAATGAGAATGAGCTGAAAAATTCTAAAAACAGGTCTAAATGTATGTGGAACATTATAAAAAGGGAGAAAGGTACTTTAATTCCATTAAAAAATAATATTACTCTTACAAATGCAGGGAAAGAAGTCAGCGATCCAGAAGAAGTTGCAGAAATATTTAGTAACTATTTTCTAGAAGCAGTTTTGAGGTTAACGGAAAATTTTCAAACATCAGTGACAAGAACAAACTTGAATACAGTTCACAGGAATGTATCATCCTTGTTTCTTACTCCTGTGACTGAGCAAGAGATAGATAAGATAATAAAACAGATGGGTAAAAAGAAGTCTTCTGGTTTAGATGGTTATTCAAACTACCTTATTAAATTATTAAGGAAAGAGCGCACAAACGTGCATAAAATTAGTATACACTGAACAAATAGATACAAAATACACTATTCTTTGCTGTATTCCTTTAGAGTCTTGTGTCTCTGTGTACAAATTGTAAAATGATAACGCTCACACACTTTGTTGCATAGTTTGCATAAGCAGTCTTCATCTGGGTCATGGAAGTATGTTTTCATGCACAATTTATGGTGAAATCCATGTACGGCTAGTCTAGTAATGGCACTACGCACAACCTGGTTTGGTCCACTCCATCTTCGGTCTAGCATGGCTTCTGTCGTGAAAAATTCCGGCCATATTTCTTACCTTATTAAATGCTGTTACCAATACATAATCAAGCCTCTCGGTTACTTGATAAATTTGTCACTAACCACTGGTAAATTTCCAGACAAATTCAAGGTAACCAAAGTTGTTCCGATACATAAAAAGGGTAGTGAAGAAGATGCTGGTAACTATAGGCCTGTCTGCCTCCCCTCTGTATTCTCCAAAATACTGGAAAGAATTATGTACGATAGACTGTTATCATTCTTAGAGAAGCATAATATATTAGCTGGTTGCCAGAATGGCTTTCGTAAAAATAGATCAACTACCACAGCATTCATTAACTTTATTGAACGGATATATGACACACTAGATGGGAAGGGTGCATGTTTAGGTATTTTCTTGGACTTAACAAAAGCTTTTGATATAATTGACCACAGCTTGCTTTTAGAAAAGTTATGCATGTATGGAGTTCGGGGAATGGCCTATGACTGGTTCAAATCATTCAATCAATCAATACTGATCTGCATTTAGGGCAGTCGCCCAGGTGGCAGATTAGGGGATAGAAGACAGATTGTTGAAATATCATATACCGGTACTGATTTGAGCAAAAATATAATTAAGAATGTGTATTCCTGTGCCAGAAACATAGATCATGGTGTTCCACAGGGGTCAGTTTTAGGACCATTATTAGTTTTAGTATTTATTAATGATATCGTCCAAATTGTTGATGATATTCAAGGAGTGCAATTAACTTTGTTTGCAGATGATATTACTGTTTTTGTAGCTGATGAAAGTTCTGAAGGATTAGAATTGAAGGCAGGCAATATAGTGAGTAATATCCTGAGCTGGCTTGAAGATGATAAATTAATTTTAAGTAAACAGAAAACTTCTGTGATTAGATTTCACCATAAGATTAATTTAAATATGGAAATTAGCCCAATATCATTTGGAGAGACCATAATTGAGTACTCATCATCAACAAAGTTTCTTGGCTTGTGGATGGATGAATCATTAACCTGGGAAAAACATACAGAGTTTACAGGGGAAAAGCTTAGTAGAATTTATTTCGTGATAATATCTTTGAAAAAAAGTTTTAATTTAAAGGCTTGCCAAATTATGTATTTTGCATATGTCCATCCCATACTAACTTATGGAATCATTTACTGGGGGAATTCACGATATAGCAAAGTCATCTTTAAGTTACAAAAGAAAATAATTAGAGGAATGGCCGGTGTCGGCAGGAGGACAAGCTGCAAGAAATACTTTAAACTTTATTTTATTTTACCATTGCCTAGCCTTTATATCTTCCATACACTTGTATATATGAAGGAGAATGTAAACAGCTACACCATAAACTCTGATGTACATAGGTATAATACTAGAAATAGACACAGTCTGCACATAGAACCACACAAAACTAAGCTATATGAATCAAGTTTGAGTTATGCAGGAGTACATTTATTTAATAAATTACCAAGACTACATTAAGCAGATAAAACCATGTTCAAAATTTAAGAAAGAATTTTTCAAATTTGTTTCTAACCATTGTTTTTATTTTCTTGTTTTATTCTCTTGAAAATTAACTTGTGTATCACTTTTTTTTTTAAATCTGTGCCTCTTTACCACATTGTATATTTCTCTTTATTTATCATGGCATGTATATTACTTCCGTGTATGTGGGGCTTCCCTACAGTGTTCTCTCAGAGTGACCACATTGAAAGCTTTAGATAGGGAAGAATGGCGGAGTATGGTTCATCGGCTAGAGGGCTGAATATTATGATAGTCACGACGCCTCAGTCATGAGGCAAAACGAAGAAGAAAAAAATGTGGGGCTTGCCCTTTCTCCATCTACCACCCCTAAATTGTACATGTACAATTTAAGGAAAATAAATAATAATAATAATAATCCTTTGTTACTGTAAATATGATTATTGACGTGTCCCATATCACTGTATGATCAGTTGGACGAAATAAAATAAAATAAAATACAATACAATACAATACAATTCATAACCCTTAATCAATATTTACAAATTTCCTCTACACTTATCTCACACTTCACTGTCCAAAGTTGACCACCTCCTTCAAATAACATAGCAATTACCTATACAAACAATATTTACAGCCACAAAATGTCTGAAATGTACACTTTAATCTACTGTCTTAAGTACTACACACTGTCTTATGCAATCCCTTCACATATGTACAGATAAATGTTGTCTCTCATATTGTTTTTAAAAAATCACCTAGAGAGTCATGACAACCGATTGCCTCTTGACTCGGTGCAATTATGACTTACCGTGGTTTGGTGGATCAGCAGAGGTGAAAGAAGGTGCTGGGATGAATAGGTCTCAATATATGAAATTAAAGTTAATTTAAAATTTAACAAGGTTATATTTTCTTTTCAAGATCAAGAAATAACAAATATAACAGGTACTCAGTAGCCTAGCAACAAATCAAGAATGTACAATTACGGTTGTTACAGGATTTGGGCTCCGAGACCCAGACACACAATTCTTGAGCAATTAGCCCAACTTTACCCAAATACAAGGTTTGACAAAGGGGCAGAAAACCCCAATCATGCCCAGGAGCACTCGCTCCCTATTACTCAGTAAAGCCTGCTCGAGGCACACAGAAACCAAATTTAAGAAAGAGCAACCCGCTCTCAAAGTTCAAGCCTATCAAAGGCCACACCAAACTCCACCTTCAAGCTGTCCTCCAAGCACATGAAAACAGGGGTAAAAATACCCAACCTACTGAGGCCTATTCAATAAAGAAACAGGACAATTACAACTTGAGAGGAGGCGTAACTGCACTCCTAATACACTTCTTTAAAACCTATTTGGCACTAGGCCACTTATGCAAGGGCTAATCCCATACAACGGAGGTGACACGATTGAAAAATGTTATGACATTACGAGTAGAGGGGAAACTGTTATAAAAATGTAGTCACCTCAAAACAAAATGAATGGGAGCTCGAGAGGGTTAGGCACTCTCTATCCCAATTTGTAGTTAAAGAAACAGAATTTATACCAAGTGTCTTTTACATTTTAAATATAGGTTACATGAGGAAAGTTTCGAACCCGCCCCGAGGGTTAAACTGCTGAGCTAGCAAGAAAATAAGTTATAAAACGGCCATTACCTGATGGTTGAACTGCTGCCCGAAGAAAGAGGTGCTTCCCGCCCCCTGCTACATAATTACACAATGAGAGATGTTACTAAAGTGGTGCGGAGACCCAAAAATCAGCAGTTTATATACCCTCATGGAACATTCGAGACCTTTCATGAATGATAACACCCGCCCACAAGCTTTTATTGGACGGCCAAAAGATTACATGTCAAAATTGGAGAAGAAAACCAGGATTGGTGGAAAATTAATTACAGAAATTTGCGATTGGCCAATTTCAAAACTGGCGGAAAGGAAGGATTAACATTGCCAACTTAAACAATGGCTGAAAGAAATTTAATAAAGAACAAACTTATAAATACTAAATTTCTTCAAAAAAAAAAGGTTCCTTCACTTCGCACTAGGGTGCACAATTGTAGTTCTTAAGAGGTGCCATCTAGAAGAGAATGTTCACACTTCTTACTACAGAGCAAACAAATACACATCGAAACTGACATAGTTCAGAACACTTCAAAATTTACCGTAGAGACATCTTCTGAGAACTCAGAGAATTAAAGTGGAAGTTAAAGTTCCGGCTTCCTCCAGTAGAGGAGTTTCAACTGGCGCAATGTTTGAATTAGTGGAGCGGAGGTGTACCGCCCGGTACAATGACCATAACTCGACGCTGTAATCAGAGATATTAACTGTTCATGTACCTCAACTCATGTGGCACAAAACGACCAAAAACTTGTGCACCTGGATGATACTGCAAACTTAGGCACATACCTGTACCTCCATAATAATTAGCAAATGCTGCAAACACTCATGACCAAACAACGGCATGACCAAAAGTTCCTCGACGGAAAGAATAAAAATAAATAACAGGAAAATACACCACCCAATTCCTAGCAACATTAATCCAAGATGATGCCGCCTAACCTCCACTAACATAAATTTATCCAAAAGATGAAAATTAATATACTATATACTATGTTATTAACACGTTGAGTGCCGAGCTGATTGTAGCACACTATTCCACTGGTACTGTCCCTTGTACAATAAAATTGAGGTTATAACAGATGTGCACATTGTAGTAGCAGAAGCACACGAAACAATGGTGCCATAGAACAAGACGAAGTAAGACCAGATATGCATTGGACGGGCCTTTATAAATGGTCTCATATGCGAATATCGTGTCCTAATGCTATTTTTCTCCTATAATTCCTAACATTCAAAAACACTAGCCATGTTGTCCTCTTCACAAAAACATTCATTCTTTTTGATTAATACACAATGCACTTCCCGCTACACAGTTGTTTACATAGTTGCCATATTGCCTTTAACTTGCCTTGCTAGGCAAGGTTGCCGATTCAACCATCAGAACTCCCAAATTGCCCAATTCCTAGCAACATTAAACCAAGATGATGCCGCTTAACCTCCACTAACATAAATTTATCCAAAAGATGAAAATTAATATACTATATACTATGTTATTAACACGTTGAGTGCCGAGCTGATTGTAGCACACTATTCCACTGGTACCAGACATGTATTTGAATAGTATTCCACTGGTGCCAAAGCAATTGTATGCATTGTAAGCTGTTTATATAATGCTGGGATATATTTATATTATGTACTAAGTAAACTGTATCTCATCATACCAAGGAATGTGCAACACAAATTTCAAATATGGGAGATTTATTTGCTAATTCATACTAACACAATATTTATGAAAACCTAGTAAAATGCAAAACAAGTACTTATATTACATTACATATTGTTGTGAACAGTTTCCTGATAAATCGAAAAGATGAAAATATGAGTCTCAGCAAGATTGACAGGCAGTGATACCAGCATTGCAACATAAACATTTTTCTTTTTTCTAGGGGCTTTACGTCGCACCGACACAGATAGGTCTTAAGGCGATGATGGGATAGGAAAGGTCTAGGAGTTGGAAGGAAGCGGCCGTGGCCTTAATTAAGGTACAGCCCCAGCATTTGCCTGGTGTGAAAATGGGAAACCACGGAAAACCATTTTTAGGGCTGCCGATAGTGGGATTCGAACCTACTATCTCCCGGATGCTCAACATAAACATTAGACTTTCAACAACAATTAACCTTCAGTCACTCTTTGTTGTGAAATGATTCAAAGCACTTCAGACAAAGGAAATGTGTGTCAGGACAGGTTTTGCAGACAGTTGACACCTTTTGTGCAGCAGAAGCAGCAGCCGTTCTACCCATGACCTTGCATAATTGTTGATAGCAGCTTTGACACCGATCTCAAGCTTTCCTGCAATATTGAAAGGAAGAAATAAAAATGAATTTTCTAATTAGTATTAACATCCTTCAGAAGTGCAATAATGTTGAACTTGATAACACTTACCTGGTACTTTTCTGTCCTTCTGTCTTGTTGGGTTCCCGAAGGTAGTGGTTCTCTCTCTTCGGAGTACATCTAACAGAATCGTTAGTTACACAAAGCAGAATGCTGACCACGTTCCTGTGAAACTCCGCAGGAGACATTTCTTGATGTCCAATATCCCGCGTCTTATTGTACAGAAGCAGTGCATTTACAACGGCAATACCAAAAAGAATGTCATCTGCAACTTTGTGGTATCATTGCAGTGTGATACAAGGAAAGTGTGTCTGCAATATCTATTCCTCCTTTCATTTTATTATACGTTATTACCATTTTCAGTTTAACCACATCTTCATGTTTCCTGTTCTTTTTGCCCATAGCAATTACATCATTAGAACATTTGGTTGACATAATCAGCACATCCCTCAATCTCTCCACTTCATCACTGTCAATCCATTTCCATTCTCCATTGCAATGAGTTCTCCCTTTTTAAGCTTTACATTTACAACATCCTTTGGTAAACCTTTGTGATTTTTCCTAAGCTTGCCAATAAAATGTGTCTTATGATCCAGTAGCACCTCAGCTAACTCATTTGATGAGTAATAATTGTCAGTGCAGAGAAAGCAACCACTGTCCAGATACGGATCTATAAGTTGCATTACAACTTGAGTAGCCATGCTCAGTGTATTCTGAGCATTCAAGGTACCTTTACCAGCGTATACTTTAGTTTTCTAGATGTAGCCTGCGTCGTTGCACAGCTTAAATTGTTTAACACAGTACCTGTGTGCCTTACCCGGCATGAATTGCCGGAATGATAAACGACCCCTCCATGGAATCATTGATTCATCAACTACAAGGTTTTCACCTGGAGTATTGACTCTCTTGAAGTTCATATGCATTATATCTAACAGTGGCTGAATCTTGTGCAACTTTCCAGCTAAAACATCGTTGGGAGCAAAGTGCCAGAATCGAAGTAGTAACTGAAAACAATTTCTTGGCATTGCCTTACCAGCTACACTATTTCCATATACAGAGAACTGGTTCCAGTAATTTGATAATGAAGGCATTCTTACAAGACCCATCCACAATCTCAAACCTATAAATACTTTCATTTCCTCCTTTGTAGTATCTACCCACTCCTTCAAATGACTAGACCGCTTAATATGCATAGACACTAGTGTTTGTCTGTTAGGAACAGTCGGTAAAACTCATATGGTGTGGCTGTAGAAGTATCAATTTGAAGATTTAGATGCTCCTGGCTTGTAAATGGAATATCTTTCTGTGCCCCTACACAAGGACCCCAGACATTATTGTTCACATGATTGTCTACACCATTTTCATCAGCACGTCCCCACTTATAATATCACTATCAGTATCACCATCGTCTTCCGCATCACTCAATACATCCGTCATGCTATCACTGTCACTGCACTCATCATCACAAGCGTTACATTCACTGCCATCAACAATTACATGTTCCTTTCCATCAGAATCCATCAGTAATTCACAAATATCCACTTCACTAATTCTCTTCTTTGCAAGTCACTTACCATTTCTACCAAGATTATTACCAATATCTTCCATTTTTTATATTTTTGCACAACTACAGTATACAAACTGAGTTATAATTCATACGTAAACGAGGAATAAACAATGCCTGGTGCACTTTCACTTGTGACAATGACCACTGACCAGTCAGTGACTTTGGAAGAATACTGTGGTGCCATATGGTGGCACACAGCAGAAATATATAGCTTGAATAGACCCTGAAATAGTACCAATTTTACGCGCATAGATGTCACAGCTAATTTTTTACGGCGCATCGCCTGAAACTCTACTGTACCGCCATATGACGTCATGCCAACTCTGATTTCAAGAACGGTGTGCCGCCATATAGCGTCACGCCATCTCAAATTTGAAGACCAGCATGACGCCATATGGCGGCACGTGGCACCCAGCATGTTAATATAGTAATATATTATACTACTATACACTTAATATACTATATTACAGTTCTCCTAACCTTAATAATTGGACAAACTCATAATGTCATATTCTTATCTAATAAACTTAACCTAATAATTTACAATTCGTCGCCATAAGACCTATCTGTGTCGGTGCGACGTAAAGCCACTAGCAAAGAAAAAAGAAATAATTTACAGTAATATTTTAGTGGAGTCCTTGTCTTATAGTGACGAAGGAGCTCATACCTTGTTATGGCTACAAACTCTATAGACTGTAAAGAGAGATTGTTCCAGCAACATTTTAAAGGCTTTGTACATCTGTCTGTAGTTATTGAATAATAACCCAATGCATGGCTTTCTTTTATATGGAAAAAAAAGAGATTAAATCAAGATCAGCAGTAGCCTAATGCAAAAGAATTTGAAAGTGCAAAGGACCACAGAGAGCAAGGAAGCAAGAACGTTACAACAAGCTGCTGACAGGTAGCGGTATGCTCGCTAATGTGTCTGAAAATCTGGTGGAACAATATGAGGGATGGACAAACATATAATCATGCACATGTTAAGTGATTGTCCCGTCAACGACAGGTACTACAGCTAGTTTTGTTAGTAAAAAGTTCAGAAGAATATACAGTTCACTGACAAGATAGTTAATGATCTTTGTATTGCTGGTGATTATTGCTGCACTTTGCGTTCAGATATACCACTGTTAGTATATGGTCAAATAAAAATTAATAATCCAATTCCTATATCCCAATATTTGCCTTTCAGTACTCTGGTGTAGTTTTGATAAAAGTTGTTGAGAAATTATTATAGACATCCTGCTTATTTTTCAGCATTTAAGGGCAGTTTGAATTTCCATCTATAATAATAATAATAATAATAATAATAATAATAATAATAATAATAATAATAATAATAATAATAATAATCTACCAGCTGTAATAATCTGTCTAATAAGTTAGTTTTAACCACATTTCTATTATTTCCATTTACTTGTTGAAATTAAGATACTCTAAGATTGTTTTAAATTCCATAACTGTTACTCCTAAGAGCATTTTAGATTTGTAGTGTAGTTATTTTGTTAGATACTCTAGTATCTTGCTTGCATTCTTCACTCTTGTGTATTCCTTTCAGTATTCTGTAAGTTAATTAACCACAGTTTTCTGTTCTGTTAACATGTTGCAGCATAAAATGTAATGTGATTAAGTTATGCTATAGTGTTTATTTTATTAGTTAGTATATTGCTTGTTTACTATATTGTCATGTGATCTTTATGTAATATCCTAGACAATATTTCTTTCTTTTGATTTTCTTTTCAGTTCACAGAATATGTTATTTTATTTGTGCTGATTTTTTTCATTTTTACGGGATTAAGAGTAAGGAATGCAGGTGCAGGGACTGTGGGTATGAGTGAGCATTAAGTACTATGAGGGAGGAATTAGAGAGTCTGAGGGAGATAACAAGAATTCTCATGGAGGACAGGAGGGAAGGTCATCGTTGGTGGCAGTGGCAGTTACTCGTCTCCGAGTTTGCAGATTCCCTGGCTAATAGCTCACTTCAATTCACAGCACTTTGTGTTTAAACTTCTGGTGACTGTACAGGCCAATTCCTGCATAGAATATACGTCCCCACATCACGCAGATGAGGGATGGGGGAGATCTTGGCTGGATTTGGCAAAGTTTGCATTCCTGTCGCTTAACATCTTCATGTCTGCGGCGTTCTTATTTGAAGTGTTGAACTGAGGCACAGACACTTTGCTGCCAAAGTAAACGGTCCTTGGCAAGTGTTTCCCAGGTTTGTGGGTTTATTTCTGCCATCTTTAAGGTTTGTATCAGTAGGTCTTTGAAACGTCTCAAGGGGGCACCCCGTAGTCTTGAACCGGAGCAAAGTTCACCATAGAGAATCTGGCACGGTGGTCTGGTGTCATTCATACAGCGTACATGTCCTGCCCATCTGAGGCAATGGCCAACAACCAATGTCTCTACACTCTTAGCATATGCTTTCTCGAGAACTTCAACATTAGAGACGTAGTTTTCCCACTTGATGTTCATGATGGAGCATAGTTTTTGCTGGTGAAAGTGATCCAGCTTTTTTATGTCACGGCAGTATAAGGTCCATGTTTCACAGCCATAGAAAAGTGTAGAGATGACCACAGCCTGGTACACCATTAGTTTTATGCAATGGTAAGGTTTTTATTCCTGAAGACTCTGTGTGATAGTAGGCTACATAGGCAGCACGAAGCCTGTTTTCCACATCCTGTTCTGAAGTACAGCTCTTTGACGAGATACTCCCAAGATAAGTGAAGTGGTCTACCTGTTCTAGTTTGGTGTTTGAGATGGTAATGTTAAATTGCTGAGCAAGTACCTTGTTTTTTTTTTTTTCTTTTTTTTTTTTTTTTTTTTTTTTTTTGGCGTTGATGGTGAGGCCAAAAAGGTCATATGCATCCTTGAAACTCTTGACTGACTGTTGCAGTTCCTCAGGTGTAAGAGCCAGTGATGTGGTATCATCAGCATACTGCATTTTGGTTACTCTAGTAACATTGGTATGTCTTCGCGAGTGAAGTCTGGCCAAGTTGAAGAGGCCACCATCAAAGCAGTATTTAATCTATTTAATCTCTATGCCGGGGTTGTCTGTTGTTTCACAAAGCATGGCCGCCAGATACAAGGCAAACATAGTTGGAGCAAGTACGCAACCCTGCTTCAATCCATGTGTGATTGGGAATAGTTTGGAAAAATTGTTTTGATGGAGAATCTGTCCAGTCATACCATCATGAAATGCTTGCACCAGGCCCACAAAATGCTCAAGACAGCCAAAGCGCATCAGAACTGTCCACGTAGCGAGTCTTGGTACACTATCGAAGGCCTTTTCCAGGTCATAAAACACAAAATAGAGAGGCTTCTGTTGTTCTCTGCATTTCTCTTGTAATTGCCTTGCTCAAAATATCATGTCAATAGTACCCCTGGAGGCTTGGAAACCACATTGAGACTCTGGTAGAGTCCTCTCGGATATGACTTGCAGGCGGCTAAGCAGGATTCTTGCGAAAAGTTTACCTACAATGGATAACAGAGAAATGCATTTGATAGTTGTCAGATATACTACGGTCACCTTTCTTGAAAATAGTGATGATATGGCATTTTTGAGATCGCCGGGTACTTTTTTGGTTTCCCAAATTGAAAGGATGAGGGTAAAGAGCCTTGTTTTCAGGGGTAAGCCTCCACCTTGAATTAGTTCCAGTGGGATGTTGTCTGGTCCAGGTGCTTTCCTTGGTTTCAGTCTATCAAGTGCCACACAAAATTCCTGATAAGTTAGTGTCATCGCCATCCATGGTTGAGGGGGGAGTTATAGCACTTCCCGTAGAAAGTCATCAGCAGAAGTGGAGCTTCGGTTTAAAAGAGTGGAGAATTGTTCCTTCCAGCGCTCCAGGATATCTCTACCATCGGTTAGGGTGATAGCACCATCAACTGTTTTCAGAGTTCCGATTGAAGAGCGAGATGGACCGTAGATCTCTTTTATTCCCACGTAGAAGTTCCGCTGGTCTCTGGCATCAGATAGTCTTTGGAGTTCTAGAGCCTTCTCCTGCCACCAGGTGTTCTTCATTTCTCTTATTTGAGTCTGACATTTCTGTTTCTGATCATGAAACACAGCTTTCTTCACACCAGATGATGGATCTTGAAGAAGGGATAGGTGGGCTTCCCGTTTGGCACTGATAAGGCTCAGAATTTCTTCATTTTTGTCCTCGAACCTCTTTCTTTTCTCGTAGCCAATGATTTCCTCAGCTGACTCAGTGATAGCCCTTTGGAGTGTTGACCATTCTTGCTCCATGTCATTTGTGCTTACTGGATTGCTTGCCAATCGGTTCATGATCACATTTTGGAAGTCTGATGATGTGGATTTATCTGAGAGTTTTAGAGTGGCAAACTTGCGTCGGGGCTTGCTTGGGCAATGCACAGTTGGTTTCAGTTGGAAGGATATTCTGAGTCAACAGATCAGAAGTTTGTGATCTGTCCAACAATCATCAATATTCCTTGCAGTCTTAGTGATGAGAACATCTTTCTTGTCACACTGTCGGGTGATGACATAGGGGAGGAAGTGCCAGTGCTTAGATCGTGGGTGCATCCATGTGGTCTTGTATCGGGTTAGGTAGGCAAAACTGTGTGTAAGTGATGAACAGCTCGTGTTCTATACGCAGGCCAAGAAGTAGCGGACCATTGGCATTGCAATTACCAATACTATGTTTGCCCGTTACACTTCCCCACTACCTATTATCCCTTCCCAGTGGCATTGAAGTCTCTAAGAAGTAGCAGTTTGTTTGATGGTGTTATCTTGGTGATGATGGAGTTCAGCTGGTGGTAGAAATGGTTCTTAGTTTCTTCATCGGCTTTCAGGGTGGGGGCATATGCAGAGATGAGTGTGATGAACCTATCTCCGGAGAGTGGTATACGGAGTGACATGAGCCTTTCACTGATTGCAATGGCTGTGAGCTGATGATCATTTACCAGTTTCGTCTTAACTGCGAATCCAACCCTATGAATATGGTTCTCTCCATCCTCCTTCCCTTTCCAAAAGATGGTATAGCCCGATCCAAACTCAACGATCTCCCCTTCATCTGATAGTCTAGTCTCGCTCAGTGCAGCAACATCTATATTTAGTCTAGCAAGCTCATGGGTGACGAGAGCTGTTCTTCTCTCCGGTCTGTCACTGTTGTCATTATCAAGCAATGTTCTGACATTCCAGGATCCAATTATAATTTTACATTAATCTGCCATATTTCGATCGCATGTGGAGTTACCCGCTGGGTGTGGCTGCCCAGCCAGGCGAAAGGGTGGCTTCCGATGTTTAGCCCACATTTTCTAGGGCCTTTCCCATTTGGAGTGGGTAGCGGTGGTTCTAAATAGGCGTGCCCAGACACAGGCGCAGGACGAATTCTTGAGTAGCCACCGGGTCTCATGAAGACGACCGTCACACATCTGCTGCCAACGTGCAGGTCCAGACTAGAGGCTCCTAGGTTACCCTAAACCTGCCTCCACCTTCCTTGCCCCATCGCCGTTGGACTTGATTGGAGTGAAGAAAGTAGCAGGAAAAGTGCCACTGGCATGGATTTGTTTAAGGATGATCTTGACTTGCCAAGAAGTGACCCTCACACTGTGGTCTCGGAGCCATATCCTGTGGCACATGTGAAATGAGACATGCAGGGTTAGGCACTGAGATTGCAATGGACTGCCGCAGACTCCAGTTATGAATGAGTAGCGCCTTCACAGTCAGTACGTCTGACATGACCTCGTCCACCTCCACAACCGTTGGGTTCCTCCTCCGCTTGTTTGCCGTTGGGTCTTCTAGTGATGGATTCCAGTGTCATTTCCTCCATTGAGGGGACCATCACCCCATATAAGGGAGCTCATCTGCCCGAAGCATTTGGCCCCTATAGGGAGTCAGGTTATTTACCACCGGGAAGGAAGGAAGGTAGGTCTCCATCAAACAATGTACATTTTGCAGTCTTCTTTACATCGCACCAACACAAATAGGTCTTATGGCAACGATGGGATAGGAAAGGGCTAGGAGTGGGAAGGAAGCGGCTGTAGCCTTAATTAAGATACAACCCCAGCATTTGCCTGGTGTGAAAATGGGAAACCACGGAAAACCATCTTCAGGGCTGCCAACAGTGGGGTTTGAACCCACTATCTCCTGATGCAAGCTCAGAGCTCTGCGCCCATACCCACATGGCCAACTCGCTCATTCAAATAATATAAAGGATATGGTAAGTGTACAAAAGAGATGGGGAAGAAAGGGGAAAGTTGTAGAAGACAGGTGGGCTACAGTTTTAAGGGGAAGGAAATTAAGGACAAAGGACTCTATTCGGGAGCAGAATTCAGGCTAGGTATAGGTGAGAAATCAGTAGAGTCACTGAACGTAGAACAGCAGAGGGAAGATGAGGAATGGGGAATTGTTGCAGAGGAGGGGAGAAGTTGGAGGAAAAGGACATATAGAGCAAAGGAGGGAGTGTAACAAGGCCATGTGATGGAGAAAAGGGAGGACTAAGTAGGTTCTGCAGCTGTCAGGAAAGACGGGGGAGAGCAGGAGAGGAGGGGATCAAATGAGGTGGGTGGGGTTGAGACTCTAGTCATGGGAGACTCTGTTGTTCGTCATATGGGGGAAAGTGTGTGGAGGAAACAGAACTAGGATAGAGTGTTATCCAGGAATTAGTTAAAGGTAGGTGTTGAGGAAAGTAGAAGAGGTGAAGGAGGTAAGGAGAAATTGGTAGTTTTTCACATTGGTACCAACATTGCAAGGCAAGCAAGTATATCAATCAGTCATCAATAATCTGCATTTAGGGCTATCACCCAGGTGGCAGATTATTTATCAATTGTTTACCTAGATTATTCTTAAACGTTTTCAAAGAGCATGGAAATTTATCAAATTTTTATCTCCCTTCATAATGTACTGTATTCCAATCCCTTATTTGTTTACATATAGATGAATATTTGTCCTAATATTTATCTTCATATTATGATCTTTTCTACTTTTAATAGCTCTACTCAAGCTTATTCTTCTACTAATGTCATTCCACGCTATCTCTCCGTTGACAGCTCAAAACAGACCACAGGTTATGAATCTCATTTTTCTTGGTCCGTGGTGAATGTCTAGTATATAATAAGAAAATTATGATAAAGGTCCACTTTTTCACCACAACAAATAATTCTCTGATTTCTATAATCTCGTAATTTTTGCAGGACGTTTCCTTCTTATGTGGACATCATCAGCCACATTCCCTTTGTACAGATTAAAATTAACAGAAAGAATAGGTCTTAAAACACTACCCAATTAACAAACACTTGGATTAAAAACATATTTGGATAAAATATGAAGAGCTTACGAATTGAAATTTTTCTTCTTGTTTTTAAAGTAACTTGTTGCTAATAAAATTACACTTGTACATACTAGTCTTGGTATCAGCATTTGATATATTTGGGCCAATTTTATTCAGGAGGTATTCAAAGTCACTACATTTACAATAGAATGTAATATCTGCATGCCTTGACCAGCTCTTGTTGCATGGCGATATCCACCAGCGTGATTTTTTTCTTCAGATCTTGCCATTTGGTAGTTACGGGTTGTAGTAAGGATGTTCAGAATGTATAGATATTTGAGGATTTCCACCCAATCAGTACAATAAAATTTAAAAAATTGTATTGATTGGGTGGATATCCTCAAATCTCTATATATTCTGAATATTCAAGATCAGTACAGAACATTGATGAAATGTATTATTTGCAGTTATAGTAAGGATGTAAAGGAGAGGGCATATAAGTCACTGGTAAGACCACAATTAGAGTATGGTTTCTGTGAATGGGAACCTCCCGAGGATTACTTGATTCGAGAAATGGAAAAAATTAAAATAATCAGCTCAATTTGTTAAGGGTGATTTCCAACAAAAGAGTAGTATTACAAAAATGTTGCAAAGTTAAGGCTGGGATGACTCAAGATAAAGGAGGTGAGCTGCTCAACTAAATGGTATATTCCAAGCTGCTAGTGGAGAGATGGCATGGAATGACCTTGGTAGACAAATAAGTTCAGTGGTGGTTTTAAATGTTGGAAGTACAAGGTAATAAAAACAAACTATTAGAATTTGAATATGGAGTGCTCAATCCACAAAAGTGCGGATTTCGTCACCATAAGACCTATCTGTGTTGGTGTGACGTAAAGCCATTAGCAAAAAAAAAAAAAAAAAAAGTGCGGATGGAGCAGCCAACAAAAAGTCATTTATATGTCCATTGTACAAATGTTGATAAAGATGATGATAAAGTTGGAATTCAGAGAGGAAAAATAGAAGCAAATATTCTTTTATAGGAAGAAGAGTTAGGGATTGGAATAGTAGGAAATAATTTACCAAGGGAGATGTTAGATAAATTCCTAAATTCTTTGAAATTATGTGAGAAAAGAATAAATAAACAAATGATTTGGGAGTCTGCCACCTTGTAATATATCTCCCTATAAATTATTGAAATAAATAAAATATTTGCCTCACACTTGTGCGTCATGTGTAATATAACTTATTTTCCTTCTTCTTCTGTCTGTTCTTATACTGTCCTTTCTAATGTCTTTTTCATGTTCTTTTACTTAAGCTCTTTTACTCTTTTCATGTGATTTATCTTTGTCATTATGTCTGTTAGATCATTTGCTTTCACCTCTGTCTTGGCAATATTTATCACTCTCTTTCATTTCATGTTCATTCTGCTTCAAATTACCACTTTCAAAATCAGTTCCACTCTTTTTTTTTTTTTTTTTTTTTAAAAGACCCAATAACTTCTATTCTGCTGTTCACCAATACACTTCTTCTCTACTTTTCCAGTTTCTACACTCTTTTTTTTCTGAGTCACTTTTGCTCCAGTTTGTATCTCCAGCATCATCTAAACATGTTGCCTTTGATTCTTCACTCCCCTGATTTGACATCTCAGTACTGTCTGATGCTTGAGATTCTTGGCTTAATATCTGTAAAGGTGATTTAAATAACTGGCTTTCATCAAATGCCCATGTGCCAGCACTTAACCTCATGCTAAAATCAGTGTGTGGCACCTTGAGTGACATTGCCTCCCCTAATTTAATGCTATCCTCAAGATACCTCCCCTGCTGCTTAATCTTCCTATGACTAACCTCCTCATTTGTCAAATGATCTAAAACTGCTACCAACATCACATGAAAGCTCTCTTCCCATTTTTTATACATGACATACACAGACTGTTATTCTAAACACATATAAGTTTCATAATCACAACATCCCTATTCTTACTGTACAACATGCATGGATCTTACATTTCTTACATTATTCACAACATCCTTACGTTATTCACAACATCATTCAAATCACTAATCACATTTTTCAATCTATTTCTTGTTTTCTCACATACATTGTCACTCTCACTTTCCTTAAATTTTCCACCCCCCCCCCCCCCCAAATAATTTCCAACACAATTACTCCTTATAAGATTTTCAAATTCTGAATCCCCATAATAGTTACCACCCCTCCGGCAAATTCCTTATACACACAACGTGACCTATAATCTCCTTTATACACAACAGTGACAGTTTTAGTCCACTCATCCTTATCCAACATACCAGCTTTAAATACCTCAATCTCCTTCATGCTACTCTTCTCACATGTCCCCTCATTCACTCTCTCTTTCTCTTACTGAAATCACTACTGTCATTGACTTCAAGATCCCCACACTTACTATATTCCCCCACAATTACTTTGTCTTTCACACCTTTCATATCACCTCCCACTTGCACATCATTCATATCATTATCACTGTCGCTCTCGACTCTCTTAACGTAAGTTTCATTCATCTCGGAATCATCACTTTGACACCTCACTGGCTTAACATTAACCTCCTTACTTGCACTAACATCCTTAACATCCTGTATCTTCATCAAAGACTCCTCTTCCATTAAACAACCTTCACTAATAATATTAATATTTCCATTTTCTCACTGAGCATTTTGCACGTACTCCTTCTGTTGACTTTCAATCTTATCACTAAATTCTATCCCTTGGTTACACAAATCCTATTTTAATTCCTTCCCTTGATCACTGATTTTCTGAATCTTCCCATTTAATTGAACCATCTGCTCCAATAACAACTTCATAAAATCAATATTACTCCCCATATTGCTTTGATTCTGCTCACTACTTTCTCCTTCACCACTCATGACAATTTCATACACTTTTTTTTTACAGACATATTTTCACTATGAACCCAACTTTCATTAAAACTTTGTGTGCTAGTGTCAGAGCTGCTCTCCTCAATTTCTTTTTTTTTTTTTTTCCTCTCTCCTGATCAGACTTCCATTAGGCACTATTCTCCCTCTCAAATTTATAACATTACTATTATTCTCACTAGTATTCATACTCATGGTTACTGTAGTCATGTCCTAGTTCGTGAACGATGGGCTGAGTGGCCTAGTAAGTGGTCCTGAGAGTCGGGATACCAGTTGCTATGGAATGGGAGTACCGGGCGAGTTGGCCGTGCGGTTAGGAGCGCGCAGCTGTGTGCTTGCATCCAGGAGCTAGTGGGTTTGAATGCTACTGTCGACAACCCTGAAGATGGTTTTCCGTGGTTTCCCATTTTCACACCAGGCAAATGCTGGGCTGTACCTTAATTAAGGCCACGGCCGCTTCCTTCCAACTCCTAGCCCTTTCCTCTCCCATCTTCGCCATAAGACCTATCTGTGTAGGTGCGGTGTAAAGCCACTAGGTAAAAAAAAACGGAATGAGAGTGGGCATCTCGGACATATTCTGAGTCATGGCTTTCCTTGTGCTCAGGCGGCTAGAGCTATACAATCCACCGGTGGTCCATAACCCGTTGGAGGAGAGAGATCCTCACTTGGACTATGTGTAAGTAGGGTAGCATCCTGCTTCATGAATTTACCGAGCTCAGAACATTTTAAGCAAGCCTTGGACCTATGGGAGTAACGAAGTCCCACTCCCATTTGACAGGCGAGGGACTCCTTGGAAACAACTTGGCGAATGAAATGGAATTTGATGGGGAGTTATCAATATTAATGGGGCTTATCGAAGAAAGAAAGTAGAACTGGCTGAGTCGGCAAAGAGGATGCATATGAATGTGCTAGGAGTAAGTGATATTCGGGTAAGAGGAGATAACGAGGAGGAGATTATAAAGTGTACTTGACGGGTGTTGAAAAAGGAAAGGCAAAGTCTGGGGTAGGGCTGTTCATCAGGAATACTATTGCACGCAAGTTTCTGTTGGGCATGTAAACAAGCGAATGATGTGGGTAGATTTGGCAGTTGGAGGAATTAGGACGAGAATTGTCTCAGTGTATTCACCATGTGAGGTTGCAGATGAGGATGAAATTGACAAGTTTTATGAAGCATTGAGTGACATCGTAGTTAGGGTCAACAGCAAGGATAGCATAGTGCTAATGGGAAATTTCAATGTGAGAGTTGGAAATAGAACTGAAGGATACGAAAGGGTGATTGGTAAATGTGGGGAAGATACGGAAGCTAATAGGAATGGGAAGCATCTGCTGGACTTCTGTGCCAGTATGTGTTTAGCAGTTATGAATACATTCTTCAAGCATAAGGCTATTCACTGCTACACATGGGAGGGTAGGGATACCAGATCCATAATAGACTATATCTTAACCAACTTTGAATTTGGGAAATCTGTTAGGAATGTATGGGTTTTTCATGGATTTTTTGATGAAACAGACCACTATCTGATCTGCAGTGAACTAAGTATCTCTATGCCTAGGATAGAGAAAGTGAAATATGTCTGCAAACGAATAAGGGTAGAAAATTGCCAGGACAAGGAAATTAGACAGAAGTGCATGGATATAATCAGTGAAAGGTTCCAAACAATGAACAGTAATTAGGTTCAGGATGTAGAATGAGAATGGGTGGCATATAGGGATGCTGTAGTAGAAACAGCAAGGGAATGCCTAGGAACAAATGTGTGTAAGGATGGGGAAAAAGCGAACATCTTGGTGGAATGATTGAAGTGAGAGCAGTTTGCAAGCGTAAAAAGAAGTCTTATCAAAAATGGGTCCAAACAAGGGCTGATGCAACAGGGAATTTTACATACGTGAAAAAAAACACAGAACAAAACAAATAGTTGTTGAATCCCAAAAAAAAGTCGTGGAAAAATTTTGGTAATAACCTGTAAATGCTAGGTCAAGCAGCAGGGAAACCTTTCTGGATAGTAATAAAAAATCTTAGGAAGGGAGGGAAAATGGAAATAAACAGTGTTTTGGGTTATACAGGTGAATTCATAATAGATCCGAGGGAATCACCGGACAGGTGGAGGAATATTTTGAAAATCTTCTCAACGTAAATGGAAATTTTCATGGTGGTGTCACGAGCAATGGAGCTGATGGGGAGGAGTAAAATGATGTTGGTAAATTATGCTTGAAGAAATGGAAAGGAAGGTAAATAAACTCCATTGTCGTAAAGCAGCAGGAATAGATGAAATTAGACCTGAAATGGTGAAGTATAGTGGGAAGGCAGGGGTGAAATGGCTTCATAGAATAATTAGCATGGAGTGTTGGTAAGGTACCTTCAGATTGGACAAAAGCAGTAATTGTACTTATGTATAAGTAAGGGAACAGGAAGGATTGCAACAACCATCGAGGTATCTCATTGATTATTATACCAAGCAAAGTATTCACTGGCATCTTGGAAGGGAGGGTGCGATCATTGGTTGAGAGGAAGAAGGATGAAAACCAGTATGGTTTCAGACCACAGAGGGCCTGTCAGGATCAGATTTTCAGTATGCGCCAGGTAATTGAAAATGCTACAGTTGTGTTGACAATTGTGTTTATGTTTAGTAGATCTAGAGAAAGCATATGACTGGGTACCGAAGGAAAAGATGTTCACTATACTGGGGGACTATGGGATCAGAGGTAGATTATTAAAATCAATCAAAGGCATTTATGTCGACAATTAGGCTGCAGTGAGAATTGATGGTAGAATGAGTTCTTGGTTCAGGGTACTTACAGGGGTCAGATGAGGCTGTAATCTTTCACCTTTGTTGTTTGTAGTTTACATGGATCATCTGCTGAAAGGTATAAAGTGGCAGGGAGGCATTCAGTTAGGTGGAAACATAGTAAGCAGTCTGGCCTATGCTGATGACTTGGTCTTAATGGCAGATTGTGCTGAAAGGCTGCAGTCTAATATACTAGAACTTGAAAATAGGTGCAATGAATATGGTATGAAAATTAGCCTTTCGGAGACTAAATTGATGTCAGTAGGTAACAAATTCAACAGAATTGAATGTCAGATTGGTAATACAAAGCTGGAACAGGTTAGATAATTTCAAGTATTTAGGATGTGTGTTCTCCCAGGATAGTAAGTGAGATTGAATCAAGGTGCAGTAAAGCTAATGCAGTGAGCTCGCAGTTGCGATCAACAGTATTCTGTAAGAAGGAAGTCAGCTCCTAGACGAAACTATCTTTACAATGGTCTTTTTTCAGACCAACTTTGCTTTACGGGAAGCGAAAGCTGGATGGTCTCAGAATATCTTATTCATAATTTAGACGTAACAGACATGAAAGTAGCAATAACGATTGCTTGTACAAACAGATGGGTACAATGGCAGGAGGGTACTCAGAATGAAAAGATAAAGGCTAAGTTAGGAATGAATCCGATGGATGAAGCTGTACGCATAAATTGGCTTTGTTGGTGGGGTCATGTTGGGCGAATGGAGGAGGATAGGTTACCGGAGAATAATGGTTGCTATGGGCTTTACGTCGCACCGACACAGATAGGTCTTATGGCGACGATGGGATAGGAAAGGCCTAGGAGTTGGAAGGAAGCGGCCGTGGCCTTAATTAAGGTACAGCCCCAGCATTTGCCTGGTGTGAAAATGGGAAACCACGGAAAAGGAGAATAATGGACTCTGTTATGGAGGGTAAGAGAAGTAGAGGGAGACCAAGACGATGATGGTTAGACTCAGTTTCTGATGATGAGGCCACAGCACTAGTTGCAAATAGAGGATTGTGGTGACGTTTAGTAAATTCACAGAGGCTTGCAGACAAACGCTGAAAGGCATAACAGTTTATAATGATGATGTATGTATGTATTCATACTCCACAAAAGTAGTGATGGGACATTCGATTCATTTTACTGAATCGATTCATTTGATTCCCTTCACGTTACTGAATCGATACAGTGATCCGATTCACGGCACATTAGTCACCGCTCCTACTGCATCTGTCTAGTATGTGCTGGTAAGACAGCAGCAACAGCATTCAGTGCTCGCAGCTGCCATCTGGTCTTCATACTATAAACTCCTTTCTTAGAATAAAATGCTTGTCACTCTAATACATCGAAGGTTTCCGGCGACGCAGGGTGGGAAAGGTTAGGATTAGGAAGGTAGCAGCCGTGGCCTGAATTGAGGTACATTCCCATCATTTCCTGGTGTGAAAATGGGGAAACTACGGAAAACCATCTTAATGGCTGCCGATGGTGGGATTCAAACCCACCATCCCCCGAACGCAAGCGCATAGCTACGCGATACTAACCGCACAACAACTCGCCCAGTCATTTTTGAAAATATGCATTTTTCTATCAGCTGAGGATTTTTTAAATCGTCATATTTTGTATAGGCTACCCGAGATGTACAGTAGCCCACTGGTTTTCTGATTCAACATACTGTTGGTTAAGTTATTGCGTCTGTCCACATATGATTGAAGTCTTATGCAACGATGTGACATATGAACTGAGAGAATACTGAGTCGTTCTTTCCAATATAAAACAGGTACTTTTGAGTGGTCATGAGCATGACTCATAGTCATAGGGCAGGCTAGAGTAGAGTTTAATTGTCGAATGTCAACTAGGTTATAATACTAAGATTCATTAAACTAATAAATAGTATAACCTAATAGCCTACCTACTTACTTGCTACTTCAGAATTATGTTTTGACTACCTTTTTAACACTGCAAATAAAACCATCATTATTTAAACCTCCCTGTAAGAAGAGGACAGTGAATGCAAATGGGTATTATTTTCAAATGAGCTGAGCTCGAGAATCCATTATAGCATAGGATTCTTTTAGTGTACTGTACCATGGCTCACTGTATGTCTCGCTGCAGCGGAAGCTCGGCTCTCCGCCAGTGTCCAACTGTCCAGTGTGCCGATAAGGAGCCGTGTATCTTGTGTCTCATTGAGCCATGCTCGTTCACGATTCTTTCGGTGTGCCATGGCTCACTGTATGTCTCGCTGCAGCGGAAGCTCGGCTCTCCGCGTGTCCAGTGAGCCGATAAGGAGCCATGTGTATCTTGTGTCTCACTGAGCCGCGCTCGTTCACGGTTCTTTCGATGTGCCATGGTTCACTGTCTTGCTGCAGCGGAAGCTCGGCTCCCCGTCAACGTCCAGTGAGTGCGCCACTCAGAACTGTCCGCTGGGAGTAAGCTGAATCGTCGTGAGCTTGCCGTTCTTGTGAATCGATTCACTCGGACACGTGAATGAGTCGATACACTGCTTCGAATCATGCATTCAGTAGCCAACACTACACAAAAGCACTGAATAGTATGTACTCAAAATAGAGGTCAATCATTATCCTCATTCTGTATACTTATCTCTATGATGTATTCTTCTGTTTGCTTTTCTTTAACACTAGATTGGGTTCTCATGCTCCACATTGGCAGCATCAAAAATTGTAACTGGCCTGGCTCTTTGTGTTACAAATTTCTTCAGATTCTCCTAAACATTCTCATCCAACATCTGGAAATAGACACCTTCAATTTCTCTTAAATTCTCTATGGTAGAATTACTTCTAAATCTTCTTTTGAATCTTCAATTATTAAACTTTAGAATATTTTCTTTTTATATATCAGACTTCAATCCTTTCTCTTTCTTACACAATATACATCTTCAAACCAATCTCTATCTTCTTTACTTCCTTCATTATCAGACTCATATCTATTATTATTATTATTATTATTATTATTATTATTATTATTATTATTATTATTATTATTATTATATCATCACCATGGCAACACTTTTCTTTTCTTTAATGTTGTTATTGCAAAGAACTATTCTATAACATAATATTCACTTCATTTTAAACATCGACATTGAAGCAATAACATCTGGAATATAAAATCACACAGTTATAATAATTTATAAACAAATACACAAAAAATAATTTCAACCAGAACCATATCATCATAAATTAAAACACAGCATATCCTTGCACCATTACAATACGTCCACACAGATCACATGGAATGGGTGGGGGAGGGCGGGGCTGAGTGTGACGGAGCTTCCATGCTTGTCTTTTATCCTCTTCACGTCGTCATTGTTCCTCTTCAAACACCGTAACTGATGTAGAAACAGTGTGGCGCCAAAGTTTACGATTCCCAGCAAGCATATCCCAGCTTTGAATGTTAATTCCAATTCTTTACATAGTATGCTTTAGCTAATCCTTAAAACACCTCAAAGGGGCACCATGAAGTCTTGTCCCAGAGCAGAGTTCACCATACAGGAGCTGACAAGGAAGCCTGGTTTCACTCATGCAACGGATGTGCCCTATCTATTTGAGACAGTGGCCAATAATGGTAGCCTCAATGCTTATAGAATGTGCGTTCTCAGGAACTGCAAGTGGGTGGCAGGGTCCTCCCATTTGATGTTCAAGATAGATCTAAGTTTTTGCAGATGGAAGCGCTCTAGCATTTTGATATCGTGACAGTAGAGGGTGTAAGTTTCACAGTTGTAAAGCAGTGTTGATATGACAACAGCATGGTAAACCAAGATCTTGGTATGCATTGTAAGGTCCTTATTCGTGAAGACACAACAGGATAAACGTCCAAATGCTGAGTGGGCAGCACCAGTTCTCCTATCCACATCTTGTGAGCAGTTAGCATTTGTTAAGAGGATACTTCCTAGATATAAAATGTGGTCGACCAGCTCAAGTGAAGTATCCACAATGGAGATATTGAAAGTTGGGAGGTTCGAACCAGGTGCAAGCTGTGCGAGTGCTTTGGTTTTCCAAACATTAATGGAGAGACCAAAACAGCCCACCTGGTGGCCACGATCGTTACGGTGCGGAAGTCTAAATGGTCTGACACCGAGGTTAGCCAGTTCGAGTCCCGTTGGTCGAAAAAAATTTCACCATCAGAATGTTGGCCGGTAGGGTAGGGGAGGTTGTGGTATACAATTTCTAATCACTAGATAGTGTGCCAAAAGCCTGGATTAAATTCCAAACTTCTCCACAGTGCTCATATGGAGTGAGGGCATATGACGCTGTTGATGGTGATTCGTCCGTTGGATGGGAACATTAAGCCTTGAGTAGACCCCTTAGTGCTATTCGACAGGAGTAGGCTATGTGCCGGCACCAGGTTTCACCCTCTCCCTACTGTCATATATCACGTCATTCATTTCATACCAAGCTCGATAGCTGCAGTCGCTTAAGTGCGGCCAGTATCCAGTATTTGGGAGATAGTAGGTTCGTACCCCACTGTCGGCAGCCCTGAAAATGGTTTTCCGTAGTTTCCCATTTTCACACCAGGCAAATGCTGGGGCTGTACCTTAATTAAGGCCACAGCCGCTTCCTTCTCACTCCTAGCCCTTTCCTGTCCCATCATCGCCATAAGACCTATCTGTATCGGTGCGACGTAAAGCAACTAGCAAAAAAAAATTCATTTCATCTCATTAACTCCTCTGATGAGGTTGACGTCAGGAAGGGCATCTGGTCATAAAAACCTGCCACGACAGATTCATCTCACCTCATACCCAACCCCGTAGGGAAATAGGACAAGGGTTGGACAAACAATGGAGAGACCAAAACAATCGCAAGCACTCTTGAAAGAACTGACTGACTGTTGGAGCTCCTCAGATGTGGGAACAGGTGCAACAGCGTTACCTGCATATTGCGACTCCGTAACAGAGGAAATCTTAATAAGCTTTTGGGAGTGAAGTCTAGCCAGATTGAACAGCCCCCCTTTGAAGCAATATCTGACCTTTACACCTTGGTTGTCTGTAGATGTTACATATCGCATGGCAGCTGGATAAAGAGTGAAGAGTGTTAGAGCAAGCATACGCCCTTGTTTCAATCCTTGAGTGATTGGAAATGGATCAGAGATAATATTTTGATGAATGATTTGCCTAGACATCTATACTAATATTATAAAGAGGAAAAATTTGTATATTTGTAACGAATAGACACAAAAACTACTGAACCGATTTAAAAAAATTCTTCACTTATAGAAAGCTACATTGCCAGTGAGTAACCTGGGCTGTATTTTATTTTCAAAACAATTTGCGGTGGGCGGCATGGGGGGAGGGGGGAGATATAAAAATAATAGGCTAATATAGGCAAAATATCGAATTTGTCGTATAAGGACGAGACAAAGCTCAATTTAATCCTCTTGACGCAAAGAACAAAATTCGGTAAGCCCTATGGGCCCGAAAACTATGTTTCAAGACCCTAAAACCAACCGTTACGGAGATAATGGCACCACACTACCCCTGCTCTAGGAATCGGATAAAAGAAATTAACTGCCGTAACCATGGCAACGTCAGCTCCAGGATTCTAGAACAGCGAGATTATGCATTTACGTTTGGGCATAGCTGCCAACCAAAATTGGTACACATAAGACTTACTATCTGGAAAAAATATACTGTTGGGTAAGGCACTCATAGGACTCCTTTGAGCGGGGATGGAAAGGGGGTGAAGTACAAAAATCTTACTATATACTGTATTAAAATGTGTGTGTGTGCGTGCGTGCGTGCGTCCGTGTGTGTGTCTCTCTCTCTCTCTCTCTCTCTCCTCGAGCACTGTGGGGGTGGCCATCCCAGCACCCTTAAGGGAGGGGGGGTTAGTTATAAAAATAATCAAGAATAGTGTCGAATTCATAGTTTTCGGGGTCGCTGACTTGAAAAGTAATACTCCAGAATTTTTTAAAAGTCCAAGTTCAACCCCCTTTTAGGTGGAGAGTGAATGGGGTGGTGAGATATAGAAATAATTAAAAACAGTTTCGAATCCATATATTTCAGGGTCTCTGAGATGAATAGTAATACTTCGGATTTTTTACAAGTCCAAGTGAGGGGCGAACGGGGTGAGATATAAAAATAATCAAAAAACTATATATAAAAATGTTATCTTCTTCTTACTATATATAAAAATGGATCTACCGAGCTCGATAGCTGCAGTCGCTTAAGTGTGGCCAGTATCCAGTATTCGGGAGATAGTAGGTTCGAACCCCACTGTCGGCAGCCCTGACTATGGTTTTCCGTGGTTTCCCATTTTCACACCAGGCAAATGCTGGGGCTGTACCTTAATTAAGGCCACGGCCGCTTCCTTCCAACTCCTAGCCCTTCCCCGTCCCATCGTCGCCATAAGTCCTATCTGTGTCGGTGCGACGTAAAGCAACTAGCAAAAAAAAATGGATCTATGCGTGTGTAAATGACACATCTCCTCCTAAACCACTGGAGCAATTTCACTAAATCGAAACCGACTTTCAACCTATTAGGTCGTGTTACGTACATTTAGTACGTGTTGAAGAGATGTTAAGTACAGAACAAAAATGGCCAACCAGACACCAGTGGGATCTGAACCCACAACCTCCCGATTTTGCGTCGGTTGCTCTACCAATTGAGCTATGGTGGCCTAGGCCATCTTTGTTCTGTTGGAAAGGATCTGAGCTACAGGTCTGGTACTACTACCATCACACTGTAGAGTGCGTTTAAGTTGCCCGTTGAGGGCCAAGTCAATGAATATTGAATTTTCATGACCGCATTGTAATCGAAACCGACTTTCAACCTATTAGGTCGTGTTACGTACATTTAGTACGTGTTGAAGAGATGTTAAGTACAGAACAAAAATGGCCAACCAGACACCAGTGGGATCCGAACCCACAACCTCCCGATTTCGCGTTGGTTGCTCTACCAATTGAGCTATGGTGGCCTAGGCCATCTTTGTTCTGTTGGAAAGGATCTGAGCTACAGGTCTGGTACTACTACCATCACACTGTAGAGTGCGTTTAAGTTGCCCGTTGAGGGCCAAGTCAATGAATATTGAATTTTCACGACCGCATTGTAATCGAAACCGACTTTCAACCTATTAGGTCGTGTTACGTACATTTAGTACGTGTTGAAGAGATGTTAAGTACAGAACAAAAATGGCCAACCAGACACCAGTGGGATCCGAACCCACAACCTCCCGATTTCGCGTTGGTTGCTCTACCAATTGAGCTATGGTGGCCTAGGCCATCTTTGTTCTGTTGGAAAGGATCTGAGCTACAGGTCTGGTACTACTACCATCACACTGTAGAGTGCGTTTAAGTTGCCCGTTGAGGGCCAAGTCAATGAATATTGAATTTTCACGACCCCATTGTAATCGAAACTGACTTTCAACCTATTAGGTCATGTTACGTACATTTAGTACGTGTTGAAGAGATGTTAAGTACAGAACAAAAATGGCCAACCAGACACCAGTGGGATCCGAACCCACAACCTCCCGATTTTGCGTCGGTTGCTCTACCAATTGAGCTATGGTGGCCTAGGCCATCCATCTTTGTTCTGTTGGAAAGGATCTGAGCTACAGGTCTGGTACTACTACCATCACACTGTAGAGTGCGTTTAAGTTGCCCGTTGAGGGACAAGTCAATGAATATTGAATTTTCACGACCGCATTGTAATCGAAACCGACTTTCAACCTATTAGGTCGTGTTACGTACATTTAGTACGTGTTGAAGAGATGTTAAGTACAGAACAAAAATGGCCAACCAGACACCAGTGGGATCCGAACCCACAACCTCCCGATTTCGCGTTGGTTGCTCTACCAATTGAGCTATGGTGGCCTAGGCCATCTTTGTTCTGTTGGAAAGGATCTGAGCTACAGGTCTGGTACTACTACCATCACACTGTAGAGTGCGTTTAAGTTGCCCGTTGAGGGCCATGTCAATGAATATTGAATTTTCACGACCCCATTGTAATCGAAACTGTCTTTCAACCTATTAGGTCATGTTACGTACATTTAGTACGTGTTGAAGAGATGTTAAGTACAGAACAAAAATGGCCAACCAGACACCAGTGGGATCCGAACCCACAACCTCCCGATTTTGCGTCGGTTGCTCTACCAATTGAGCTATGGTGGCCTAGGCCATCCATCTTTGTTCTGTTGGAAAGGATCTGAGCTACAGGTCTGGTACTACTACCATCACACTGTAGAGTGCGTTTAAGTTGCCCGTTGAGGGCCAAGTCAATGAATATTGAATTTTCACGACCGCATTGTAATCGAAACCGACTTTCAACCTATTAGGTCGTGTTACGTACATTTAGTACGTGTTGAAGAGATGTTAAGTACAGAACAAAAATGGCCAACCAGACACCAGTGGGATCCGAACCCACAACCTCCCGATTTCGCGTTGGTTGCTCTACCAATTGAGCTATGGTGGCCAGAGGAATGTTATCTGGGCCAGGAGCCTTGCCAGGTTTCAGTTTACTGAGAACAGCATTGGATTCCTTGAATGTTGGTGGGAGAACCTCCATGGTTGTTGGGAATATAGAGGCACATCATCGAGAAAGTCTCCAGCAGCATTTGAACTCCGATTGAGAAGAGTGGAGAAATGTTCCTTCCAATGCTGTTGGATTTTTGACTGTCAGTAATATAATGCAGTAGAAATAGTGTTAGAGGTGGCACTTATTGCAACAAAAATGTTTCTTGTTGTAAATGGTAGGTAACAAGCTCTTAATCAACATACTAATACATCCATACTGTCGTGCATAAAAAATCTTATGTGGTATCAAATTACAGGAAATTTCATGCTGAAAAAGAATATGATTATGGGTTTTAAAAGTAAAATGTTTACAAAGATGAAATAGAGAGGAAAATGATTTAAAAATACACCTGTATGACCCTGAGCGATCACAAAATTTTGAAATGCACTTATTTGCGGTTGAGCATATGCTACTTTTTTATGAGTTTAGTTCTTTGTAATTATGCTAAATACACAAGAATATACCTTCAACAAATGTGGGAACTGAAAACAGTGAATCCAGAACTCTACAAAATGCTGAATAAAGGCCATTTTACTGTTGGAAGAAAGGAAAGGAAGTGAGCTGGTGTTTGGACCAATATGTACCTTGAGCAAACGCTCATGAAATGCAGTAAAAGTCATTCTGGTGTAACTCATGAAGGAGGAATGACTCAAAATCAATGTGCAACTTGGATTTTGAGCCATTTTAAATGCAGTGAAATAACATGTGCAATGAGTTTGCTGACCAGTATTTCACGAATCAGTAGTGAAGAACATACTGATTTAACTGATGCAAGCATGGCCAGAGATTTCAAAGATATGAAAAAGTTTTTTATAGATCACAATCCATTTACTGCTTCAAGTGATTTATGGAATATTTTAAATGGAATTACAGATAGTAAAAAAATGAGCTTGATAGCTGCAGTCGCTTAAGTGCGGCCAGTATCGAGTATTCGGGATATAGTGTGTTTGAACCCCACTATCGGCAGCCCTGAAGATGGTTTTCCGTGGTTTCCCATTTTCACACCAGGCAACTGCTGGGGCTCTACCTTAATTAAGGCCATGGCCGCTTCCTTCCCAGTCCTAGCCCTTTCCTGTCCCATCGTCTCCATAAGACCTATCTGTGTCAGTGTGACGTAAAGCCAATAGCTAAAAAAATAGCAGATAGTAAACACAAAGTTACTGCAATAAATGCTGAATTTATTGGAAGAAACATCCAAGATGAACTTACAGGCTAACTTCTTAAAGATGAAACTTTATTGAAATCAGACCAAGCAGAAACCATGAAAATATCGGGGAAAGGGATTGTTACTGCTGGTGAGACTCACCATGTAGATTTGCGTCTTTTAACACAGAGGATTCTTGCTTGCATTCCCTTGGATAATCATGTTCAAGATGCAAGAGAGTTTTTCAATTACGAGTTATCCAATCTACCAACTTCATTATTTGACCATGGTACCCAGCAAATGAGAAAAACTGATAAATCATCATTGGCAAGCTCATTAGATAGTATGAATGTCAACGAAATACAATGGTCTCTATGCCAGGAAAGTGCTTCCTATGTTCTTGATGGAGGTGCATTAATTCACCGGTTGCCATGGTCTGCTTTTGCAACATTTGGCGATGTCTTAACACGAATCGTATGTCAACAGAAGGTATGGAAAAGCGACAATAGTTTTGAGATAGGTAAGAAAAAACAAATATAAAGGATATGGAGTATAGATTGCACATGAAGCGATAATCTGTTGTAGTACCTTTGATGAAAATTTGCCTGTGATCATAAGAAAAACAAATTTCTTTCAATGAACAAACAACGCTTTATCAATATACTGGGGAGTTATTTTCAAGGAAGAGGTCATTCCGTCATTCATGCAAAAGGAGATGCAGACACACTAATTGTCAATGAAGCTTTAAACATAGCCCAGGAAAAACATGTCACTGTAGTAGCTGATGATATTAATATTTTAATCTTACTGCTATATCATTCTTCTGAAGACATTCAATGTGGTCTGCCACTCTATCAGATGAATTTCATGACATTCAAGCCATGCAACAATCTGTTGGAGAGGAGACTTGCAAAACTTTAATTTTTATTCACGCATTAACAGGATTTAATGCCACCAGTCCAGTAACTTTGTTTTCACTATCCATAAATCACTTGAAGAAGCAGTAAATGTATTGTGATCTATTTTAAAAAATGCATTATCTTTCTCATATCTTTGCATTTCAGTACTCTGGTGTAGTTTTGAGAAAAGTTGTTGAGAATGAAATGAAATGGCGTATGTCTTTTAGTGCCGGGAGTGTTGAAGACATGTTCGGCTCGCCAGTTGCAGGTCTTTTTGGTTTGACTCCCGTAGGCGACCTGCACGCGTTGATGAGGATGAAATGATGATGAAGACAACACACACACCCAGCCCCCGTGCCAGCAAAATTAACCAATGATGGTTAAAATTCCCGACCCTGCCGGAAATCGAACCCGGGGCCCCTGTGACCAAAGGCCAGCACACTAACCATTTAGCCATGGAGCCGGACAGTTGTTGAGAAATTATTATAGACATCCTGCTTATTTTTCAGCATTTAAGGGCAGTTTGAATTTCCATTCCCCATAATAATAAAAATAATAATAATCTACGAGCTGTAATAATCTGTCTAATTAGTTTTAACCACATTTCTATTATTTCCATTTACTTGTTGAAATTAAGATATTTTAAGATTGTTTTAAATTCCATAACTGTTACTCCTAAGAGCATTTTAGAATTGTAGTGTAGTTATTTTGTTAGATATACTAGTATCTTGCTTGCATTCTTCACTGTTATGTATTCCTTTCAGTATTCTGTGAGTTAATTAACCACATTTCTCAATTCTGTTAACATGTTGCAGGATAAAATGTAATGTGATTAAGTAATACTGTAGTGTTTATTTTATTAGTTAGTATATTGCTTGCTTACCATATTGTTCAATAAATTTCCAGTTTCTTTGCAATCATGTAAGAAAAGGCTAGGAAAACAACAGATAGGGAATATGCCACCTGGGCAACTGCCCTAAATACAGATCAGTAGTGTTTGATTGATTGATATGTACCATATGACTAAACTCCCTATGGTTGGAATTTGCCAACAGAAACATCCAGCAGTAGTCTGCCTTCATCTTGGGTGTTGATTAGACATAGTGTTGCTCCACTTGATATGCTCATTTTAGGCCAAGCAGCCAAGTTATAGCAGGAAGGAGGTGTATTCAATGGGGATGGAAAATAGCCTTGAGGGCATAGGTTTGTTTATGATACTTGTCTAATAATGCCATCATTTCACAATATGGAAGAGATGGGAATAAGCAATATTAAAGCAGAAGAAATAGGGTTAGTTACCATTGTCCAAATAACCAAGGAAATGAGAGTTAAGAATTTAAGTTTTGTAACTAAGCTAACAGTAAATGAGCAGGAAATTGATCAAGCAGATTCCCTCATGTGCATTAGTATCACTGTTCCAATTGAAAAAAAAAAAAAAATAGAGCAACAGTGATGATGTCAAGAGTGAAATTCGGAAAATTAATTGAGCTTGGTTCAACTCTATGCTGCTAGGCAAAATAAGAACATCTCAAGAAAAGCTCTCTTATATGGCTATGAAATTTCAAAGGCCAACAAAGCAGATATCAAAGCAAATTATGAAGATGAAGAGATGAATTGTGATATCTAAAGATCTGTAGAAGGCAATAAATCAGCATCTAATTTAAGATCTAAGTGAAGGAGAACTGTTGAAAAGGCTGTTTGGAAAGAATGGAGTATCCTCAATGGTGCCTATGCACCACTAGGAGCAATAATAAATAAGCAAGTCAAATTGTTTCTATTTGTATAATTTCTGGCTGAATTCCATCCACTCCAAGTATACAGTATTACAGTTTACTTACCATTCTCTTCACCTTTTATCCGTAATTTTCATTCTCTTTCCACTGACTTTTGTACGGTATTCCAAAATATGACCATATTTAATTGAATTTTAAAATTATTTCCATCTGTTTGCACCACCTTAGGACTACAATGATTTTTACCTAACTTAATAAAAAGACTATTCATTTTCCCTTTCCTTTCCATTCTGTATTATATTCCAGATGTACGAGGAACACTAAAGAGCAGTAAAATGCATTGATAGAATATATACAATAAAATACTCCATAGATATTTTTGTTAAACTTCCTTGATGGAGGGTAGTGTACAAACAAATTCCATTCCATTGAATCCCAGATGCTATTTATTATTTTAAGAAGAAATATAAGATAATTATTCCTTCATAAGTCCAGTCCTAACTGAATGAGGTCTAACCATTTGAAGAATAAAGGTTGTTGTTGTTTGAGTCATCTGTCCATAGACTGGTTTGATGCAGCTCTCCATCGTGCCCTATCCTGTACGAACCTTTTCATTTCTACATAACTGTTTCATCCTACATCTGCTCTAATCTGCTTATCATATTCAAACCTTACTGCCTACACTTCCCTCAAAAACCAACTGCATGTTCGAACTGAGCAAATTTCTTTTCTTAAGAATGGCCTTTTTTACTTGTGCTAATCTGCATTTCATGTCCTCCTTACTTCTGCCATCGTTAGTTATTTTACTACCCAAGTAACAGTATTCATCTACTTACTTTAAGACTTCATTTCCTTTTCCTGCATCACCTGACTTTGTTCAACTGCACTTTTGTTTTGGAGTTACTTTTTTTCCTCTTGTACTTCTTACCGAAGATTCTGTCTATACCATTGAGCAATTTCCCCAGATCTTCTGCAGTCTCAGATAAAATAACAATATCATCAGCAAATCTCAAGGTTTTGATTTCCTCTCCTTGGATTGTGATTCCCTTCCCAGATTCCTCTTTGATTTCCTTTACTGCCTGTTCTATATAAACATTGAAAAGGAGGGGAATAATCAACTTTGCCTAACTCCTTTCTGGATTGCTGCTTCCTTTTCAAAACCCTCAATTCTTATCACTGCAGACTGATTTTTATACAGATTGTATGTGATCCCAATCACCTTCAGAATCTCAAATAGCTTGGTCCAATCAATATTATCAAATGTCCTTTCAAGATCCACAAATGCCATGTATGTGGGCTTGGTCTTCTTAATTAGATCCTCTAAGATCAGACGTAAAGTCAGGAGTGCTTCACATGTACCTACATTTTTTATGAAGCCAAATTGATCTTCCAGCTCAGTTTCAACTTGTCTTTCAATTCTTCTGTAAATAATACATGTCAAAATTTTGCAGGAATGAGATACTAAACTAATGGTGCAGTAGTTTTCACACTTGTCAGCACCGGCTTTCTCAGAAATTGGTATAACAACATTTTGCTGAAAATTGGATGGCACTTCTCCTGTCTCATATATCTTACACACTAAATGGAATAACCTCACCATGCTGATTTTCCTAAGGCAGTCAGTAATTCAGAGGGAATGTCATCAATTCCAGATGCCTTGTTCCTGTTTAGGTCTCTCAAAGCTCTGTCAAATTCTGACCTCAAAATTGGGTCTCCATTTCATCAGCATCAACAGCGTCTTCTTGTTCTAGAATGTTATCATCTACTTCTTTCCCTTGCTACAATTGTTTAATATATTCCTGCCATCTTTCTGCCTTGTCTTCTTTCCCTAAAAGTGCTTTTTCATCTGAGCTCTTAATATTCATACACCTACTTTTCCTCTCTCCAAAGGTTTCCTTGATTTGCCTGTATGCAGCATCTGCGTTTCCTAGGACCATACAACCTTCAACCTCCTTGCACTTCTCCTGAAGCCATTCTTCCCTAGCTGTTCTACACTTTGTATCCACTTCATTTTTTAATCGCCTGTATTCCTTTCTGCTCTCTTCAGTTTTTGCATTCCTGTACTTCTGTCGTTCATCAATGAGGTCTAGTATCTCCTGAGTTATCCACTGATTCTTAGTTAGTCTTTCCTTTCTTCCTATTATTTCTTCAGCACCCCTACTGACCTCACGACTGTCCATTCTTCCTCTATGGTGTTTCCTTCAGCCTTTTCATTTAGTCCTTGTGTAACATGTTCCTTGAAACAGTCCCTCACACTCTTTTCTTTCAACTTGTCTAGATCCCATCTTCTTACATTCCTTTCTTCAATTTCTTCAAGTTCAGATGGCATTTCATGACCAACAAGTTGTGGTCAGAGTACACATCTGCTCCTGGGAAAGTTTTGCAACCCAACTCCTGGTTTTCTGAATCTCTGCCTTATCATAATGAAGTCTATTCGATCCCTTCCAGTGTCTCCAGGTCTCGTCCACGTATGCAACCGTTGTTTGTGGTATTTTAACCAAGTATTAGCAAGGGTTAATTTATGATCAGTGCAGACTTCAATCAGCCAACTTCCTCTTTCATTCCTCTGTCCCAATCCAAATTCTCTTACTGTATTACCTGTATGGCCTACTACTGCATTCCAGTCTCCCATCATAATTAGATTCTCATCACCTATTACATATTGTATTGAATCTCCTATCTCTTCATATATTCTTTCGATTTCTTCATCATCTGCTAATCTGGTAGGCATATAGACCTGCACTGTTGTGGTGGGCATTGGTTTGGTGTCTATCTTGACAACAATGATCCTTTCACTATGCTTGTCGTAGTAGCTTATCCACTTCCCTATTTTCTTATTCATTATTAAACCAACTCGTGCATTTCTGCTGTTTGATTTTGTGTTGATAATTCTGTGATCACCTGACCTAAAATCCTGCTCTTCCTGCCAACGTACTTCACTTATACCAACTATATCTAACTTTAGTCTATCCATCTCCCTTTTCAGATTCTCTAACCTAGCACAACGATTCAAACTTCTAACATTCCACGCTCCGACTTGCAGAATGTCAGTATATATCTTCCTGATGATTGCCCCCTCTCGTATAGTCCCCGTCTGGACTTCCGAATGGGGGACTGTTTAACCTCCAGAATATTTTACCTGGGTGGAAGCCATCATCAGTACACCATTCATACAGAGAGCTGCATGTTGTCGGGAGTTAGTTACAGCTGTAGTTTCCCCTTGCTTTCAGCCATGTAGCAGTATCAACACAGTAAGCCAAGTTGAGTATTATTACAAGGCCATATCAGTCAATCATCCAGACTGCCGCCCTTACAATTTCCAAAAGGCTGCTACCCCCCTTTCCATGAACCATTCATTAGTCTGGTCTCTCGACAGGTACCCATTCGATATGGTTGCACCTGCGGCTCAGCTATCTGCTTCATTGGGACATGCAAGCCTCGCTATCGCAATAAGGTCACATAGTTCACAGGGGAGGGTTTAAAGGTATCAACAAAAATACAGGGAAGGGCCACGAGTCGTGTGAAAATAAAAATGAAGGTGGTTTCAGTGTGTCCGTTTCAGTGACAAACCTTCTCTTTCCTTGATATCAACCTCCACATCAAGGTTGGCATTTCACTCATATGACGATGAACCATTGCTGCCTTTCAGCATTGATATCAAAAGGAAATAAGTTCACTCACCCCTTGAAGCCTTTGCTTTTCTTATAATGACAGCTACTTCACCTATGTGGTTGACCACAAAATTGCCTGAGCTCTGAATTTCAATCAAGTGCCCCAACAGTTTACTGGAAACTGTGCCTGCTATTTTTAAGGATCCACTCTCTCCAAAGATCAGTAGTGGAATTCGACCACAGCCTACAAGCCTGGAAAACTACTATACTCACTAATCTTCTGATCCCCATTTACCTCCATCAAACCATGTTTAGTGATTTTCGGTAAGCTTGTCCTTCATCCTCCCAACACCTCTCCTTGAGGGTCGCATATGGCCTCAGAAAATTATCTATTCTTTCCCTTGCCTATCTCTGTTCCCCCATCAAGCTATTAACAATAAGAATTATTCTTATCCTATCCTCCACTGATGATGATTTAACCAAAAATTTTGTATCTGCGCAATGGTTTTTTTAAAGTTCATATGCATTCTGTCAACACATTTAACCTGGCAAATTACAGCCTTCCATGTATTCTGCTCATATTATCTTTCTTATCTGAGCATATTCCAGAAACGTTTCACCTACTGTTTGACATAATAATTGAGGTATGTTTGAAGTATTTACAAGATTTATTTTTGAACTCCATAGTTACTTGGTTCTATTTTGTTTCCTCTATCCTGCCTCTCTGCAGTATTTCTGGTCCCTAGACAGGGACTCGTGTTTTATGTACTGCCATCTCTATATCCATTTCTGTGAGGTGAGGGAACTCTTCACTGATAGACTTCTGTTTTATTTCATATTCCTAAAGCTTTTCAACCTTTCCTACTTACAAACTTACCTCACTTTCTACTTCTTAGATCTAGCAATGTTCAGTTTACTTGAAATCATGATATTAGCAGCATTTTTTTTCCAGGGGGTATGCAAGGGTACCTCTTAAAATACACTGAAGAAAATGGAAATTGCAACATCCAGAAGGAGTGGTGCTACATTGCTGCAATTGAACATGCAGGACGAGTGTTCGGTTATGATTCGATGATTACACTTTCAGATCCCTCTGGCCGCAAGTTTGGAAAACAATCAATACAGGATGTGCCCACCACGAGCTGCAATACATTGATGAATTCGTCGAGGCATGGAGTCAATAAGGCCCTGAATCGCTTCCTGAGGAATTGTGGCCTATGCTTGCTGCACTGCATGGGTCAGTTGTTCCAGAGTTGTGGGTGGCTGAGGACGGTTGGCCAGTTGTCGATCCATCATGTCCCACACATGCTCAATAGGACTGAGGTCCGGGGATCTGGTGGGCCATTCTAAGGTTGTGATGTCGTGGAGAGCTTCTCTGGAGATGCGTGCAGTGTGAACCCGGGCATTGTCCTGCTGAAACATCCCATTAGCAATGTTCGCCATCATAGAGACAACCACTGGATTGAGTACCCTATCAACGTACTGTCGAGCAGTCATAGTGCCCTCAACAAGCACTAATTGTGATTTCACATTAAAGCCAATAGCTCCCCAGACCATAATGCTTGGTGTTGGCCCTGTGTGCCTCTCGACAATAAGATCTGGGCGGCCCCTCTCTCCGGTACGTCGGCGCACACGATTCCGGCGATCGCTGCGGGCAAGACAGAAGCGCGATTCTTCACTAAAGACGACCCTATGTCATTCGTCGACCCACGTCGATCTTTCTCGACACCAGGCCAGCCTTACACGTCGCTGCTGTGGGGTCAATTGAACACCTTCTGCAGGGACACGGGCTCGTAAGCCAGCTGCACGCAGGCGATTACCAACTGTTTGTTGTGTAACGTGGGGTGCCACAGCTGCTCGAATTTGCGCTGCTGTTGCATGGGGTTCCATCCGGGATATCCGAATGATGCGGCGATCCTCTCTCACAGTTGTCTGTCGCGCTGGGCCTGTGCCGGGTCTACGAGTATGGGTACCTTCATTTGACCACTGCTGCCATACACGTTGTACCGTAGATGCCTGTCGGCCAACACGTGCAGCGACAGTCCTTAGCGATAATCCAGCCTCACACAGCCCAATTATCCGAGCCCTCTCAAACGGCGACAGTTGTTGATAGCATGCTCTTCTCTGTCGTCGAGGCATGTTTGATGGGGAACACTTCACTGCACAGACTGCAAGTCAACTATGCTACACCAGAGTCCGTATACTGGAGTTGATTCCTCCGCGACCAATCACGCGGGGAGACCTGTAGCAACAATCGAATGGGTCTGAAACTTTGATCTTTTACATACCTACATGGAATCGTTACATATCTTGAAAATCAACACAAATTACCAATGCCTTCATGGTGTTGCAATTTCCATTTTAAGTGTATTTGGGAATTTTATATGAGAAAGATATATTTTCACAGTTTTCAAATTGCTAAGACTGGAAGAAGTTATACGCTGTCATGTAAAATTAGGAACTTAAGTGTTTTAGTTAGCTATACTATTCATATAATTCCGACCGCTGCATCCATGAGCTCTGGGACATCATTCCTTTTTCTGAAGTTGGGCGTTGGTGTTGTGAAGTAGTGCATGCTTTCTTTGTGGTTTTCTGATCTGTTATAAAGAAACTTTTTTTTTAAGTAGATATTTAGTCGAGTTCAGATTTTGAAGACCTCAACAAAAGTGATGTAACAGAAGAAGCTGCCACCTACATAAACAAAGTCAGTGAAAAAGTAGTAGTCCTGTCCCTTGTATTTTATGCTTTTAATCATGTAGTCTTTGGTAGCGAGGTGGTTGAGAGAGAGAGAGAGAGATTGTGTGTGTGTGTGAGAGAGAGAGACTGTTTCTTCCATCATCTTGAAAATTAAAACACACAAACTATTTATAATCCTCCCAAGCATCTAAAAAGTGAATGGTAAATAATGATGACACAAACATAAGAAATGACTGATAAACAGCATCATTATGGTATGATGTTAATGCAGGAATTGACTGACTGGCAAATTGGGAATTTATTGTAAGCAGGTCAGCAATAAGAGACACTGCTAGTAAGTACTTATTTATGTTTGATTTTCTGTTCACTGCATTTTTAATATGTAAATTTTAAGGTGGGGATGTTTTGGCAAGTTCAAACCGAGCGAATATGTAAAACTGTTTTAGCAAAAAAAGCAATGGATAGTGGTATTACCAAAAAATCTGAATACCTGTATATTCCTTCTAGATTTCCTTATTTTGAAGTCAGATAGTAGACCTGATATCTTTCCTCTTCCAAGTACAGCTCTCAATAGCCTTCTGTTTGAAGAACAAATTTGCAATAATTAATCCCACACTCTCACAGAAATCCAATGTTTCCCCATTCCTATTATTGTCCATGTTTCCTTCATTCTTAAACACAATCTTCAAATATTTCCCATAATTTTTTTTGTGATGTTAACCCTCACCCTCTCCTACTCATTCTTAGAACTCGCCTCCTTTATCTTCATCTTCTCCTGTACATAGCACAGTCCCTCAATCCTGGTCTTAATAACCAAATTCACCTACACCAAACATTTACTGACATGCCTAACAGAAAACTATGTTGCATGGCTTGGTTTTCCCGATAAGTAGTCCTACTCTGTGATCTGTTTCACCCTTCTTCAGGGGTCCTAGTTAAAACACTTTCTTAATCTCTTTCTCCCCTTACCAATAACACTGATTTTTAACAAATCCAGTTACCTATATGCTATTAGCTAAATCAGGCAATTCTACTTTCTTCGTATGCTTAAACAACACTGGCATTGATTACACCCATTTGAATGACAGTTCATCTTGTTGAAAAGGTACGATGTTTAGGGAAGTAATAAGTTCAGCACGGTTTATATTAGAATGACACTATTTATTACATACGGAAATTACAGATGGATGCAATGAAAACAATAGACATAAAGATTACAATCGTGACGTGCCGTTTTCACATGATGTTGAGATGAAATAATCACAGTAAAACAGTACAAGTACTGGTGCACGGAACCAAGGTCAGGACTCACAAACATGGCGCCGAAGTAGCCTTGATACATCAATATGTATGAAACCGTACAGTGTCCTGTACAGCTCATTGAAATCATAGGTGTCTTTCTACCCTATTCAAATCATTTCTAAAAGTCGCATCTTTGGTAGGATGATGGGCGAAGGGGTTCGAACAGCGTGTGGCTAGAACGAAACACGCGAAGGTTCGTCTGGAAAACAAAGGAAAGATTGGGCTGGAGCCAAGCCCCCGTGAAAAAGCCCTCTCAACTTGCAGACAGAGTTGGAGATACGACGCGACGCTACGGTAGCGAAACACGCCCCGAGGTGTGGCCTAGTTTCCCAGGGTTCCAAACTAACAGAAGGAACTTCCGGATATATGCACGTTCCACGGATGCCAACGTCGAATTTTGGCGCGTAAAAATTATAGGATATTTTGATCCAGTCATGGGAAAATTATGGAAGGCACACCAATGAATAGAGCCGAGTTTTCTGCGTATCCCAGGCTGAAAATACGGAATACTTTATTCAAGGGGCGAAATGCGGTCACCAGATGTCCAGCTGTAACGTATTGCTAACACATGTGAATGTAAAGCGTCCCCCAAGCAAGGAATCGCGCTCAAAGATGACTCCACCCACCAAAGGACGCTAATGAAATAATTAAAGGCGGGAGTCAAATTACGTGTGAACTGCCGATCGCAGGTCGATCGCACCTGGTTCAATGGAAGAGGAAAGAGAGGGTTACAATACGCACCATTTAAATGTCTTGAATTCCTGGGATAAAAGGAGCTGTTGTCCTTAATGAACCGTGAAAGATTTACGCCCCCAGCCGTCCGGCGTGAAGATCATAAAGGCCGGGCTGGCCCTCAATGGACACAGTTCCTAGCGGGTCGTTGAGAGAGGACAATGTGTTACATTGTGTTCCAGTTTTTACAGTCCGAAACCTATTGACCGCTTACTAAGACAGAGTTATTGTGTCCGTCGCGGCCTTGAATTATAAAAGCCTTGTGAAGTGTAGATGGGAAGTCAAGTAATAGCCAAGCGAGCCTAGGCAAATGTCTCTGTGCCGCGTGTCAATTTTTTTTTGACCACAAATATAATTTTTTTATTTGATTGATTAATAGGGTTCCAGAGAGCAAGAGCTCTGTCAAGAGGAACAATACATAGATAATCACAACAATGGCGGATTAACGCATAAGGTCTAAAAGTGAAAGAGTAATAATAGTGGTTTTACATATACTTTAAGTATCACAATTTACCTAATGGATAGGATTATATTAAGTGGATTATTATCAGAGTTACAGTACAGGAGGGACAACTTTTTGACTTTTAAGATTTGGAAATGAAAATATCAGAGAAATAACTGTTACACATTTATAGTGCCTAACAGGTACTTCTTAAGCTTATTACTAAATGGCACAGTTTTAGAGATGATTGCTATATTGTCAGGAATGCTGTTATATTCAGATATTAGTAAGTGTTGCACTCCCTTAGTGTCAAACCTTGTTGTATAATTTTGATGAACATGTAATTTATTTTTTTGCCTTGTCTTATATGAATGGATGTCAGTGACTTTAGGAAATTCAGAGTTGGTGAACATTTTATTATGCAAGACTTTATGAATAAGAAGTGATGCGTTTAATGAGATTAATTTCTTAAGAGGTAATATATTTGTTTCAGAGTACATTTTATTTCGAGAATATAGTTGATGAAATCCATACATAAATCTAATAACCCTGTTTTGTAAGACCTCCAAAGTATTTAAGTTATTTTGGGTTGCTTTGCCCCAAATGAAACACAAGTAAGAAAGTCGAGATTGTATCATTGTGAAATAAATTAGACGAAGAGTGTCAATTGTTAGTAGGAACTTAATCTTGCCAATGATACCAACCAAGACAGAGATTTTATTTTTTTACGTTTAATATATGAGGTGTCCAGGAGAGGGCGCTATCAATTATTAGTCCAAGATATTTAACTTCTTTAACCCATTTCAACTTCGTAGTGCCAAATAATATATTTGTAGTTGCATTTAGGTCATTTTGTGATTTATCGAACATCATACAGACAGTTTTTGAGTAATTGGCTGTTAGAAGATTTTTTCTCAGCCATTCATCTAAGATATAACAGTCATGCTGGATATCTGCAACTATTTCATCTTCAGAATTTTATGAATAGAACAGTGAAGTATCATCTGCCAAAAGTGATATTTTACCCTTGGAAGAACAAAGGGCTATGTCATTAATATATATAAGAAACAAAATTGGACCCAATATGGAACCTTGTGGTACACCAAAGCAGATCTTTTGTAGCTCACTTTTATTCATGCCAATCTGAACATATTGTTGTCGATTTGATAAGAAATAATTTAAACCAGAGCAGCGAGGGACCTCTCACACCTGCCTTTTCCAGTTTGTATATCATAAGTTCATGGCTAACAGTATTAAAAGCATTTTTAAATCAATAAACAGCCCAGCAGTCTTGTAACCTTTATCAATATAATTTTGAAGCTCAATTATAATGTCCATTAAGGCAGGATTCACCCCAGCCTTTTCTCTGAAGCCATATTGAAATCTGGAAAAATAATTGCATTTTTCGAGGTAACTAATAAGCCTAACTTTGACAACAGTTTCTAAGATTTTAAATAATTCAGGTGGTACTGAGATGGGTCGGTAGTTTTCAGAGTCGGATCTATCATTCTGTTTGTGTATAGGAACCACTCTAGAGATCTTTAATGAATCAGGGGCAATGCCTTTTGCCAAAGAGCAGTTGATCAATTCAGATATTGGACCAGAGAGTGCTCGATTACAGATTTCGAGAAGTTTACTGGAAATACCATCACTAGCAACTGAGCGAGCATGTTTGAGAGAATTGATTATTGTATACACTTCTTCTGGAGAACATGGTTCTAGGAAAAGGGAATTAGGATGATTATTGATTGTAGCAGTATGTTCAGGATGTGGAACAATATTTGAAGATAGTGTGGCAGGGACTGAGATAAAATGATTATTCAGGGCATTACAAATGTCACTTTTGTCTTCAAAACATTCATTCCCTAGCTTGATAAGTGCAATATTGATTGTTGACTTTGAAGGTTTACCAAGAACTTCGTTTATGAGTTGCCATGTGTGTTTAGTGTTGTGTAGATTGTTTTTAAATTGATTATCATAGTACGACTTCTTGAGAGTCCTTTTCAGGGTTGTAACTCTATTGCCGTAACTTTTATATTCTTCTTTAATTATACTGTTGTGTGGGTGTTTTCTCAATTTACTGTAGAGAAGTGCTTTATGCCTTCAGAGTGATGCAAGTTCTGGTGTGCACCATGCATTCAGAATGGTGTTTGCATTTTGATGATGAAATTTTCTAACTGTCGATGCATAGTCAAGACCACTTTGAATGTATCTGGTTAAAGTAGCATATGAAGCATTTATGTCCCCACCATCTACCCACTAGAATTGGTGTTGCTCAAAATATGACCTAGCCCTTTCATAATCTATATGTTTATATGAGTGTCGTTTTGGCTCACTGGGAGTAGGCCTATAATTAGATGTTTTTGAAATATCTAAACTAAAGAGCAAGAGATTATGGTCACTCATATCATCAATTATGTTATCTACAGACCAGTTATTAAGTTTTATGCTGCATAGAAAGTGGTCGATTAGTGAATTGTTCGAACTCAGCCTGGTAGGGTATATTGTGTTACAGTTTTTAAAGCCATAGCTCTGCATGAACGATTTATATTCATTAGTTAATACTGCATTTGAGAGTAAATTTATGTTAAAGCAAATACAGTAGAGACAATACACGACACTTACGGATTTCGCCTTGCTAAAATGGGAGACAATTCGACGGTGGCGCTCCTAGTGACTTGACCTGAACAAATCGCGCTAAATTCAAATATCAATGGAAATGTATATACGGAAATGGATAAATAAATTACGTCTAGAAAGACAGTGGTATTGAGATATTAACTTCGAAGTTGCTAAAGCAATTCTGGATAAATGAATGAAGAATTATTTAAAAGGTTATTATTCAAAGACTGAAATTAGACATATAAACAAGGTGTGAAATGGCCTGATCTTTCATTTATGCATTACTTTTTTAGCTTTAGCATACCTGCCTGAAATCTTACGGTTGGATTTGTCTTTTTTCCTCATTTAAAAACAATGTATCATCACATTAAGACATTTGTCAATAAAAATATCGGCACATTCCTTACACATATGATGCAATGAATTAACATTTAATAGCTCTACAATTTTCCTCTTAACACGAAGCCTACTAACAGAAAGAAAATCTATAAAATCCCGGCTTTAATCTGAGAAGAGAGATAAAAGAAAGAAAAGTTTGAAAATGTTGTCGATAGTGATGCTTTGAGGAATATTTACGTACAATTAGAGTAAAAATGTAACATACCCTTGGCTGTATAGTCGAGGATTTTTAAAGTCGCTGGCCTGGAAATGATCTGAACAGATCTTATAATTCTTATACAAGCGTAACGTCCCTTCTTTCTTGTACACTTTATCCAAATCGCTTCTGTGACATTTCAAAACCCACAGATCACACCTACAACAACACATCGGTATTGAAGGTTAACTGCTGCACTATACAATAAAATATGCGTATTATATTTTAAGTCCGTTAAAACATGGGTCGAGCAGGTCAGAAGATTATGAAGTACTATAAAAATCTCTGTCACTGGAAGAATATATATGCAAACACAATATTACTTACATGTTCTTGTCACGTGGGAACCTGAAGAACGAGCGCGCATTTTTCTCTACTTCGTAATTACTGCAGCCAAACACAGCACATACCTTTCCCCTCATGTTGAGAGGAGATATCATGGAATGACACACGCTACTATTTAATTATGTCAACTCACTGAAAACGCATAAATAACACCAAAAACTTCACACATAAATACACGTGCTCTTATGACAGAATCAGTACCGTTCAGGTCTATCCGCTAGAGTGAGCTCCAATAGCTGTCCCTCGATATCTCGCTCAGTGTCGTGTATTGTCTCTACTGTATTTGGTTAAAGTCACCAACAACAATTATATTTCTATGTTTTATTTTGTTGAGTATTATTTCTATGTCATCACATACCTGTGTCCAGTTTGAAGTGAATGGATTGTAAACAGCTATAATAATATAACTACACCCTGACTTAGAAATCTCCAGAACCAGAATATTATGATGCTTTTGGACATTATAGATGATATTTCATTGCCACAATTTGTTTTTAGCGTAAATTGATACTCCCCGACCCTTAAGTGATTTTTCAGAAGGAATTCTAAAGGAATGAAATGCTTCATAACCTGTGATATTGTAAAAGACTCATCACCGTTTACAGACAACCATGTTTCGACAACAACTATAAAATCGATATTCTGAATTAACTCTATGCGATCAGCAATCATCTCTAACTTACCATTTCGTATGCTACGAGAATTGAGATACATTATTCTCAAGGTTGGAGCAGTTGTTCCAAGTGAGGTAACCAAGTCACTATATTGAAAGTATGATTTCCATTGTCTTTCTGTCATTAGTGTAGTTTAAAAGAAGAGGAAGAGAAACAAATGTACATAAATATAAAACATAAGAAGGGATCTGTGAAGACTGACAGCTCATTTAGGCCTAGATGCTGCGAGCCTAATCAATTTTTCAATATCGTCTTCACATTTTATTGTAAATACTTCGAGGGAGGTGGCAGAGATTTTTGCCAGAATCCTCCCTTGTCTCACAAATGCACGTTCAATTCCTTTTGTCCTAACATCACGAGCCTTCTTGAAGAGAGAATCATTGTAGGGCGTAAGGTGTTCGTTCAAGTATATATTCACTTTTGGACCACCAAAGCCTAGGAGAGAAGAGGTTAGGATCTTCTGGCGTCTTGCTGATTTCAAAAGAGCATCCTTTCTCCAGCGTTGGACAAATCTGACTATTACGGGCTTCACACTGGTTTTGTTGAATGAAGAAATCCTGTGAACAGCGTCGATGCTGTCCGGATGTATTGGTACATCAAGGATATCTCCAATTTTCTGGACAATTTCGGTTAAGTTTTCTTCTGAGTGGTACGGAATCCCGGATATTTTCATATTATTAGCTCTTGAATATTGTTTTAGTTCTTTAACGTCGAGTTTCAGCTGTGTCACTTCTCCGGAAAGGGTGCAGTTATTCGATTTTAAGTCTTGTACTGTGTTGTTCAGCACTATCAGTTCTGATTGCATTTTGCCCACCTCAACACTAAAATCATCAAATTTGTCACTGACAAATTGGACAGATGTCTTCAGTTCTTTATACACTGACTCTAGTTCACCAAGTTTGCTTAATATTACGTTGAATTTTGTGGAAATGGAGTCTTGTAAATTTGAGTCTGGTGGAACATCAAGCTCAGTTTCGAGTGACGCCGAGTTGCAGGTCAAACATATCCATAGCCTATCCTTTTTTGGAAGACTAAGGAGGCGATATATTTTGTGTTTGGTTGACCTCGTGCATTAATTAAGCTGCGAGCATAATTTATAAACGAGTAGCGGGAGTGGGCTATGGAGAGTGCCGGCCTAAATGAGTACGTGATATCAATAAATTGGTATCATCCTAATCGCTACTCTGAGTCAGGGTCCTCAAGTACTGTGAGCCACCCGATTCATCCTGTGAATGCATTCGCCTGTGATTAGAATGACCTGCCTGTTTACTGTGTAAAGTCTGTGTGTGTGTCGCGGTAAACAGAGGACCGTGTGACGAGTTGTGGAGTGTTACCCCTTTGGATTACTGTAAGATTGTAGCAGTGGACGAGCCAACGAGGATGACGGACTTATGTCGACCAGGGTCGAAGGACAACACGCTCGACTCCAGCGCCGAGGCCATGCAGCAGTAAGCTCCGCCATTGGTCTCCCGTGGAAGGAAAAATCACGGCCACCAAACAGATGAGTTGATGTCAAAATATAATTTTTCTGATGTTGCGCACATTCGGCGCTCTACGATAAGAATGAGAAGGTAGTAAATAAATGAGTATTTCTTGGGAATTCTGCGGTAAGATGATATAAACAAATGAAGTGGGCCAGAAATATGTATCTTCAAGAAAGGAGAGCTGGCCGCTGAAATTCAGAGGGGTCAGGAATACAGCGTAGCCAATGTATGAGTGACAGTAGGAGTACAAATTACCTCCATACTTTTTCTTTTTTGCTTGGCTCCCTCCGCAACAAAGCGGCCCTGTCGTGCTACTGTAGTTAAGGACTTGGGCTCTGGCTTTTCACACAGTGCCTGTTTGTTTGTTTAAAATGTTTCGGCTAAGAACACTTGTATAAATAACAATATCACGGTGATTTAGAAAGTACTTATTAAATGATTATGAATCCCCCAATGTCCGGTAGTATGAGACAGTAGATAATTTAGGGATTTCAGAAATGTATCTCTCAGTCGGAAGGCGTCCAGTTGGAGCCCAGATCCGAGTAGACCAGCTTGTGCAAGCTTCCATTAAGCTTGCGCTGGGGCAGATGATATTGATAACCATGTTTTTCTTACAGGAATGGCCCCATTTATATGTGATGTGTACATATGATTGTGTTTAGTGTTTAGTGTGCATTACTTTGAGTTCAAACAGAACCGATGTTCAACGTTGTTTTCTTGGTGCCAGATAAGGGCGTCCGGGGTTTAGCTCAGTGGTATGTGTGTCTTTGTCTGTGTGTATTATGTAAATATTTTGTTTTAATATGGCAATCATGTAGTGTAGGAACCGGTTAATTACGTGCTAAGAATAGAATGTATCAAGTAGGGGGACATCAACTCAGATTAACGCGGTGTGATCGACAGAATAATAAATCTAGCGACAAAGGTACGAACCTAATGAGGGAAAAATAGACGATATTATTCGCAAAACCTCAATTATACCTTTGTGCAGACGACGCCCTCAGGCGAGTCAATTTTAAGAGTTAATTATTTCTTTTCCTCCCGTATGTGGAGAATTCATTGTGCAGGGTTGTTCTTTTTAATGTCATAATTCTGAAGAAATTAATGTTCGTAACCCCCATTATATGATTCTTGTCATTTGTGGTAGTGCTAAGCAGTAACCAGTATACAGTTGAACCCAGAGGTCCTACTTTCATATTATATAAGGCTCTATCTTAAGGGACACTGGGACTGAAATTTCCAAATTCTATATAAACTGAGGTACAGCTTTGAAATTTTGTATGCTTATGAATAGTAATAACATAAACCACTGTGGTAAATTTGAGCATTGCAAGTTGGTTAGTTCTTGAGATATTAATTATTTTATACATTTTCATGTGCAAATTATTCTATATTTATAAAGGTCTGCCGCATTAAACCAATCAAGATAGTGTAACTTTTAGGTAATATTCTATTGCATTAATACAATTGGAAGAAACCTACGGATTCTTTTTTGAATTGCATTAATGAGTATGAAGAAATACATTTTTTTCATATCCAAGTTTTTAATCTACAAAAATCTTCAATTTTTTAAGTTTGAAATTTTTTTGCAGCCAGACCAAAAGTGCAATCCAAAAATCGATCCGCAGGTTTATAGTCAATGCAATGAAGATAATACATGCAAATTTTGAAAGCAATATCATAAGATTTATGACGCGTGTAACATTTTGAATGCCTGAAAAAGTGAAACAGAGAAAAAAGCAATTTTTTAAAATAATGGACAATGCTCATAACCTGTATTGCCAGCTGACAATCTCAAAGAAATTTCTTGTTTTCTCCTACTTTTGGATTTTGGCTTATGCCACCGAGAACTTACTGTATGCATTTCACCACAGAACACCACCAAACAATAGTAGAAAATACTCGCATACCTCAACACAATCAAACTGGAAAACAACTTGTTTGTAAACAAACAGGATTTGCACATGGTATGTACGGAAATAGTCATAAATAATGTTGAAACTAATAAATATTTCTTTAATAAGTAATCACTGTCTTTGAAAATAGGCATAAAAATTTACTCAATACATTATGCAAGGCCACACCACCACCTGTAATTTTCATTCAGATTTTTCAAACTTTTGTAGTTCTTATATAGTTTACGTAGTAAAAGTGCCTACTTCCTCCACTAGAAAGCAGCAAAATGCAGACCGACAGATGTAGGAGGCCTTTTTGAATTATCCTTATGAAATGAAATCGTGAAATCTGCTTGAATACACCACTAATGTGTGCTGATCGTGAGTCGAACGAAAGTGGGCGTTTAAAGGACTGCATGCCAGGCATTTAAAAGCTACGCTAGAGCTTTAAAAATGGAGGAATTTGGATGAAAACACTGCTATCTGATCCGCGGGGGTTAGGGGTGTATTAATATGGAAAAAGCCGAAAATCAATATTTTACATATATTTCGCCAAAATTTCAGTCCCAGTGTCCCTTAAGTATTTGTTTTTTTCTTCTTGCGAACGTACCACTCCCCAAGTGCTCGAGCTGCCGAGGCCAGCACAGAAAGTAGGAGGGGAGCGGGTCGAAGCTCGTTTGGCATTCCGAGCCGGTCTTCACTATAGTCTCATCCGTAGATGTTTACCAGGTTACGCGGAGGCATTCTTATGCGTGGGTCGTCCATTCGAGGCCCGGAAGGGTGTATACTTGGCGCCCAGCATAGCAGGCGTTGTTCATATTTTACGATGGAGAATTTTTAGTAATAGATAGGCCGCCACGGGAAGGATAGTGTGCTATGATGGAGTCAAACCGCCAGGTTCGTGACACTATCTGATTTCATTTGGTATCGAACGGGTTGGCAGTTATTTGAATTGGAGTACCGCTATGTAACCGAACGGTTGGAGACGTTAAGCACATGTCCGAAGTGCTAAGATTCATAATTACAGATTGGAAACTGTAGTATTTGTTCAGATTGTGTGATACTCAGCATGACTGTCTAGGTTATCGTACGGTTGTGCGGAAGTCAAGATGAGCCGCGAGAAGGAGCGACGTGAATAATAAATAGGATAGAAAAATGACAAGAACATCAAAATCATGTGTCCAACTTGAGTGTAAATCCAGATGAGTGTCGCTCATAAATTAAAATTGATACCCGAGACAGGCTATGAAGTTGTCAGTTCGTTGGGAGACAATGTTATGATTCTCTCAGTGTGAGGTTAAAACGGCCAGTAAAATTCTTCAAATTTCGCCAGCTATGGGTATCAGCCAACGATTGTGCGCTGATGTATCAAAATTTGGCAGATGTAAATATTTCTTTCGAGAGGAAATTAGGTGCCGTGGATGAGAGCATGGTACCTCAACCCATGCTCTAATTTTTGCGCAGTGACTGATGCGATGTTACCAGTTTGAAACGGGTAATTGTCTGCTAACGCCATCTTGCCAATCTCAAGGTGATAACATCCATTTGTGACTTGAGTATGCCCTGTTTCCATCATACGTAAGATCGAGCCCACGGTAGGTCGCGCGCGAGACCGGAAAATTTATTCCAGGTTAAGTGCTAACGTAGAATTATGATTATTATTATTGTCGGGTGATTTGATGAAATTTCCTATACACTGAATTGTGACGTTAATGCGATAGCAGGCTGACATAAGCCGTTTGTAGGCTCAGTTTGGATTGATTTGATGGAATTTCAAGTAAGGATAGGAAACGCTGAAATTTATATTGAAATTTGAATGTATCTATGCTTTCTGTCGATCACCGGTGGTCAAATTTCTGCCCACGGGAGATCCGCTTTCTCCAAGATCGAATTTAATATGGACGTGCAGGTCATGAGGGAGATGATGCGCCAATTGTTGGCGGAAAACGAGGAAAGTGCAAAGGAACAGAGGGAACTGTTAAATGAACAATTATAGAGGCTGAAGGAACGTGCGGATCATCAGGCAACAGACGTAAAAGCGCAGTTCGAGAAGCAGGCCGAACAGGGGAAAATTTTAAAGGAACAATTAGACAAGCAGGCAGAGCTTTGCCAGGCTCAGGCGGCTACGAATAAGGCTTCGTTAGACGAGCTCGCAGAGGATATGAGATTAAGTCGGGAAAATAGCGATGAGAAAACCGCGAGATTGGAGGCAAGGATGACCGAGGCGTTAGAGGGGAAGTTAGAGGATGTCATCCAGCAATTAAGGCAAGTGGAGATTAGGGTAACGAATAGGATCGACCTGACGGACACCAGGGTAAGCGCGTGGGAGGAAGAGATGGAGAAGGTGAGCACCCGTGTAGAGGATGTTGTGAGAGACGTGAAGGATGCCAAGGTGGAAGTCCGAGAACTAAGGACACAGACGACGGAGTCCCTCGACAAGGTGGCGAATTCGTTCACTGACCGCCTGACCCAACTGCAGGATACTGCGACCGTCAAGCTCAAGGAAGTCCAGACTCAGGCCCATGGTGAAGTCATGGAGCTTCGGAAGGAAGTGACCGAAGAGATGGATTGGGACAAGAAGAAATCCGAGGGAAGATCCAAGGCCTGAACCGGCAAATGGAAGAGTGGGCCAATAAGACTCACAAGGCTGCCGTCCAAGTAGAGGTCCACACTGAGCTTATCAAGGAGATCCGAGAGGAGGTAAAGTTGTTAAAGCTCCAAGATACGAGTGGTGAGATTGTGATGCGGTTGATCCTCAAGAAGCAGGAGAGCGTTGACCGAGTGAGTGCGCCCAGCAGTATTGGCCACGAGGCGAACGCTGACATTTCGCAGGGAAATGAAAATGGAACATTGCACCACGCACCTCAGGGAAGGTCGACCCCGCAAGAGAGTGGAGCACTTCCCGTATATAATCTCATCCGGATGACAAATGACGAGCCGAAGAAGTTCGGGTCCAACATCCATCTCACCGCGAAAGGTTTCCTTGCTGAGGTAGACCAATACTTCATTGATCACCGAGTTCGAGCGGACCGGAAACTCAGAGTAGTCGAACGGTACCTAACGGATCAGCTTTTGGTCAGATACCGGGCGTTCAAATATTGTTTCGATGGGTATGAGGAGTTCCGGCGGCGCTTCCTCGAAAAATATTGGCAGATTGAGTCGCAGCAGAATTTGAGACTGGAGTTGTATTCGCGAAGGTACTCTGGCGCAGGGCAGACCCGTTTCTGCGAGTACTTCGTGGGCCAGTTGTTAAAGGTTAAGGAATTGGATAGTCCTCCCTCAGAGTTGGAATTGATTTCCGCCATCGGCAAGCAGTTCCCACCGGAAGTGCAGAAGGTGCTCATAGCGGTGAATGTCCGAAATGCGGTCGATGCTGAGCAAATATTGAGGCAGCTCGATCAAACGAATGGATTACAGTCTAGAGAGCGCCATAGCGAGGCGGTCCACGTCGTCGACTTAGCCCAAGATGAAAGCCCACCTAAAATGGTCAGGGGACCAGTACGAATGAAGTCCGGGAGATGTATCCGTTGAGACCCAGGAATGAATGGGGACCTCAGACATGGAATGGACCGAAACGGGAATACCAGGACGGCTGGAACGCCCGCGATCCAGGACCCCGGGAGCGGATGTATCAGGTGCCAAGACTCCGGTATCGCCAGTATGTAAAGCGGAGGAGACCGTACCAGAACTGGGGACCGAGCGGACAACGGTCGACAGGGCAGCGACCAGGAAGGAGAGAAGAGTACATACGGGATCGCAGGAATGAGTCTCGATAGTAATTCGAACAACTGCGAAACACGCCGCCCGGGATTGACAAGTGGCAGAGACCCATACAGGATATGGCCGCCACGGGACAATGTGAAGGGGCAGAAAGCCTACAACAGCAAGCCCACAGGAAGGAATGGCGTGGAAGAGAATCGAACACCCAGGCTCCGGAGTATGCCAGTAGCTCCGGGCCTGCGGTTCAAGGAGCAACCATTTTTTCGAGTCGCAGTGGACGTCAGTTACCATAGCTGCGTGGGTGATCCAACCCGAGGATATGATCGAAGACGCACACCGACAGAATAAGAGGATTATCAGGGAATTACCAGCTTAATTTATAAACGAGTAGCGCGAGTCGGCTATGGACAATGCCGGCCTAAATGAGTACGTGATATCAATAAATTGGTATCATCCAAATCGCTAGTCTGAGTCAGGGTCCTCAAGTACTGTGAGCCACCCGATTCATTCTGTGAATGCACTCGCCTGTGATTAGAATGCCCTGCCTATTTATTGTGTAAATTCTATGTGTGTGTCACGGTAAACAGAGGACCGTGTGACGAGTTGTGGAGTGTTACCCCTTTGAATTACTGTAAGATTGTAGCAGTGAACGAGCCAACCATGATGACGGACTTTTGTGGACCAGGGTCGAAATACAACACGCTCGACTCCAGCGCCGAAGCCATGCAGCAGTAAGCTCCGCCATTGGTCTCCCGTGGAAGGAAAAATCACATCCACCAAACAGATGAGTTGATGTCAAAATATAATTTTTCTTAGGACGATAAAGTATAACCGGGGTCAAAGGGTGAGTTTTTCCTTCCTAATACCGAAATGTTGTAAAATAATGCATGCCCTAATATGGAAATTTTATTGCTCTTTATCATGATAACGTAAATTCAACGGAGCTAACTCCCCGGACGACCCATTTCTTCCTTAGTGATTAGTTTTTCGTGAGGGGTTATTATTAGTAATATGTAGAATAACCTAGCAAGTATTGGAAACAAGGGTAGAAGGATATTTCGAGTTCACCTAGGGTTGATGAGCGGGGTAGTCCATGTCCAATGGTTGTTAGCTAATGTCCAGTAGGGCTATCGTATATGCTGGGGAAACTCATGGGTCAGATTGACATGCATACGTACCTTACACATATGATTAAGACATGTGCAGCAAGAGAGAAGACGTCCCGGCTGAGAGAGGTACATACTATGTTATTTAGGTAATTGTGAGGGACAATTTGCGAGTTTCCCGTGATTCTTGATTACTTGACCAGAATTGTCTGGAGTGTTTTTGTCTGTAACCGAAATGAGACACAGAGAAGCCGGAGTCTTTAATGTATGGTCAAAATATAACATAAATCTATTTTGTGGGCGATGAGCGAAGGTAATGAGAAGGGTCTACAGACGAATCATGAATGTCCTATGCTCAAGGAAACGAGATACGCGATATGAGATGTAATGAGAGGGCCGAATGCCCAGATAGTTTTACGATGAGATAATTCGGCAGTGATGTTGCGCACATTCGGCGCTCTACGATAAGAATGAGAATGTAGTGAATAAATGAGTATTTCTTGGGAATTCTGCGGTAAGATGGTATAAACAAATGAAGTGGGCCAGAAATATGTGTCTCCGAGAAAGGAGAGCTGGCCGTTGAAATTGAGAGGGGTCAGGAATACAGCGTAGCCAATGTATGAGTGACAGTAGGAGTACAAATTACCTCCATACTTTTTCTTTTTTGCTTGGCTCCCTCCGCAACAAAGCGGCCCTGTCGTGCTACTGTAGTTAAGGACTTGGGCTCTGGGTTTTCACACCGTGCCTGTTTGTTTGTTTAAAATGTTTCGGCTAAGAACACTTGTATAAATAACAATATCACGGTGATTTAGAAAGTACTTATTAAATGATTATGGATCCCCCAATGTCCGGTAGTATGAGACAGTAGATAATTTAGGGATTTCAGAAATGTATCTCTCAGTCGGAAGGCGTCCAGTTGGAGCCCAGATCCGAGTAGACCAGCTTGTGCAAGCTTCCATTAAGCTTGCGCTGGGGCAGAAGATATTGATAACCATGTTTTTCTTACAGGAATGGCCCCATTTATACGTGATGTGTACATATGATTGTGTTTAGTGTTTAGTGTGCATTACTTTGAGTTCAAACAGAACCGATGTTCAACGTTGTTTTCTTGGTGCCAGATAAGGGCGTTCGGGGTTTAGCTCAGTGGTATGTGTGTCTTTGTCTGTGTGTAGTATGTAAATATTTTGTTTTAATATGGCAATCATGTAGTGTAGGAACCGGTTAATTACGTGCTAAGAATAGAATGTATCAAGTAGGGGGACATCAGCTCAGATTAACGCGGTGTGATCGACAGAATAATAAATCTAGCGACAAAGGTACGAACCTAATGAGGGAAGAATAGACGATATTATTCGCAAAACCTCAATTATACCTTTGTGCAGACGACGCCCTCAGGCGAGTCAATTTTAAGAGTTAATTATTTCTTTTCCTCCCGTATGTGGAGAATTCATTGTGCAGGGTTGTTCTTTTTAATGTCATAATTCTGAAGAAATTAATGTTCGTAACCCCCATTATATGATTCTTGTCATTTGTGGTAGTGCTAAGCAGTAACCAGTAGACAGTTGAACCCAGAGGTCCTACTTTCATATTATATAAGGCTCTATCTTAAGTATTTGTTTTTTCTTCTTGCGAACGTACCACCCCCCAAGTGCTCGAGCTGCCGAGGCCAGCACAGAAAGTAGGAGGGGAGCGGTTCGAAGCTCGTTAGGCATTCCGAGCCGGTCTTCACTGTAGTCTCATCCGTAGATGTTTACCAGGTTACACGGAGGCATTCTTATGCGTGGGTCGTTCATTTGAGGCCCGGAAGGGTGTAGTATATACGTCAGGTTTAGAAAATATCAGCCGCGAGAAATGGACTTTATTAACTTCTTAAAATTTAATATTGTAAAATATTAGTTATGTAGTTGTAACCTTAAATGTTATATGTATACTAATCCATGTATTTCATAAAAAAACCAAAGGAAACGTACATAAATAGACATTACATATGGTAAGGTATCGATGTTATGAAAACACAATGATGGCGACATCTATGTTATAATTAATTGTAATAGTAATATATAAGTCATAAATGAATATGACTTATGGTGACTATCAATACGGAACATAAATGAAATTTATCAATCAAGATAGTAATATATTTTACGAAGTTATAAGATTATGTTGGAGGACACTGTTAGGATGAAAAATTGTGTTGCAGATGATTACTGAGAGGTTATTTAGACAGAGAAAAGCTTTCAAGTTGGAAAGGCAAAAAGATTTGTGACAAGCAAAAGATTTGGAATTGTATATTAAAATGTACTGTTACATAAGTCTAATAATCTCAATCCAGATTGTTACAAGCTCATTCTACTCAAGAAGAACGTATGTTTATTTGGAAAATAAACAAGAATGAAGGGATGGAGGGCTAATATGTCATAGTAAGCCATAACCATGGTAAATCATGCTGATATGGCAGGAAATACCGGACCATGCGCAGCCCGCTGGTCTACAAGTCAGTTAATCTTTGTATATTAATGTGAAATAAAGTTCTTTCTTGTAGTTTCTCTTTCTATTTCATAGACGTAATATGTAATTTAAAGTAGATTTAGATGTCCTGAAGTAGTTCGATCCGATACGGAGTGGATACATAATAAGTAATGGCGAATATTATTATGATTTAACACATTGCGACATGTATATACATTCCGTGTGGGAAATGTCTATATTTATATTTTAAACAGGCGTGTGCGGGATTTATTGAGACGTTCCGACTTCGGTGGTTTTAATATAGGATATTACTATTATGTGTTGGTGAATAATGCAACATAAATACGTGTGATGTGCGGTGATCTGACTATCATTTAAATCGCTATTCTGTAAGAAGTGCTAGCAATACGAGTGGAAATGATGATGTGTCTCATGATGTGAGCCAGTGTGAATTATCGAATTAATGACTCAGTGTAGTACGAGGTATGCCCTGCAATGATATAGTTATATTGTGTTACATATTATATAGTGTCAAACATATACTACGCAGGTAAGTCGTTTATTTGGTGTTGATTTGTGGTTAATATTAGACATGTGTATTTGCATTAGTTGATTTACGGCGAGGTAATATGTAAGGGATATTTGAATATTAATGGAAGGTGATGTCAGTGCAAGTGACAGTGAATGTTGGGTGATGTAATATTTTATGAAATGCATTAGAGGCGTGTGGTGTATTTAAGTATGTTTAATATGTATTAACTCTGAGATATGCCGTGCAAGTGAAGTCATACGAGTTCGTACATGATTTGACGAGATTTAATGGTGCAGATTGTTATAAGACGCATACGTTTCATTCATATTGTGCGTGCTCGAGGCGACAAACGTGATCACTACAGATTTTATGCATGTTTATAAGAACGTCGATCTTTTGATGGTCGTGATTACTATTCATGAACTACCGGTAATAATAATGTTGCGTTATTTACTAGCGAGGTCTTGATTCTCATTTGAATGATTCGCATTGTTTTATTTTGTGTATCGTAATCTATAAGTTTCATTCCTTATTGATATTGCACACAAATCCGATGAGAAGAAGACTTCACCTAATCAATACTTATTATTATTATTATTTTATTTTATTTAATAATAATTTAATAATAATTTAATTTAATAATAAGCACTGATTAGGTGGAAGCCTTCTTCTCATTGCATTGATTTGGTGTATATTAGTTGATATTGAGATTGGATACGTGTGGTATCGATATTAATGATTAACTGCCGTACACATAGCTACGAGGATAACCACCATGGTATGTAAATATGATTTAATAGTTGTAGTTTGCTTTTGGATTCAATAGTAATTTGATTTGTAGATTAGATATTAAGTGATTTATTGATTTTATTTCTTAAATATGATTTTGTTACTTTATTATAATATCATACCATCCCATTCTTCATGACATACATTATTTTACTGACAGGGTATTTCCTCGCAGGTATGTACGGAGTCTATTATGTGTATAATCGTATGTCTGTACGAGCACCTTCAAGACAGTTTATTTTAGTATAGTTTGATTCAGATTTTATTTCATTTTCCTTTGACCTTCAGCTGCGAAAGAACATTGTTGATAGGATCATGTACCGAAAGCAAATGCCAACTACCAGGAATTATATATATATATTAATTACATCGATCTCTGCAACAGAATGTTATTGAATTTGGATAATCCCCATTGAGAAACAGGTTATTATATTTAGGTTTATTTATATCCGATGAAAACATACATCACATCCATGAAAATTATAAGAATAATATTATTATTATTATAAATTAGTGTTCGTATAAATGAATAAGACAATTGAAATTCGATAGATGATTTTTAACGTTGTTCGCTGCATTACAATGGCAGGTTTGAATTAACAACTGATTGCTGTATTAACATTTTAATTCTCATATATTCAGATTGCATGTTGATCTTGGTTTCGTCTAACCGTATTTAGGGATTTTATTTGAATAAACGTATTCCTATCCAGAATATTTCAGTTATTAATATAAGGCGGACATTCTTAACCATCTTTAATAATCTATTTTGACATTTCATTCATTATCATTTATAAGACATCGTCAACATTATGTATTTAAATAATCTTAAAACGAATATCAAATTATATGAGATTATATGGGATATTACTGAAATAACCATGAATATGAGATTGGACAATACACAAGACCAGTTTAACTGGTTTAATGAACCAAATTTTAAATCAGATAATTCGATCGCCCAGTAGGATTCCTAACACGATCCATTGGTTTCATCATTCTTCGTCATTAATCAATACGGGTTGTAAATAAATATGTTCAATCACCATTCGAGCATCATAGCTAGCCGAGGCGTTCAATTTACCCAACGACATCTAACCCTCTCTGGTCACACTTCCTTAAATAAAATTCAAAGGTTGCACTAGGGTCTGACGAATCTCAATATTTTCATAAATTCTAAATAAAAAATGTACAACATACTGCAAAATAGAATGCATGGATGGATTCAGAGATCAATTAAGAATGTTCTTAGCGATTTGTGTAATTGTTTTATAATATGAAATCGATACTACAATTAAAAATATATAACACTGAAATAACCTTATATCTGATGAAGAATACTGAAAACATTCTAATTTTTTGCGGTTTTTATATAATGTTACAGACGTGTCCAAACTTGAGCGTTTATTCACTACAATCAATGCACAACACTGCCCGATGTTCGTCGCATATCGCTCGTCGGAAAGAGGAGAACATGAGTTTTGTCTTCCGATCTTTTACCCGTGGACAGAAGGAGCACCTCTGCTTACGGGATAGTTTGTTACGTGGTGGAGTTTTGGGATTTATCTTCGAAACATCACTGATTGACAAGCGAAGAGACCTCTGAGTGTGGGTACATCCAGACGTTCTTTTAGGAAATATTCAATCAGTCCAGAAGCCAGATTCTTTATTCTTACCATTGTGCTGTTCTCACTGTTTAGGGCATATAAAACAGCGGCATTGATGCCACTTTAGTCCAGCATCCCAAACCAGAATCGTATGGGCCAGCGGTTCGTCTTCCTAGCTGTTGTATACGAATGGCACAGCTGATCGTAAGTATCTGTTCCACCCTTCGTGCAATTATAAAATCCAATCATAGCTGGATTTCCGGTGAGTGGATCTATTTCAGCGTTATGATGCATTGTTGAGAGCAGTAGCACAATTTTATTCTTCCTCGGGGAATGTGACACTACAGTTTTGTTCGCGTCATATGCAAAGAGTGACTTGTCTTTCTCCTTGTTACATAGAAAAGAAGGAGGTATCTCACGTTTGTTATACCTAAGGGTCCCAACCATTGTTATTCCATAATCAGTTAACATGTTCTGAAAGAGCTCAATGGAGGAAAACCTGTTGTAAACGGTGATATTCCTGCGAGTTCCATGAATCGGTTCACTCAGCTTTCTGACATAGTAAGATGGAATGGGCTCCTTGTTCTCAGTTTGTACACTGTCTGTATAAGGAGTGGCATTCACCATGTAAAACGTTTTAGAATCGTTCATCATTATTATTTTCAGGCCATACTTGTCGGGTTTGGATGCAATATATACTCTAAGGGTCTTACTAATAAAAAGTCCTTATACCGTTGTTTAACTCTTGTTTAGTTATACAGTGAATAAACCCTGTATAAGCGTTTTACATTTTTCTTACTAATAAACGAGGTATACGCATTGTATTACTACACAGCACGTATACACTCGTTCCAAGGAGTAGGAATCTCTTCCTGCAGTTCACTGACGTATTTCGCACGTTCACCGCCTTTATGATCGCTTATGCTGGTTATCTACGAGCAAAACTTTCCGGAAAGTCGCACAGTAGCACAGCATATCGAAAAGGCAGTGGCAACACTAAGTGAGACAGCTGGAAATTCGCTTATACTGATATCAACATTTCTTCAGCTTGCTTGTGTAATGAACGCCAAAAAAAGAAATGGAATGGCTTAAGAAAAGATCAATAGCTCCTAACTGGGATAGTACGGAAAACGTAAGCAATTGTAATTGAATCGGCGAGTTGAAAAGTGTACACATTCCAAAATCCTTACTTTTCAGGAGAAAGGAAAACCTGTTTTGTAGCTAAACGAAAGGTTAGATCAAAAAAGTTTTTATTAGGCATTTATACATCATATTTCTACGTATTCAACTACAAAGTATGGAAATCATATTAGGGCCTACGTACGGTTTTCAAGTTATACCATTTTTTATGTCAAGGAATATGTCCCTTATACTCAAATTTGAGAAAGATCTAAGATCTTTGTAGAGGCAGATAATGTATAATAAACTCGCAATTTAAAGTCTATTAAGCAGTAACACCTTATTACACAAACATACGCCCAACCATAATTTCTTTTATAGTTATTCAAATTCATTCCGTGAGACAGCTGGAAATTGACTTATATTGATATCAACATTTCTTCAGCTTGCTTGTGTAATGGACGCTAAAAAAGAAATAGAAAAGATTAAGAAAATATCAAAAGCTCCTAACTGGGGTAGTACGGATAACGTAAGCAATTGTAATTGAATCGGCGAGTTGAAAAGGGTACACATTCCAAAATCCTTACTTTTCAGGAGAAAGGAAAACCTGTTTTGTAGCTAAACGAAAGGTTAGATCAAAAAAGTTTCTATTAGGCATTTATACATCAGATTTCTACGTATTCAACTACAAAGTATGGAAATCATATTAAGTATGGTTTTCAAGTTATGCCACTTTTTATCTCGAGGAATATGTCCCCTTGTATACGGTAGGTACTCAATTAAGAAAGATCTTTGTAGGGGCAGATAGTGTATAAAACTCGCAATATCAAAGGTCTATTAAGCTGTAACACATTTTTACACAAAAATACGCCCAACCATCATTTCTTTTATAGTTATTCATTGTCATTCCTTCTCTTTACAGTGTTTTACTTTACGAAGATGTCTAGCTTCCATAACCTCTGAGTGGTGTACCGTATGTCTCCTATGTTTAAAATATCGTGAAGATCTTCAACGTTATCGTCATTCTTTCAACGTGTGTTCAATGTTAAATGGATAAGTCGAATATTTTACAACGATTATATTACTGTCGACAATAAATACCACGAAAATAAACTGCTCACTCGTTTCTTTTTTTCCGCTACACGCTGCTATACAACGCTTATACAAGGGTCGTGGACTGTATAAGCAATTCAGTGAATAACTATAACAGATGTATACACAGGAGGCTTATACACTGTTTATTAGTAACGAATTTCGCGTAAATGGTGTATAAACCTTGTATAAAAGTTATACACCGTTTATTAGTAAGACGGTAAAAGGACAATTGCCTCGAAATCCAAGCAATTATTCATCAATTGTGCGTTGCCCGAATGGTGATACATTGACTTGCAGTTGACCATAAATCTGTCCCAAATGTCCCTGTTAGCGGCTAATTTGTCAGTAGCTTTTCTGTGTTCCCTTGAATCCTTATCATTAAAGCGCAGGCAAGCCGCGAGAAACTGGAACCTGTGTAAGTTCATTGTTGCTCTATACATCGCATTGCCATATGTTGACGTCCAGAGCTCTTCAGTGTGAAGATGAGAAGATTTCTGAGCACCTAACAGATACAGCAAACCAATAAAGCTTTTATTTCGCTTTGTGTTGTAGTATGATTATATGACTGAGCTGATACTAACAACATTCGTTGGTTAATTTCTTCACTTGCATGCTGTACTATACAATTTATTAGGTACGTAATCGTCTATCACAAGTTCCCATGCTTGTAAGGGTGTTTTTACATGTCTTGCAGGTCCCCTGCTCCCAAGAAAATGAGTGACAAAGTTCCTTGCAACAACTCTTCCTTATCTACCTGGTTCATCTGCACTCCACAAATAACCATTCTTGCCGTTCAAGACAGAAGTATTTCTTATTCTCACTGGTGCTTCTTCATCTTCATCTTCTACTACACTCATTTCACCTCCGAACTCGATTGCACAAATACAAAATCATCATCAGCATCAGAAGAGTCTGTTCCAAAATCACTCACATTTTCATCGTCATCTTCTAAAAGTACCTTACGGATAACTTCTTCTCACCTAAGAGCCACACCTTGAAACGAAGATGCCATCTTCGGTATTCAGTTTTACTAATCCTGAAATGAACAACACTTGTTAAATATTTCGCTCCATTCTAGTAACAAAAACAACAGCAAAACAGGAATAATTCGAGTAAATTTCCAACTCACATAATATATAAACTCACCCACAAAAGTCACAGTGGGGTCCGACCAACCCCATGCTCGATACAACCACCTACTAATTGGAACGCTGTTAAACAACAAAGCTGCTGGTTTGGCCTTGGCTCCAAAATGGTGCCATAATTTCCTTGCTATCCAATTCGTTATGAAAACAGAAATCGCCAGGGTCTGAGTGACCCCAGTGTGACCATTGAGGGCTAATAATAGTAAGAAACTGTTGAAGACCTTGAGTGTAGAGTGTTCATGCCACCGACGATCAGGAAGGTGCATTGTAGATCCCAGCGTGGAGGCTTGACTATTATTAGATAAGGGGTGCATTGTGGCACCCAGCGTGAAGGCTCGACCATTATTAGATAAAGGGAGCATTCCGATGCCTAATGTGAATGCTCGACTATTATGAGACAAAGGATGCTTTTTGATGTCAAATGTGAAGGACTGAATATTATGAGATAACGGATGTATCCTGATGATCAACGTTAAGGTTTGACTATTATGAGATGAATAAAATGAGATATGTATGATAATATGATAACTGAAATATAAGTTCGTTTTCTATGAGATGAGATAATAAAGGTGTATATAATGGTGAACATCAAAGGACTAATACAACGAGGTGACAGAAGTTATACATGGAACTAAGTAGGAAACTATAAATACACAAAATGCTTGTAGAATGTTAACGCAACGCGACTATATACATGTAAGAATAGATTTAGACTATATGTTTGTTGATTAAAGTTATGACAATAATATATGTGAATGATATACATCTGTGGATAAAACCTGAGATTATTCTGGAAAGGTATAGCACAGGGAAACAATGTAAGGCAGTGATATTGTAAATGGTTAATGATCATTTATTTAATGATAATCTAAACGAACGCGGTATTTAAGTTCACATTTGTTTTCGTCAGGTATGATATTTTCTAAATATCTGTAGGATTCCTGTACGAGGGGCTTACTTATTGTTGGGGATGTCAATTTCATTTTTAAAGTGTAATATTTGTGATTTTCATATAGATCATTGTATATATTGCGCTGTTCCCGCGTCCAGGTAAGGACGCACAAGATCCAGTCTAGCTCAAATTGTGCATAATAATCGCTGTTCGAAGTTTATGGGCTATGAGTTCCGATAGAGAAAAGAGTACTGACTTCGTGGTCATTTCTAACTTACGTCGAAGGACGTCTCCTACACGTTACTAGCTAGATTTCACATATCTCCAAATAAATCGTAAGAAATGTAAATACTTACAACTAATGACTATTCTAGAAAAACATTAAAAAAGTATAAGGTTTCACCATGCATCATTTATTAAAATCTTAACTCAAATAGTGATGAAATATTTCCCTAATTCCTCATTAAAATCAATAGTAATGAGCGGTGAGTCTCATCTAACTCTTGTAGTTCATTTCCATCTAGTTAGCTTGCTCGAAATTAAATAATTCTGACCTTGACAGATCTCAATTCAGTACTCCGTAGACTATTAATGTCCAATTGAAATAAAAGAAAAATTAAATTCAAGAAAATGTTATCAAGTGATAAATTCTTAAGTCAAAAATTACCTAACGATTGAAATACTAGATAATGATTGAAATATTAGATGCATCCAATGAGAAAAAAATAAATAAATAAAAATTACATCACATCATTATGTACATTATTTCAGGTTGAGTTCTTCTTAGAAAATGTAGAACGCAGTTTTGGGTACTTGACAATAAAGTCCTTTAAGAGTAACTCCTTTCTGAATGAAATTGCTAAAATCTAATTTAAAAATTCGGTCCTCTGTTATTTAGCTCGCATTAGCTCAACGAAAAATATGATTTTGTACTAAGCTTAACACTTGGTGTCCAAATATACCACTGAATTAACATGGAAAATTATTCTCATATCTCATATAATTTTGGTATATTATTCTTTTATATCATGTTCATGTTTCTTGTTTCTTGGTGTCCCTTTTCGCTTAAGCTTAGTTAACTCCCCTTTAAGTCAATATTTACCTTATAATAACCTGGTTTAATGGCATATCTGGCAAATTATATAAATTATCATCTTATTTCATGATCATCAATTAATTCAATTGCGTATTGCACCGAACGGGGGTACATCATTCGTATTGTGCCTTTTCCCTAACTGCCTCATATACTCCGGCTAATAATCTAATAGAATATGTTGGATGGACAAATAAATATAATCATCTCCTAAAAATTCAGGACGACACGCAGGTAAGAATGAAAATAATTACATCAACTTAGGTCTGTAATCAAATAATATTATAATTATCTATATTTGCAAAAAAAATCGTTTGTATATTTCATCCCATCCAACATGTGCATTCATTTGTCTACATCGATATTGACTTATTTCGGTGAATATCACATGAGAATCGTATTTTGTTATCAAACCATATATTCGATCGCTGCACAATACCTTTCAGGGATACTCATTTCAATTAACCTTTTTTAAAATGGACTCAACTGAGAAATGCACAGCCTTTTCCCCAAGTCCGTCCCCAAAACCAGTTCCGATTAATTGTAGCCAATAATAAAATAGATCTTAGAATTTATCTATTGATTATTTATAAGTACTCCATCTAATATCTCTTCCGATAACGAAATGAATAAATAACAAGAATTCCGGTTAAAATCCTTATCTCCTATTTTATTGAAAGTTCATTGTACTTGGAATGAAGCATGATTACAATTACATGTTCAGTTACATTCTTAGGAATTCCAATTCCAAATTGAAATACGATTCATATTTTCTTAAAATATTAAAAAAATCGTCGAAATTAACATTACAATCTCGTTTCAATATTTTTGAAATATTATTAATTCATTGAAATATTATTGAAATCCTGTAAAATATCCCCTAAACATTGTCGAGATGTCGTTGGAATGGTTGAAATACCTTGGAATATCGGTGAAATAATGTTGAAATATTCCTTAAAAATCATTGAAAAATCACTAAAGTGACTGAAATACCTTGGAATATCGGTGAAATAATGTTGAAATATTCCTTAAAAATCATTGAAAAGTCACTGAAGTGACTGAAATACCTTGGAATATCGGTGAAATAATGTTGAAATGTTCCTTAAAAATCATTGAAAAGTCACTGAAGTGACTGAAATACCTTGGAATATCGGTGAAATAAAGTTGAAATATTCCTTAAAAATCATTGAAAAGTCACTGAAATGACTGAAATACCTTGGAATATCGGTGAAATAGTGTTGAAATATTCCTTAAAAATTATTGAAAAGTCACTGAAGTGACTGAAATACCTTGGAATATCGGTGAAATAATGTTGAAATATTCCTTAAAAATCATTGAAAAGTCACTGAAGTGACTGAAATACTTTGGAATATCGGTGAAATAATGTCGAAATATTCCTTAAAATCATTGAAAAGTCACTGAAGTGACTGAAATACCTTGGAATATCGGTGAAATAATGTTGAAATATTCCTTAAAATCATTGAAAAGTCACTGACGTGACTGAAATACCTTGGAATATCGGTGAAATAATGTTGAAATATTCCTTAAAAATCATTGAAAAGTCACTGAAATGACTGAAATACCTTGGAATATCGGTGAAATAATGTTGAAATATTCCTTAAAAATTATTGAAAAGTCACTGAAATGACTGAAATACCTTGGAATATCGGTGAAATAATGTTGAAATATTCCTTAAAAATCATTGAAAAGTCACTGAAATGACTGAAATACCTTGGAATATCGGTGAAATAATGTTGAAATATCAAGAACATTAACTAAGTATCACTCAAATATCAATTAAACATCATTAAAATATCATCTGAATTTCATTGAATATCCCTACAAAATTCATATGTATGATCCTTGCTTTCTTTGTTTTCTCAAGTCTTCATTGTGTAATAACGATAACAATATAAGTAAGTTCCATGAATATGGTTCAATAATTACCATACCGCTATATACCGACTCAAATAAAATCGAAAATAAAATATTCTTTATACTAAGTAAACTAATTTGGTCATAAAACCAAATTAAAATAAATAGGAGTAGCCTATCATAACATACATGTGCAAACAAGCTAATCAAACATCTAGGAATGTAATACTTCCATTCGTAAATAAACATCTTTCCGCGAAATTAAGACAGAAAATGGTATCGGAAATTTACCTGTTTACAAGCAGTAGTCATTTAAGTCATGAAGACGTTTCCTCCCTCCAAACATGCGCTTGACAGGAAATCAACTTGGGCTTAGCTTATTATGTGAGTTTCTTCAAAAAATGTTAATTTTCAATCGTAAATGCCTTGTTTTAGGATATAATTTTTGATGACCGTACACCACAAGTAGCCTGTAAGTTCATTAACCTCTTACAATCGTATGCATGTGCCATATAACCCGACTTCGTATACTGCTACATAATTCACATGACGAAAACATCAACTATAACCTAACATTAGCGTTATGTTGCTTAAATATAACCAACTGCTCAAATCTAGTCGTATTTCACCAAATACGCATTCTATCAATAACAATTCCTCATTAATTACACACTTCCGTATATCCATTATTTTAGCCTATAATCTCTTAAGATCATCGATCATAACAACGATTCCACATAACAAAATCATTCGTTGCTTTACATATGTGCAGTATACGTATATTCCATTCACATAATCTCATCACATATCATGGGCTTACGGTATTCCGTAACACAAGCAATCACATATCCCCAGCAAAAGAACGCATGTGTTAATATTTCAGGTTCTACTTACTTACTTTTGGTGTCAAGTTATCGTCAAATTAAGTTCTATTAATCTAGAAGACGGTCTTATACCATTCTGCATTGCACTGGAGTTGAATTACACAATGAAAGGCATAAATCTTCAGAATCACATTGATAACGTCGGTTTTCAAAGCTTCACATAAAATAAACAAGTATCCCTACTCACTGATTATAGATTTGAAACCTCAAAGACTACCTAACTCCATATCCTAAATAAGTTATATGGATTCCTTCTTAATGACACTACTTATGGAACTTTTATCTTGAAGAATTAAACATTAACCATACTACAATCATATATATAAGTAGTCATTTACTATCGTTCATCCAAATATAAGTAGTTTAACTACGAAAACTAAATATATGGAACTTGACTTATCTTGTTTTCGTTATTCGACTGGGATGGTCTTCAGTCTGGATCTCCCTTGGCTCCCGACTCGAGTTGCGGTTCACGTCATCGTTGGTTACTGGTGACTGGCCTCGGGTGTGGGTGATGACGGCTGGCAAGGGCTCCCACCGGATTGTGACCCCATTCTTCTGGTTTACTCAGCCATAATATCTCCGTCGATTACGTGCGATGGAAACATAATGAAGGATAGCATTAGATGCATTCTCCAGCCAGGAAATAAATAATTTTGAATATATTTTATCTATCTAGTAAATTATTCGTCAAGATGCAATATTTAGTGCAGTACTTTACGTTGTTGGGAATTGACAGACACTACTCAAGATCATTCTTTGGACTGTGCTATGTTTTATATCTTTATTTAATATCATTGTGTCATAAGTGTTATATCTTAGATTTTTAGATTTTTGATAACAATAATAAAAAGAAAAGAAACGAGACTAGTGTGTTTACTTGACCGTTCTTCCAATATCACGATATAATTTTGGTGCCGGAAACACGGGAAGAACTACACTCCAGCGCGAAGGCAATATACTAGAGACTAAATAGGTAATCATTGGTTTACTACACGTTCCGTAAGGAGACTACGGAAAAATTGCTGCCGTGGAAATAAAACTTATCACGCCAAGCCATCAACGTACGGTAACATTTCTCAGATGTAATTTTGTTCCTGTTAATATCTGAAATACTTAAGGAACTTCCAAATAGCGCATAAAGTATAGTACGATAAAAAAGGGGTATAAATAGTATTTGTAGTGCAAACGCATATATAGTTTATTGGTTAAGCTGGAAGGGTAGCCATATTGTTTATTTACGTCACTTGGAGAAGACGTCACGCACGACTAAGTGACCAGTGCTGCCATCTGCTGGCTTTCCTTGAACTACGTCGCAATACATCGGAGTACGATTAATAAGAGATCAAGTAACGAAATATTTCCCACGCTATTACGAAGTCCCTATCAAATACACTATTTTACTATAGCAAATTCACGTCTAGAGGTCCAGTATGGAAGGCGGTAACGCGAACACACGACTACACCAATTGAAAAGAAGACGTGCTAGGGAAAGGGCAAACATCACACGTCTCGTGGAGAAAGCACAAGAGTTTACTGAGTCTACCTCTCCCGAGGATTACGAGTACTGTAAGGATAGGTTACAAGAGACTTTGGATAAATTAAGAGCCCTGGACGATGAGGTTCACGACCTCCTGGATGACACCGCGTACGCTGATGACATAAGTACATGTGAGGAATATATAGAGAACGCCAAGCGCGCTATCATTCGCATTTCACATGGGATGGAGAAAAATCTTGAAAGCGCGATGTCGAATCTTAGACTCACGTACACACAGACGGTACCAACACTTGCCTCAGCTGTTCCCTCAACCACGTTAAGACTCCCCCCAATAAGACTAGAACCCTTCTCAGGTAATATAGAAACATGGGCACGTTTCTGGGAACAGTTCGAACAGTCAATCGATAAGGACACGTCACTCTCTACTATTAATAAACATATATTTCTGAGGGGTTATTTAGAGGGGGAACCGAAGCACTTGATTGAGGGCATCGCAGTGACGGCCGAGACTTATGAAGAGACTAAGAAAATTCTTGAAGCTCGCTACGGCGACAAGAATAGAATCATACAGGCCCACTTGGACAACATAGAATGTATTAAGCCCATCCAGTTTGCCACACCGGACGCACTTAATTCTACTTTTATTGACTGCAATCGCCGCATTCAAGCTCTGCGCGCTCTTGGGGAAGATGTGAACGCCTATGGCCGAGTACTTGCACCGAAGATCCTCCGAGCATTTCAAGACGATATATGCCGTCGCTGGATCATTCACGCAAAGCGAAAAGACCTTTCGGAGGGTAACATCCTCAAACTAATGGAGTTTCTCGGTGAGGAAGTTGACGGAGCGCTTACTACACAAAAGATTCGTGGTGAAACCTCGATATCATCAAGCTACCCCCCTACGGCGGAAGCTCTTCACGTCCGTGCCGATCCTAAAGGCTTAGCAGGAAAAGAGATTAAAGGGCCGAAACCATTTTGCGTCTTTTGTGAATCAAGAGGTCACTAGGCTCAGGACTGTAAGAAAATCACAAACGTTACGGAGCGAAAGAAGAGGCTGAAGAGAGCTAACCGGTGCTTCCTGTGCCTCCATCGAGGGCATACGGCGTTCAATTGTCGAAAGAAAGGAAAGGCACAGTGTGCTAACTGCAAGAAGTCGCACCATAAATCCCTTTGCGACAACGGAAGGAGTCACAAGACCTCAGAAGATCAGGCCAACACAGCTTCTGTGGGAAAAATAGATATCACCACACCAGGTTTCACATTCTTGCAGACAGCTCAAGTAAGAATCACTGGACCTACAGGGTTAAGCCGACTTACTCGATGTATACTAGACAGTGGAAGTCAGGCAACATTTATATCAAGATCACTGATAGACGAACTACAGCTACTAACCACCGACAAAAGAGAACTGACTGTTTGCACATTTGAGTCACAGACTAACCCATCATGTCAGCGCAGAGTTGTCAGGTTCAGTATGAAAGGAGTTTACACCAACTTTACGATTTCCATGAAAGCTTACGAAAGTGCACACTCACTCTCACCTCAACCAGCAGCTCCACAAGACATCAAAACTTGGGCGCACGTACGCAAATTGCAGTTAGCAGACCCTAGGTCTGATTCGAAAGAAAACCTGCCCGTGGAGATCTTAATTGGCAGTGACCAATATTGGAAAATAGTGAAGGACGGTTCACCGATTCGAATATCTGAATCGATCGTTCTGATTCCAACAATTTTTGGATGGATCTTAAATGGAAACCGATCAGGGACTTGTGTGAATTATACTGTTGTGAACTTCATTCGACAAGCTAGCTCACCTTCGGATGATGAATTAAGAAAATTCTGGGATCTAGAGGCAATGGGAATAGTTGCAAATCAAAATCGGGACCTAACTGAGAAAGACTCTGCCATTCTTCAAGAATTCAACGCAACCTATCGCGTTGAAGGTCGCCGGAGAGTGGTCTGCCTACCAAGAAAGCAAGATGTTCTTCCTTCAAGTAACAAAATAAACGCGGAACTTCGATTTGATAACTGGATCAAAAGACTTCAAAACAATAGCACTCTAAAGGAGGTGTACTACAACCAAATGCTGGATCATATCATGAAAGGACAAATAGAAGTCACACCTACTGGAGATCCAAAGAACACCACGTTTTATCTCCCCCACCAAGCTGTAAAGAAGGAGAAACTGGGAAAAACAAAATGGAGAATAGTTTTCGACGCATTTTCTCACGAAACCAACTCACCGTCTCTCAACGATGCCTTAGAGGCAGGTCCAAATCTGCTACCGGAGACACTGGCTATTCTACTACGATTCAGGCTACATCCCATGGCCATCATTACTGATATTACACAGGCATTTCTTCAGCTGATCCTGCACGAGGATGACAGGGACTTGACCAGATTCTTGTGGTACAGGGTCACCCAGGACAGTAACGGAAGTTACCACACGACGGACGAGGTAGTGACCTATCGCTTCACTAGGCTCTCATTCGGCCTGACTTGCAGTCCGTTCTTGCTTTCAGCAACACTGAGGGAACTCGCCGACAGATTCAAGACGACATTTCCTATTGCAGCACCCCTTATAGATGACAATACCTTTATGGACGACTTCGTGTCCGGCGCAGAGAATGACAATGGTGTGATTGCCCTGTATTACGAACTTACTGCACTGATGAAATTGATGAACTTCCACCTAGCGAAATGGGCCACTAATTCAGACTCGTTAAAGGCCATCTGGAGAGAAGAAGGTCAAGAGGTCAACGTAGAGACGCAGGTACTAGGCGTTTACTGGAATACAGAAACGGATAACCTTTACATTAACCCAGAGGAGATCACCAAGGCTTTACCTGAACGACCAATCACCAAGAGGAAGTTATTACAGATTACGGCTAGATTCTATGATCCACTCGGACTGTTATCCCCTGTATCCCTCCTCAGTAAGTTGTTATTCCAGGATACGTGGAACAGGGGAATTGACTGGGACGAGTTGCTACCTCTTGATATCGGAGCATCATGGAACACTTGGGCATCCTCCTTATCCTCTCTTTCACGGGTACAAATTCCGCGGTGGCTAGCTACTTCAACGGCGAGCAAGGTTCAGATCCACGTATTTTGTGATGCTTCAGAAAGGGCATATGGGGCGGTTTTGTACATTCGCACGAACGAGGGAAGCAACGTACTCCTCCATCTGGCCTGCAGCAAGAACAGGCTCACCCCGATCAAGAAGGTCACCTTGCCAAGGCTCGAACTACTAGCAGCGCTAGTGGGAGCACGATTACTGTCCTATTTCTGTGCAGCTACAGGCCACGATATCACTCAGGCAATACTATGGACGGATTCTACTGTCACCTTGGGTTGGATACACAGTGACCCAAACAGATGGAAAACCTTCGTCTGCAACAGAGTAACGGAGATTCAATCCTACTCAACTCCAAGTCAGTGGAGGCATTGACCTGGACATGAGAACCCGGCTGACCACCTTACACGAGGACTTCGTGGTGACCAGATACGGAATGAGCGCAAGTGGTGGAATGGACCCACATGGCTTGCACATCGTGAGGAATGTTGGCCATCTGGTGCTCAAACCCCAAGCGAGCAACTTCCCGAGGAGAAGAAGAGAAACACAAAAACATGTAATGACAACGACCACATATTCCAGCGTTATAGACAGTTCGAAGTCAGTTCCTACTGGAAACTGATGCGTATTACTGGTTGGATTCTTCGGTTTACACACAACACTCGCAATCGAAAGAAGCTTACAGGAGAACTAACAGCGGTGGAGCTCGCAAAGGCACGTAGATATTGGATAGGAGCTGTTCAACGAGAATGTTTTGCACTAGAACTTCAAGCACTCCAAGACGGTCGACCAATTCCTAAAGAATCCAAAATAGGACCCTTCAACCCCTTCATTGAAGGCGGACTCCTCCGCCTCGGGGGTCGATTGCACTGTGCGGACCTCGCTAAGGAGCGACGGCACCCAATACTTCTAGACGGCTCTCATCGATTCACGTATCTACTCATTCGGCAAACACACATCAGACTACATCATTTTGGAGTTCGGGTAATACTGTCGGAGCTCCGAAAAGAGTTCTGGATCCTTAGAGCTCGTCAAACTGTTAAGAGGGTCTTGCACGCCTGCCTCCCATGCAGAATCATGAAGAACCCTAGAGGGCAGCAAATCGAAGCTCCACTACCTGCGGATAGGGTGAGACCGTCGAAACCCTTTGCAATTACCGGGATAGACTTCGCCAGTCCCCTCTATATCAAAATAGGCATGACGATGGAAAAGGCTTACATAGCGCTATTCACTTGTGCTGTTACACGTGCGGTGCATTTAGAATTATGTTCCAGTATGACTACTGACACATTCCTTATGGCCCTTCAAAGGTTTGCTGGTAGGCGTGGACTGCCACATACTATATATACAGACAACGCAAGGACATTTCAGGCCACCAATTCAGAACTGTCGGAACTTTGGAAGGCACTGTCTTCTTCGGAGACCTATCGATTCCTCGCCAAAGACGGTATAACTTGGAAGTTCATCGCCCCACGGGCAGCTTGGTGGGGAGGATGGTGGGAGAGAATGGTAGGCACAGTTAAGCGATGCCTAAGAAAGGTGCTGGGACTATCAAGACTTACAGAAGAACAGCTTAACACCACTCTAGTCAATATTGAAGCTGCGGTAAATTCAAGACCGATCTCCCATTGAGATGACGCTGAACCCCTGACGCCGGCACACTTTCTTGTTGGTGAAGGACTCATGACCGTGCCAACAGGACCAGAACCGACTACCAGACTTGCCTTGACAAGAGAATTCAGACTGAGACAAAAACTTTCAGACGACTTTTGGAGAAGATGGACCAAGGAGTACCTCTTAGAACTCAAGAGTTTTCATGAAGCTCGAAGTGTGTCTGGGAGATCCATCGAGTTTCGACCCGGAGATCTGGCGTTGATTCAAGAAGATGGACGACCACGCCAATTGTGGAAAAGGGCAAGAATAGAGAGGTTACTAGAAGGAAGGGACCAGAAGATAAGGACTGTGATTCTTCGAACCCCACAGGGACATAAAATAGCCCGACCAATTCAGCTGGTCATCCCCCTAGAGGTTGACCAGGGTGGGGAGAATGTTGGGAATTGACAGACACTACTCAAAATCATTCTTTGGAATGTGCTATGTTTTATATCTTTATTTAATATCATTGTGTCATAAGTGTTATATCTTAGATTTTTAGATTTTTGATAACAATAATAAAAAGAAAAGAAACGAGACTAGTGTGTTTACTTGACCGTTCTTCCAATATCACGATATACGTATTTCTTGCTTGTCGCTAGCGTGAACAATAACCTGCCGATCTCTAAATATATTTGTTTTAAGATTTCAGCTATGAGTTCGTATTGGCAACTATTACGGGGCGATGTCTTCCTATTTCCTTTCACTTCTTTCACGTCCGATGCTTTTAATTCGTATTTATGGTTTATATACCGCCGTAATTATACTATTAGCAGTTCTCTTCTCCGATTTCAACCTCTTCTTTTCTTGAATACCAATTCTAGCTTACAGTTTCGTTCCGATGATCAGTACGATTTTTTTAAAGTGTCGTCTTTTTTTACTCGGGACAACAATCTGATTCTTTTACTCACGGCCATTTGGATTCCTTAGGTCCGATCGTCGCAATATTAACTCATGGCCTACTTGACTGGTTATATCTGCATTTTATCTCTAGAATATACTCTTTCATTATATAACCTCCGTCATTTTTATCGCGATGCATGGCAAGTATTAGGGATGTAACTCCCGCTCATGACGCAAATCGGGCAATGAAATGGTACAGTATTCTTACTAAATGTTGCATTAATAAACATACCTTGCTATATCTCCATCAAAATATATCATAAACAGATGGTTTGTCTTGTCAGAAGACTCTAATTCCAATTAATAATTCTCATCTGTGCTACTAAGTCACCAGTGTTAGGGCAAAGTGCCTGAATAAATTCTGAAGTTAATTTATCATGTGAGAAGGTTTCCTGTGATCATAGAAATACTCAAGTGAAGGCTAATTTAATACCATGGCAAATCATCATGACTCGTTTGATGATCCCTAATAAATTTCTCAATCCGCGGATGGGGTTGAGATCGTATTCTAACCTACCTTAGGCTTACTTTTTATTAAATTATCTTTGAAAGTAGTGTAATTTCATTAACTATCTCAGAATACATAACTCAAAACCATGTCACCTTAAACAACACAACTATAACCAAATTCTCGAAGAATAATAACTATCACCATTACCAATGATCACAATCCTACATCATTACTCATATTTATCAACCACCATTTCATATTCGACGTAAATCAACATTTCATTTCACAATATACACATTACCTCATATTAATCTCGACGTATGTATTACGATGTCCTTGGATCATAAAATTATTCCTTCTGTTATAGTTTCATAAAACTTTCATAATTATGAGAAATATTTCTTCGTATTTCTATACAGTAAGCACTACCTACATACGATCTCCTTTCCTTATTAGTCTGGTAACATTACTACTTATATGCACATAACTTCTATCACACCATCCTACACTTCACTGACAATCAGAAAAATGTAAACAACCTTCTCTCACATCGTACTGACAACATTACGAACGATTCAATTATCACTGGTTGACTACACCTACATGTGGGTTTGACGTTTGAGATAGATTACCTACGTCCTGTAACCTCACTTTAATAAACAATTTCGCACATGATCATACTGACACAAGTTAAAATATCACATAACCAAAAATAAATAAATTCTTACTTGCATTTACGACTTAAAGTGGACTTAACTTTGCTTAGCGTTTCCTGCAGCCGTCTCCCATTTGGTTGATGGACATGCGGATATTACATCATGGATCTCCCTTAGGTATTTGGGAACACATGTAGTCGTCTCAGCTGATTATTAGTCATCCTGGGCTGCCAACATAGCCTCGCGCTGCTTCATATGGGTAGTTCCGACTTTTCCTTCTTAAAGCATCATGATGGAGGCTTGAGCAATTGGAACAGAATAACACATAATTACATTCAATTTCGTCATTTTATGATTATATTCTGTTACTGTGTGCCTGCAATCTCAAAGTATTGTTCTTGGAAGAGCTTATCTTAAAAATATTTCCTTTGACAGTGTAGGATATGAAGCAGTAACTATTCTCGTTTAAATGCAGAAATTGTTCCTCTATATTTGTCTTAATTCCGGTGTTCTTGTCGACTGGGCAGTCTCTCAGCTGCTTTAACTAGACAGTATCGGCAAATGTGTCGTCTGAGGAATGTCGTAACCTATCGCTGTGGAATCTCTATATTTCCTTTCACGGGCGATTTAATTTCGCGCAGTGAAATAATTGATATCGCTAATGTTATACCGTAGTGCCGTGCATAAAAGTTCCTGTCAATCTTCAGACTCAAATCCAGATAAGATGATGTTTTCTTCCTGTAGTCGATTTCAATGTTCTTCTTGTAAGGCAGTTGAAAGAATGAATGTCAGAATTTTTTTAAATTTTTCTTATCACCGCCTTCTATGTACAGTTCCTTCGGTGAGCGCTTGATGAAGAGATTACTATTTCGGCTCGTATTAACGCTTGACGTTTTAACATCGACGTTTTGTCAATTTGAACTCCATTTTTGTTCCGAATAATCCATATAAAGAACTGTGAAATGGCACAATATATCTATATAAGTTTGAAATTTGCAAATATGAGTACTGCACCCGCTCACCTCCTGAGTCCCAGACTAGCCTTAATCTCAGGGGCGATCAGTTCGTAAAAGATGTTAAAATTTTTAGTCCATACCATAACAATAATATATATATATATATATATATATATATATAGGTGCACCAAATGGACACAGGGATGAACGGGTCATGCAAATTATGGTAAAGGGGGACGGCTCATTCATAGATACTAATTATAGTTTCCACAATTGGACTGGGAAGTTACAACTTAAATTCCATGGGCATACTGGACTAACTATAACAAAAAAGATACGAAAACTGTTCCCTATTGAAACTGCATTAAGGAGCAATTTATTTACTTAATTCGCACACTGCAAGTGATGACAATTATTACAATTAGAAATTTCCATCCTGAAAGAGAATACATAAATTTAGATTCACCTCACTACTCTGGTAGTGTGAAATATTTGGTGAATTCCCCCATTGGTTATTGGAGATCGAATCCACATCCGCATGAGTGGACGTTTTACCTCTGGAGATCTTCTATCGGGGACGTGAGCATGAGAGTAATTATTTACTGTCATCTCCACGTTCCGTTGGACAAAAGGCACTTCCGGTATGTACATTCTAGTAGGCCGGATCCCCACCGTGGAAATGTTATCGTATCTAAAACGGGAATTAATTGTATGGACAAACACAAACCTAATTTAACCAGATTCACAAACATGCCATAGGTAGTTCGTCAACTGAAAGCTTATCTCAATATTTACATTTGTCAATACGACTAGACGTATGGAAAGGTTCATTACTATGCTCGCACAATGAAGACATGTGCCGTCCGTGGGTTATTACGCACATACCACCAACAATCTCCCACGTGGAAAACCAACATCTGGTTCAGACCAATTCGACACATGACGACTGTCCCTATCAATCCTCCTATGATTATAAAATAATTATCATTATCATTCTTTATCTGATCATTATCATATTGTGTGATTACCATATTATTTTATTATTATCATTAATTTCAATTTTCATTCTATATTTGATTATTATCGTTTATCATCCGGGATGATTTTATGCTAACCCTTGCCGACGTTTCAAACGAAGGGCCATTTTTCCTCGTAATTAATCCGCACAAATTAATGATCAGTTTCATAATAAATTATTATTATTATTATTATTATTATTATTATTATTATTATTATTATTATTATTATTGTTGTACCGGTCGGTACACCTCCATGCCGCTAATTCAAACTTTGCGCCAGTTGAAACTCCTCTACGGGAGGAAGTCTGAACTTTATCTACTGTGTTAATTCACAAGTTTCTCAGAAGATGTCCCTACTTGTAAATTTTGAAGTTTCTGAACTGGGTCGTTTTCGATGTATTTTTGTTTTGCCTGTAGTAAGAAGTGTGGACATTCTCTTCCAGATGGCACTACTGAAGAACTACAATTGTGCACCCTAGTGCGAAGTGAAAGAACTATGTTTTTGAAGAAATTTTGTGTTCATAAGTTTGTTCTTTGTTAAATTTCTTTCAGTTATTGTTTAAGTTGGCAATATTAACCCTTTCTTTCCGCCAGTTTTGAATTTAACCAATAGGGAATTTCTGTAATTAATTTTCCACCAATAATGTGTTTCTTCTTCATCTTGTGTAGGGGTTTTCGTGGTTAGCCAATACAGTTCTTGTGGGAGGGTGTTCTCATTCCTGAAACGCCTCGAACTTTCCACGAGGGTATATAAACTGCTGATTTTCGGGTCTCCGGGCCACTTCAGTAACATCTATCAGTGTGTAAAGTACGTAGCAGGGGGCGGGAAGCGCCTCTTTCTTCGGGCAGCAGTTCAGTCACCAGGTAATGGCCGTTTAATAACTTCTTTTCGTGCTAGCTCAGCAATTTAACTCTCGGGGCAGGTCCGAAGCCTTTGCCATGTAACCTTCCTTTAAAATGTAAAGACACTCGGTATAAATTCTTTCTGTTTTAACTACAAATTGGGATAGAGAGTGCTTAACCCTCTCGAGCTCCCACTCATATTGCGTTGAGGTGAACTTATTTTCTCAACCGTTTCTTCCTTAATGTAATGTAAATATTTTTCTTCTATAAGTCACCTCTCTAGTATGGGATTAGCCCTTGCAGTAACGGCCTTGTGCCAAGTAGGTTTTATATAAAGTGTATTAGGAGTGCAAGAACGCCTCCTCTCAAGTTGGTATTTTAGAGGCCATGTAATTGACCTGTTTCTTTACTTAATAGGCCTCAGTAGGTTGGGTATTTTTACCCCTGTTTTCATGTCCTTGGAGGACAACTTGAAAGTGGAGTTTGGTGTGGCCTTTGATAGGCTCGAACTTAAGAGCAGGTTACTCTTTCTAAAAATTTTGTTTTCTGCGCGCCTCGAGGAGGCTTACTGTGTAATTGGGAGCAAGTGCTCCTGGGCATGATAGGGGTCCTCTGCCCCTTTGTTGAATTCTATATATCGTAAGGTTGGGCTTATAGCTCAAGAATTGTGTGTCTGGCTCTCGGAGCCCAAATCCTGTAATCACTGTAATTGTACATTTTCGAATTGTGTTTCGGCTACTGAGTACCTGTTTATTTGTTATTTCTTAATCTTGAAAAGAAAATATAACCTTGTTAAATTTTATCTTAACTTTAATTTCGTATTTTGAGACCTGTTCACCCCCGCACCTTCTTTCACCTCTGCACATCCACTATACTCCGTAACAATTATTATTATTATTATTATTAGAGATTATCATTCGTAACACTGAAATATCGTCCATTAATTATTTTAATTTCCTTTCATCATTATTATTATTATTCTCAAAAATAATATTGTTCTTCTTCTTCTTCTTCTTCTTCTTCAAATTTTGATTATTATTATTATTATTATTATTATTATTATTATTATTATTATTATTATTATTATTATTATTATTATTATTATTATTATTATTATTATTATAACTCAATTTCACATGTTAAACTACCGTTAGCGATGTTTATGGTTAATGCATTAGCTTTTACAATTTCGGTTTAATTTGGCACTAAGCAATTGATTTAAGACAAGATTCACTTGGATTGTTATTATTATTATTAAAATAGAAAGTTTTATATTTTTATTTCCACTCTCTAGAGTTTAGTAGGGCCGATGACCTTCGATGTTAGGCCCCTTTAAACAACAAGCATCATAGAGTTTGGTCACGTATGTTGAGTCCCATTGTGAACCACCAAGATCCGACTTACCTCGATTGGGACACCACGGTATTCGGAACCGCAACCTTCCTTTTCGTACAGCCGTTAATTTTATGGGGACAACATGTCCTCCCAAGACACATCTCAAATCCCATGGCACATCGTGGCTGGGCAAATACATCCAGTGCCTGCGATTGCTAAATTGTTCCTTCCTTTTCATTTGAAGTCCATTTATTCCACTGGAACTCATCAAACATTTAATTTACAAACTAATCCTCGATACGTGGATTCTGCCACTCATAACACCGGAATCGACATTATATCGTCTTAGGCATCGAGATTTATATATTTCATAATCAAAAACAGTATGGCTCAATTCTCACCTCACGCCAGATTTTCGTCCCGCACTGCTTCCAATCTCAAAAATGGGCTCAAACCCCTCTGGACATTCAACATATCATGACCATCATGTTCACGTGCCGCTATCGCTTCTAAACGAATTTTTATTGTAATTATAGGGTCCAAAATCTTGAAATCAACAATTTACGTAAAATCATTTTACTGCCCGAATTAAAGTATTTTACGCCACATGTCAGCTCTAGATTGATTATTACTTTCACCAGCGAACTCTCACAGCATTATTATTATTATTATTATTATTATTATTATTATTATTATTATTATTATTATTATTATTATTATTATTATTATTATTATTACATGACCTTCCGTACGCAACACATAATTACACACTCTGGCACGTTCATGTATCTGTATGCCTGGTAACAAATATTCATAACTAAGGTACAAATAATCACCGTGGTGATTGAAAAATCAAAATAAACTGGGTTAGCATAAAAGAAAAATCTAACAGTTGAAATGAACTTAAATCGAAGTATTCACAAACAGCATGCATTAATTGAAATATATATCCCATATTTACATTATATACAACAAACAAATATTCAATTATTTAGTCTAACCCATAATTACCTTAATGTAAATTAGTTCGCCCATCTATCTTAAATAAATCATGGATTCGAGGAGCGATCCATGTGTTACGTTAAGTAACCATGATTAATTTACCGTGAGTCCCATTTTGTCGCGATCCCCAAATATATCAAATTTGTGTACTCTTTCCTGTGTAGAATTCCATTGTCTCGTGGCGATGGAGAATCATCATGGCCCCATATTGGTTTACTCGTGCATCATGTCGCACTTTATAATATTAACAAAACAAAACACTTCTGGACGATTACCCACTATTAACACCTTACTAAAGAATTTACAATGATTTATACAAAAACACTTATAGGCGCCTAAAGACCCATTACACTTTCACCATTATATTCTTCACTTGAGCGCGAACAACAACTCGTGACACTTACGACAATGTGTCGTTTTATTCGACCCGGCGCGTAACGCGGTAGTCAGCGGGCACTTCCTGGCGTATTTCTAGGCTGTATAGTGATCGCCTCGCTTCTAGAGTTCCCTGCTCGGATAATTTTATCACCGTTTATCTTGAATTTTTTACTTCAGGCTCCGCACACTGCTTTCCAAAGGCACTATCGGCGTTCCGTTAGTTATTTATATCCAATCACATGAAACCTTTAGAAATGTATTAATTTAAACATACTGTTATACTGATTATTGACACTCGGTACTATGAATAATCTCACTGTTCGTCTTCATTCTCATAACAACTCACGTACTTTCAGCTCTGACTTCGAATGCGTCCCGAGGTACTGACTTACAGAGTCAACGTGTCAGAGTCTCAACTACTTCATACGACTGGTGATGTGAAGTGCCACACTTTGTTATTTATGGACGATAGAGTTTCCCGCCTGGGTCATACGCGGTCATACCAGAATGACGGGTGTTGTTATCCTAAATCGGCACTTGCAGGTGATTTGGATCTCTGAATTTATCCCACTTAATAAACTGGCGATACACATTCGCGTGTCGTATTCTGATCTCATATCGTTCGGCGATCACGAAGATATTACATGATTTCAGTACTCCACATTTCGCGCGCTAAGTCGGCGTCTATGCTGGTGCGATATCGCTGACCAATACGAATACAGCGTGGGTCTTTTCTTAGAATTCTATATTTTAATTCATCAAACTTACAATTAATCAATATAGGGATGATATCCAAAAAATCCCATCTGTTCAATTCGGTGGTTGGAATATTTTAATTATTCGTATAAATGGAGATAGCTGGAGTTCATATTGACTTCTGTCATGTTGGCGCACGTGCGAGTCCTTTACAAATTTTTTCATTGGCTAATACTGCAGCAGTTCGTAATAGTACTTCCCTCTGACAACTTAAAATCAATATGACTGGAGGCGTGGGAAAATCTATTGCGACATATTCTCCGTATTCTTGACGTACGTACCTCGCCCTTGTTCAAGAATAAATGCTCCCACACTTCCTCGTTGCAATTAGGACTGTTCTGAGTTCTAGATTTTTCCTCTTAGCTTTTGACAAGGAAATATATCACCCATTATGACAGGCTTAACTCTTGGCGACAGATTGTCGTGAGCACGTCTGACAATGTTGAAACCTTTTGGTCTACACCAGACTGACAATATGTATATTTTAATACTCTCATATGCCTTAATTTATTTTATAATATCAAATCATGATACCTCTGCACCATCTCATCCGGGTAAAGTACTCTTAAGGAGGTTAAAGCATTGTTTTATGTACTAAGGGAAGAGTTAATTTATGAAATCCACTAGGGATGCACAAGACACCACACATAAAGAAACTATGGAATCCCAGGAGAGCATGCGCAAAGATATTAATGAAAACAAGGAGGAGATGATGGAAGCACAGGTGACTATGTGTAAAGAAAATATAGAAGCTCAGGAGATTGTGCATAAAACCTATAGAAGCACAGGAGACAATGCGTAAAGAAATTATAGAAGCACAAAAGACCATGCATAAAGAGATTACAGAAGCAAAGGAGATCATGCGCAAAGATACTATGGAAGCACATGAAATTACAAGGAGGGAGTTAATGAGTGAACAAGAGAAGTCTGGAGATGAATTGAAGGAAGTTGCACAAACAATCAAACAAGAAATACGTTCAATACGAGAAGAAGTAAATGTAATCGGAGTAAATTTATCTCAGGTCCAGGAAGATATAAAAACCTTCAGACTGGAAGCAAATGATTCGATTGCGGCATATCAGCAAGATATTTAAAGTAAACTTCAGACAGTTAAAGCTGACATATTGCAGAACATGGCAGAACTGCAGGGTTGATTTAACGTTGACATAGTCGGAATTAAAAACGAAGTTGCGTCGTTGAAAGAGAGATTAAAACGTGATCAGAAAGAAAGACAAAGTCAGTTACAAAATCTAACTCATGGATTAACGTAGATGGATTTGTTCACGAAACTGGAATTGACTAATTCCAAGGAACAACTAGGCAACAAGTTGATAATAAGTCATGAACAAAAGGAATGTACAAATCATGTGAACAAAAGACTCGGAAATTTGACAGAATATCAGACATCTCTAGGACGAAATTAAAAAATTTAAACTGGCAGAAGATAACGCAAAATATAACGTTACATTTGAAGTAAATAGGATTCAAGACCTTGAATTGCCTACATCTAGAGATTGCACGAATTTATTAGGTTTATTTCCTGACAATACGGAATGCATTGGAGATTATACTACTATTACACCTAGTAACCAACCTATTGTACACATTGTAAGGACACATGAGGATAGACCTAAAAAGTTTAATTTAGGGAATGGCCTAACGACTAAATCTTTCTTATGAGACGTAGAGGACTATTTTAAAGAGATGAAATTTATTACGAGCGTCAACTTAGAATAGTAGAAAAATGTCTTGAAGTTCACCCTCTTATCTGGTTCAACACGTTTAGGTATACTTTTACTGACTATTAATAATTCCGCTGGGGCTTTTCTATCGAAATTTTGGAGTTTGGATGCCCAACAAAACCTACGTTTAGAGATGTATTCAGAAAGTATGCAGGTACAGGTTCGAGTAGGTACGCAGAGAATTTTTCATACCAGTTCCTCAAATTAATAGAATTGGATACTCCACCTCCGAAGTCAGAGCTGATACGTGTTATAGGGAAGCAATTTCCGCCTGAGGTACAACGCTTACTTATTGCGGCGAATGTTCAGACTGCTGTGCAGGCAGAAGAGATATTGAGGCAACTGGATAGCACGACAGTCCACGGTACCACTTGCAATCGGAGAGCAATAGAGATGGCTGTAAATACATCTACTCCGACCCATAAATCAGAAGAAGAGGTAAATGACAATCAAACACGAGAAAGGTGGCGACAGAGATTTAAAATTTGAAAGGATAGTCGAATGCACGATTATCGTAGATGAAGGAGAGTACAATTGCGGGAACGTCGAGTTAACAATAATAACCTGATGTACTTTCTAGAGAAAGAGGCAAGCCGTATTACCGCCGAGAACCAAGATATTACCAACGTTCAAGAGAACAATTATCATATCAAGATAAGAGAAATATATCCAACAGAGAAACAGATCGGCGAAGGAACGTGGAGGAATGAAAGCGAAGTGAAGAGGAGAGAAGTAAGTGGGAACGCACTTTCCAAGACCAAGGAACAGTCCCCAACTGCACAGGAGCTGAGATTCTATCATATCAAACGTATCGTCGTGCAGAAGAAGGAAGAAGGAGATTAGATCAAAAAGGCTCAAATTATGAACCTAATGAGAGCAACGTGAGGTAGAAAAAAATTCGACCCAACAATAATAGAAGATGGTGATAAATAGAACGATGATGTCAAATCTGGCTGGGTTATCACTAACATTGAATATTGGGATATATGTCCAGACGAATTGCTAGAAGAAGCAGTCAAGTCAAAAGTTAATGTCACGCCCAAGGTACCGATAATTTTAGCGAGAGTTGCAAATATATGGATTCGTTGTTTGCTGGATACGAGAGCTACTATATCAGTGGTATCCTAAGCCTTAGTCCAAGAGGTTCAGAGAAAAATCGAAGTTCCGGTCATTCCCATGTCGAATGTAAAACTTAAAGGTATTATTACGCATCGGAGCATGATATGTAAGGTTCAAACATATTTGGACATAATGATAAAATACGTTACGTACTCACATGCATTCTTAGTTATGAATAATGTACAACATAATATAATATTGGGAGCAGATTTTATGAGAACAAATGGAGGTATCATTGACTTGGATAAAGAAGAAGTCAAATTTCGTCGTGAGAAAAATAATGTGGAGATAAAAGAGAAGTTGTAGGATGCGCCGCTAAATGATGAGACATATATAGATATGTAATAGCAGTAATGAATTAAAAGAATCGTCAAGATATTTATTAAGTGAATTGAATGAGGAACCCGCGGAATGTAAAAAATATTCCACGTTGCATGGGAGAAGAAACGGGAGTTAATGGTATGACGGAAAATATCTCCAATGATATAAAGAGGAGGAAAGTAAAGAATGCGATATGTTTTCAAGATGAAAAGAAACAATTGTGGGAATTATTATGTCAATATCAGAACATATTCGATACAAGACCTGGACGGATATAAACTAAAAGTGACCGACTGGAGTCCACTCAAGAGAAAGACGTATCCAATACCGAATAAATATTTCAGTGAAGTAGCTAAAATAATCGAAGAACTGGAAGATACCAAGATGGTGTCCAAACTACTTACTCCATTCATGCATCCACTTGTAGTGGTGAGAAAACCTAACGGCTCATTAAGAATATGTCTAGACGCCATGGCGTTAAATGAAAGCATAACACCCGAGAATAATCAAGTCCCAAGTACTAAGGAAATTACTCGATTATTTCACGGTAATAAATATTTCACTAGTATGGATTTTATATCATAGTATAATTACATCGTCCTTGAATCGAAATCACGACTGCTCACTGGTTTCATGTTCAAAAATCAAACATATGTCTTCATTAATCTACCCTTTGAGATCAACACTGCTGGTTCTGCTTTGATTAGAGCACTTGCTCAAAATTTGACGTCAGATGTTAAAACATTCTGCATTAGATATGTGGATGATCTCATACTGGCCACTGATGCTGTTGAAAAACACATAGTCAAGTTAAAAAATTATTAGATAATTTGTCCAGAACAGGTATTAAAGTTAACGTTAATAAATCAAAGTTCTGTCAGTCTCAAATACTTTTCGTTCGTCATGTAATTGACGGAGAGTGGGTGAGACCAAATCCAATCAAACTTCAGGCAATTCGCAATTTTCCTAGGCCAACTAATATTAAACATGTACGTCAATTCATCGGGGTATGTCAGTTCCTTGCCGACCATTGTCCAGGATATGCTAAAATTATGGCACTGCTATATGATCTTGTAAAGAAAACAATGAATGCTATTTACTTTACGTCGCACCAACACAGATAGGTCTTTTGGCGACGAAGGGACAGGACAGGCCTAGGAATGTGAAGGAAGCGGCCGTGGCCTTCATTATGGTGCAGCCCCAGCATTTGCCTGGTGTGAAAATGGGAAACCACGGAAAACCATCTTCAGGGCTGCCGACAGTGGGATTCGAACCCACAATCTCCCGGATGCGAGGTCACAGCTGCGCGCCCCTAACCACACGGCCAACTCGCCTGGTAATAATGAATGGAAATGGGACGACGAGTGAAAAGCAGCCTTTACGAGCGATAGGTAATTGTTAAATAATTCAGTTAAATTAGGATATCCAAATTTCGATCTCGACTTTATAATTCAAAAGGATGCATCTTTAATGGGGATAGGTACTGTACTGTATCAAGAAGAAAATATTGGAAACGTTCAGAAAGAATACTCATCTTCTTACAGTAGCAAACTACGACCATTTGAATTGAATTACACTATCACTGAATTAAAAATGCTATCTGTGGTACAAGCATTACAACTGTGGCGGAAATATATATATGTGGATATCAAATAATAATTAGGACAGATGATAAAGCCCTAACATTCATGCTGAAGTCTACTTTGTCTAACGAGGGATCAGTCTGGCTTGAGCAATCGAGGAGTGAAGTCGTATGGTGTAGTGCGTGCCGCGAACATGGTCGGTATTGAGCAGTGCGAGGCCGCGATTGGGAAATGGCAGGTGAAGCAGAGGAAGGAGACCAAGAATGGACGGGTGTTAAGAAAAGGAGTAAAAATGGGTGAAGCGGTGCTTGTGGCGACGGTGATAGCGGTGTTGCTGGTTAATGGGGATATGAATTAAACCCAGGCCCAAATACCAGCGGAAAATTCATGCAATTAGAAAATGGCACTTTTCAAACAAGACTCCACGCGAAAGTAGCACACATCATTCAAAGCTACTAACAAGGAATAATAAACACTGCGGCAATTGAAAACAAGATGTAGGAAACTAAATCTTATAATAATAATAATAATAATAATAATAATAATAATAATAATAATAATAATAATAATAATAATAATAATAATAATAATAATAATAATTTATATTTAATAGCCAAATTAGTAGATTTGTTCGCTGCATTACATTGATAGATTTGAATTGACAAATGATTGCTATCTTAACATTCTTAATTCTCTCATATATTCAGATTTGATGTCGATTCTTGGTTTCGTATAACCTTATTTAGGGATTTTATTTGAATAAACGTATTCCTATCCAGAATATCTCAGTTGTTATTAATGTGAGGTAGACATTCTTAACCATCTTTAATAATCTATTTTGACATCGCGTTCATCATCATTTGTACGACATTAACATTATTGATTTAAATAATCTTAAAATCAATATCAAATTACATGCGATTATATGGGATATTATTAGAATAACCATGGATTTAAGGTTGGATTTCTAACACGATTCGCTGTTATCATCATTCTTAGTCATTAATCAATACGGGGATGTAAATAAAAATGTTCAGTCACCATTCGAGCACCGTAGCTAGCCGAGGCGTTCAATTTACCCAACGACATCTAATGATAGGAAGAACCTGTTGAAGACCCTGAGTGTAGAGTGTTCGTGCCACCGATGAGTAGAAGGGCGCAACGTGTCAGAATGGAAAAAGAAACCGAAGTGTGTAGGTGGCGCTACTCGATGCTGGCTCAGCCAGTCATATGAATGTATATATTCCCAACACCACCTCTCGAAGGCTGAACCAGCTTCAACGTTTCAGTCTTTTGACACCCAGACATTCTAACCACTTCCAGTGTTTATATCCTTCGGTAGTCCCTTGTATGATATGTCTGCAAGCATCTTCTCAGTTGACAGGTATTCGAGATTAATGTCCCCAGGTGAAAGAACCACTCTTACAAAATTATGTCGCACATGTTAGGCTGAGGAAAACACAAGAAACTATAGGTATAATGGCATTAAATTATTCAACAAACTACCTGCCCAAATAAAGGATATGCCCCTATGTAACTTAAAAAACCCTTAAAAATTGGTTGACATCCAATAGTTTCTACTCAGTATCTGAATTTGAAAAAAATACTGTTTCAAGGTGGGTAATAAAGACCAACACCATCCTAACACGTTAGTAAATTAGTAAATTATCACTCTCTTAGACGAATAGTGTTATGTTTATTTTAACTCTTGTGTTTATGGTTGTAATTATTTTATGTGCTTAATGAGATACTTGTAATATTTTGTAACTATGCACCCATGACTGTCCATTGCAACGGCCAGTTGCCTAACGACAATAAAATTATTCTATTCTATTCTATCAATGTGCTTAGTCCGAGAGTGGAAAACAGGAATTCCAGCAAGCTTCTGAGCTCCAATCTTGTCGTTATATAGCTGCACAGTCGACACACTGTTAATGCCTACGTCCCTTGCTAGTCGCAGTAAGTGCACTGCCTTTTTTGAAGCCTCACTCGAGGCCATGTATTCAGCCTCCGTTGAGGAAAATGCCACTGTCCGTTGTTTCCTGGGTTCACGAGATACGACTCCGACATACATTGTAAAGGCAAAGCCAGTGTATGATCTGCGATCGTTGATGCATGTAGCCCACTCAGCATCTACATTGCCAGTTAAATTACTGGTATCGCATCTTAAAGTGATTCCCACGTCAGAAGAACCCTTCAGGTATCTCAGTACCCTCTTTGCCGCTTGTCAGTGTTAGTTTTGCCAAAATAATCATTGTATTGGCTTAAGGCACTCACTGCATGAGATATGTCTGGACGCGTTGCAGATCATACTGTAGGTACATAAGAGCACCTATGAGCTTTCTGTACGGGGGCCTCTCGCCATCATCCTTGGATCAAGTAATTGCTCCTGACAGTTTAATTCCAACTTCAATTGGTGTGGCCACGGGCTTGCAATCAGACATTCGAAAGCGATCGAAGATGTCCATAACGTAACCTTTCTGTGCCAAGGTGATACCGGATTCATCTCAAGAAAACTCAATCCCGAGACAGTACTTACGGTCTTCTAGGTTTTTGACCTCAAACGATTTTTGTAGAAATTTGTGGACCTCGGCAATTTCTCTCGAGTTTCGTGACAAAACTAAAATATCAATATAAACTATCATTAGGAGAGCATCAGCATCTGAACCCTTCTCATAGACGCTCGAATCGCCGGACGTTGGTTTGACACCAAGCTTTAGTAATTACTCGTTCAATCGTTGGTGCCAACAGCGGCCAGCCTGCTTCAAGCCATGAAGTGAAAGAACATGTAATCACCTTTTGTAAGGTTTTATTAAACTTAAGACGACCAACTGGGGCATAAACAAATTCTGTGGCAACGGTAACATCTGACTAGAAAGTGTCAGAGAAAATATACAAATAAGGCAACTTTAAAACTGGGCTAAGACATGTCAAAGAGATCACACAAATAAATTATATCATTCACCCCCCACCTAGATAATAGTCCTTAAGATGGACCGGACAGCGACGGATTCTTGTGCTCCGTCTCGGTAGCTGTCAGGAGTGGGAGAGGCGGTTGGACCCCTTTCTTCTGACCTTGATGATTCAGGAGATTCCGTCTCGCATGGAGCTGGATCTGAAGATCCGGGTGATGAGACAGGGGTGTGTCAATGTTCTGGGCTTCCATGGGAATATTGTCCATCTATTACTCCTCCGGCATCTTCTTCGTCCCTTTCTTCAGAAATGCCTATTGAAGAAGGCAATGGTGCCAGGTCTCTAGTCGAAACAGTAGTTTCCCTTCCATCTTGGTGTTGTATATGAGCATACTCGGGATTTGCTTCGAGAAGCGTAACTTCTTCCACGAGTGGTCCGTACTTAGATTGCCTGACATGCTTCCTTAGGAGCATTGGACCTGAAGTTAGAAGCCATGAGGGGATTGAGCGTCCATAACTAGATTTTCTGTGGTGCTTAAACATCCGCTCGTGGGGAGTTTCGTTGGTAGTAGTACACAGCAGTGATCTGATGGCATGGAGGGCATCATGTACAACTTCTTCCCACTGTTGGATATGCATTCCCCTTGATTTCAAAGCTAGTTCTATAGTTTTCCACACAACTCCAACATATTTTTCTGCCTGGCCATTGCCTCTTGGATTGTATGGAGTCGTTCTGCTTGTCGCCACACCAACAGCCGTGAAGAATGTCTTCAATTCTTGGGACATGAATGCTGAGCCTCGATCGGAATGAACATATGAAGGCAATCCAAATATGGAGAAAAGTTGCTTAAGTTTAGAAATAACAGTGGACGAGGTGACATCTGGGCAAGGAAAGGCGAAGGGGAATCTGGAATATTCATCAACTAGTATGAGGAGATAACTGTTTCTAGATTTGGATGGCAGAGGTTCCTTAAAATCCATGTTGATGCGCTCAAAGGGACGGGTAGCTTTGACGAGATTACCTTCATACCTGATGAATCTAGGTTTCAATTCAGCACAAATTTTACAAGCTGAAATGACCTCCTTTACATCTTCTAGCGAATAAGGCAAGTTCTTCGACTTAATAAAGTGATTAAGCCGTGTTATACCAGGGTGACATAAAGCTTCATGGAGGATATTCAGTTTAGGTCCGCAACACTCAATAGCCAAACAAACTCTGGATAAGGCATCTGCAGCTTAGTTATGTTGTCCTGGTCTGTAAACTATTTCATAATCAAAGCACGAGAGTTCAAGTCTCCAGCGCAGTATCTTCTCATTCTTCACCTTACCTAGATGTCTAGTATCAAACATAAAGGCTACTGACTTCTGATCAGTGATGAGTCGAAAATGTCTTCCTAGTAGGTAATGTCTCCATTTTTTCACAGATTCAATGATAGCCTGCGCTTCTTTCTCCACGGATGAATGTCGTTGTTCAGATCGGTTTAGTGTGCGAGAGAAGAACGCAATGGGGCGTCCATTTTGTGTTAGTGTTGCTCCAATTGTGTGTTCTGAAGCATCTCTCTCTACAGTGAACATAGCTTTATCATCTATAGCTGATACTAATGCATTTTTCACATCACCTTTCAGTGCTTTAAATGCTTCAATAGCTTTGTCATTTAATGGAAAACTACCACTTGAAAGGTTATGTATTTTATGGGAGAATCTTGGGATGAAGTTGGCAAAATGAGCGAACATGCCCATCGCTCTTCGAAGAGAAGCAGTGTCAGTTGGTAATGGGAGCTCTTGTAAAGGTGTCAATCGGTCGGGATCTGGACGAATTTCATGATTGGAGATGATATAACCCAGCAGCTTTATTGTTTTGACCGAATAAACACTCTTCTTCTCATTGATCGTGAATTCATACTTTTCCACGGCTTTCAGGAACTTCTTCAAATTGAAGTCGTGTTCTTCCTTGGTCTTGCCACCCACATTGATATCGTCTAGATAAGCAGTAACCCCATTAAGTCTTTCATTTTTAATGATCGTATCTATTGTTCTTTGGAAACAAGGTACTCTATTTGTGGGGCCAAATGGAATCCGTTTGTACTGCCAAAGTTTACCGCATGCCTTGAATGCTGTATGAGGGCGATCCTCCTCAGAGATGGGGATCTGGTGATAGGCGTTTTTCAAATCAACTGGACTGAACACTTCATAATTTGCTACCTTGTTGACGATATCCTCGATACGTGGGAGTGGGTAAGCATCTAGTTCGGTATACTGATTTATTGTTCGTGAATAGTCAACTACCTTACGGCGCTTGTGGTTTTCTGATTGGGTAACGAGAACCTGAGCACGCCATGGAGAAAAACTTTCTTCTATAACATCCTCATTCAAAAGTCGTTGAACTTCTTGTTCAATGAATTTGGTATCAGTTGCTGTCTGGCGTCGGGACTTTATGGCAATTTGCTTGCAACCTGGAGGTATAGTTCGGAAAAGTCGAACAGGTTCGACCTTCGCGACTGTTAATCCGCAGATACTCAGAGGTCCTCTGTGATCCCCAAACTTAATCTCTACAGATGAATGACGGCCAAGTATATCATGTCCTAAAATGACATCAGAGCAAAGGTCTGTCAAAATGTTAAGTTTAAAATCTTTGTAAATGTGGTCTTCAATTTTTATATCTACAGAACAGGCTCCTTTCACTAAAGAGCTAAGCGACGTTGAAGCCATAGTAACAGTGAGGTCACTAGCAGAAATATGTACTTTGAGCTTTTGGACCAGCTTCTCGGAAATAAAACTTGTTGAACTGCCCGTATCAACTAGAGCGTTGGTCTTCATGCCATTCAAACGGATGGGTATTATAGCTTTAGATAAACAACCCATTGGAGAAATAGAAGCTAAAAGTATGGTATGACAATGGCAAGATTTGTTGGAGCTTGAAGATTTTGAGCTCTTACACACCTTTGCGTAGTGGCCGATTTTTGAGCAGACACGGCAAATGGCCTCCCTTGCTGGACAAGAGTTTCTGTTGTGATAATTAAGTCCACAGAAGTAGCATTTCTTTGTTGTTGCGGCGACAACCTCACCTGATATTTCACTACCCGCCGAGCTACATTCACGTCTTTCGCCGATTGAGTGGGATGAACTAGAGAAACGATGCTCCTGGACAGTATTTACTAAAGCAGGTCCTTGGTACTGAATAGATTGTTCCAGTGCCGACTCTAAAGCCTTTGCTTTCATCGAAGCCTCCTCGAGAGTAAGATTCGGATTCTCCAATAACCTCTGACGAATGCTTGAGTCGAGAAGGCCGGAAATAAAAGCATCGCGAATACAATCGTCTCTGTTCACTTCTGCCGTAACAGCTTTAAAATTACAATCCTTGCTCAGAAGCTTTAAAGATTGTATATATATCGATACAGTTTCGCCAGATAGCTGCTTCCTAGTTGCCAATTTGTGTCGGGCAAATATCTCGTTCACGGGCCTGGAGCAAATACTAACCAAGATACTAACGGCGTCATTATAAGTTTTGGCTTCATTGATATATTCGTAAACGGTACGTGAAACATGGTTGAACAATATGCGTAATTTGTCAGCGTCACTTACTTGATACGCCAAAATGAAGTTCTTGAACGTGCTGTACCAATGTTTCCATTCTTGTTGAGCGTTACTGGATTCTGGGTCAATGCTTAAACGTTCCGGACGAAGTAATTTTTCCATTATCCTGCTTTCTTCTTAAGTTTAATAAATTGAAGTGAAAGAACATGTAATCACCTTTTGTAAGGTTTTATTAAACTTAAGACGACCAACTGGGGCATAAACAAATTCTGTGGCAACGGTAACATCTGACTAGAAAGTGTCAGATAAAATATACAAATAAGGCAACTTTAAAACTGGACTAAGACATGTCAAAGAGATCACACAAATAAATTATATCAAGCCATACAGAGCCTTTTAATACGGCACACACAATCCTTTTTCAACATCTTCAGCATCCTCTTGGCTTCAGCTATGGTCTCGGATGTTGTATTGCTTTCCTGTACGATGAATTCGAGTATTTCTCTGGTGTTGTTTGGTACTTCCATAAAGTTTCATTCAAGTGTAGAGTTGCTATATCGAATTGTCGGACATACATTCCGCGATGAGCAGCGAGCGCAATAGCCATTCGTATTGAGCTGAGTCGTGCAACTGGTGCGAACGTTTCAGTATAATCTGTACCTGGCCTCTGGGAAAAAGCCCTGGCCACGACTCTAGTCTTCCTTCTTGTGATCTCGCCATTTGCTCATTACTTATTCCTAAGGATTACACAACTTCCAATTGTCGTCCTATTTTCTGGGCGGTCTACGAGATTACAGGTCGTGTTTCCTAGAATAGAGACAAATTCATCTGCCATCGCCAGCATCCGCTCATTTTTCTATGGACCTGAAATCTGGATTGGAACCTCAGCCAGACATACCGAATCAATTTGTTCTCCACCGTGTTCCTGGGAAAGTTTTTGAGGTCTGCCTCGTGTTCCCAAACGATATCAATTTTGGTCTTCTGGAGCATGTCGAGACTGTCGTATTTCTGGTTCTGGTTCATTTTCAAAACCAAGAAATTCTTCTTCTGAACTATCCGAATCTTTGATGCTTTCTGTACGTTCTGTGTGTCTAGGAGTTATGTTTACATTAATGAAAGTATCATCCTGCTCTGGTTCTATCCTGGGATGATCTTCATCAAAGTACTCCACATTTTGTGCGCTAACTTGGAAAAATATCAAGATCGTATTTTTGCTCTTTTCTGTCTCCTTTCAAAAACTTTTCGTTCCTGTGGTATCCAAATTCTGAAACCTTTGGACTGCTCCGCATATCCGAGGAATATGCCCTTTTATCCCCGAGGGTCGAATTTTCCTATGTTGGACGATCGATTTTGGCAGGTCTCACATCCAAATTTTTGGAATTTACAAATATTTGGAACCTTTCCAGTCCAGGCTTCGTAAGGAGTTCGTCCACCCAGTTTATTTTTAGGACAATTGTTCCTAATGTATTTCGCTGTTGCAAGAGACTCTGTCCAGAAAGAAGGAGGAAGTCCGGACTGCATTAATAAACATATGGCCATCTCGACGAGTGTACGGTTTTTTTCTTTCCACTACTCCATTTTGTTCCGGGTTACGTGGAATCGTCAGGCGTCGTAGGATCCCGCAGCTTTTCAACAGAGCGTCGAATAGGAAATTTTACGTACTCCGTATCATTATCAGACTGCAAAATCTTTATCGTCGCGCTTTTCGGTGTTTTCAAACGTTGTCTGAAGTCCTGAAACTCATTAACGACTTCATTTTTCTGACGAAGAGACTTCACTTCGCACCATCCAGTCGCATCGTCGACGAATGTGACGAAGTAAGTCGCGTTACAATTTGAGGAAACCCTCATAGGGCCACAAATATCGGAACGAATCAATTCCCCTGGTTCCATTCTCCTATCAGAATTCTTCGGAAAAGTGGTACGTGTCATCTTTCCTCGGAGACAGATCTCAATTCAAAATCCTCTTCAGTGTCGATGACTTCGTTTCACTCTATCCTTTTATCTGCACTGCCTCACGTAGATCCGTTATGTTTAGATGTCCCAATCAAATGTGTCAGTCCATAATAGACCCTTCGCGCGTATCTTCAGCTCGGGCAATTTTCCCCTGTTTTTCGGTGTACGACCCATTAACGAAATAAAGTCCGTCTTTTCTATGTGAAACGATTAAGGTACTATCGTTCGCATCTGTAACTCGAGCGGATGTTTTGTCAAACACTACGCGGTGACCCCTGTCTACGATCTTCCCGACTGAGAGGATATTATTACGCAGACCAGATACGTATAATGTATCGCATCGGTTGAAACTTTTATCACAACTATCAACGCTCACTGAAATTGTCACAACACCTTTGGCACTTATTTTCATTATAGAACTGTTCGCTAACTTTAAATCGTCAAACACATCGGATTCTAGTTGTGTAAAATAGTCCAGATATTTACACATATGCTATGTACAGCCGCTATCGAGGCACTACACTGTATCTGCGTCGCGGTCCGTCACGAACTTGCACGAGTTCAGTTCTGATGTAATATATAGCGAGGTACTTCATTCGGCCTTGTGAGCATTGTCATGATCATTTTTACTCGCTTTGCACTCCTTCGTCTTATGTCCTATCTTTTTACAACGATAACGACGAAGAGATGTAGATCCTTTTTCGCCTTTATCGACTTTGCTTGTGGGCTTTCTATAATTCTTGTTCATGTATTTTTGTTCAACAGTCATACAGTTTTGCATCATGTTGTTCCGGACACTGCTCCTCGCGTCACTTTCTTCTTCAATTTTTATGCGTGATATCTGGGCCTTTGAAAGTTCGTCGCGAGATCCTATCGCCCACCGAATGTATTCGAAACTGACTGGCAAGCTATACAGAAGTAACATGGATAATAAATCATCGTTGATTGCCACGTCCATACCAATGAACTTGTCCACGGCGTCGAAAAATCTCCGTAATGATCGCGTACATCCCCATCTTCACTCATTCTTTGAAGCACGATCTGCTTTAATAATGTTACTTTCCGCGCTGGTGCCTTCGAGTGGTAAACCGACTCTAGTTTTAGCCACATTTCGCGCGAAGTGACAAATCTTTTACCTCTTTCAATTCCGAAGGGTTGAATCGCCAAGATCTGACATTGCTTCACTGTCACGTTCTTCCCATTCTGTAATAGCGGCCGCGTTGTCGCTGACCGTTTCAGGCTTAACCTTTATCCCAGCTATATACACCCACCTACGATTTTTTAGCAACACAGCCTTCATGTAAATTTTCCACGTGTCAAAGTTGTAATCTTCACACACTATTTCTTCGCAGAAGACACTTGGCTAAATGTTTAACTCAACCTCGCCAACCGTGTGCGACACGATATTTTCACGCGTCTATTTTTCAGTGTATTTTATCACAACCGGTACACATTTAATCACTTTCCAAATGCGCATCCTGGGCCCATAACCTGTTGAAAAGGCACGATGTTTCGTAAAGTAATAAGGTCAGCACGGTTTATATTAGAATGACACACTTTATTAGATACGTAAATCACAGATGGTTGCAGTGAAAACAGTAGACAGTAGACAATCGTGACGTGTCAGAATGGAAAAAGAAAGCGTAGTATGTAGGTGCGTTGCCTACGAGATATACAAGGCCGGGACATAGCTACTAATTTGTCGCTGAAAAAGCGGCCTGACCGTGTTCACGGTTTGGCCGCTAGATGTCAGGTTTCCGTTCTGTTCTTGGCACACTTTAACATTGTGATATGCGGAGTAATTGTGATGCTGTGTTGATTTTGTGTAATTTATTGTGAATATTGTTTCTGTCGGTGAGTGTCTGTGAGGTTGAGAAGAAGGTGCACTGTTGTGTACCTCTCTGTATTTCGGATGACACTAAAAATGCATGAAAATTGAAGTTCCGTAAGTTCCCTTCTGAGTGCGGTTTAAGGGAGAAATGGAAGCAAACTATTTCTAGGCAAGGTGATATAGTAAGATCTCTTTAGGTACCTAGCAATTCTCATAAAACAGATTTCAGTGTAAGCACATCAATCAAACTTCCTTCTGTTTTCATTGTGTATCCTGTTCACAAACAGGAAAATGTCAAACGCAGGAAGCGTCCAGCTCCCAAAAATGATGTATTGCCATCAATTTTTTTTTTGCTAGTGGCTTTACGTCGCACCGACACAGATAGGTCTTATGGCGACGATGGGATAGGAAAAGCCTAGGAGTGGGAAGGAAGCGGCCGTGGCCTTAATTAAAGTACAGCCCCAGCATTTGCCTGGTGTGAAATTGGGAAACCGCGGAAAACCATCTTCAGGGCTGCCGACAGTGGGTTTCAAACCCACTACCTCCCGGATGCAAGCTCACAGCCGCGCGCCCCTAACCGCACGGCCAACTCGCCCGGTCCTTAAAATTGATTAAAATTTCCGATTCAGATAACGATGAACACACCATATCTTCATACGTCAGCCACAAACGGAAAAGGAATACAAGTCTCGTTTCTATATCAAAGAAAGTCTACGAGTACGGTATCTATGTTAAATCTTAAAAACAAAAATAATATACGGATGAGAAAATTAAATACCAGATTACAGAAAAGCAATCTGTAAATTGAGAAGTAGGATACGGGTAATTACATCAGAAAAAAAAGCAAACCAGATTGAAAAGCATGCTAAAATTGGTCATTTAGGAGCTTTATTCCTGTTAGAACGAATTTAATTTTCTTTTTCTTTCTTCATCCGTTTACTCTCCAGGGTCGGTTTTTCCGTCGGACTCAGCGAGCGATCCCACCTCTACCGCCTCATGGGTACGGTCCTGGAGGACCAGACTTCGGGTCGGGGGGTACAGCTGGGGAGGATGATCAGTACCTCGCCCAGGCAGCCTCACCTGCTATGCTGAACAGTGGCCTTGTGGAGGGATGGGAAGGCAGGGAAGAGGGAAGGAAGTGGCTGTGACCTTAAGTTAGGTACTATCCCGGCATTTTCCTGGAGGAGAAGTGGGAAACCACGGAAAAATACTTCCAGGATGGCTGAGCTGGGAATCGAACCCACCTCTACTCAGTTGACTTCCCGAGGCTGAGTGGACCCATTCCAGCCCTCGTACCACTTTTCAAATTTCGTGGCAGGGCCGGGAATCGAACCCGGAGCTCCGAGAGTGACAGCTAATCACACTAACCACTACACCACAGAGGCGAACACAAATTTAATTTTCCGGGAAGAAAAAGGAGAAATACGGTGAAATGTCGTTAAATATTTGCGTAACGGGCATAACATCGCTCGAACAGCGGCTTCAATACGAATGTCAAAATATCAGATGTGCGGAGGAAAAGATTGGATCGCTGATAATTGGTGAAAGGGCGATTAAACCCAAAGTTATTTATGACCGCAATCTCGATCCGCTTATCGGATACTCAGAGGCACACTTAAAGGAATCGGTAAGAACTGACAAACTCGCCATCAGATTTCTCTGCTTCTTTCGTGAATTACTTATTTCAACTAAGCATATTGTAAGAAATACGTTGTAGAAAGTAAGTCAAACAATTGCTCTTGGTCTATCTTTGGTCTCATAACTGTTTGCTGCCTTCTGAAATGACTAGTTTTAATGAATTTTTATAGTTTTTCATAAATGAACGTGTTGCAATGAGCGGGCGAGACAGAATAGTAAAGAGAACTCTAGCGGCGCTTTCGGAAGTATCTCGAGGACAAGCACCGCCGTCTCGATCCTCTTATACTGCCTGCTCTATGCCACTAGTTTAACCGTTGCCTACGTTATAATACAAGGCCTGGAAATAGAGCCCGTAAAACGCTGTGGAAGTAATTACACTGAAGTTCAATGCCAGGCCGCTAGGATCGCTTTCTTGTCCCCTGTCTACCAGTTTCGCGCCTTTAAACGTGTTCATTAACTGAGTTGGTTGTGAATGTATTATATATTCGTCTGGTGTTAAGCATTCGCAGTTCCAGTCATGGTTTGTTCACGAGAAATTAAAGGTAGTGGAATTTCGTTTCACAAGTTTTGAGTGAATGTTCAATGTTCGAATCATTATACAGAGGAAGTACACATGAGATACGAATTCAAGCTGATCGAAGTAGACATCTGTTCCTAAGTTTTGATCCGAATTACGTCATAAGAATCGGGCGAACCCAAAATTTGTCACTGGACTTTTTGTAAACAATGCTACTGTGACCGGCGATCATTTGAGAGGCATCTTCAAACTCAGAAATCTTAAATTAGGAAACTAAGGAAAATAATTTGCCCAACAAATTTGGCAAAAATGAATGTAGCAAGAGCTAAAAATACTGTATTTTCCCCTGAAACAATCTCTGGTTTGAAAAGTATGGAGGTGGCTTGTCCCGAGAGCATTAAACACAGTTTAAAATAAGCCATTTGTTTTATGGAGCATTTTATGAAATTGTTCGATGCGCATGACGTCTGCATCACCTCACATGGGACATATTCCAGGAACGAGAACAAACGAGCATCTTTTAACCGGGCGAGTTGGTCGTACGGTTATGGGCGCGCGGCTGTGAGTTTGCATCCGGGAGATAGTGGGTTCGAATCCCACTGTCGGCAGCCCTGAAGATGGTTTTCCGTGGTTTCCCATTTTGACACCAGGCAAATGCTTGGGCTGTACCTTAATTAAGGCCACGGCCGCTTCCTTCCAACTCCTAGGCCTTTCCTATCCCATCGTCGCCATAATACCTATCTGTGTCGGTGCGACGTAAAGCCACCAGCAAAAAAAATAGCATCTTTTAGTACTGAAGATGAACGCCTCAGCTGGTTAATGAATGATTTCCTGTCATATATTAAGAAACTTCAAATGCATTCAGAGAAAGTAAAAAAGATTCATGAGAGAAATGATTCAGGCATAGATCTTGTTTATCCAATCCACTGTGGCCTGCGTAAAATACCTCATAAGTATACATTTGCATTATGCATTGACGAGGAACCTAACGAGCTATGACATCGAACTCTTCTTCGGCTACCTAAGCGGAATAAAATGACATTATGGTTCGTGTGGCAAAAGAAAAAAAGACTGTAAAGGCTGTTTAGAACATATCTCTTCTCCAGCTACTCAAAGTCCAACATTGTGTCTTATTCGTTTTCAAGATCGAGGAGCCCTCAGATACCGAAAATCGTCTGTGGCACTTCTGCACTGAACGACGGAATTTGTCACCACCGCTACGCAGTACTTGCCCCGAAGAGAGTTACTTAAATGTGTACGTATATTTTTCCGAAAGACATGTTCAACAGTGAAATTAAGTGTGAAAAGTGTAAAGGCGACAAACCACCTCTTTTTCTACTATGAAAATTTCTGAGACCTCTATTAGACAATATTGCTTTGAGCCACTCAAGTAGAAAAGAGAAAGTTTTGGAAGTTGATAAGAAGCCCCTCAAAAAGGAAGTTTTGAAACTTCAATGACATATCCAAGCCAATGCAGAACCGCTCTATAAATAAAGTACTGTCAATACTCGCAAAAACATTCAGTTCTTTTTCTTTAGGATATAATTTACTTGTTGACATACACGGCCATGCGAATACAAGGGGACAAGAACGCGATCCTAGCGGCTGAATGGTGAACTAGGAAGCAACCCGTTTCCACGAGTGCATTTCAAGGCCTTGTATTATAGCGTAGGCAACGAGTTTAACACAGGAAGGCGTGACTAACAATAGTTCTCCAAATCGCCGTAAGAGTACAGCAGTAGACGCACAATCTTCGCTGTCAGTGTGGGTGTAGCACTGTATTTTTGGTGCATGAATGTGTTTGAAAACCTGAGTTATTTTGTACAAGAGTAAACGTGTCTGGTCACTTTCGTTCGTACAAGATATATTTTGAATAGAACTGTGAAATGAATTAATCATGTTATGTTTATAGATATTTCAAAAGTGATTTTATGGTGTTGGTACTTGTTTCTTTCCGTTCGTGCAAGGTATATTTTTCGTAGAGCTGAAACTTCAGATTCTTTCCCCGAAATATTCAACTGTTGTATACCATGTTGCCAATCTCGGCAAGGTTGTTCGCAGCCAGAAAATATACGACTCCATGAAATACAGTCTAGAAGAGAATTGAGAGAAAAGCGGCTGTCGGCTTTATCTAGGCAAGGACCTAATGAAGGAAGTAATTGGATATCCTCAGATTACTCTCGCATCTGTGCCTTTACACCTTATTTCAGAATTTGATGGAGCCTCCGCGGCTCAGGCTGTAGACACCGGCCTCTCACCGCTGCGTTCTGTGGTTCAAATCCCGGTCACTCCATGTGAGATTTGTGCTGGACAAAGCGGAGGCGGGACAGGTTTTTCTCCGTATACTCCGATTTTCCCTGTCATATTTAATTCCAGAAACACCCTCGAATATCATTTCATTTCATCTGTCATTAATTAATCATTGCTCCGGAGGGGTGCGACAGGCTTCGCCAGCCGGCACAATTCCTATCCTCCCTGCTAGGTGGGGGCTTCATTCATTCCATTCCTGGCCCGGTCGAATGACTGGAAAGAGGCTGCGGATTTTTTTTCCAGAAGGTGATTAAAGCCGTGGAGGATAGTGGATTCCTTGTGATAAAAATTGTGACGGACAATCACAAAACGCCTTCATGTTTAGACATTTTGTACAACCTCAGATATTCAGACGATAATAAACCAATCAAACTAGAAACAGGAAATCAAATCCTAACTTGCCGGTACTAGGTTCGTGTTGTTGAAGAGAGGATGGAGTGTGACATTTGTGTCAGCAACATCTCACTGCCTAGAACTTCGACACCTCTAAATGGAACTGATTATACATCAGGACAGAGGAGGAGTTCGGTACCCAAAACCTAGTTTTGTTGCTCTGGTGAAGCATCTCCAGGAGTTCGTTTAAAATGATGTGCCCTATTGTCGAAGTCCTTCAAGCGTATGAGCGTAGTACGAGGACTTGCGACGTCTTCCCTTTCAGAATACCGGGCGAGTTGGCCGTGCGGTTAGGAGTGCGCAGCTATGAGCTTGCATCCGGGAGATAGTGGGTTCGAACCCCACGGTCGGCAGCTCTGAAGTTGGTTTTCCGTGGTTTCCCATTTTCACACCGGACAAATTCTGGGCTGTACCTTAATTAAGGCCACGGCCGCTTCCTTCCCATTCCTAGGCCTTTACTATCCCATCATCGCCATAAGACCCATCTGTATCGCTGCGACGTAAAACAAATATTTAAAAAAACTTTCAGAATGTGTTTTATTACAGTGTGAGGTCAAAGAACATCAGCAAAATGTTAGTGATATTATCCTAACCAAGTTCGTAAGACCTCTATTATTTGATATTGCGTTGGCAAGAACACAAAAAGTACGGTACCACTCCAAGCCTTCGTCCAGGAAAATCTTTAAATTGTGCATGAAGAGGCCAACTGCGACTTCGTGCACGTAATATTGCCGATATTTAATATTACTGATGTAATTTACGAGCTTCAGTGAACATATGACCATACTGCATAGTGTTTTGTAGGCTGTCGTCATTAGAATACGTTTAGACCATTGTGCGTCTATGTCTGCCATCTAGCGGAGAAATTTTGTCGCAGCGTAGTCGCAAAAAGGCTCGCATAGAGCAGGCAGTATAGGAGGATCGAGACGGCGGTGAGGACAAGTTTATTGTGCTGTATTTTCCGGCCTTCTTCTTCTTCTGCTTCGTGAACTTTTTTGGGCTCCTTATTTATTAATTTTTGCCCAGTCAATATTCTTATGTAGTTAACAAGAACTATATAGACACTGGACGATAACACATGAGTCCAACCACACCTTTCAAGAAGAAGAAGAAGAAGAAGAAGAAGAAGAACTATATAGACACCTAACCATACTGAGCACTGAATAAAAACACTCGACAATATATACAATATACACTTGATAAACTCATATAGCGAGAAGAATGATTAAAGCAAGTGCTAAAACTTCGTATAGAAGGTAGAAAGGCAGGTTCAGGGAAACAGGAGGAGATGAATTATCAGATATACAATCGAATACAAAGGAATCGAGGAACATGTCTACTCACCAAAACACACGACCAATGAAATCATGATGTAGTATCTAGTTATAGAGTTAGGTTAGTGTCATCAAGAAACGTGGTAATTAATGAAATGACGTTAGGTGTCAAATTATAAAGTAAGCAAGATATGCTAGAAGGCAAAGGAATTTCATGCTGAACAAGGTGATGTAAAAAACGGAGTCTATCTGAACGATATAAAGAACAATTGAAAAAGATATGGTTAGCATCTGCGTCGGGAGAACCACATACACAAAGTGAGTGAGTTGACAGGTGAAATTTATATTTATACAATGGTGTAAGCGCATGATTAGAAAATTTCCCGGCCTTGTGTATCTCGTAGGCAAGGGTAGGTGGCTTGATGGTGGCTCAGTCAGAGCACGGCCGATTTGATGCGTCGCTTTAGCTAGCTCCTTACCGGCCTTGACAATCGGGTCCACACACTGTAATCGGAGTAGTTACACAGCTCGACACGTGGCGCTGGCGGCCGACCTATTTGCGGTAGAAATGCATACTTCTTTATGGAAAATATATTGACTTTGACTGCCGATTTATCATAATTTAGAGTTATGGAGAATGTTACATAGGTTAATACTTGTAAAATGATTAATCCTAAAGGTTACTTTCGTTGATATTTGCCAAAGTGATGTCGTGAAATGAAACTGCGGGGAAATGACTTAGTCCAGCTGACGTTCTGATATTGACTCTGATTGCCGATGTATCTTAATCTAGAGAATAAAATAGTGTGTTAGATTGACTAATATTGTTAAAATGATTAATCCTATAGGCTACTTTCATTGATACGTGCCAAAACAACGTCGTGAAATGAAACTGCGGAGGATGGAGTAGTCCAACTGACGTTCCTTAATTGTGAGGAATAATAGTAATCGTTTTTATTATCATGGCATGTTGATACAAAGCAGAACTTACCACAATGCTTTTGTCTTCTGATGTTAATATTGAAATTAAGAGTCATTGTTCAATTAGAGTTTTAAAATTCTTCAAGCGCTGCTCTCAGGAAGGGGGCTGGACAAAACATAAAAGTCTTACTTTTTCCATATTCGTTGTATGCATAACATAAATATTTTGACTCAAACATGTTTAAATTTTAATTCAATATATATAGTTTCAGATTACATTTCATTCATACCTTTCACTAGAATATTAAATACCGGGCAAGTTGGCCGTGCTAAATTCAGACAATCATTTTTACTTGAAATGCAGTAGGGCGGAACAAGTTGTCCGCGCGGCGTGCAGCTGTGAGCTTGCATCCGGGAGATAGTGGGTTCGAACCCCACCGTCGGCAGCCCTGGAGATGGTTTTCCGTGATTTCCCGTTTTCACATCAGGCTGTACCTTAATTAATGCCACGGCCTGTTCCTTCCCATTGCTAGCCCTTTCCTATTCCACCGGCGTCATAAGACCTATCTGTGTCTGTGGACGTAAAACAAATAGCGGAAAAAGAAGACGAAAAAGAAGAATTTAACAAAATTCAGTGAGAGAAAAGTATTTTGAGTAAATAAATTGTAAACTGTTCTCTGCTCGATGATGATGATGCTTGCTGTCTAAAGGGGCCTAACATCTAGGTCATCGGCCCCATTGCTCAGGTAACAACACTTCATATGTTGGTCTTACCGTCATAGCAGTAGTGATTCTTACTTGTCAATGTTTAAATGAAGTTCAGATTATCTTGGATAAAAATGTGTTGTGTTGCTGTCATATGGCAAATACGACACCGCCTAAAGGACTATTCTATGAAAGAAAATTCATGGGTAAAAATACCTGATTAGCATGATTAGCTGCCACTCCCGGAGGCTCGGGTTCGATTCCTAGCCCTGGCACGAAATTTCAGAAGTGGTACGAAGGCTGGAACGGGGTCCACTCAGCCTTGGAAGGTCAACTGTGTAGAGGGGGATATCGATTCCAACCTCAGACATCCTCGAAGTGGTTTCCCATAGTTTCCCACTTCTCCAAGCAAATGCCGGAATGGTAACTAACTTAAGGTCACGGCTGCTTCCTTCCCTCTTCCTTCTCTATGCCTTCCAATCTTCCCATTCCCAACAAAAGGCCCTGTTCAGCATAGATTTTGCGGCCGCCTGGGCGAGGTACTGGTCATCCTTCCCAGTTGTATCCCCGACCCGCAGTCTCACGCCCCAGGACACTTCTCTTGAGGTGGTAGAGATGGGATCCCTCACTGAGTCCGAGAGATAAGCCAACGCTGGAGGGGTAAACAGAGTAAGAAAGAAAGAAAGAAAGAAAGAAAGAAAGAAAGAAAGAAAGAAACGAAGGTAAATACCCGAAATAGAAACAAAAAACTAAGATGAGAGTGCTACCTGCTTTTATCCACTCCGTAGTATTGTCCTGGTCTACAGAGAATTCGTGAAATGATAGTGTCCCTTTGCTCTTTTTTTCCTGTTCAGAATACAAAAAAGGCACACAGCAATATATATTTGAATATTTCCTATCACAGTTAAAGAAAAGCAAATCACCACACCATTAAAAAACAAATTAGCGCATAAATGAATATCCTTGTTCAGGACGAAGTTACAGCGAGAAATCACTTTGTTCTTGTTTCCATAAAATTTCTGCTCGAAGTACGAAAAGGTGCACAAGAATGTCACAAATTCCAATATTTGTAAACACAATTTAAAATATATATTCACCACACTACACAATAAAAAATGAACTCACTAGCGCATAACTATCAGATCTCAATATCAAGCCAACAAGCACCTCATTGCGAACACATTGTCAACATTTACGACAGCAAAACCATATAAATAAAACTGGAAATGCGGCAATTTGCGGTATACAGCTTCCTGTCAGTGGGTTGTAGGCCAGCGCTCCGGCGGCATTACGGTGAAACTTACCAACTACAGCTTTATGCTGGGCTTCACAAGCGATTTTCAAGGCCGATATAAGGAGCGCAGCGAGGAATCCAGTCGGCCGTGGTCAGAGTCATATGAATATATACCAGTATGAATATTCTCAACACATAGAGGTAGCAAACTCTCGATAGTAATCACCATCGATATTTTCCGATATTATGAGCTCTGCTATCGATAATAATCGATAGTTTTCAAAAAGTGGAACGAATCATATCATTGTATGTATGTTCAGTCTTCAGCCCTAAGGCTGGTTGGATCCTCAACAGCTCTGCCATCAGCTGTCATAAATGGCCTAGGCATCACTGAAGAGGCGTACTAGGGAAATGAGGAGTGAGGTAGTTCCCCGTTGCTTTCCTCACTGAGCCAGAAGTTGCTATTACATATCAGTCTGCAAAACCCACTGAAATGAATGCACCAACCAACCCTATGAGAAATGTTTTCACACCATTCATAGCAGGGACTGGCTGCACAAGGAATTGCATTACTAGCATCGCTCATACTTCAGTCACTTTCATATTGTCAAAGCCAAGGATAAGACAGAGACAGATCAATGAATGTAACAAAATTGCTCTAGCCCATACCAGAAGACATAGTGCACTGTAAACACTAGGTCCTGCCAGCAAAGGCATATCATATCATATCATATCATATCATATCATATCATATCATATCATATCATATCATATCATATCATATCATATCATATCATATCATATCATATCATATCATATCATATCATATCATATCATATCATATCATATCATATCATATCATATCATATCATATCATATCATATCATATCATATCATATCATATCATATCATATCATATCATATCATATCATATCATTATGCATGAAAATAGAACATTCATTGAACACAATCCACAAAAATATCAGTAGAAATTACAACTATTTCATGTTATGTAATTTCTGAAATTCAAATATGTATCACTCATAAATCTCTTTAGTGGCACGTCCGAGACATTCTCGAGCTGCACGCGCTTGCCCATAACGTGAGCGCCCGAGAAATTCTCGTTCAGCTGCAGTGTTCATTTTATGATCGCAAGACATTTTCTCGGGTATAGTAATATCTTTGAAAAAATGTTTTACAGCATTCTCAGCGGATGGTAGGAAAGTTTTCAGTTGCATTCGTGAAGCCTTTGGCCTAAAATTTGCCTTATCTTCTCTCGCCTGTAAGTTATACAATCTCTGACTCCCCAGCTGACAAGGTAAACATAAATAGCGAGCGCGAAACGGAAGAAATGTTTGTCTGATGACAAAATAAGGGGCTCGTCTACATCAAAGATTAATCTATAAATGATATTGGTGGTTTTGATAGTAGTGATAATGATTTTCGCATGATGACCTGGTACGGTATTTCTAATGAATGTGAGGAAGATATTTTGTCGGAAACAATGGTGATGGTAGATGCTGAACATTCGTGTGGAAAAAATGTAAGCCTGTAAATACTGAACGATCTAATATAATTCCATTTACGGGATATTCTGTTGTAGGGGAGTGCGATATACAATTTCAAACATTTTCCACACTCATTGTACTCAGCTAACTTTTTATACTCACTACGTCTAAACCACTTCCAAACATCAGGCATCTTCCTTTTGGGCATATTAATATGAAGTTCACAATTTTAAACTGGTATATTAAAGTTACTACCAAAGCTTGAAACAGCTGTACAGTTTCTGTTAATGCGAAAAATAAGCCAATAAGGGGGGGGGGGGAACTATCGTTGACTATCGATAATAGGCAACTGACTATCGATGTCAGGCGATAGTGGTCGCTATCGATAACTATCGATAGCGCTATCGATTGTTTTCCGCCTCTATCAACACATCTGTAGTCATTTCTGATAACTTGTGGCACTGCCTTCTTAATATACAGGCCGTACTGTAGAAAGCGCGCCAAGCCCATCAGCTGATCAATTGAGGCGGGCTAAGCGAAATTTACAAATTGTACTCGTGAATGTAATTCATAAGGATTGGGGGTATTCTTTGGATATTTGTAAGTTTTGAAAGATATAAATTTATATTTAAGTATATTGCATGTTTGTTCTTTAAATTCATCGCATCAGGATTCACGTAAATAGCTGTTATTAAGATAATGAGACCTCATAGTTTAGGTTAAGTATAGTATCTGCATGTGATGAATGATGTACATTCAAAGGCGTAATACTTCTCGTGGAATTTATTCATTTAACTGTTATCGTATAACACGCTTTTGTGGAAATATAACGTGTTGTGAATTTAAATAACTGTGTGTGAAAATTCGCAGTTGCCACAATGCAACCCACGCCCCCAAGTTAAGAGCACCACCATAAAACGTGTGCGTACTACGGCGAAAATACAACTGTACAAGTAAATATACACTAATATTTTGATTTTGATTTTTATGAAAAATGAAAACCCAGCCGAAAATGTACCTGTTACGAAGAATGAAGGATTATGTTTCACTCATTTTCCCGAGCTGATGATGGGTTCTGCTTTTGACTTTCTTGTTACACAGATTTACAGCAGGGCGTTATATTGATGATACAGAATGAGCATGAAAGTGGACAGTAAAAAAATTGAACTTACATATGGTTATTTCTTGGGTCAGTAATGTTGAGTACGCGCTGCATTTTCTCCCCAAAATTAATGCGAGTAAAAGCAAAACACAGTCTAGAAATGTAGAATTAAATACAATCTATAAAACGTAACCTTCTGTTAATTTTACCATTTTTATGCACACATTTTACATTTTGAAAATTAAACTCTTGCTGGTAGATAACATTTAGATGTTAAAAGCAATGCTACTTAATAATTAAATAATTCATACATAAGTAATAATCAAGAAATTATATCTCGGTAATTTCCATGAATGTGAGAAGTAACTAACAGATATTGCTGGCCAGTGCATTAATATTTTCGAAAACATGGGCTATTCCTAAACAAAACAATGATACAAACGTTTGTGTGAAAGAAATGGTCTGAAGGATAGTGCCAGAAGTGTTAAGAAAAAACAAGAAAGGTATTGTATTTATGGCCGTTTAGAGGTATGGAGGTAAAATCTATTATTATTAGTGTACGGTTGTTCTCTCCATATTTGTATTAATGCACAATGATTACTTTATTTATTGGGTACATTGACGAGTAAAACCCTCAAGCTTTGGCCACATAGATCGCACTTCAAACCTACTTCTCCTAAACTTACATAGACCTGACTTACGAGTAATGATGCGATTACAGGTGTTAATGATCTAGCCTGTTATGTTAATATAAAATGTGTGAATATTTCATAATTACAAGGTACAGACGTATCATATCCTTGCATTGCACGGGTCGGACGTAGGAAACAGTTCGCCTCTTTGCGTGACGTCATCGGAGCTACATTACGGCCTGTAAATTACGAAGGCGGTGCTTGTGGACTACCCAACGAGCTAGAATAACATAGAGGGGCTGTAAGCCTGTCATCAGCGCTCCTTGCTTGAACCAAGTTGATAAGGGGCAGCCATGTTAACGGTTGTCAAAACAAAGCGAATTGGCGCGAGAGCATATGTTGAGGTGACAGGGAGATCGTGCATGCCAATTTAATTCCATAAGTTTTAAGAAGTGAAAATAGATTATCGCTTTCAAGAATGCCAGCCGTAAGCTCAGCGTATGGTTGTTCTAATCGGAGTAATAAAACCAAGGATATATCGTACTTTAAGTAAGTATTACTGAGTTATAGCCGAGATTCCTTTTTGTAATTTCTGTTTGTAATTAAATCCATTTTATTGTTTACTTAGCGAAAGTACGGATAGCCACGGTAATTATTTGTCGAATTTTGTTTCAGATTTCGTTTAAAGAACAAGGAATTAACGGAACAATGCGTTGTGAGGGTGAAAAGAGGTAAATGGCATCCCACTCAATTCAGTTGCTTATGCTCTGTACATTTCCAGCCCTATTTAATTTTCATTCACATTTACAAATAAAGGAAATGGAGCGCCCACAACCAAGAAAACGTAACCACAAAAAACCACTTATTTCGTTCAAACGTACACCACGTATGGTAAATACAGTATTTTACTGCTATTTTTGAAATGTATACAGCCTTTATTGTAGATGTCTGTTGCCTTGGTTTTTAAAACTATGCCACACTTCATAATGGACAACTTTCACCTAGTAATCCCAGTATGATTTGGTAATGGGAGAAACATGATATCCCCCCCCCCATATTATAATAAATAATGACACTAAACGATTATTGTGGTAAAGTATTCATGGGCCGCCTCTGTGGTGTACTGGTTAGCGTGAGCAGCTGCCACCCCTGGAAGCCCGGGTTCGATTCCCGGCTCCGCCACGAAATTTGAAAAGGTGCACGAGGGCTGGAACGGGATTCTATCAGTCTGGGGAGGTCAGCTGAGTAGAAGTGGGTTCGATTCCCACCTCAGCCATTCTCGAAGTGATTTTCCGTGGTTTCCCACTTCTCATCCAGGCAAATGCCGGGATGGTACCTAACTTAAGGCCACGGCCGCTTCCTTCTCCCCCCCAACAAGGCCCCTGCTCAGCATAGCAGGTGCAGCCCTCCCTCACATTTGTATTCCCCGACCCAATGTCTCACGCTCCAGAACACTGTCCTTGAGGTGGTAGAGGTGGAATCCGTCGCTGAGTCCGTGGGAAAAACCAACAGATTAAGAAAGGAACACAGTACTCATGAGGATGCAATAATTTTAAAAATATGAACAGAATGAGGTTCTAACCTATTGTGGGTCCCTATGATATTTATGTCCATCGTTTTTATTCTAATTTACGCCTAACCACAACAGCCAAGCAGGGTAACGCTCTTGTTCCGATTTCGAGGCCTATTCGTATGTCACTGTGCGATGATTTCGAACTACCCTACAATCAACTGATCGTGCCGCAATATGATGAAGTGGCGGTATTCGCTTTAATGCTTCAAGCTATCGGCAACGGTCTTTAATTCTCCCCCAGTGATTCTAAAATGCGTATTTTCTACACTTTTCGTCATTTAAAGGCCATGCCCCCTTGCTTGTGTGACAACAGGAAACATGGCGGACTTTCGTTCTATTAGCTTCACCCAGGCAGCGCTTCCGCCTCTCCAAATACTTTAATACACTGACTGACAGAGCAAATGCAACACCAAGAAGGAGTGGTTCGAAAGGGATGAAAGTTGGGGAAAAAACAGAGACGGCACGGACGAATAATTGATGTTTATTTCAAACCGATATGCAGGTTACACAATGCGCACGGCATCGACTCAGTAGGATGTAGGACCACCGCGAGCGGCGATGCACGCAGAAAAACGTCGAGGTACAGAGTCAATAAGAGTGCGGATGGTGTCCTGAGGGATGGTTCACCATTCTCTGTCAACCATTTGCCACAGTTGGTCGTCCGTACGAGGCTGGGGCAGAGTTTGCAAACGGCGTCCAATGAGATCCCACACGTGTTCGATTGGTGAGAGATCCGGAGAGTACGCTGGCCACGGAAGCATCTGTACACCTCGTAGAGCCTGTTGGGAGATGCGAGCAGTGTGTGGGCGGGCATTATCCTGCTGAAACAGAGCATTAGGCAGCCCCTGAAGGTACGGGAGTGCCACCGGCCGCAGCACATGCTGCACGTAGCGATGGGCATTTAACGTGCCTTGAATACGCACTAGAGGTGACGTGGAATCATACGCAATAGTGCCCCAAACCATGATGCCGCGTTGTCTAGCGGTAGGGCGCTCCACAGTTACTGCCGGATTTGACCTTTCTCCACGCCGACGCCACACTCGTCTGCGGTGACTATCACTGACAGAACAGAAGCGTAACTCATCGGAGAACACGACGTTCCGCCATTCCCTCATCCAAGTCGCTCTAGCCCGGCACCATGCCAGGCGTGCACGTCTATGCTGTGGAGTCAATGGTAGTCTTCTGAGCGGACGCCGGGAGTGCAGGCCTCCTTCAACCAATCGACGGGAAATTGTTCTGGTCGATATTGGAACAGCCAGGGTGTCTTGCACATGCTGAAGAATGGCGGTTGACGTGGCGTGCGGGGCTGCCACCGCTTGGCGGCGGATTCGCCGATCCTCACGTGCTGACGTCACTCGGGCTGCGCCTGGACCCCTCGCACGTGCCACATGTCCCTGCGCCAACCATCTTCGCCACAGACGCTGCACCGTGGACACATCCCTATGGGTATCGGCTGCGATTTGACGAAGCGACCAACCTGCCCTTCTCAGCCCGATCACCATACCCCTCGTAAAGTCGTCTGTCTGCTGGAAATGCCTCCGTTGACGGCGGCCTGGCATTCTTAGCTATACATGTGTCCTGTGGCACACAACAACACGTTCTACAATGACTGTCGGCTGAGAAATCACGGTACGAAGTGGGCCATTCGCCAACGCCGTGTCCCATTTATCGTTCGCTACGTGCGCAGCACAGCGGCGCATTTCACATCATGAGCATACCTCAGTGACGTCAGTCTACCCTGCAATTGGCATAAAGTTCTGACCACTCCTTCTTGGTGTTGCATTTGCTCTGTCAGTGTATGATAATACCGGACAGCTTGCTGTTTTCAGTGAGAAAGTCTATAGTGCTGCTACCTACATGGCTTGGTGTGAGCAACTCTTCAATAAGATATTGCGTTGCCTACGTTATAATACAAGGCCTGGAAATAGAGCCCGTGAAACGCTATGGAAGTGGTTACACTGAAGTTCAATGCCGGGCCGCTAGAATCGCTATCTTGCCTCCTGTCTACCAGGCTCGCGCCTTTAAACGTGTTCATTAACTGAGTTGGTTGTGAATGTATTATGTATTTGTCTGATGTTAAGCATTCGCAATTCCAGTCATGTTTTATTCATAAGAAATTGAAGGTAGTGGAATTTCGTTTTACAAGTTTCCAGTGAATATTCAATGTTCCAAACATTATACAGGAGAAGTATTACGCATGAGATACGACTTCAAGCTGATCGAAGTAGGCCTCTGTTCCTAAGTTTTGATCCGAGTAACGTCATAAGAATCGGGCGATTCCGAAATTTGTCAATGGACTTTTTTTAAACTATGCTACCGTGACCGGCAATCATTTGAGAGACATCTTCAAACTCAGAAATCTTATATTAGGAAACCAAAGAGGAAAATAATTTGCCCAACAAATTTCACGAAAATAAATGTAGTAAGAGCTAAAAATATTGTATTTTCCCCTGAAACAATCGCCGGTTTGTAAAGTATGGAGGTGGTTTTGTCCCGAGAGCATAAAATACAGTTTAAAATAAGCCATTTGTTTTATGGAGCATTTTATGAAATTAATTAATGCGCATAACGTCTGCAACACCTCACATGGGACATATTCAGGAACGAGAACAAATGAGCATCATTTAACCGGGTGAGTTGGTCGTACGGTTAGGGGGGCACGGCTGTGAGCTTGCATCCGGGAGACAGTATGTTCGAATCCCACTGTCGGCAGCCCTGAAGATGGTTTTCCGTGGTTTCCCATTTTGACACCAGGCAAATGCTTGGGCTGTACCTTAATTAAGGCCACGGCCGCTTCCTTCCAACTCCTAGGCCTTTCCTATCCCATCGTCGCCATAATACCTACTTGTGTCGGTGCGATGTAAAGCCACTAGCAAAAAAAAAAAAAGCATCTTTTAGTACTGAAGATGAACTCCTCAGTTGGTTAATTAATGATTTCCTGTCATATATTAAGAAACTTAAAATGCATTCAGAGAAAGTAAAAAAGGATCATGAGAGAAATGTATCAGGCATAGATCTTGACTACCCAGTCCACTGTGGCCTGCGTAAAATACCTCATAATTATACATTTGCATTATGCATTGATGAGGAACCTAACGAGCTATGACATCGAGCTCTTCTTCAGCTACCTAAGACGCCAAGCGGAATACAATGACATTATGGTTCGTGTGGCAAAAGAAAAAACAGACTGTAAGGGCTGTTTAGAACATATCTGTTCTCCAGTTACTCAAAGTCCAACATTGTGTCTTATTCGTTTTCAAGATCGAGGAGCCCTCAGATACCGAAAATCATCGTCTGTGGCACTTCTGCAGTGAACGGCGTAATTTGTCACTTCCGCTACGCAGTACTTGTCCCGAAGAGAGTTACTAAAAGGTGTACGTTTATTTTTTCGAAAGACATTTTCAACAGTGAAATTAAGTGTAGAAAGTGTAAAGGCGACAAACCACCTCTTTTTCTACTATGAAAATTTCTGAGACCTCTGTTAGACAACATTACTTTGAGCCACTCAAGTAGAAGAGAGACAATTTTGAAACTTGATAAGAAGCCCCTCAGAAGGAAAGTTTTGAGACTTCAATGACATATCCAAGCCAATTCAGCACCGCTCTATAAATAAAGTACTGTCAATACTCGCAAAAACATTCAGTTCTTTTTATTTAGGATATACTTTACTTAATGACATATACGGCCATGCGAATACACGGGGGCAAGACCGCGATCCTAGCGGCTGAATGGTGAACTAGGAAGCTACCCGTTTCCACGAGTGCATTTCCAGGCCTTGTATTATAGCGTAGGCAACGACATATTGTCATCTGTATGATTCTTGGCGCACTGCCGTGTTGTTTACAATGTATCAGTGTTTGTCACTAAATAATCTTACATTGCAGTTATATTCCAAGAAAAGTGTTATGCGCTGAACAAATTACCCACAAGCCAACGAGCTAGAAAGAGGACTATGGAGTGGCTAACATGGCTGCTACAGCGCTCTGGGTGTGCCAAGACGAAATAGCGACTCCATAATTTAAGCGCCATTCATATAATTTCTTCCGCATACGGTGCGATACTTTTAACAGATTAGATCGAAGAAATTATGATATCTACGTATGTGGCATGCAATTGCATAAATTGTAGAGAAAACACGAAGAATAAATATATTTCAGATAAGATTTTTTTTAACTAAAGTATACAGTTTTGGGCGATTAGCAGAATTACGTAGCCTATGTAGCACAATCCAGCACGTGTACATTAGGCCTACTTTTATTTTCTTGTAGGAACTGGCAGCCAAACACGATAAAAATGTATCCTGCCTGACTAAGTGGCTCAGACGGTAGAGAGCTAGCTTTCTGAGCCCAAGTTGCCATATTTGGTATTTGAAGATGCTCAGATAGGTCACCTTTGTGTCAGTAGATTTTCCGGCCCGTAAGGGAACTCCGCCGGGGCAAAACTCCGACACTTCAGCTTCTCCGAAAACCGTACTAAGTAGTCGGTAGGAAAAAAAAACCAAGACCACTATTTATTATTACATTGTATCCTACAGAGCACATTTCCCCAGCATTTGGAAATAAATATAAAGTGAACAACGGTGTTACAAGACGCCTGCTGTCCAACGCCACACCTACAATATTTAGAATTTCCTAGTCACCCCATCCCAGTGGCGGCGCGTGACTTTCGTCACTGGGGGTTCAACAGAAGAAAAAAAATTGCACCCCCCCCCCCTCCACCTCTCCCGTCGTGGGCCGTAACCTCCCAAAATAAGATGATAGAAGTTTTGAAAATGTGATCGAATACGAGAGAAGCAGACAATACATGCCGATATTTACCACATGCAAAATTAGAAATGTTTCACAATCGACTTACCCTATGTAGACAGCTTATACAAAAAATCCATCCTGCGCTCCTTGAGGGATGCAAATTTATCTATAACTGCTTCGTTGAAGTCCACAGAGTCTCGAACCAAGTCCTTTTCAATTGACAGCATAGCAAGAGCATTAAGTCTATCCTCGGTCATTGTGCTGCGCAAGAAAGTCTTTATTCTTTTCAGGGTTGAGAAGCACCTTTCTGCTTCAGATGTCGTCATGGGAATAGTAATAACTATATTTAAAAGTTTTATGCTTTCACCAATGACACTCTGCAACTTATTTTCTAAAAGAAACTGCAACAAAGTCGTAGCCCCAGAAACAGTTCGAAAATCATTTCTCATGTATAATATTTCAAGTTCGGTTCTCAGTTTCGGTTTGTCGAGAAATGGGTAGGCCTCACACGCTTTGTACAGAAGTGAGTGGGGAAACTGCTTCTCAAAGCTGCCGAAATTTTCAGCTTGAAACAAGTTTGCTGCAAGAAGGTGGTTTGTGAATTGAAACCGTTCCTTTGCTTGAAGAATGACTGTGTCACAAACTTCTTTTGCCGCAACTCGTTTCGAGGTACGCAGCGGCCCTCGTGATACCTTCACTGGCGGGGGCAGTATATCATGTTCGTCAGCGATGTGGTCAATTTTATTTTCCCGAACCATTTTTATAGCAGCCTCGAAACCTGAAAGTGCGCCTTTGACTTCCAACGGATCTGAATTTCGCTTTTGTAGCTGACTGTATAAAATGTCCACATGAGGCATTATCTGATGGAAAACAGCCAACCAGAACTGAAATAACGGGTGCTCCAATTTTAAACGCAAACCTCTTGCTTGCGATATGGTGTTAGGCTGTGAGAGGTAGTTTCCAGTTGATCAAGGCATTCGATGAGGGCATCTCTGTTCTCGTAAACTACTTCAACGGTCCTTGATTTAAAATTCCACCTTGTGTTTGAAGCATGAGGTACTCTTCTACCAACTATTTCGGTCAATACACCTGATCGCTGCGGGGAGTTATTAAAGAAGCTGGGGATTTCACTTAAATCTGCAAAAAATATACGGACATCCGTATTCTGGCTTGTCGCTTGTGCCATGACTAAGTTCAAAGAATGGGCGTAACAGTGAACATAATGTGCATGCTTAAAATCTTCCCTGATGAGAGCTTGCACTCCTGAATGGCGACCACTCATTACATTCGCCCCATCGTAACTTTGTGAAACTAACTTATCTGGGCTATCAACAACATCGCTCAAAGAAGATTTTAAACACTCTGCTATTGTCTTAGCATCATGACTAGCGGGTGAGAGGAAACCCCAAAATCTTTCAACTGGCTTACCGTTGGGAAGAACGTAGCGCAGTACAATAACTAATTGTGCTGTAGTTGATATATCGGTGGTCTCGTCTGCGATTACCGAAATGAAGGGCGCAGTTGTGATTTCTTTCTTTATTTTCTCGCGACAGATTTCAAACATGCACGAAAGCAGTTCATTCTGAATGTCTTTCGAGGTGCCTTTGAAAACAGTAGCTTTGGACAGATGGTCCTTTAATGCAACGTCAATTTCAGAACTAAAATTAACGAGGCCTCGGAATATGCCAGGATTCGAGGATTCACTTGTTTCGTCATGCCCGCGCAATGCCAACTCAAACGCGCCACAGAACTTTACACAGTCGATAATTTTTGACAGCACATAACGATTTTTCCGTACTTGATCGTTGTGTCTTTCGACAGACTGCCTGTAAGCACAATCAAGTTGCTGCCGGATATCGTGTTTTCCCAGAAGATCGAATTCTAACTGGGCAAGCATATGAGATTTAGAACTTTCGTGTTTCTTTATTTTTTGGGACAAATGTCCTAAATCTACTACTCCGACTTTGGTCCAAGTCCCTTCGCTTTCATCACTCACGAAGCATAAACACGGAAAACAAAACAACCTGTTAGTAACTTCGCACCCACAGATCCACTCGGTTCTTTTGTATATATCCATTCTGAATTTACGCACGATTTCTTTACTTTTACTTTTAGTCTGCTTCGTTATAACAAGATCAGGCATTGGGCGCCCGGCATTCTTAATCTCAAGTTTTCGCTCAAGAGAGAGACAAGAAAAGTTTGTCTTCTTAAGTATCTGGACACTGTTCAAACTCATTATGTAGCTCCTTACCTTTCCGGGGCACAAAGATTGTGGACGTAATTACAACGCACAAAAACACACACACGCACACGGACAAAAGATTGTAACTTCTTTATATCCTAAAAATTAAGTTTCAGAACGGCACAACGGTGCAAAAAAACACTCACACGCTTGCACAGCGTACAATAATGTTACGAATTATGATAATTGCTAAGTACAAACGTTTACAAACACTAGTTTCACACTTGAAAAACACGAGGAAACTATAGGAATGAATGTTCGCACTTTTCACAATGTTGGTAACTTAATTTTAAGAACTAGTGTGAGCTGGTCAATTAGCGTTTTCATTGGTATTACCTTCCCGCTACTCTTTGCCTCAATGATTTTTAAGCTATGTTTCTCTCCAAAAAAGTAATTATTCCAAAGAAGGCAAATGAATAGATGTTTAGTAAGTATTGATATATTTGGGACAAGGTATCAATTGGAATTTGGCAATTTAATATGACTTTTGGTAGTAATGATGCTGTTCAACACTAGCGCTAATTATGTGCACTATTCTCTGCTGCCTGGTTAAATTCCTGTAAGGGCAACAGATGGCAGGCACATACTATTACAGTTTTCTTACCCCAACAATACGACTTGCGACAGACTTGAGAGAGAGTGGCATACTGCGCATGCCTACACCACGGATATTCTTTTCTGCGATATCCAGGTCTTGCTTTAATGCTGACAGACTTCCCCCCGCACCTCACTGGTCCCTTCGCCTAAGTACGGACGGAGATGCAGCCTTGTATGGGGGTTCATTCCAGACGAGTCTCCAGCCACAGACTATGCGCAGCTCACATGAATTAAGAGCCAGTACGAGTATATTACGGACAGATGGGCTTAGCACGAGCTTTGAGAATGACAAGGGAATCGTGAAAATTAAGTAGCTGAGTACAATTTGATATAAACTGGAGGTGCATTGCTCCATTGCGCTATACCAGAAACCGCCACTGCCCCATCCCCTCTGCCAACGATACGGAGTAATATGAGGACTTTCAGTTCTACATCACCACTACTACTGAACGAGTTGGCTACGTGTTTCGCAGTATATAGCTCTTAGCTTGCATTCGGGATATAGTGAGTTCTAATTCCACTGCCGACAGCACTGATAGCTGGTTTTCCGTGGTTCCCATTTTCAAATCAGGCAAATACGGGGGATGCTGTGCCTTAATGCCACTGACACTTCCTTCGCAGTCCTAGCATCCCATCGTAGCTAAAAGGCGTGTCTGAGTGGGTGCTACATAAGGCAAATAAAAATCGGCGTTACCATAATCTTCTTCCAAAGATAATCGAAGTGAATTATTCAGGAAAGTTAACTTATGTGGTTTAAGATCATTATCACAAGAAGAACTGTTCTCTTTTTCAACAATTATTTCAAATTGTTTATCCTACAAATTCTTGTTATTTTATTATTATTATTATTATTATTATTATTATTATTATTATTATTAAGGGATACTTTATTGCACCATTGTTCACTTCAAACCTTGTACCCCACGGCTCTAGAATACTTATTTTTCGTAAATTATTATTAGTTTTACGTCCTATTAACTACTTTATCGGATAAGCCGAGGTGCCGGAATGTTGTCCCGCAGGAGTTCTGAGGGATATGAGCACCTTCAAATACCATCGTACTGAGCCAGGATCGAACCTGCCAAGTTGCTTAGTGTTGGCTCCTTGGCTGAATGATCAGCGTGCTGGCCTTTGGTTCAGAGGGCACCGGATTCGACCGGGTTGAGGATTTTAACTGGGTACAGGTAGTCGACAGTTAATTACTCTGGATCCGGGACTGGATAACCTTCTTCTTCATCCACACACAACAGAACATACTACAAACCACTACAAAAACATGCAATAGTAAATACATCACTCCACCTAGGGTCGGCGTCGTCAGGAAGGGCATCCGGTCGTAAAATTAGGCTAAATCCATACAAAATTCCAATTCCAGGTAAATGGAAAGATACTAGGATTTATTATTATTATTATTATTATTATTATTATTATTATTAAAGTTATATGAATTATTTCTCGATGTTATATTACTTTGCTCAAGGTTTTCTGTTCTATATTATCATTCCCTGTAAGTGGGTCTAAATTTTTGGCAATGTCTTGTGATTTGTTTTGTAATTCGGACTACTAGAAATGCGCTAATTTTCTTTCTTTATACAATATGTAAGTACGTAGCCTGTATCTTGTATTTTTAATGTCCTTTTAAACACACATTGCGCATCTTTGAGTGCTTCCCTAATAAAAAAACTGTGAAACGGTATTTATTCCCGCAGCCTCTGTACTTGCTTCATCACAAGCCCACTCGATTTGATCGCTTACAATATGGCGGACGTGGCTTTCAAGTAGATTCAAATATGGTGGTCGAATAGCCACTCTATAGTCCTCTTTCTAGCTCGTTGCCACAAGCTAATGGGCATGGGAACTGAAAAGGACAGCAAGTATTAAAAAAGTTATGACCTCACATCTGTGTTGAGGTTACATTCTATGACCCTTATATTAAGAAAATCAATCAAATACTCTACTGAAATGTTAGTGGGACGTAAAACAATAATATTAACATATATGGAACTCTAGTATACTCAAACTTGAGGGTCTACATTGTCAAACAGTACCATAAATTTCACAAACGAAAACTTGTGGGCCTGTAGTGTAATGGTTATCGCGGTAGTCTTGAAATTGAAAATTGAGGGCCATGAGTTTCGAATCCAGTCATTTTTTTACTGTAAGAAAATAATAATAATAAAAATAATAATAATTTTCTTTACGTCCCACTAAGTACTTTTACGGTTTTCGGAGACGCCGAGGTGCCGGAATATAGTCCCCCAGGAATTCTTTTACATGCCAGTAAATCTACCTACACGAGGCTGACGTATTTGAGCACCTTCAAATACCACCGGACTCAGCCAGGATCGAACCTGCCAAATTTGGATCAGAAGGCCATCGCATCAACCGTCTGAGCCACTCAGCCCGGCGTAAGAAAATTCTTCTTCTTTATCTGTTTACCCTCCAGGGTCGGTTTTTCCCTCGGACTCAGCCATGGATCCCACCTCTACCGCCTCAAGGCAGTATCCTGGAGCTTCAGAATCTGGGTCGGGGGATATAACTGGGGAGGATGACCAGTACCTCGCCCAGGCAGCCTCACCTGCTATGCTGAACAGGGGCCTTGCGGGGGGCATAGGGAGATTGGAAGGGATAGACAAGGAAGAGGGAAGGAAGCAGCCGTGGCCTTAAGTTAGGTACCATCCCGGCATTTGCCTGGAGAAGGATGGCCACTTCCAGGATGGCTGAGGTGGGAATCGAACCCACCTCTATTCAGTTGACCTCCCGAGGCTGAGAGGACCCCGTTCCAGCCCTCGTACCACTTTTCATTTTCGTGGCAGAGCCTGGAATCGAACCCGGGCCTCCGGGGGTATTAGCTAATGACATGAACCACTACACCACAGAAGCGGGCAAGACAATATTTCAGTGTATTACAGGCATAGGCTTGAGCACCAGTCCAACTAATTTCAATACGTGTGTATGGTAATGCTTCATGCATAAATTTGTGAAAGATACTTTAGGAAATTCTGAACACTTCTTCCTTGTCAAGAACATCCTAGTTCACTCACCGTAACCCCAATGTATTATAGATATTATGTATTTCTGTCTTCAGAGGTAAAACAGAAAATTCAAAGTACAGCAAAAACGAGAGAGCAGCGTGAGCTGAGTTCTCCTGTAGCATTCGGGAAGATCGGCCTATCGAAGAGGAAGAAGAAGAAGTCAAAATAATGGATCAGAACTCCTGTTCCTTAATTACAGCTTCTCTTTCCCAAAATTGTTATAAATCATTGATGTTGTTAAGTTATCTGCCCGCTCTGGCGCTTTGGCTGAATGGTTAGCGCTTAGTGCCCCCCCGTTTTTATGATACCTTCATTCTTCGGAGTGTTGGATCTCTTCCATTTCCCTTCTGATTAGTGTCAATAGAGGATGGCTGGCCAGTTGTACTTCCTCTTAAAAAATAATCACCACCACGGACAGGTCAGCATACTGGCCTTCGGTTCAGAGGACCCTGGTACGATTTCCGACTGAGTCGGAGAATTTATTCGCGTCTGTTATTTCCTGTAGATCGGGGGCTACGGGTTTGTGTTCGTATTCATACGCATCTTCAAATATATACAACACATCACACGAGAAACAACCACAGAAACACGAGGTAGTGAATATATATCCCTCCACATACGATTGGTGGTAGGAAAGGCATCCGGCCGCAAAACTAGGCTAAGTCCATACAACGTCCTTCGCCAGGTTAGAAAAACTGGAGAGAGTAGGTAGTTGTTAAATATTTCCCCCAGAGGATGGTTGGATCCTCAAACAAATGCTTCTTTTAATTTTCAAGACATAGCGAAAGGTACGGGTAACATAATGCTCGTTTGGAGGTTTATGAAAGAGGCATTTCATATTTTAAAATGTCATTCTTAATTATTATGATTATTCAATTTATTATTTTAACAAAAATATTTCCAATGAGTGTAGTGCATTCCTCTCAGCTGTAGCATAGACGAGTATGCAGTTCACACCAACACGCTAGATGTCACCACCATCGCTGTTCGCACTCGACTCAATGCTTTTGAGATAGAGCTGTCCGGTATTGGTGTATTAAAGTATTTGGCCTCCCGTTATTCTAGCTCGTTGGGACTACCAAATTGAAGTGGAACTCAAATACAGTTTCATGGGCCCAAGTTTGGCTGAAAACACTGTACATATTAAACTACTGTCGTTACTTACAAAGAGTCTCTAGAAGATGTTTAATTCTATTGGCAGCTGCCATGACTCAGAATATGTCAGATAACTTCATCCCAATTATAGGACAACTACAAGTCTTGTTCTTTCAAAGCTTTCACAAACTTCATTAATCTTAACTTAAATACGGAGTAGTGACAGTAAACATTTTTCTTTCCATCAAGGAGATGAATATTCTCCACTCTGATTCATTTTTCACCTATGAACCAGAACCTAGATGTCTCTTTCACAAAGAACTCTAAACAAAGTGGATATTGATATATTTAACTGCTCATTGTCAAAATTTAGAAATCACTTACATAATCTCCAGAATTGACTATTACTTTCCTGTGCTTACTTGTAATATAACCTGTGCACATATCTGTACATATTTTTCTACTTACTCCATTGAACTTTCCTTTTAGTGTGTTTTGTTTTGTCTATTCTTCTCTACTGTTATGGAAAATGGTATTGCCATTAATAAAGTATTATTAAATTCCCAATCATTGTTTGGATTACATTTAGTTTTCACTGTATTTTACTCTCAGCCGAGTGTGCAACTTTTGTTGCATTAGAGGGTTTTTACTGGAGTCTTTACTTTCAACAATGGATGTAACGAAATACCTCGTACTGTGATTTTAAACAAAAAATTTGGAAGACAAACGCTACAAGGTTTCAATTTTGCCTTCCTTTCTTCTCTTGAGCAGGCAAACCATTTTCCTGGAAAAGTCATAATAAAGATTCTTTTCTTGATTTATTCAAGTACCTACTAGCTGATGTACCCGTGCTTTGCTACAGAATTCTACAGTGTATACAGGATTTTATGTTAGGTAGTGTACATGCGAATAAGATTGTATTAAACTGCATGGCTCTTAACGTTATCCCAGAAACGCGATGGGGATGTCACCAAACGTCTTTTCTTATGTGAAGACAGGGTTAGGAAATTTTGATCGTAATGGTAGGCCCTCTTGCCTACCATCAGCCACAATCAAGTTGGGGAGTTCTCATTATAATCGCAGACACTTTCCACCTGCATTTTTCAAATCCTCAGAAAAACTGCCATCATGGTTTTCCTAACTGAATTCAACATAGGTCATTACAGTGACACCAGTAGGAATGTCACAGTTAAAATCAATGCTATCATATGAAATACTCGATCAAATGAAAAACCACACATTTTCTCACTTTTAACGAACAGTACTCCAAGGGCAAATTTTTTTCTCCAAGCCAGAGGAGAAACCCTCTCTTCGCTGCTAATTTGGAATAAAATGAATGTAGAATTTAATAAAAGTGAAGAGGAGGAAGCTTTTCTTAAGAAATGTCTCTTTTTAGAGTTGTACTTTTGAGTTATTTAGTGAATTGTGGTGCTATAATTTGGAAGAGGCCCAAATTGTAATTCTAGACCAGGTCATAAGTGAGCCTCTGCCATTATTTCATTAAGTACGTACACTATTTATTCCAATCAGCGCATCTGAGTAGGGATCAAATAGCTGTAATACTATGATGAACCAGTGTGTTATGTACCAGCAGTATCAGAAAATGTATGAACCAGAGGATTGGCATGCTAAAGCAGGAGGTCACCCTTCCTCAGCTATTTCCCGCCAATATTCAGGCAGGCTGTTATACTCGGTACATAGCAGTGATCCCATCTATTGGAGACGAGTGGCAGCATAAGAGACAAAGAATATCACAACCACCAATGGTCAATGTAATGTTATTCTTGATCAATTTTATGAGCCTTAGATATTGCAGGCCTTCGCTTTTAGATTTCTTCCAACTCTGAAATAACACTCTTATCTTAGTCGGTATGGGAAAACTGAATAAAACATAAATGATCAGAAATTGTATTCTCTATAACTTTAGTTATGTAGTACTTTGACAAGACCAATAACATAGGTATTTAAAAATTAAATTTTAGGTGCCTTCCCCTGAACTACCATTTCATCCAGGGTGAATAAAAGTGTTTAAACCTTAGACTGTAGTTTCTTATTCCCTGACTCTGTATACTGATTTTCATTAAATTCTATTGGAGAAGATCCTACATCAAAATGATATACAAGGGCAAAGGGGGCATGGGAGATCTAGACGCGTACAGACGTGTGCACTCGAATGTACTCTTTTCAAGGTAATGACCAAAATTCTCACTGATAGGCTAACAACACTTGTGGATAAATATATACCAGAGCAACAGTTTGGCTTCAGAAGAGGTAGATCTACCATGCAAGCAGTGGAATGTTTGCAACAAGATATTGGGAATGCACTAAGAGTACCAGGCGGGAAGCTCCACACAATCTTTGTTGACTTCTCTAAAGCTTTCGATATGCTCAATAGGAACATATTCCTGGCAAAGATGGAACAGTTAATTGGTAAGAGTCACTACTTGACGGTTATAATTACAGACATTCTATCCATCAATACAGTGTTTATATAGGATAACATACCAATATCAGATGCAATAGCGCAGACCAATGGTGTACTACAAGGAGATCTGCTAAGTCCTCTTCTGTTCTCAATAATCACTTCGGATGTGACACGGTGCATCAAAGATGGTGTAAAGTTGTATGTATAGTCTACTGCAATGGTGGAGAACTAACAAGAGTTAGTCACTTCAAATATCTGGGAGTCATATTGCAAACTAGAGGTGACGTTTTCACAAAACACATAGAGAATAGGACAATCTCGGCATTTAAAGCAGTGAACAAAATCAAAGATTATATGTAAGATGTCAGTTAAAGCAGCGGTACAGCTCTTCAATATTAAAGTTGTGCCTATAATCACCTATGGTCTACAACTCATCTGGAAATACCTAAACATTAATAGACTACGACGAATAGAGAAAGTCAAAGCCGCATACTTAAAGAGAGCTCTGGGGCTTTCGAAATATACACTATCTCAACTTCTATATGTTCTGACGAGGGAATCTTTCCTGATTGAAGAGCTACGCTTCAAGATGTCATTACCATCCATGACAAATTACGACTGACTACTTACAGAACTGAAACAGAAAAGAGAAGACATTTGGTTAGAATTCCATACAACGGATGCTATGACAACGTGGGGATGGATGGAAGCGAACTACGAATTAAGACATAAGTGACTAGATTGGCCGTTCATGGTTTTCACTTTAAGCTTTGCAGAACCAAAACATTTCATGAACCTGAATTTGGATGCATATGTAAACTGTGCGATCGTGAATGTGATAGACACCACGTCTTAACATGTCCTAATAGAGGGAAAACGTTGATTAAGTTCTAAAACTATTATTATTAAATTCTGTTCACCCATTATCTTGTGGCTCAGCGTTGATATGGACTTAGCAACAAAAATGCAAATTCATGAATATCTCCATTATCATAGCCAGTACAGCAAAAATGTATAAGACATAAATGATCGGAAATTTAATTCTATATATAACTTTAGTTATGTTATTATTTATCGATAGGACCACTAATAATATAAATATTTGAGAATTATGTTTTAGGCCTTCCCTTAAATTACCATTTCACTCAGCATGAATAAAATTATTCATAGCCTAGATTGTAGTGGCTCATCCCCCGACTTTACATACTGTACTTCATTAAATTCTCTTAAGCCATTTTCTCCTGATGCACATACGTACATACAGACAGAAATTACGGAAAAGTAAAAAGTGCATTTCCTTGTTACTGTGGACATGACCAATACAGAAATACCATTCTTTTTAAATTTTGAGCAACGTACAGACAAAACTCTTATTTTATATATATATATAAGATTGCTTTATATCGCCTACTGTTCCATCCGGCATTGGTGGTTTGCCACCTGAAAGGATATCAAGAATGCTTCTAATCCTACCCTCTAGCTTTCTCATGAAACTTACAAACTGCCAGCCTTGCTGGTTATATCCCTGTGTGGAATTTCTTCACAAATGTGACAACAGAGCATATCTGTGAACTACCTAACACCACCTCAGCAAAAGAATGAAAGACAAAATAAGGGAGAGAAGACCAATGTCTACGTAAGATAGGCAGTGCAGTGTGTCACTATCGTCAACCTTATGGTTACATGTCACCAAACTATTTTCCTTCTTATTTCAATACAGTGAAACCTCGGAATGCGAGTAACTTTGTCTACGAGTGTTTTGCAAGACGAGCAAACGTTTTCAATAAATTGTAACTTGATAAGCGAGTGAGGTTCCGCAATACGAGCGTCCCATGTGCCTACGTTTTCCCCTCCCCTGTTCGTTTGTTGAATGGATGAATGAGGTCTTTGGTCCTGTAGTGAAGAAATACCTTTTAGAACATAATCTGTCGCTCAAAGTCTTGCTGGTTATGGACAATGGTCCTGCTCATCCTCCAGGCCTTGAGGACGACTTACTGGAGGAATTCAAGTTTGTTAAGGTTAAGTTCCTTCCTCCCAACGCTTCTCCACTACTCCAGCCTATCGATAAAGCCTGGGATGGAGTCACCAAGAGAACTCTCACTTCTGCTTGTGGAAAGCTGTGACCTAACTGTGTTCTTGGACGTGACTGAGGGGATTGTTGGTGACAATGAGCCGCCGATTGTCGATGAAATTGTGTCCTTAGGGAAGACTATGGAGCTGGAGGTGAATGACGTGGACATTCAAGAGCTGGTGGAAGAACATAGCCAGTAACTGACCACCAACGAACTGATGGACCTGTATCACGAACAACAGGAGGAAGTTATGGGGATTTCGTCCAGGGAAGAGCAGGAGGAAAAGTCAATGGAATCTCTCACTTCAACTGAGATTCAGGATAAGTGCAAAATGTAGGAAACGGTGCAAAATTTTGTAGAAAAGCACCACCCGAATAAGGCTGTAGCAGTGCAAGCGATGAATCAGTTCAATGACAATGCAATGTCACATTTTCGTGAAATCCTCAAAAAGAGGCAAAAGCAACAGTCATTGGACAGGTTTCTCGTTAAAGTTGCACGAAAAGAAAACAATTCCAGTAGCCAACAGATAGCAGCGATTCCGTTAGTGAAATTTGTGCTACACAGTAACTCTTCTCAGGTCATCTCTAGTCTCCCTCACACCAACAATGATTCTATTGTAAGGAAAAGTGCACTTTAATTTATTTTACGTTATATTTTTTTTAGAAATGGTATGCAAATATTATATTTTTTGTGTGTGTGTGTTTTGGACAAATCATCCGCGGTTCAACTGTTTCTTTGATATATGAGCGCTTTGGATTACAAGCATGTTGCCGGAACGAATTATGTTCGCAATTCAAGGTTCCACTGAACTGGAAACAAATTTTTTGTCATAGTTGTATGTTTCATAGTTGTACATTTAAATAAATATGAAATGTTTATCAGGCCCATTATTATCTTTTCATATACAGACATGGACAAAAGTATTCATACCTTCCAAAACAAAATGCTTTATTGCTGGACCAATACGGAGTACAGGTCAAAATTACAAACCCAAACGTATAGCTTGTACAGCAATGTACATTAAAAAGCACAAAATAAACTGGAAGTAAATAACAGTACATAACAAAGCAACAAAACCGTACTCTATGACACTACTTATCTGGACATAAATATTCATACCGCATTTCAGAAGAGTTCACAACGCAGTGAAGAAACGGATATTACCAACTTGATCAGTGACGCATTTGTTTGCCTTTCCTGTATATTACTTCTTTTAACCTGCTGGGCATTGAGAACACCAGTTTCTTTGTTAGTTCAAACGAAATGTTCCCCCATTTTTGTTGTAGTAACTGTTTCAAGTGTGGTTTACCTGTTTTGTGGTGTTTTCTTAGTCAGGACTCCAATTCACTCCATAAATGTTCGAAGGGGCTGGTATCCGGCGATTCGGGAGGCGTATTTAACTACCCACAAACGAACAATTTCCACCGTATTGTCGTGTTGGAAGTAAAACTCATTGACAATCCCAAGTTCTTCGGCGCTTTTGCGAACGTTTTCTTTCAGAATGTTCAAATATTGAAATCTGTCCATAAATACCAACTCCTCGACACCTGAAGCGGCCACTGAGCCCCACACCATAACTTCACCCCCGCCGTGCTTCACAGTGGTAACGAGGTTCTGCTCATCGAGCTCTGTGTTATGGCGTCTCCACAGTAAAATGCGTCCATCACTTCGGAAAATATTAAATTTACTCTCATCTGTAAACATCACTGTCGACCAAAACGAGTTATATTTCCTCACATACTATTTCGCAAATTGTAGTCTCTTCCCTCGATTCACTTCCGTTATGTCCGGTTTCTTTCTTGGGACCCTAAATTGATACCCAGCACGATGAAGGACCCTCCTTACTGTTTTGTGTGACATTGCATGATGGATATATTCTGCCAGCTGCGATGCTATTGCCGAAGATGTAGTGTGTGGTTGTTTTTTAACTGTAGTTACTATGAACCTTTCTTCTCGTGCAGTCAGTTTCTTCGGACGTCCACTTCTTTTCTTGCTTATAAGAACATCCTGTCCTTCTAACCTTTGTATGATGCTTTGCACAGTTAGTTTACTTCTTCTAATGATGTTTCCGATATCGAAATACGATTTTACTTGGCGGTGAGGGCGTAGAATAAGTCGTCTCTCTTCAACAGACGTTTCCCTAGTTTTCCTCGCCATTGGACTAGTACCGTCTATGACTAGCTGATCAGCCCGTCTCTGTCTGCATCCACTACACAACTAATGCTACGGAACAACACAGGTTTCTGTTTACTTGTTCAAACCTCAATTTTACACGCAAGGTATGAATACTTATGTCCAGACAAGTAGTGTCATGGAGTATGCATTTGTTGCTTTGCTGTGTACTGTTATTTATTTCCAGAGTATTTTGTGCTTTGCAATGACCACTGCTGTACAAGGTATATGTTTGTGTTTGTAATTTTGACCTGTACACCGTATGGGTCCAGCAATAAAGCATTTTGTATTGAATGGGTAGGGGGTATGAATACTTTTGTCCATGTCTGTATGTTTATCCCCAAAAATCACTGCGTGTGTCCATCCAAATGTATGTATACACATAATGCCAACTTTCCGATTGATATTTTGTTTTATGGGTCATTAACATTTGGATCAAATACTACCCCACCACTACACCTAACAAAAATCATTAGTTTCCTACATGATTGTTCATCCAGGGTATTCTTTCAAGTTTTAACATTCTAGAGAATTTTTCTCCCCAGCTAATTATATAGCAACTTGCTTAAAGATAATGCAACAGCATAACAGAGTATCATCAAAATTGTGTGAAATTAGGGACAAGTTGGAATTAAATAACCGTAAAGTCAAGGCATTGAGGTAAATAAGTAAACATTTATTAAAAATTTTTAATACAATTGTAAATAACACAAAAATATAAAATCAACAATAAAAATACATTTTATTACTTTGTACAGATATTTAAAAATAACATCTACAATTTGTACCTTCATCACGACTGGATATAATGAGCAGTGATAATCACAAACATGAGTGTCTTCATGATCTTCTTCAGTGGCAGGAGAATAAACAGTTTATTTTAATACCAACTCAATACTACTTCTCAGATCTATTGAGTGTAAATGTGCTTAAACATTTAGTACACTATTTAAATTTAAAAAAATAGAATACGGTACTGGGTTGTTATTTTTACACTGCATTTTGTCTGAAAACAGGCTTTTGTTAAAGGGATGGAATTCATTAGAATAACATTACTCAAGAAAACTTGAATACAATAGATCCGAATTTTCATTACTTACAGGATTCAATAGAAAACCATTAGCATCAAATTAACACTACTTATCTGATATGAATGAATGCACAATAATTAAGAAGTCTCAAATGGAAGGGTTTAATTAAAAAGGAAAGCAGCATAAATCACATAAATATAAGAATTTTCAAGGTGGAAATTCAAAGAAAGTTTTTATATGGATAGGGAGGAAAAATTGATCATTCAGGTGCCATACATTTTATAAATGATAACTCTGAAATCGAGGGCTCATTCTGAGTAAGGATTATCGTTTTTACAATGAAATCTACAACATGCACCATAGCTGAAGGCACCAATCCCAGTATCCACAAGGAGAAAGGGGAAAATAAGTTTAATTTCAATTTATTTCCTTTTAATTCAAGATTAGAATAGGAAAAATGATTGTTGCCTTTTGAAGAAATGGTAGCTAAAATACAGAATATGTCAAACCTTAAATTATTATATGACAACAAGCATATAACAGAGAATAGGATAAGAATTATTATGACAAAATTCTGTAACCTATTGCATTATTTTGTGAATCTGGTTCTTGTCAGGTAAAACTTTTCCATGAACTACAAACTATTTCTGGAATGCACGATCGGGGCAGAACAGAATTTTTAAAATCCCATTCTTTAACCAAAATGCTCTTCTCATTACACAAATAGAATCTGATATGTGGTCAAATTTTGATTATCGTTTGAAGTATTATTTTTAAACAGTTATCATTAGGGATCAGACTTTTAGGTAAATACATATTTTTTTCCTAGTACTTACGACTTCCATACTTACAGGAAAGCCAAATTGAGACCTCTGAATTCAAAATACCAAGTTTCATATCACATAAAAACACATCATTTCGATTTTTTTATTTAAATAAATATTTGTGATAAAGTAAATAGAAAGGTAGGGGTAGACCAAGGTATGAATAAGAAAAGCAGATTAGAGCAGATATAGGATGCAGTAGTTATGTAGAAATGAAAAGGTTAGCACAGGAATGGGTAGCATGGAGAACTGCATCAAACCAGTCTATATACTGATGATTCAAACAACAACAAATATTATTACACATTTTTGCCATAAAAACACTGATAAATGAATATTATGACTGTTTTTTAAGTTCTGCCACATTTAATATTATAGAGCTGCTGTTATCCTTCCAGCCAGTGCAGCAATGCAATGCTTGCATCATTATTGGGACTTCGCATATCAGGAATACCCGACGTCACATGTATCTCTAACCCACTGCTTTGGCATTGTACCAGTCAGTTAATGAGTTTTCAGTAATCAAGACGTTGTTCGCGGTTCAGAATGGGAAAAGTAAAGAATAGTGATGCTACACGTTTACAATAATACATAAGTGAATTCAAAGGTATATTCAGAACAGACAAAATTCTTTTCTGTAAGGCGTGTGTAAAGAACGTGGTTGCAAAACAACGTTCTCAAGTCAATCAACGCTTATCATAATTTGCTAAATATTCCACACATATATTCAATGCATTTATTTCCACTGACATTCTGCTTTCAAAAATCAGTTATCCAGTATTTAGGGGCTTTCTTCAGAAATATATGCATATGGATCCTCCAGACAAATCAACATTACGTAAGTACTACCTACCTAAGTGCTATGAGGAAACAATAAATAAAATGAGAAGACTGTGTGAAAATGAAAACCTTTGGGTGTCATTTGATGAAACAAGTGATAGTAGGGGAAGGAAAATTGTTAAGTTATAATTGGAGTTCTAAAAGACGATGAGGTGCTGTCAGCTAATTCTTTTTCCTTTAAAATGTTAAGAAATGTTTGCAGTGAATCACACAACTGTAGCATGAGTCTTCAATGATGCTATGGATATTCTCTGACCCTGGTGGTGTAAATATGATAATGTGTTTGTACTAGTTACTGATGCTGCTCCTTATATGATTAAAGCTGGAGAGGGACTATCAGTGAGCTACCCTAAAATGATCCACGTTACGTGTTTAGCGTATGCTGCGCATAGAGTCTGTGAAACAATTAGTGTACTTTATCCAAATGTGGATAAATTGATTGCTAATACAAAAGAGGTATTTGTGAAATGACCAAGTAGAACAGAATTATTTAAAAGCAGGGTGCCTAATATTCCACTCCCTCCTGCCCCGGTCATTACCCATTGGGATATTTGAGCAGACACTGTTAAGTACTATGCAATGAATTTTGAACAGGTTTATTCAAAATTCTGTGATTAAGGAACTTGATGGAGAAGATGCATCTTCAATTGCATTACTGCAGGACATATTTCAAACTCCGAGTGAACTAACCGCACTTAAAACTGATTTAGCCTTCATTAGTGCAAATTTCTGTTTTCTCTCGCACTGCATTACTAAGTTGGAAAAAATATGTCTAAAATTGAAAACAAAATGAAGTCTGTGGTTCAAAAGTCACTTTTGATCTATTTCGAACTAATGGTACAATAGCAAGGTGAAGCAGTCATGTTTTTCAGTTATATAATGAACCAAGACCATACTTTAAATTTTTACCCGCCAGATGGCAAAAATTCTTGTTACTACTGAAATACAGCCAATTCGCTTTCAGATTTATAGTGGGTCAAGTTCACTGTAGGTTTCTCATGCGAAAGTATGTGTTTGTACACATGATGTATTTTGTGATTTAAAGTATTTTTATGAACAGTTACACATTTGATTGCCTTTTAGTAGTTTAAAGCACTACTAGGACATATAAGAATGTCATTGGATGAAAACTGATTTAGCCTGTGAAGGTAAATTATTAAATTTATGTTTGGTACTTTCAGGTCAGGTCTTGCTGAAAATACTGATGTATTCTTGCTGCTTAAAGAGTTTATGCTCCCTAAACACTCGTAAGCACTGTATTAAAGGTTATATAACATTCCCTGAAAACTTTCAATTTTATTTTAAAGTAAAATTAGAAGTTTATAAGGCAGTGAACTTATTGATGATACAATTACGAACACATATGCATTGAATATTTGTAGCTATTAAAGTCAATGGAAATTTTTGTTAGTAAAGTCCTGTATTTATTAGGCAAGGAAGAAAATGAGTTAAGAACATCTTACCACCAACCAAACAAAGTAAGCAAAGTCTTCATGTAAGTATATCTGAGAAAGTATGGTCACCTATACCAGAGCCAATGACAGCCTGTAATGAAATTCCATTTGAACACATGCAGAAACAAACCAATGTTGAGGGCAAGGCTGGGATCAGAGATCTCAACAGAGTGTCATGGTAGAAAAAGGGCTAGAAATGAAGACCACTGGGTACAGAACAAAACAAAGCTAAATCGCAATAGTGATAAACCATAAACTACTAAAATAAATGCTTTGGTTCTGTGAAGGACATTTCAAAGGAATTTCAATAACCAGGAAATGTCCAGAAAATTTTTTCTAAGGCAGTTTTGGAAATGTTCTCATCATTTTGAAAACTGGAAGATTATAAATAGAACGTGCTTTTTTGCACGGTATAGTGCAGAGCTTGAAGGACATCCGATGAAGTGACGGAGAGAAAATGCAAGATCATAATGGGGCTCTTGGCCCAATACTTGGAAGGATGATGATGATTAATGTCTGTCTGTAGATAAGATGACTGTAAAATACTATGGTCATAACAGCCTTGAGCAGTTTATTTGTGCCAAACCGGTTAGGTTCGGCTACAATTATGGACTCTTTGTGGATGAAGTGGATACTACTTCAATTTCAGACAATATTGTGGTAAGGACCTAACAAGTAGTGGTTCAAGGGTGATTCTAAATATGCTGGACTGTGTTGAAGGCCCAGATAGTTGCTGTGTCTGTTTTGACCTTTCTTTTTTTAACAAGCCATGATATTATGGTGCATCTTCGTAGTACAGTGAGGGAGAAAAAGTCCAGATCCTACAGCATAAAATCCACTACAGCCTTGTGCATTCAGTGCTTTGCACCCTACCACAGCAAATGAAGACATACAGTGGACAGATGTATGCAACTTGTACTGCAATATGTTATTCACAGAAACTAATGCATTTTTCGTAGTACGTAAAGTGAATATTGGTAGCCTTAAGGCCCAGTGTCCTATTTTGAGTACAGCACATACTTCTTGAATTGAGGAAAAAAGTTCAAAATTGTATGTATTGTGCAAGTAGCCATAATAATGTAAACTCATGTTCATAAAAAAACAGAACACCTTGGGCACTGGCATTATTCTTTTTTTTTTAAATGTGTGCATGTTCCCTTAGCAACGCCTTGTTTATCCCTGATCCCGGGCGCCATGCTTGCGCATGCCTCCCTTTCCTTGATCTTTGGTTCAACCATATTTTACCTTTCGCTTTTTTTTTTTTGGAAACCATTGTCGTGTGGCATCTCACGGAATGGCTGTGTATCGCGATCTGTAAAGACTCGTCCTGTTGATATGGATATCAAATAATTTCTTACTTTGGGCTGAGGTCTGCATCATGGTGTTATTCTATTTTGTTCCTAACATAACAATTTCCTTTGTTATGTTCTGAATAATTGTATTTTATAAATGGTTGAACCTGTTGGCTTGATCACATTATGGGTCCAGGTTAGGCGGTCAAGATTACGAGCAACAACAGCAGTATACACACTAGTAAGTGTCTGGCTGGCGAACGGGTAGGCTTCCTCCGCTTCAACACTTCATACTAGAAGAACATATTCAAGGACATAACAGGAGGTTCGTTCTGCTCTGTTTAAAAAATCCAGCCCAACAACAGTAAAGCCCGACTGCATCTGGCCTGATAGCAATAATACACAACTAAATCTTAAGGTGTTTTATGATTTAATAATAAATCAGTGCTTCCTAGAAAGGATTTTAACATCAACAAAATTTAAATTTGACAATAAGATAGTTGATTTTTAATGGGCCTACGCTTAAATGGCAACAACAATTCAAATAGTGACAAGAAACTGTTTATCTGTGGCCGATTCAACTAGTAAATCCATCTAAGGTTATGATACATATTTGTAAGAGTTGTACAATATAGGAGGAATATTTAAACTTTTCACGAGTGTTTTAAAGTGTTCTAGTATGTGTGAATGTGTTACATTACAAACTACATTAACAAGAAATGAACAGTGTGTATATATATATATATATGGGTTAGAATTAATATTAAATCAGTTCTTCCCAAAAAGGATTTTAACATCAACAAGATTTAAATTTGACGATAAGATAGTTGATTTTTAATGGGCCTACGTTTAAATGGCAACAACAATTCAAATAGTGACAAGAAACAGTTTATCTGTGGCCGACTCTGCTAGTAAATTCATTTAAGGTTATGATACATATTGGTAAGATTTGCTCAATAGAGGAGGAATATTTGAACTTTTCACGAGTGTTTTATTAAAGGGTTCTAATATGTGTGAATATGTTACATTGCAACAGACGTTAACAAGAAATGAACAGTGTAATATATGGATCAGAGTTAATATTATATAATGGCAATGTTTAATGTAAAGACTCCCAAAATATGTACGTGTGAAACACTGTAAAAAATCAAATACTGATAATATATTGACAGGGCGGACTAAACAATCACCTGTTGTACATTATTGTTACAAGTCAATACGGACCAATAATGGTCAAATTTGTCGACATTATGGGTAGGCACGATGCTGTGACAATAGTGAATAGATTATTAGGCTTATGTATTGTTTCCATCAGGGCCTGTTTTCTTTCTTATTTTATTTCTTCCTGATTTTCATGTGGCCATTTACTATTTTGATTTAATAATTACCTGTATTTAATAAATTTTGTTTTGTACTCAGTGTTGTTATTGTAGAAGTAGGAGAGGTAGCCTTTTAAATTTTACCCTTTTGATTTAATAGGCTCGAGTTCAATTCATGACTTCGTCTCTGGTTATTTTCGACCTAATTCACATGAACATGACAGCTAAGTATTCATTTATTGCCCTGTTACCTCCGGTTGATTTTAGCTTCCACCAATTTTTTTGGTTTTGATTTTGTTATTCATTTTCCGTTATCTTCCTGCCTGTGTATGTGTTGTGTTTTCTGGCTATTTATTCCTCGGTGCTCATCGCGCCCAGACCGGCCGTGGGCATGCGAGAAGAATAACATGGGGCTGGTCTAACATAACAACATATCGCATTCATCATATAAATCTACTGGATTGCAAGGGGATGCAGAAGGCATATAGGAAACACATTTTTACAGTTTGAGGAACATAAAAAAAATCTATTAAACTCTATTCTGCAGGTGCACAAAGTGTAATAGGCCTATGTCTGAGATTAACATGTTAATAATAATAATAATAATAATAATAATAATTTCCCTACTGGATGAGTTGGCTGTGCGGTTAGGGGCGCGCAGCTGTGAGCTTGCATTCGGGAGATAGTGGGTTCGAACCCCACTGTCGGCAACCCTGAAGATAGTTTTTCATGGTTTCCCATTTTCACACCAGCCAAATGCTGGGGCTGTACCTTAATTAAGGCTACAGCCGATTCCTTCCCTCTCCTAGGTCTTTCCTATCCCATCGTCGCCATAAGATCTATCTGTGTCGGTGAGACGAAAAGCAAATGCTAAAGAAAAACTCACTTTGACCAAAAATGTGCTGTACAGTGTTGTTCGGTGGCATGCTTCAATTATTAGGAGACACTAGTATCCTATTTAAAGCAAGTAGTAGGAAAATTCATGGCACTAGTTCTAATTAGGTGGAATAACTGGTTTCAGGCTGTCTTTCAATTAGATATCTACTTCTGACATACTGTCACTTTTCAAGTTAACAACTATCAATAACTTACTGTAGCATTAGCTACAACAATAAGTAAGACTTAAGACAGACTAATGATCATCCACAGATGATTTTTGTCAAGGATCATGCTGATTTCTCTTCTCCCACTACTTGCTGTGTCCCAATATGTAACTTTTCATCTACTACATCCCAAATTTGAAAACCTAGATGTTAATTTAGCTGCAGTTTTTGAAGGGAAATATTCTGTAGCAACTGATAACTCATGATGCTTGTTGTTTAAAGGGGCCTAACATCTAGGTCATCAGCCCCTAATGGTACAAAATGAAATGACAAATTAAAAGCCCAAAAACATCTACTGACCACAATTCAAAACGTGAGGAGGAAGAATGGATGGATGGATGGATGAATATGAATTTAAAACGATCAGTGGAACCGACCCACAGTGCCTCACATGCACAGAAGCTGGCGTAGAACAACAGAATTACTGACCAAGGGACTGCTTCCATAGCACAATACTGAATCGATGATACTTGTAGTTGAAAGGAGTCTAAAATCAAAGTCAGCGGCCCCTCACAATGGTACTTATCACTTCAAAAGTAGAACCATGGTATTTGTCATGTTGCGGTACTAATCAAGAGTAGTGTAAACTCGTGGTATTCAACACATTATGGTACTACTCACAGGTAATGAAATTTGCACATGTATTACAGACCTACGCTGTTTCGCACATTGCGGCGCCATTTATAGGCAACGCAAACCTAGGGTGTTCATCACATAAGGGTACTAACCACAGGGACTCTTACTATCCTGTGGTGTTCCTCATATAGTGGGTACTAATCATAGGCAAGGCAGAACCATGGTAGCTATCATCCCATGGTCTTGCTCATATGGTGGTACTAATCACAGGTACTGCAAAAGCCGACCGCATGGTGCTCCTGTGTGCTACTAATCACAAACCTAGTTGGTACCTAATATAGTGGTACTATGCGCAGGTAAAAGCGACCCATGATGTTCTCCACATGGTGGTACTAATCACAAGTAGTTTCATGGTTCCCATCGCTTGGTCGTCACTTTTAGTCGCCTCTTACGACAGGCAGGGGATACCGTGGGTGAATTCTTCGTCTGCGTCCCCCACCCACAGGGGGTACTCGTGGAGTCAGCCTACTCCTTAAGAACAAGGGGTACGTAAAGATGCAAGGAGTAATGATGTTAACGATTTTGCATCCAACCACTTTTAGAGTTTTTGGAAACACCAAGCTGCCAGAAATTTAGACTCACTGAGTTCACTTATGTGCCAGTAAATCTACTAAAACAAGGTTGCCATATTTGAGCACTTTCAAATACTGTTGGACTAAGCCTGGTTCAAACATATCATCTTGGATTCAGAAAGCCAGCGCTCCACCATCTGAGCCATTTAGCCTCACTGGAATTTCTGCAACAACAGTTCATGTACCCCCTAAAGTCACAGTACAGAAAGGAGTAAACCAAATGCATCATGTTACCTTTGCTGTACACAGTGTTTTTAAAGGACAGCTGGCAATACTCTTCTAGTATATTTGGCATTTTCACAAAAGCATTCCCGTAACTTCACACCTAACAATTCAACCACTGGTAGTGTGAAGAGTTGCCGATTCAAAACTGCTAGTAACTTTTCTTTGGAAATAGAACAGCTCAACAAGCATACCATGTTTTAAAAACAATCTGTTTTATATTTAAGTGACTTTAAAGAAATAAAGAAAGCAAAGGATAGTGCAGTTCCTACAGCAATTCTCTTCCTTCCAAACAACACACATGTATACACACCTACTCAACCCTGATGTCAGGGTCATGACAGCTGAGTCTGTTGGCACTAACTTCTTACCAGGGCATCTGTCAATGGATGTGTAGTTTTTAACACACAAAGTCACAAATCTGTCACTAAGATTCCATATAAAACTAGACGTCCTGTGATCATTGTCACTAAGAGTTAGTCTCTCTGTAACTTGGTCCTCCCTTTTCCCATGTATAGAAATGATATAGTCCAGCTCCATGGCTGAATGGTCAATGTATCTGCCTTTGATTCAGAGTGCCCTGTCCGGCTCCATGGCTAAATGGTTAGCGTTCTGGCCTTTGGTCACAGGGGTCCTGGGTTCGATTCCTAGCAGAGTCGGGAATTTTGACCATCACTGGTTAATTTTGCTGGCACGGGGACTAGGTGAATGTGTCATCTTCATCATCATTTCACCCTCATCACGACGTGCAGGTCGCCTACGGGAGTCAAATAAAAAAGCCCTGCATCTGGCGAGCCGAACATGTTGTGTAATATATATATTGATTCCCATAAGGAACCTGAAATATTTTTACCGAATGAGCAAATTTATAATTTGTCATGTCCTCGGACACTCCCGGCACTAAAAGCCATATGCCATTTCATTTTATTTCATTTCAGAGTGCCCCAAGTCTGACTCTCAGCTGTGCCAGGGATTTTAGCCACATTTGGTTAATTCCTCTAGCTCAGTGACTGGGTGTTTATCTTAATATATACCTCTCTTCATCTACACAAAACACACCAGTCCACCACCACAGAGCACATAACACAACTGATTATATTTATTTTCACAGTGGAAGAAGAAGGAATTTTTGTTTGTTGTACAAGACATCTAACAGGGGAAATTTTCCAAGGAATAGACAATATGATACATTTCCTCCAATAAAATTACTTTTCATATAATCTCTATACAAAATAATAATGCAATATATAATTAATTTTTAAAATGAAATATAGAACTCTGAAAACACATACATTACATACTTAATAAAGTAATAGGCCTATATGTTTCATGTTCCTTCAACTATTGTAAATTAATTTTGTTCTAACATGTCAGTAAATCTACTGACACAATACCTTTGCATTTTTCTTAAATGCCAAGTAACTACACTGACATTTGATATTCCAAACTTGAGTATAGAAGGCAAAAATCTAACCAACTTTGCAATGCAACCGGTCAGGTATAAATTACTGTGCCGGACATGTAGCTCACCACATGTACATTTCTATGTCTCTTGTATGTTATGAACTTGTTAGCGAGTAATCTACACATGATGTTGGGACATACATTACTTTAGTTAACACTCACATAAAGCATTAAAAAATTACTATTTTGTTCCAGTACTGTGGGACTGACTTTGCATCAGAATCCTTCAGGTTTACATGTCATTTGCCTTACTATCCTAGACAAAAATGTATGCAGAAGACAATAGTTGCCTACCATTTGTAAGTTAGCTGTAAACAACTTAAGGATAAAAAAAAAGGAGTGCTAGAAATATCTTACCTGATACAATGAAGGTTATGATATGAACGGTACCAAATATGAAAAGTAAAAAAATCAATAAATTAAATAAATATGTTGATTCTTCATTTACAAACCTTACAAATGTGATGCATGGAAAAGCAATACTCTGATCTCACATGAACCAGAAAACTTTCAAATAATACAAGAGGAACTGAATTCTGTACATGTGTACATGCCACAAGGTCTGATAAGCTACTGTAAACCATTTACTCATAACACAAAGGCATTTTAGTTTAATTTCACAATAAACTCTTATAGAGGAAATATATCAGTACTGTTTATAATGATTACATTTCTTCTGGATCCTATGCTAAAATTTTATATATAATCAGTAGCATACAAATACCAGTAGCTATAGCTTTTTCATGTTATAAAAATAAGTATGGTACGGCATGCAAAAATACACATCAAGATACTTACAAATACTAACATGAGGAACCTTAACTTAGAACAAACCAGTATCACTTCTGGATGTGAGGGATCAATTTGCAAACAACTGAAGACAGTCAAATTTTTATGCATAAGCTGATGGTAAAATGGTGTATGCATTGTTGTACCACATTACAGCATCAAATAAGGAAAGAGACTGTAAGTTTCAGGGTATCTCATATCAGATACTGCATTTTAAATTATTCCATATTCGACAGTCCTTGAAGTACCATGATATTATAAAAACACACTTAAAAGACAAATAAAATGAAACTCCAATATATTAGGCAATATTCAAAATTGCACTTTTATTCTATTCTACAATAATTTAAAAGTTCATGTATGGGTTAAGTTCAAATCCTGAACAGACAGCATTAAAAAATAAGGAATGGGGCAGTGATGTCTTCTTCTGACTTAGCACATTGTTACTTCAATCATTACATGACTATTTGAGCAAATCATAAGCTTATTCTCAACTTCAGTTTTCTTCAAAGTGAGGCTCCTTTGAATCTAGAGCAATGTACGAAGGAAGCCAACCCATTTTTGGTCTTTTCCTTTTTGGTTCATCACCTGAATCTTCACTGAGGTGTACAGACTGACTTGAAAAGTGAGAAATATCTTCACTACTTGAATTCCTAGACTTGACATTCTTCTCATCTTCCATGAGATCTCCAACGATGATATCCTCACTACTCTTGTTTTGTGATTGTTCGTTCTGATAGTAGCGTTTCCTATCTGACTCTGGCTCTCTCCCTCGGTTGACTGATTTCTTAGATTTTTTAACATTCTTACGGATAATTTTATCACCACCTGTTTTATGAGGATAGGGGCAGTACTTACCTTTACGACAAGTGCCTTTCTGGTCAAACTCTGGACACAGGTAAACATGCCTCTTCTTACACTGAAAGAAAAAAGAGGAAAGAGGAATTGATAATAAAACAGAAAGAAATATAGAATCAGAAAGAAACAAAGTATACAAAGTAAGGGTAAGATAGTGATAGTGTGATAGTGAGTCCATGATACCATGAACATGAAGTCAATCTAGATAATCCTTTCGCTGACTATACAGGCTGGAATATAATAATGATATGCTTTAATGTCTCTGTTGTCCGGCTGCATGGCTAAATGCTTAGCGCGCTGGTCTTTGGCCACAGGGGTCCCGGGTTCGATTCCCGGCAGGGTCGGGAATTTTAACCTTAATTGGTTCATTTCTCTGGCACGAGGGCTGGGTGTATGTGTCGTCTTCATCATCATTTCATCCTCATCATGACGTGCAGGTCACCTAGGGTGTCAAATCGAAAGACCTGCATCTGGCGAGCCGAATTTGTCCTCGGACACTCCCAGCACTAAAAGCCATACCCATTTCATTTTCATGTCTCTGTTAACTGCTAATGGTCTCGAATTCTTAAAATGTACCAGTAAATCTACCAACTTTCCTTATCTCACACATCTTACAACATAATAAATAGCTTTGATTACAGAGAACAGGCTTTCTGAGCCCAAGTTATGAAGCTTGATACCAGCTCAGTTCTGTGATATTTGAAGACGCTCAAATACACCAGTCCCATGCTTGTAGATTCACCAGCACATAAAAGAACTTCTGAGGGCAAAATTCTGGCACTCTGGCATCACTGAAAATTATAAAATTAACATGAATAACACTATTATAAATCATCTATCCCAGGTGCCTTGTTCCTACTCAGGTCTCTCTCTCTCTCTCTTATATATATCCCCCTTTTTTTTTTTCACATTAGAATGGCCAGCTCACTGCCACTCCTAGAACGGCCATGGCAGCCAATCTGCCACTCAATACATGCTCGCTGATTTGAAAGATTCTATGTCTTATTTTAATAATATACCATATTTATTTTTATAACAAAATCCTAGGGTGCATCATTTTTGCAAGGAAAAATTTGTAACAAAAAACTGAGATGTATTAAAACATGCAGCATCTCAAATGTAAAATAATAGCTAACTAGTATAGTGACTATAAATAGAGCCCTGCGCAGATATACAAAATAACATCCGCATCCGCAAGTGGTTATCTGCATCCGCAAAATGGTTATCCGCGGATAATTAAAATATTTAACTACAGTATATTACACCCAAGGTATTCAAACGGATAGATCTGTTAACATAATACAATAGGCCTGACACCTGGCACCAGAACCCCTACAGTCGCAGGTTTATGAGGGATTTTCTCTTGTGACAACTACCGACGTATTGACCTTTGTTCCTTCCTTCCATTAATTGCGGGCAGGGGCCAGTTAGGCTTAGGTCAGATTTACGGCTTTATGGTTTCAAGGCTCTTTATATATCACTATTCTCCCATGCCAATGTCAAGAGTCGCCTAACCACAAACAAAAACTAGAGTATACCTGAGTGAAAATCAATAAACATTATTTAGAAATTATCAGCAAAATTATCCGCATTGCCGTATATTGTGTATCTGCCAAGATACACTTCGCGGATATCTGCATCCGTGCAGGGCTCTAACTATAAATGATATCTCGATGGTCTTGCTTACAAGAGTTAAACACATATAGCATACAGAGTATCATAACTTAAGACTGGAAATGAAGTACAGCAGAAATCAATGGTAAAACAAAACATTACCAATATTTTACTGTTACTGTCATCATTAAACTTCCTGTGTAACTTTAATACTTTGATTTATTTCTATCCATTGCAAAAACAGTGTTCATCAACACAACTGACTACTGCAGGCATTCCAACAACACCGGGTTATTAGCTGTTGAGTGCATTTTGTGCATGATAAAAACGACCAATCCTGATTAAGGTTTTCACACACTGTTGTTTAAAAACTTGAACTTGAACCCGACTCTTCCGCCCTTCATTCCTTATGACCACCAATATATACTGCACACTGTCATCCCCTTAATGCATATGCTTTTTAATTTAACTTATTCAAGACAGGCTCCAATGAGCAAAGCTCACTGCATTGGACATATGCATAATATACAAGTGATAGAATGGGAACAATTTCAAAAAATATGCAAAAATCATTGCTATCCTTCACAGAATATGTATTGTATTATCAGCACTGAGTCTGCAGCCATTAATCAATGACAGTCACAGTGCAATATATTATGTCTTGCTGCAAGCGGCTCTGTGGTTACAATGCAATATATTGCGCGTCGAAGTTCCCAGTGTCATATATTTGTTTCTCTATGTCTCTGAGCAATAATTAAAAAACATATGGTATTTGCCATCTATTGGCTACATTACTGAAGCTTGGACTTGTTGGCAACATCACAGAAAGTGCTGTAAACTCAGTTTTTGTATGTAAATGTGTACGGTTTTCAGTAATCACCCGCTAGTTGACAAACATGGCCGCTCACAGTCGTGCTGGAGTAGTGTTCAAAATTTTATTGAATGATGGAAATGAGAGTTCTGATTTTGCCCATACGAATGAAGAAGTTCATGATGACTTCTTCCTGAAAATATCGTAATTAAGGGTGCAGGAAGAAGTGATAGTGACAAAGAAGAATAACAACCACTATATGCAAAGAAGTGAAAAACCTGTATTGTGCACTGCCCATGGAAAATAATTATCCATAATAATACATATAATAATACTGCCTGAGTCTGAGTAAAAAAATGGACTGCATTTATTTTTAGGAATTATTACACAGATGGGTTATGTAAACAAATATACCATAGAAGAAGAATATCAAGTTGGCAGCCTTGTAGGCCATTGCGATGTCAAAATCGTCCATGTTGTGTCTGACAGTTGTGACAGCATCCGAGATGCACGATGTTGTTTGACTAATGTCTGCGACATTGTCCAAGAGGTGCCATGTTGGATTTGTTCCAAACCGGGCACAGAACGTAAGTTATATGGTTATTTATCAAGTTCAGACATGAGCATTTATGGTTTATTTTATTATTGTTGCATGACAATATACCACTATATATTGATGATGATGCTTGTTGTTTAAAGTGACCTAACATCTAGGCCATCGGCCCACTATACATAGTTGTTCTAAATTACCAACATTAATTGTGATTTTTTACTTCACACAAATCATGCACAGAAATGCTCTTTCTTAATGTTGCCAGCACATTTGCTACTCACTACCTTGTTACATGGTGAGCACACTTCCCTTATTTTGTTGCCATTTTACAGTGCTATTCAACAGTGATGTTGTTTCTGCTTCTTCCTTGTTACCATGAGCCATTCCTGAATCTTAAATAAATTGTGCTGTTGTTCATGGTTTGTATGGTTGTGTTACAAGTGTCTCAGTTCTTCTATGATCTGAAGCAAGAATGATTTTCGATTAACTATTTTTCCTGTGACTTCTGTGTAAAGCACAAGAGCACTGTATTTTTTGCTGTGAAGAGCCATCTGATCTACAACATCCAGTCCCTATTTTGGGGCAATGTAAAACTATGTAGATGCTGACAGCTTTCTATGGCGAATGTGTATGTCAGAGGTTTCCAAACTTTGCCTCACGCTGGCACTCTTTTACACCACCTGATTTTACATGGCACTCATCAAACAACATTAATTATTAATCATAATAATAACAATTACAAGTTAATGGTCAAAAACTTTAAAATACATTTCATGTAATACATCTTCAAGGCAAGAAACATTGCATTCAAAAATTTCACAAGACTCACAAATTTTACAGATCTCTTTTATCTAGTCAGATGGCTGACAAATTCACAACAGATTTTTTCATCTCACATTTTCCAATTTCCACATTTCACTCTTTGTATTCATTTTAGTTGAAAAAGCACTTTCACATGCATATACTGCAGAAAACTACATTCAAATAATTAGAGCACATTTAATAAGTCAAGGAAAATCATCTTGAATCGATATCCAAAAGCTGTTTAACTCTGATTCTAGGGAATTCAGTTGTAAAGTAGGGTTGGTCCTCAGGTCTGCCAGCACCTCCTCTTCAAGAAGTTTAAGTTTGCTAGTGCTGGAGGATTCAAAAAGGATTTCTTATCCAGTCATTTTCATTTATACATTAATTCATTGTGGAAAATATCCTTTCAATTCTTTCAATTGCAATAAGTGATCACAAATCAATGACTTTATATTTTTTCATTGGATGATTTTTTTCAAACATTAAAAAAATGTCCATTGCTTTCCTTAACTATATGTCTATTTTATCCTCAGTATGACTAACATAAAGAAAACTACCTTAGCTGATAACACAGTTAGAAGATGTGTTAAGGGTATGTCTGAAAACACTGAAGATACTGACATTAGAACTCATATTAATGAAACAAATGTTATGTTTGTAATTCAACTGTATGAATGCACCAATATCAGTGGCTTGCTCAACATCTTTGTTTTATTCATTCAATTAAGAAGATAACATTGTTGAGCAGTGTCTCTGATGTAAACAAATGCCCTATACCACTAAAGGAAACATTTTTGAAGCAATAAATGAGCACATTGGGATAGTGCATTTGTCATGGGATAATGGGGACATCCACAGATGGCACCCCATCAATGAAGTTCAATAAATGGACTTTCATCTCAATGGAAAAAAAAAACATGACAACACACTGTTTTCTACATAGGGAAACTCAGTGGCAAAATTGACCAGAGAAGATTCAAAGTCAGTTTTGGAAAAGATTGTTCATATGATAAATTTTATTAAAACTAGACCTCTAATTCCATTCGTATGTATTCAGATATGAGACCAATAAGGAACCTATCACAATAATCTCTTTCTCCATACAGTGGCTATCTAGAGGGCAAGTGCTTAGTCGCGTGTATGAACTAAAGGGTGCTATGTTGGAATTATCAGAGTAAGGAAATAAAACATAATTTGCAGATGCACTAAAAAATGACCTATGGCAATCTAAGCTAGCTTTACTTATGGATATATTTAAATCAACAAGACAAATGCTAGTCTATGAAATAACAGGGCAAAATCTTCTGACAGCTACAGATTGCAGCTTTAGGATATAAAATATCCAATTACCGTATTTCTCCGAATCCAAGAAGTCGTTTTTCCCCAGAATCTGAAGTGAAAAATAAAGGGTCGGCTTGCATTCATGATCTAACAGTAATGAACACTGGCAGTTACCACGGTAACCATGCTGTTTCTTTTCACCCCCCTGAGCGCACGCACATAAAACTCGTTGACAATCAACATCCGCCTCTATTTTACATTGCTAGTTGCGCCAACCGGTTGTACAGTACCTCTGTGGAACGTCACTGGATCTCGAGAAATAGTGAAGAGAGAATGACATTCTAAGAGCCTCTACAAAAATCTTTCTCAAATCCGCAGAATGGCATCAAAACATGTGAGCCTTCGAACTCTAAAAGGCCACGGCTACTCAGTGGCAGAGTTATAACGAGTCTACTGTACCGGAGGCTTAGTAAAATTAAGTTTTAAAGACAGCAGGAATATTTTCCTGATGGATCGTCGTATTGTAGACACACATGGAACAGGTATTGCCGGCAAATTTTCAACGGTTTCTCTTTGATATTATGATGCCAATTTTAAGTTAATGGTTATTAAACATGCAGAAATGAAGAATAATTGTGCAGCCACAAGAAAATACGGCATAGGCCTAACTAAAACCAATATTCGGCATTAGCATGAAGACAAAGATAGTTTAAAAAATGCATTCAGTGGCCCGCAACAAGGACGCTTTAAAGAAGTCTAGGTATGTGCATGAAAAACGCAAGGGCAGAATGGCCATACCACAGAGTAATAAACTCGTTGACCTTCGTTATTGGATTATACACTGCTAGCCGAACCCGGCAAGTGATACGTGCATGTAGCAGCCGGTTGTACTTAACGCTAAGTAAAAGTAACAGTTATATAGACAGCAGGAATATTTTCCTGATGGATCATCATATTGTAGGCACCTGTGGAAATAAAGAATAATTGTGCAGCCGCAAAAGAATATGGCATAACTAAAGCCAGTGTTCGGTGTTGGCGTGAAGAGAAAGATAGTCTAAAAATGTGTACTATACAAGAAAGGAATTCATATGATTTTACAAAGCACTTTTTAAGCCTGATTTCATTTTTTTTTTTAAGAAAGCAGGGTCGTCTTTGACTCTGAGAAGTATGATATCAATGGACATTGCCAAATAGGATGAACAGGGAATCCTCAAGTGTTGATTATAATTACGGTGTCCTATAGGCTAATATACTGGTTGAATATTATTGAATGCAGTTACATCAGTCTATTTTTAATACCAGAAGAGTCATGGGAGCTTACTATTAGTTTTGCTGCAAACTTTACATCAACTTCCCAGTACCCCTGATATTAAAAAAACACGGCACCTTTGAATTCTGTGGCACTCACTCTGGAAAGTTCTGGTCTACCTATGTGAGGAGATATATAGTACTCAGAATGATAACATTTTTGCACTTTTTCCCTTGATGCACAGTGAGAGCAGTCTCATCACGTAGGTATCAGTACTGTGGTGCTATTTCATTCACCACACAAATTCCTTACAGCATCAGAAACTTCCTGTCATGATTTGTTTACTCTAGTCACAGCACTGGTTTGCTTTGCTTTTAGTTTTTTTTGCAAGGCTCACTGACATAAAGAAATTGTTGGTTGTTACGTTTCTTCCCTTGTCTAGAAATGGAGTAACAATACTTAAAACTACATTTTCACATGTGGTTTGCCCTGATTGTCATAATTCGTCCTTTCCGAGAAAAGGAAAAGCATTCAAGACCTATTCTGATATTACATCCGTGTTAACCCAGATTTTGATATCAAATTTATCAGGTTGTTTATCATATTGTGCTGAGTACATCTGCTTTTGGTTTTAGAAGAAAATAACTGGCCATTGACGCATGTTTGCATCTGGCTTGTAGCTGAGTAGACAATTATCTATAAACTCATTCCACACCACAGAGATTCTTTTCCATATGACCTATGGAGAGGCCGTTTGCAGGTCTTTCAAGTTGATGCCCTTGGGCGACCTGCATATCTGCGAGGATGGGGCCCTTCTTAGGATAAATTAACCATGTTGACGATAGCACACATACTTAGCCCCCAACACAGAGAAAGATATTTCCCAATAAGAAATTCTTGGACCGAAGGCCAGCATGCTAACCACTTAGCCAAGGAGCGAAACACCTCTAAGATAAGCACAAACTTATCATTCTCTAGATGCTCTTTGTTGAATTCAAGTTGAAATGCAGAAATATTTTTGAACTTCTGTCGTGATATTGTCTCAAGAGAAAGATACTCTCCAGACTTTTGACCAAAGAAAAGTGGACAGATAAGAAATGCATCAGAGAGAGAGAATATGACTTCTTCAATGTGACATCATGTTAGCATAATGATTTAATTACAAAAAGAACAATGAAAACTACACGGTAAACACCACAACTGCAGTGTATATCAACATAGGTACATTAATAATAAACCAATATACATTATTTTATAAATTTTACTAACCCGATATTTCTGTATCCTGGGATGCATGGTTTCTACAGTATTATTACACACAGCAACAACATCGTAACTCAGTTTATTTTCAATTAATTAATTAAATTAATTAATGTTATTTGCTTTACATCCCACTAACTACTTTAACGGTTTTCGGAGATGCCGAGGTGCCGGAATTTAGCCCCGTGAGTTCTTTTACGTGCCAGTAAATCTACCGACACGAGGCGGACGTATTTGAGCACCTTCAAATACCACCGGACTGAGCCGGGATCGAACCTGCCAAGTTGTGGTCACAATGCCAGCGCCTCAACCGTCTGAGCCACGCAGCCCGGCAGTTTATTTTCACTAGTGACGTACTTTCACTGTAGGAATTACTACATACCATAGGTGGCATGTACTTTTTAACTCAAACCGATCTTCAGAATCATCGCCTTCTTCAGACCCAGACATCTTCAGCAATGTCTTTCAGTCAACAAAGAAACTCCTTTTCATTATGTCTACAAGTATGGTGAGACATTCTGCTGCTTGTAGTACAGAAATATCAATGCATAGGGGTAGATGTGTTTATTAGGTTGGGACAAACACTTCACTGTTTTCTTCAAGACCTACTTCAGTTGTATAAATGTTTACACAATTCTAACAAAGTATGCTGTTCCATTATTATCCATTATTTTATTCTGTAGTACTGTAAAGACATCAGAACTCTCACACAATTCCAGCACTCATGAAATATTACTGGTCAATACGACTGCTCCAGCTGTTCTAGGCAGGTGGATGATAATTACTACTGTGATTCATCTTTCAGTCTAATGATAATGTGTATATGTGGAACACAAGAAATTCATAAACCGCATGGCAATTGCAAAATTTTGCCACCAGTCAAAATTATTACTGACCATTCCAGCGTTAAGTAAAACACAGAGTTTATCACAAATCATACTTTTAACTTCATCTCAAACATAAGTTTTAATGAATTATGAACATTTGTGCTGTTCTGATTCAACATATACATTATTACATTTTGCCTGTTAAAGAAACAGAGGTCAGATTGGAAAGAGCCTGACACAAGTAAGTGGAAGCAATGCCAGAATCAGCTAGGGGATCCGTGGTCCACCAACCCATGCTCCCAAGATGAAGTACCCTGGGTCCCATTTTAATCAACTCTTAAAAGCAGTGAATACATGGGCATATTCTACTGTAAGAACAGCAACTTATTCAGTAGGAATACATTAATAGTAACAGAAAAAGCAAAACATCACAGAGAACCACAATTTTTTATACAACCTTGTCTATAAAGGGAAGAACAAGAATGTTTCACCCCATTGTTTTGTTTCAGGACACTACTGCAACTTCCTTCCAGATCTAACTGAACAAGTCATTGACATCTCAAGACCTGTACTATCAATATATATCTTCTTCTAATCAAATCTTTCTTCTTATTCCTCTGTTTTGGCCATTACTACACTCAACCCAGTAACCTTCTCAGTGTGTGTGGTTTTCTTATCAGTAGGATCAGTGAAGCTTGAAGGAAATGTCTATACCAAAGACCATGAACCGCTGCTGTTAACGTGTGCTATTCTTCTTGGACAAGTTCTGACATACAAGCAACACAGGAGATTGTGATGTCGGAATATAACCGACATAATAGTGCAAAGGGTTAATTGTTTCATTTCTGTGCAGTCCTCTGGACATGCAAGGACAGGCTTTGGATATATCTTCCCCTTGTAGTTTGACAGGTAAGACTAAATAATATATTGCTATTTCAAATATACAAGCACTTAAAGGAGTACATTTCATATTAAATTTGTCTTACCTTAGAACCATCACTGCAATAGCCTTGCAAGAATTTGGAACATATCGCTGCTTTTGAACTAACTTTTACATGCAGATATGGACAGCTATCCCGGACGCATATGCCTTCCAGAAAGTATTTGCATGTTGGCATTTTTTCTGGCACAACACTGTGAGACAGTAGACACCCTGTAATCTGGCACTGTCCTTGTAAAAACCTGCAGACATTATTACACATCAAACAGTAAAAGAAATAACTAGAAAGTATAACACGAGTTAAATATCATCCTCATAAAATAATGTGTAATTACACAAATATTAATTGGTTTATGGGTTTTCAGTTATTTATTCTCAGTTAGGCAACAACTTAAAGACAACTGAAACCTACAATCTAAAAATAAAATTCACATGAAGCGTGAAATAATTAAAGCTCTTGTTGCAAATTATCTACCAAACCAGAAAACCTACCATTACCAAAAATGTAATCTGAAAACGGGGAATAAGAAAATCATCGCTGGATAACCACTTACAGACTCGGCAACTTGTATCTTCTTCAGTCACCAGCCTGTAGTTAGGTTCCCATAAGGAGGTGTCTTGAGACAGTCCTCCTGAAATCAAGTTGTTTGTTTCTTACCTAGTAAGTGTTGAATGCACAGTAATGTAAAGTAGATGATCTAGTTTGTTAATGTAATATTTGCAGGACTAGCAATGAGAGTCTCACGTTTCATGGCAGATATTACAGAGTAATTCCAGTAATCTAGTGCAATGAAGAAAAGTAATGATCAAGGAAGCATTCTATATGAATAATGGGAGATCAGACAGATCATCAAAACTCTGTGTTATCAGTCGCACTTTGTGGATTGTAAGGACCAGAAGAAATACAAAGATGGAGAAATAGTTGACTATGTCACAATAAGTAACAATATGCACCTCTCCCACAGGATTGCATCAGCTTTTGTCAACTTCCTTATAGATTACAACAGCTTAGGGTTTCACAGGCAGTGCCTTGATGAATATGGAAGAAATTATTTACCAGGCTTGTAGGTTTGAAGAAATTAATGACTTCAATTCCTAAATTATAGATAATTGCTCAGCTAGAAATAAGGCTCTATCATCATAATTTCTTTGTGTCAGCAAGCCGGGTGCGGTTGTCTACGAGCATCTTCCAGTTTGTCCTGTCCATTCACAGATGTTGTTCATATTTGTGATGCCAGTTTATATCTCTAATTTCAAGGTCCTTGAAAATCTGCTTTTTCCAAACAGCGTAGGGTCTTCCTACTGGTCTCTTCCTAGGCACACTGTGGTCAAAGTATGCTCAAGGAGTCCAGTGGGAAGCTGTTCTTTGCATGTGATCATACTACTGCAAGGCTCTACCAACACCCACAATTTACAATTTATGATCAGGTTAACAAGGATAGCAGGTAGCCCTTGATTGAGGCAGCTCCTCTCAGGGAGTGGAGACCCTGCCCACCCTTAGTTGAGGCCTGGCATTGCTTCCACTTCTATGTGCCACGTTCCTCACTTTCATTTATCCTATCTGACCTCCCTTGGTCATCTATCAACTCTTGTTCTATTTCCGACCCCAACAGTATTAGGACTGTGAGGCCTAGGGAGTCCTTCCTTTCCATGATCTTCATGGCCCTTGCCTTTCTTTTGCCGGTACCTTCATTTTTCGAAGTGTTGGACCCCTTCCATTTTCCCTCTGATTATTGTCAATACAAATAGTTGTCCCTTTGTACATCCTCGTAAAACAATAATCACCACCACCACCACCATCTAAAAGGAGTTGGCATCATACTGGGTACACAAGAAAATAATGCAGTTAAGGCCTTTTCTGTTGTAAGACAGAGTTTTATTGATCAAGTTTAACTCAAAACCTTTTGATATACAGATCAACCACATGTGTACTCCCACATGCAATGGGACCGATGATGATATCAACAAATTTTGTGGAGATACTGAAGAAACCCTAAAAATAACAAAACATTACAAAATAACCATACTAATGGGAGATTTCAATACAAAAGTGGGAAAATGTGTATGTGAGCACATAATTGGCAATTATGGCTTGTGTGAGAGAAATGCTTGCAGGGACAGGTTTGTTAAATTTTGTCAACAGAAGAGCTTTGTCGTGACAAATACTTTCTATAAGTTACCAGCACAGAGATTGTATACCTGGAAATCAAACGCTGAAACAGAGTCAAAGATTATGAGGAATCAGACTGATTACATCCACATTAAAAAGAGATTCAGAAACTGCATTAAAGCAGTGAAGACTTATCCTGGTGCTAATGTTTCATGATATTATAACTAGAGGGTGGATCCATATGTACTAAAAACAGCAAAATATGCATGAAACTATGCACTAAAAACAGCAATATATGCACTGTTCCATACTCTGCAAAATATTTGTTTTTCCTCTAAGGCTGGTTCTCCAAATATAAACTGCTGAAGCAAAATACTTTTAGCTGCTTTTATTTTTTATTTTTGGCATGATTTCTAGTGGTTACTGGACTTCATACAATAAAGAAATGAAAGTATAGGTCATAGATCCAACATAGCGGTGGCAATAGCTCGCAATACACCAAACAGGCTTGCCAACATCGGCGCATTATCCACAGATACTGAATAACATGAAAGATGAATGGTAAAGATAGGTTAGAGATAAAATATTGGTTTCGACTGGTTAGGTCCTACTAGTGACAAGACTATAGAAAAGAAACGGGTGGCATTATTTAGTTTCAGGCTGTTTCTGTAATTCCTCTATATAAGTAAGAATACTTCTGGGGTGGGTAGGTTGGTCCCTACCAAGTATCGAGGAAGGATCTCTCCTCTCTGCTACTTCAGGTTTCGTAAAACATTATTTTTCTATGATTCCAAAATCTGAACCGAATACCAAAATGTGACCAAAAATAATTACACATTGTCAAGCTCTTTATATATGTAGGCCTATATACATACACAAAGGATTATTTTAAAAACAAAAGAACCAACCTCCTTTATTAACAGGCTGTCATGAATAACAAGGTAATATGGATCGCATGTGATGGAGATTTTACAAAGAAATAAACACAGAAATTACATCATTTTCAATATTCTTATCAATAACGACATTATGTGCTAAATAATACCAATTCCAGTTAACTCATTCCTGGTTGCCAGCGTTTCGCCCCCATGTGCTAGGCTGGACTCGTCAGTTGGTACCTAGCACACCTACCAATACGCTGGCCAGTGCATACCGTGGAGGCCACTGCGTAGGCTAATTGTTGCCACCGGCAGTGCCAATGCACTATGAGAGATTTTGTCTCATTACCAAAATTAATGCCTGCTTGGTCATCAGATGATATAGACGTTGATTCACATAGGGAATCTGAAATATTTGTTCCGCCATCAGGCATTAATTTTGGTAATGAGACAAAGTCTCTCATAGTGCATTGGCACTGCCGGTGGCAACAATTAGCCCACACAGTGGCCTCCATGGTATGCACTGGCCAGCGTATTGCTAGGTGTGCTAGGTACCAACTGACGAGCCCAGCCTAGCACACGGGGGAGAAACGCTGGCAACCAGGAATGAGTTAGCTGGAAGATTTATAATGTCCAATAACGGACCATATATATTGGTATTATAAATTTACTCATTCGGAACAAATATTTCAGATTTCCTATGGAAATCAACATCTATATCATTTATGTGCTGAATACGTGGTGCCTCAGGAGCCCAATGGAACCTTGAAGGGCTATCATAACTATTTCGTGAATGCCCTCCATGGGTAGTTGGAAACACTTCCATGTAAATACAAAGTATGTTACAAGTGTTTATTTATATATCCACCTATTCAATACAAAGAGATCTTTTTAGAAATTAAATATTATTATAAAATGTTAAGGGACATGTTTCGCCCATATTAAGGGCATCATCAGCCTCAAATCCAAACCTGTATGGTGAAAAATCAGGATCCTAATTGCTCTTACAAGCCATAAAAAGATGATATGATTATAGGTGTCAGTCTAAACATACAAAATAATAGAATGTCCTTGGCTAAAATTGCAGTATCAAGCTGCATTTCATAAGTTCACATGAATATACTTTCCGGAGTGTTGAAAAACTTGTTGGGGTAGGGCAGTAAACAGCTGTCTTTATAATGAAACAGAAATGTGCCTCCTTGAAGATGATAAGAAAAAGCAAAGCTGATACACTGTTACAGATGTCAATATCGTATGTTGTGCTAAGACAACAGATCTCTTAAATGGCTGTTCAGCTGCCTATAGTTTATTTAACTGGCTGAAGGAGTGAAAGTCGAATGTGTTATGATAAGCTAACAGTCTTCCTTACGTAATTGTGGGAGCAAGGAAAAAGCATTCGGTTGTCTATAGATGTATTTATCTTATTTGAAGGACGAAAGTCGAAGGTTTATCGACGTTGATAGAGCTCTTTGGTGTGAAGTCTGTAACAAGAGGAGAGTGAATGATTAGGAAGGTATTTTTGAAGAGAATGTGGGTTTAAAAAAAAAGGTAAAACATGGAAAATGTATAAAAACACTTACCCTTTCGTCTGTGAAGATGTAAATCAGTTATGGAAAGGTTAGTTGAAGAAAAATAACGTTATTTGTAGGTTCATTTATTTCTTTGACTGTTAATGCAGTTGCTATGGTAGCGTTGAATGACTGACACTTGTACTTCTGGTATTGTATCAATGTGAGATTGGCGGAGGAGGGTGTGGTTGAGGGGAAGGGGTAGGCGGAGCGTTAAATTTATGTGTTGTTGGTTGCGAGAGATTTACATGGTCGGACAGGGAGGGAGTCGTGTTGGGTTGAGGGAGAATTGTGGGGGCGGGCATGAAGGGAGTCAAGTTAGTTAAAGCAGTGGAGGTTCTAGAAGATGTTAACTTAAGATTTTTAAGAATGTAGTTATGTTTTGAATTTAGAGTTCGCAATAATTTGGGTAAACTTTCGTATAATGGATTCTTGACTTCAATTAAATCATTGAGGTTTAGATTTTTGTTGTAGTGTTGGTCCAAAAATATATAGATGGTTTCAAGTTCATTCATCAACTTTCCTTTGTCTACTCTTTTAATAATTGTGAGGTCTCTTTCTATTGTTGTGAAGTGATGCCCTGTTTCTTTCATATGTGAGCTCATTGCTGAAAATTTATTGTGCTTAATGGCATTATAGTGTTCTAAGTACCTAGTTTGAAAACTCCGGCCTGTTTGACCAATATAAGAGGTGTTGCATTGCGTGCGCGTGAGCCTGTATATGCCTGATCCTGAGTAAATGTTCTTGCTTGAATTGACTGTGTTGTGATTAAAAAATAATTTTTGGTTAGTGTTTGTTGTTCTAAAAGCTATACTGGTATTTTTGTTTTTTATTGGGTTCAAGATCTGGTGAACGTTTGGATTGTTGTAGATGAAGGTAACGAATTTGGATTTTTTGGGTTTGTCAGGGATGAGGTTTGTTGTTAATTTGAATTTGACCTTATTTATTAAACAGTTAATCATTTCAGGTTTATATCCATTGATTTTTGCTAAATCCATGTGTCGGCGAAGTGTCGAGGTACGGTGTAACGTGCTCCAACGATTAGTTCTATTACTTCAGTCCCTTGAAGATTGTATTTTGACTTGTAATAGGGAAATGTGGGTTTGTAGATCTGTTGTTTCTATAGGTTTACCTTTTCTGATTGGCCTTTGTGGTATTCAAAACCATACAGTTGGATTTATGATGAAGCCTTTTGGGCTGTGTTCTCTGAAGGCCATCATGTCGATACGATGAGAACTGCCGTTCATAGCCAATCCGTGAACTTTGTGAACATTAAAGGCCTTCTTCCTCAGTTCTTTGGCTATCAACGATCTAATTTGATGGTGTTGAGTATTTCCGCAGAAGTTCTCCATGTTTGCAGGATCCCAGGACATGAGCGCACTGCAGAAATGTTTGTCATAATTTTTATTGCCTCTCGCCACTCTATATCAGACAGGCCGATATGATTTCTGACCCTAGAATTTGCTGGAGTATACTCTTTGTATAGTTCTGCTCCAAGATCTTTCAGTTAGTGAATACCAAGAGGAGAATTCATGATCTCTTAATTCTTGTCAAATTTTTTAGTATGGTACAGACTGTTCTGGACATTTAAGGTTTTTTGAGCATCGATTTCTGAAATGTTGAGAAGTTTCAAACATTCCTTACTTTTTGTATGGGAATCTTGAGGTGTGAGCAAACGGATTATCGTATGTTACACCATTTATCAAGCGCTGTCGACTGTCAACAACAATGCACTGTGAAGGCTTCCGGTGGTGAACAGAATTTTTATACATTCCTTTCTTTGCATTGTTATACCAATGTGAATATCAATATACAATACTGTATGTTGTTTTATGCAAAATAATAATAATAAAAATTGCAATTATACATTTATATGCACGTATGTAAATGCGCGTATTCCGTATATATGCATTTGTTGTTGTTGTTTGTCTTTTTTTTAAGAGGCCTAACATCTAAGGTCATCAATATATGCATTTACATACACTATAAAACTGCCATTTGATTTCGAATGGTATATTTATATGCATATATGTAAAGTATATGTGCGTATTCCGTATATATGCATTTGTTGTTGTTTAAAGGGGCCTAACACTAAGGTCATCGATATATGCATTTATATGCACTATAAAACTTTTCTATTTGATTTCGAATGGTATGAATTGCATTTATTTCTTATGGGCATATTATATCTTAAAATAAACAAAACAGGGTCATATGCCAAAATCTGTCCTCCAATAATAACCCACTGGCCGCTAAAATTAAGCTGATCGGGCAAGTTGGCCATGAGGTTAGGAGCGCGCAGCTGTGAGCTCGCATCCGGGAGATAGTGGGTTCGAACCCCACTGTCGGCAGCCCTGAAGATAGTTTTCTGTGGTTTCCCATCTTCACACCACTCAAATGATGAGGCTGTACCTTTATTAAGGTCACGACCGCTTCCTTCCCATTCCCGTCCCATCGTCGCCAAGAGACCTATCTGTGTCGGTGCGACGTTAAGCAACTAGAGTCCTGAACTACATACTGCACAACTCAACGATACAAACATTAACACATTGACGACCGGCCCCAGAGATCTCCGCAGTACTGCAACCAGTGGTTGCCGATGGGCCCTGGAGATCTCTGTTCTTACACACAAGCATCGTTTGTATCTTGTTGTACTATCTGTTGGTTACAGTGTAATTTTAACTACTTTCAATCATGTCATGGAGTAGAGGGATCGTAGATTTTAGTGTCTACGTATTTGTTTTAATTGTAGAGTCTTTGTAGCCATGGAAACTTCGTATAAACTCGAGAATCATTGTACAAGATGGTGCACTCAAGGTAACGAGGCTTGTATGACAACAAAATATTTCACGATTTATATGCAGATTCATTATCTGATGTGCCTAGTGAAGTAGAGAGTGTAAATAGTGATAATGGTAGTGATAGTGGAAGCGATTTTGGGCAGTTGACATCGCCTAATCGCCAGAAACGTCTGCACGTTTTGGTGAGTGAGAGTGATTCCAGTGATGAGGAGGTAGAAGTGTGTTTACTTGGATTGGATACTAGCAGTGGCTATACAAAGGACAATCCTGATATAAATTTGGAACATTTGTTCCCGATGATCCTTATAGTATTTCAGAGGTTGTAAATTGGTTTTTTGGTGACGAGTTATTCAATATTTTTGTAACCCAATCTAACTTAATACCATAGTCAGAATGCGCATAAGTATAAAACATCCCCCAAGACACTAAAGTGGGCCGACGTTTCTGTCATTGAAACAGTTTTTGACAGTAATAATTTTGAAGGGACAGGTAAAGAAAAACACTATGAGGGATTATTGGTGTACAGACCCTTTGACTAAGACTCCTATTTTCAGATAGCTGATGAGCAGTAATCGTTGGGAGCAGATATGGAATGAATGGCATTTTTCTGATAATTCAGTACAGGATGATCCAGCAGACAGGCTTCATAAGATCAGACCTGTTCTCCAACATTTTGTGGATCGATTTCAGACCTTATACAAACCCAACCAGGAAATATAACTTGATGAGGCCATGATTCTGTGGAGAGGTCGTCTAAGATTTAGGACCTATAATCCTGGAAAATCCGTAAAAATATAGCCTACTAGTACAGATGGTGTGTGAGGCCACTACAGGTTATATTTGTAATATGGAAATATATAGTGGGGAAGAAACTTTTTTCTGTGTCGGCACCACACTTACACCTATGGCATCGTGTCTACCAGGTCAACTATTATAACAGTGTGGTAACTGTAGATAATTTGCTTGCAAGGAAGACAAAGGTTTGTGGGACTATTAGGGCCAATAGGAGACTTCCACCTGAGTTTTCAGGTGCTGGAAACGGTATGAAGAAGGGGGAACGCATGTATTGCCAGAAGGGAGATGATGTTTTACAACGTTGGAAGGACAAGCGGGTGGTGCAAATGGTTAGCACTGTACATCAAGCGTGTGGAAACTAGAAGAGGTATTGTAAAGAAGCCTGGCTGTATCATTCAGTATAATAAATACATGAAGGGTGTGGAAAAAACAGACCAGTATTTGTCATACTATACAATAGTGAGAAAAACCATCAAGTGGAGCAAGAAAGTAGTTCTCTGGTTGATCAATTGTGTCCTCTTCAATGCATTTATAGTCTACAGAACCCCGAACCCTGGAAATGCCAAATACATACCTGCCAACTTTACAAAACCAAAAATCAGGAGATTTTGATTTTTAAATCAGGAAAAATCAGGAGAAATCAGGAGATACAATTGGTCAAAATTGCTTATTCTACATGTCTTGCGCAACACAGTACTACGATATATTTATAACACTTATTGTCTCAAAGCCCGACTGTTGCTATACGAGGCTACAAGGCTAAAAATTACACATCTCTATTCCCTCACAGGAAGTGCGTGAGTGGGATGATCGGTCTCTGATAAGCCTACCGAAAATAGTATGAACTCATGCTCCAGATGTGTGAATCAGTCATGCACTTAGATGCCATAGATTAATATATTGCATCAAGCACCCGCGCAATTATGCGAAGCGTAATGCTATTTGGATCAAATAACTAGCTGATGTACCCGTGCTTCACTACGGAATTCTCAGAAAGACTGTCCTTATAGTTTTCCCAACTGAAGTCAACATCTCATTACAACGACGCCAGTATGAATGTCGTGATTAAAAGCAATGATTTCATACGAAATATTCGATAAAATGAAAACAGCACATTTTCTCACTTTTAGCGAAAGGTACTACAGTGTCAATCTAACAGTTCAAAGTTTCAGAGCTAGAATGACCAGGCTGCAGACAGTCGCAAACACTCTTGTGTAATTATTCTGTTTAAGTGTGCACACTGCTCATTCAAATCACTACCTCCGAGTAGGGATCGAATAGCTGGAATACTATGATGATCCAGTGTGTAAAATACCAGTAGTATGAGAAAATTTATGAACCAGAAGAATGGCATGCTAAAGAAGAGAGATCTAACTCCCCACTCCCCAGCTTCTTCCCGCCAGTATTCAGGCAGGCTGTTATACTTGAAACCCAGCAGTAATCCCGTCTATCGTAGATAAACGGCAGCAGAATACACAAAGCACATCACAACAAACAATGGTCAATGTAATGCTATTGTTGATCAATTTTATGAGCTTTCTATATTGGAGGCCTTCACATTTAGTTTTCTTCTGAATCTGTGATATTAGAGCATCTAATGTAAAGTGAGTCGTCCTTTCTTTCATGACTCCCACTTGTGGTATTATTCAAGCGATCGTTCCTTCATGACTCTTCATTATTATAATCTTCAAAATTTAATCACCATCACCACCAATATTATTGTAGTCAGAACAGTAAAACTGAATAAGCAAATTATCACAAAAATAATTTATTCTATTATTACCACCTATTCAATACAAGCCACGTGCTTCGTGGATGAAATCTACATAATACTATATACACTTCTCAGGGACATGTTTCGCCCCTTGTTAACGGCATCATCAGCCTGTAGGTAACCTTAAGGTCAAATGTCTGAAACATTATCTATCCATATATGGATTACAATGAAAAGTATGTTACACATTAATCCATGTATGAATAGATAATGTTTCAGACATATGAACTTAAGGTTACCTAAAGGTTGATGATGCCCTTAACAAGGGGCAAAAAATGTCCCTGAGAAGTGTAAGCTATACGAATCAATCATGAGAAGTGTCTCTTGCAAAACTGAATAAGACAAATAATCGGAAATTGCATTCTCTGTAACTTTTGTTATGTAGTATTTTTCAATATGACCACTAAGATAGGTAATTTAAAAAAAAAAAATTGGCACCTTCCCCTAAACTACCATTTCGAACAGAGTGAATAAAATTATTTATAGCATAGACTGTAGTTCCTTATTCCCTGACTTTACATACAATTCTGTTCACCCATTTTCTCGTACATCGGCGCTGATATGGACTTAGCAAATAATAATAATAATAATAATAATAATAATAATAATAATAATAATAATAATAATAATAATAATAATAATAATAATAATAATAATAATAATAATAAATCTAAATTCATGAATATCTCTGTTATCACAGCCGGTACGGTAAAAATGTATAAGACATAAATGATAGGAAATTTAATAATATATAACTTTAGTTATGTAGTATTTATCATTGTTGTTGTAGTTTGAGTCATCAGTCCACAGACTGGTTTGATGCAGCTCTCCATGCCACCCTATCCTGTGCTAACCTTTTCATTTCTACGTAACTATTGCATCCTACATCTGCTCTAATCTGTTTGTCATATTCATACCTTGGTCTACCCCTACCGTTCTTGCCACCTACACTTCCTTCAAAAACCAACTGAACAAGTCCTGGGTGTCTTAAGATGTGTCCTATCATTCTATCTCTTCTTCTCGTCAAATTTAGCCAAATCGATCTCCTCTCACCAATTCGATTCAGTATCTCTTCATTCGTGATTCGATCTATCCATCTCACCTTCAGCATTCTTCTGTAACACCACATTTCAAAAGCTTCTATTCTCTTTCTTTCTGAGCTAGTTATCGTCCATGTTTCACTTCCATACAATGCCACGCCCCACACAAAAGTCTTCAAAAACATCTTTCTAATTCCGATATCAATGTTTGAAGTGAGCAAATTTCTTTTCTTAAGAAAGCTCTTCCTTGCTTGTGCTAGTCTGCATTTTATGTCCTCCTTACTTCTGCCATCGTTGGTTATTTTACTACCCAAGTAACAATATTCATCTACTTCCTTTAAGACTTCGTTTCCTAATCTAATATTTCCTACATCACCTGCCTTCGTTCGACTGCACTCCATTACTTTTGTTTTGGACTTATTTATTTTCATCTTGAACTCCTTACCTAAGACTTCATCCATACCATTCAGCAACTTCTCGAGATCTTCTGCAGTCTCAGATAAAATAACAATATCATCGGCAAATCTCAAGGTTTTGATTTCCTCTCCTTGGACTGTGATTCCCATTCCAAATTCCTCTTTGATTTCCTTTACTGCATTTTCTATGTAAACATTGAAAAGGAGAGGGGACAAACTGCAGCCTTGCCTCACTCCTTTCTGGATTGCTGTTTCTTTTTGAAAGCCCTCGATTCTTATCACTGCAGACTGATTTTTATACAGGTTGTAGATAATTCTTCGTTCTCGGTATCTGATCCCTATCATCTTCAGAATCATAAATAGCCTGGTCCAATCAACATCATCGAATGCCTTTTCTAGATCTACGAATGCCATGTACGTGGGCTTGTCCTTCTTGATTCGATCCTCTAAGATCAGACGTAAAGTCAGGATTGCTTCACGTGTTCCTACATTTCTTCTGAAGCCAAATTGATCTTCCCCCAACTCAGCTTCAACTTGTTTTTCCATTCTTCTGTAAATAATACGTGTTAAAATTTTGCAGGCATGAGATACTAAACTAATAGTGCGGTAGTTTTCACACCTGTCAGCACCGGCTTTCTTGGGAATAGGTATAACAACATTCTGCCGAAAATCGGATGGGACTTCTCCTGTCTCATACATCTTGCACACTAAATGAAATAACCTTACCATGCTGGTTTCTCCTAAGGCAGTCAGTAATTCAGAGGGAATATCATCAATTCCAGGTGCCTTGTTCCTATTTAGGTCACTCACAGCTCTGTCAAACTCTGACCTCAAAATTGAGTCTCCCATTTCATCAGCATCAACAGCCTCTTCATGTTCCAGAACGAAATTATCTACATCGTTACCTTGATACAACTGTTGGATATGCTCCTGCCATCTTTCTGCTTTGTCTTCTTTCCCTAGAAGTGGCTTTCCATCTGAGCTCTTAATATTCATGCACCTAGATTTCCTTTCTCCAAAGGTTTCCTTGATTTTCCTGTATGCAGCATCTACCTTTCCCAGGACCATACAGCCTTCGACATCCTTGCACTTCTCCTTCAGCCATTCTTCCTTAGCTACCTTGCACTTTCTATCCACTTCATTCTTTAATCGCCTGTATTCTTTTCTGCCCTCTTCATTTCTAGCATTCTTGTATTTTCGTCGTTCATCAATCAGATCTAGTATCTCCTGAGTTATCCACTGATTCTTAGTTGATCTTTTCTTCCTTCCTAACATTTCTTCAGCAGCCCTACTGACTTCATTTTTCATGACTCTCCACTCTTCCTCTACTGTGTTTCCTTCGGCCTTTTCATTTAGTCCTTGTGCAACATGTTCCTTGAAACGATCCATCAAACTCTTTTCTTTCAACTTGTCTAGATCCCATCTTTTTGCATTCTTTCCTTTCTTCAATTTCTTCAACTTCAGATGGCATTTCATGACCAACAAGTTGTGGTCAGAGTATACCAACTACATCTAACTTTAGCCTATCCATCTCCCTTTTCAGATTCTCTAACCTACCACAACGATTCAAACTTCTAACATTCCACGCTCCGACTCGCAGAATGTCAGTATCCATCTTCCTGATGTTCGCCCCCTCTCGTGTAGTCCCCACCCGGAGATCCGAATGGGGGACTAGTTTACCTCCGGAATATTTTACCCGGGAGGAAGCCATCATCAGTACATCTTTCATACAGAGAGAGCTGCATGTCCTCGGGAGGTGGTTACGGCTGTAGTTTCCCGTTGCTTTCAGCCGTGTAGCAGTATCAACACAGCTAAGCCATGTTGAGTATTATTACAAGGCCGTATCAGTCAATCATCTAGACTGCCGCCCTTGCAACTACCGAAAGGCTGCTACCCCCCTTTCGATGAACCATTCGTTAGTCTGGTCTCTCAACAGATACATCATTTATCATTAGGGCCAATAATAACAAATATTTGAGAATTAAATTTTAGGCCTTCCCCTAAACTACCATTTCACTCAGCGCGAATAACATTATTTATGGCCTAGATTGTAGCAACTTATTCCCCGACGTTATATACCGATTTTCATTAAATTCTCTTCAGCCGTTTTCACGTACAGACAGACAGACAGACAGACAGACAGACAGACAGACAGACAGACAGACAGACAGACAGACAGAAATTACGGAAAATTAAAAGTTATTTCTCCTTGTTAATATGGCCACGACCGGTACGGAAATATCATTCTTTTTAAATTCTGAGCAATGTACAGACAAAACATTTTATTTATATTGAGATAAATTAAAATTAGTCAGAATTGTCTCCAAATGGCTTCTAAAATCTCTAGAAAAGTCACCCGTCGTTATCATTGAAATTATGTCACTATATTACTAAGAAAGCGACTAGTCTCTAGAATCGACCAAAGAGGATGGAATCGACTAGACTGACGTGAACGAACACGAACATAGCACGCGAGAACGAGAGATTGACAATCGATATGCGCGTCGCGATATACAGGTTTCAATAAACATCGCACATTCGCGCACATTTCTCGCATTAATAAACTTCGATATTTCGTTTGAAAGCGGCCATTGAGCGAAGGACTTCCGGCCACTGACGTAAAAAAGCTGAAATGGAGGGATTTGAAAACAAATGTTTGAAGTTCACCAAAAAATCGGGAGAAAAGATAGAATATTCGGGAGGCGGGAAAAACTGTCGAAAATCGGGAGTCTCCCGCCTGAATCGGGAAAGTTGGCAGGTATGCAAATATAAGTCATTCCTACTGGAGACAGCCAGATACTGGGCATCAACACAGCAGCCAGATGTTCAAGAGGATGAAGATGGAGAAGAGCAAGAAGATCCCAGGAAAACACCCACATCTTGAACACTGAAGCTGGACCATCTTGGAAGACTATCAGGGGATATGAAGAAACGAAGTGGAAGCTATAGTAGGGTCAGGAAACAAGAAATATCCTTCAAAGCCATGCAAAGTCTGCAGTGCACACAAGATGAGAAAGGAAACCCGTTACATCTGCTTATTCTGCAAGGTACCTCTTCATAAAGGAGTGTGCTTCGAGAGGTATCATATATCACAGAACTACTAGACCCTCTGGTGAGTAGGATTTCAAAGGTTCATCTCGATATGACTAATAGAACAGAACTTATGACTGTTTTAGTAAATCAGTGCATTCTAGTAGTTACATTCTGAAATCATCCGGTCCACAGGGGGGAGTGGCTGAGTCACCTGCCCGATTGCCAATGCGTTAAGAAAATAATACTGAAAGACCTGAGCGAACAGCTAACTGACCAGAATTAAATGCTGAAGGACATCAAAAACCAGTTGGAGTCAATTCAAAACAAATGTGCTGGATATAGAAAATCGTCATCTGATACAAGAGAAGCGAATTTTTAAAAAACTCACCACCATATAGATGACGACAAAATCCTTGAAGCTGCTTAAAAAACAAAAAAAGTGGAAAAGTATACAAAACTCCAGATCAGGGCAAAAACCAAACAGATAAATAGCCAATGTAAGGAAATAGAATAATATGAATCTAAGCATGACACTTTTCACATGCACAAAAAGGTTAACACACCGAGGTCGAAGGCTGTATGCTGTATGGGACTTTTGTCCCTAATTGTAGAGAACAGTGCCCGTATGATGCATGCTGTCTGGTTCTCATACTTGTTACGAAACAAACTTGCTATGTGCGTTGATCAGCACTGCAGAGTAAGATTTGGTTCATATAGTTCTTAAAAAAAAAAAAAAAAAATATATATATATATACACACTACAACTCTACGCTTCATTTACTTCTTCCTTTAAATTTATAACTGTTAGGTTCTTCAGTCTGCCAAAACTAATTCTTATGAATAAATAAATTTAGAAACTATCTGAAAAGGGAAACATATAACAGAATTATACCCGACAAAGAAACTACTATTTTTAATTAAGTAGTTTCTTTCTTTAGCCTAGTATAGGTGGACTATTCGTAATAACGACGATGATGATGATGATGATGATGACTGTTGTTTAAAGGGGCCTAACATCGAGGTCATCGGCCCCTAAAGGTACAAAATGAGATGAAATGGAATGACAAATTAAAAGTCCAAAATTCTCCACTGACCAACGTGAGGACGAACTATGAATGGATGGACATGAATGTAAAACAATGAGTGGATGTGACCCGCAATGCCTTACATTCATAGAAACTGACGTAAAACAATAGGATTACTGACCAAGGGACTGCTGCTAAAGCATAACACTGAATCGATGATGCTTGCAGTCTAAAGGGGGTCCAAAATCCAAGTTATCGGTACCTCATAACAGTACTTATCGCTAGGAAAGTAGAACCATGGTATTTGTCATGTTCCGGTACAAATCAAAGTAGCAGAGACTCGCGGTATTCCACAAATTATGGTACTACTCACAGGTTATGAAATGCAACCTATGGCTTTTCTCACTTTGCGGTGCCATTTACAGGCAACGCAAACCTAGGGTGTTCATCACATAAGAGTACTAACCACAGGGACCTGCACTATCCCGTGGTGTTCCTCATATAGTGGGTACTAATCATAGGCAAGGCAGAACCATGGTAGCTATCATCCCATGGTCTTGCTCATATGGTGGTACTAATCACAGGTACTGCAAAAGCCGACCGCATGGTGCTCCAGTGTGCTACTAATCACAAACCTAGTTGGTACCTAATATAGTGGTACTAGGCGCAGGTAAAAGCGACCCATGATGTTCTCCACGTGGTGGTACTAATCACAAGTAGTTTCATGGTTCCAAGACAATCATCGCTTGGTCGTCACTTTTAGTCGCCTCTTACGACAGGCGGGGGATACCGTGGGTGTATTCTTCGTCTGTGTCCCCCACCCACAGGGGGATTCGTAATAACGTCCAATAAAGTAAAGTCCTATAATACCATAATGATGCCCTGAAGAAAATACTGTGCATTGTAAACATGGCATATTATTGGCAAATGGTGTTAATTACCATTGAAATCTACAATTATTAAACAGTTATTTATCCTAGTAAAACTTTCCTATTGGGTTGGCAACAGAGATGTTAGAAATCCAACATGGCATGGTGCACACGACGTCAAAGTACGATGCACAAGTCTTGCCAACATCAGTGTGAAAAGACCATTAGTCTGGTTTGATTAAGTCTAGTGAGTGACAAGACCCTTGGTCTGCTTTGGCTTAGGTTAGGTCCCAAACGTGCAAAACCAGCAAAGGTTGGCTGCAGTATTCCCATGGGACAGCAGCGCATTCTGTGTTTGAGAGTGGACAACACTTTGCGTTTTCCTTATTTTCACAGAATGTGGCAGACATGATGTGAGCTCCATTGGAGACAATAGCAGACTGCTCTTCTTCACAGCCAGCCGATAGCAACACAGAAAATGGTTGCATTTTGAACATTTACATAGTCCTGTGCCCGTTCGCACGTCCACGACAGATTACAAAATGGCGCCGACTGAAGGTATGGGCCATGTAATCTATTGCAAGCAAGGAATAGTCACCTGTTGTGATGTTATAGAGGGCCATATACGTCATGGAATGGTCAAGTATTCGGGTAAAACGGACAGTGGACGGTCTACAGTATTGTTTTCAAAAAAATAGAAAAAACTTGATTATTAAAAAAACTTCATCTTGAATTTTCACAACGTAGAGAGCGGACGCAATTACCGTCAGCGGAATAATTCTTTTAGGAGAAGCAAAGGATCACGCATAAGAAAAGAAGTATTTTCCAACGGTTGAATAAGAATAAAGAATAAGTTTTCGTCAAGATTCAAAAGCAGTTCAGACAGAAAATAGACGTACTGAATTCATTATCTTACGAAATTGCGGATACGTCGGAGAGCTACGAAGAAAAATAAAAAGAAATAAAATTAAGGATTAGAGACGTCAGAGAAGAATAGTAAAATGGCTGTATACTGCAATATAATCTTCAACTTTGAGACTGACAAGAAGATGATGAAGATGATGTGCTAAATACACATGATGGACCAACCTGGGAACAATTCATCTTACCATACGACCAGTCAATGACGAGGAAGGCGACGGGTAACCATCCGACCGAGCCATGACGAGGCAAGGCAACGGGAATCCAGATAGTACTTCCAGAACGAAGGAGCGGATGATGTACCATTTGTTCAACCCGTGACCGAACCGAAGACCCAACTACATCCATTTGGGAACCGAACAGCTGAACCAGGGACAACCATGAGCGAGCTAAGTCATTCACAATATTTTATCGCATAATTTTTGGTTTGCCTACACATGTACCTTAGGTATGTGCCGATGGGCTAATTGTAGACCGATAAATATGGCAATGCAAGTGAGGATTACCAACGACGTGTGAGATAATTAAGTTCGTAGTTACATGATTTAGTAATATAGCAATAGTTTATGCTATATCGACCAGAATACTTGTATGAAGCGTGAGGTTTGAAAGAGAAGTGTGAAACAGCTGATTTTAATGACATACCGGGAGATTATGGAGATTTCATAGAAGTAATGTTTAAAGTTGACGTCACGAGTGGTTGTGCGCGGTGTAGAAAGAAACAAATGGAATTACGCATTGTTTGGTTCATAGAAAGGGCATTGAACTCATCCGTAGGTTATGAGAAGCAGCGACTTGTAAATGTTATTAAGAAACAGTGTGGTATTTTGACGTAGTCGTGAAGTTGGGAACGCGATAAATTATTATGGAGGCTACGGTGTTAATATTAGATGGATGTTGTAATAAGGATATGATTATGGTAATTGGATGAAAGATTCGAGTTATATATAGTGATATGAGAAGTTTCTCACGATGCAGGACCAACGAATACTTGCAAGTTAAGTTATGCCACACTACAAGTTTATTTTATGATTTGTTTACGTAAGATTGCCCACACCGCTGGAGCTACACAAGCCAAGGTATGAACTGGGTTTACTATTATAGATGTATGCTCGTGACGTAATCGTATGTCAGTGTAGATGATTTATAATGAACATCAGAATACTACGATACTTTGAATAGCTGTAGTTAACCAGATGCATTACGACACCGATGTTTATGAGATTATGTTTCTAAACCTCGCGGCATAGCGCTTCCATACTAATTGCGAGAGAGAAAAGTAGCTTGCATTGTAGTTGAATGTTATTGGAATATAACTAAAAAAAGGGACATTGAACCTAAAAGGACATGTGTATGACAGCCAAAGATTATGTTGAAAATTAGTTAGATAGCTCGATCGATTAATATTCTCCGTTTGAACGTACATTTCTGTAACGAACTTCAGCTAGGGAAAAGGATAGAGTAGGAGCCGTATTTACCAGGCACTAGGAAAGAATGCCTTAGTTCGTAAGTAGTTATCCACGCACAACGAGATCGTTGCAACAAAATCATGACTTCGGATTTTACTCAGAATTATCTTGATTTACTCAAATCTATTTTCGATTTCCTTTGATTTATTCAGGTTTATTTACATGTATTCAAATTTAGTCAGACTTAACTTATTAGTGTATTCGAGATGCATTTCGGCTGGATATTGTGTCCAAGTGAGACTGGTTTAATCAGACTAAAGAAAGTGAACTATCGTAACAAGTTAATTGTGTTGATGTTATACTTACGTTCCAATTGTAAGGTGGACCTCAGATGTGTCCAGTGATCTATTGTAAATGTGTAAATATTTAACTGATCCTCTTCATAATTTAAATACTAGATGTTATTTTCGTTTTATTTTACGAGCCAGCGCTGACTCATTCTCCATACTTATTTTCAGTCAATTTTAAATAATGCGTCGCATAATATGGTAATTTATTAATTAAATATTTTATTAATAAATATCTTGTTATTTTTCTTTAATTGCTTGTGTCATGAATTCTTCTCTTACTGTTTAATTCGTAAGTTAGTTGATAGCTAAGAGTGGTACTCAGTAATCAAGTGTTCCAATTAATCATGGTGAGTTCTCTCGAAGTCAATATTCTGATAAAGGTTGTCGACGATTATTATTATTATGTCGTGAGTGTCGGTAGGTGTCACCCGTGAGTTGGGATTCTCTTGAACTCACGTAAAGCGAATTCTACAGTAAGATTACATGTCTTACTTGCCATAAGAAAACCCTGAGGTATCCGCTGAGCGACTCCATTTCGTCAAACTAGGCTACCCAACGACGAGTAAAAAAATGGAGGTATCGGGTAAAGAATGTAATCCGTCTACGTAAGCAGTTACATTTAATTGCCGCACCAACGTGGGCCAGAAGAGAAAGACACCGTGGGAATGTGATACATTTAATTGCCACACCAACATTGACTAGAAGAGAAAGACACCGCGGGACCATTACATTAATTATCGTTTCAACGTGGATGATAATAATTTATAATAATTTCGTGTGGCTATTACTAGCCGAGTGCAGCCCTCGTAAGGCAGACCCTCCGATGAGGGTGGGCGGCATCTGCCATGGGTAGGTAACTGCGTGTTTTTGTGGTGGAGGATAGTGTTATGTGTGATGTGTGAATTGCAGGGATGTTGGGGACAGCACAGACACCCAGCCCCCGGGCCAATGGAATTAACCAATGAAGGTTAAAATCCCCGACCCGGCCGGGAATCGAACCCGGGACCCTCTGAACCGAAGGCCAGTACGCTGACCATTCAGCCAACGAGTCGGATGATTAAAGAGAAATATCGGAGAAAGGAAAATAAAGGAGCGCCAATAAGTGCTTACATTTAATTGCCTCTCCAACGTGGCGCAGAAGAGAAAGACACCGCGGGATCGTCAAGAAAGAGATTGAATATCAGTATATTTTAGCTAGCTCCCATACTGCAGGCAAGAAGAGAAGACACCGTGGGAACGTATTGTAATGGAATACAATAAGTACAGATAATGTGGATTAATATAGATAGTAATGTAGAAGTATTGTATGGAAAAGATTCATTAGGATTATAACATTTGCAAGACATATGACGAGAGTTTGTGAAGGAGAAGTAGGTGTAATATATATGAGTATACAGTTACATCAAATGAAATGAACAATGCTGAGGAGTAAATGAGGATTGTCAAATGTTAATTTTTTTCTGGTCATGTTAATAATAAGTTAATTTTAAGTTATTTTTAATGAATACTGCACATGTTAAAGACTATGTAGGCTTGTGAATATTGAATGTAGGTTAGATGCCTTGAGATGCTTTGAGATCAGTTCCGCAGTGAACTCAAAATGATAAAATCCGAACTCATGGTCTAGTTGTTCATGGTCTACCTGGTAAGATGATGCTGTTCTCCAGCAAGGTCCATCAATATCATAAGTGTTTGGAGACAAGAATCTTTGAACTAGTGTACCAGAATAATATAGTGGACTATTCTAGCATAAGTAGAATAAGGAATTGGTGATTGTGTTATATATATATATGTGTGTTTATATCCTGTGAACTTAGAGAATTGCTAGGAAACCTAGAGAACCTTAGGAAAAATAGGAATTTAGAGAAATCATATTAAGTAAAATTACACTTAACGGAAATATGGCGATGCAAGGAAGAGTACAGACCAGAAGGGGACAGGAAGAAGAAATGAGAGAAATACAGGAAAGACACGAGGGAACCCCAATATGGTTCCTAGAATATTTGAAAAAGCAGGAAGATGAAAGAAAAAGGCAGGAAGAAGAGAAGGAAAGAAGACGAGAAGAAAAGGAACGAAGATTAGAAGAATGGCAACAAAAACAAGTTGAGGATAGAGGAAAGGAGATACAGGAATTATATAAGAAACAAGAAGAGTGGCAAATGAAGCTAAAGGAGACTTTGGAGGAAATTGTTAGCAGAATAGAAAGCGAACATAAAGGGATGATCCAAGAATTAAAAGGGAAACAGGAAAAGATGACTGAAGAATTTTTTGGAGTCAGAAATGAAATACAAGGTTTGCGTGCCGAGTTGACTGAAACCATGGAAAATAAAAACAAAGAGATGCGAGAGCAGATAAACAGAATGAGAGCAGAAGTGGCACAGAATCCAAATATTATCACAGCACAGGTGGATGAAGAAATTGCCAAATTGTCTACTAAAATGGAGGAAATCAAAGGTAGTAATGAGAAGAAATGGGAAGTAAATGAAATAAAGAAAAGGATAACAGAAAGTCAGGAAACTATCAAGAGGTTAGAAGAAGAGAAGATAAATGAAATAACGAAGGGAATGGAAGGACTAAGCCTGAAACAACAAGATTTAGTAGGAAAATTTAATCGAGCTTCAGACCAGGTAGCTGACAAAATAAACGAACTAAAAGAGAAAATAGAAAATGATAAGGCTGATTCGGAACGGAAGATGGAAAAGACCGATGAGGAAATGAAGCAAATAAGGAAAGAACTTCAGGAGATGAGGGTAGAAAACCAATCGGCGAAATCCGTGTTTTTGAACTCAAGCGAACGGCAAAGAGCTGTGGAAACACAAGTACAGGAAAGAGAAAACACACCTTCAGTAATAATTGACTCGACCAGGCGAGATATGGAAATGATGAACGGAAGCAACCAGAGTGATAGCACTCCCATTAACATCATTAAGAATTATGATGATCGATCCAAACACTTCGACGGCTCAGCGAAGATCTCTCCCAAACAATTCCTCAGAGATATCGAGGAATACTTTAAGGGAGGGAGGATACAAGAGGATAAGAAATTACGCATAATCGAGAAGCACTTAGATGGGAACCCGAACATATGGTTTCGAGCATTTAAATACAGCTTTCGCACTTACGATGAATTCAAAGCTGCTTTTCTGAGAAAATTCTGGGATTCAGAAATACAGCAGCAGTTGAGGTTGGAACTCTACTCTAGGAAATTTTCCAATACAGGGCAAACGCGCTACAGCAATTTCTTTTCTTACCAATTTCACCGTTTCCAAGACCTAGATTGCACACCGAGTGAGTTAGAGGCGATCAAGACTATACAGAGACAATTACCGTTAGAGGTGCAGAGGTTGTTAGCCGCCACGGACATACAGACCGCTATAGAAATGGAAAAACGGCTGAGACAGATTGATTTGACATCATCATGCCTGGTAGAAAGAAACCCCAGAAATATCAGGCAAGTCGAAGCGATCAACACCATGAGCCCTGAAAGCACGAGCGGTGGAGTGAGCAGATCTGATCAAGACAGGACGGAGAATGATTTCAATGCTCAAGATAAAGCATGAAAAAGACATTGTTGTCGATGCAGCGGAGAGCAACCTGCGAGATGGGAACAAAGAGATAACAGAAGTAACCCACAATACAGGATCAACATTCGTTATAATAGAAATAGGAGCCAACCGTATCCCAGAAATAGAAGATGGTATAACGGAAAACGACGGCCTAGCGAGTATAACAGAAATGAAGAAAATAGAAGATATATACAAGAGCTCAGAGAGCAAAGGCAAAATAAAACCCGGTGGGAGGATGCCATTAGAGACAAAGATATCAATGGAGACCTCGAAGGGGCAGAGAGTCTCGAGCTCCAAGATTACAAGAGGAAAAGAGAAGAGGAGAGATGGAGAGAAAATAATACGCAGAGGGGTACGACCGATTCCGAGCCATCGGAAAGAAAAAAAAACGCCGATGGAACAGTAACTCAGCAGGAAGATGTAAATAGTCAGGAAAACAAAAACATTATCAAAATTAGCAGTTGGATAATAACACAATTTGATCACTGGGACATCCGACCAGAAGACTTGGTTCGAAATGAGACATGCGACACCAAGGAACCAGTACTTAAATTGCCAGTAATACTAGTTAGGGTAGCAGATATCAAGATATATTGTTTGGTTGATTCCGGGGCCAGCATCAGTGTCATGTCAAATACATTATTCCAAGAATTGTCAAAGAGGATGGAAATACCAATAATACCCGTATCTGGAGTTAAGATCAGGGGTGTCATACCAGATAAATCAGTAGAATGCAAGACTCAAGCATATCTAACAATAAAAATAGGCAGACACGAGTTCGAACACCCATTTCTGGTAATGAAGAAGATAAAATACAGTATAATATTCGGAATAGACTTCATGATGACTTCTCAAATGACTATAGATATGGAACGTTATGAAATTCGATTCTCTATCATGGAGAATGATGGGAATAAAATAATAGAAACGATCCAACTTAAAGACACGTTACAACCTGAGGAATACTTGAAGATTGAGGGAAAGGAAGTCGACTTATTAAGTAAAGAGGATCCAGCCTTGGTAGAGAAAGACGATGAGCAGCAATTAGACATCGAAATGGCAAAAAGGATCGAAGAAATCATAACTATGGAGGAAGAAAATAATGAAAAAACAGAGATCTGGGAGGCACTTGCTCATGCCGATGTACCATCAGAAGGAAAGCGAGTATTGTACGGAATTATCAATAAATACATCGACGTTTTCGATGATAAACCAGGGCAAATTCCGAACTTCAAATACAAGATAATAGTAAATGACTGGACTCCATACAAGGGCAAAGTATGTGACGTACCAGAGAAGTACTTCAGCGAAGTGAAGACGATTATCCAGCAAATGTTAGATGACGGAATAATCATTAAGACCATCACACCCTACGTGAATCCGATCGTAATTGTAAGGAAAAACAACGGGAAACTGAGAGTGTGCCTAGACGCGCGTGGTCTCAACGGGAAGCTAATTCCTGAATATAATAGGGCTCCTAAGATCAAGGAGATAGTAAAGAAATTTCGAGGTCAGAAGTACTTTACGACCATGGACTGCACGGCCTCTTTCCATCACATTGTCCTCGAGGAAAGGTCACGGTTATTAACCGGGTTTATGTTCAACAACCAGACGTATGCCTACTGTCGTCTTCCATTCGGACTGAAGAATAGTTCTGCTGTTTTGGTAAGAGCATTGGACAGAAGCCTTACTAGCGAAGTGAAAGAATTTATTAATTGTTATATTGACGAGATAGTTTTCGGAAGTTCCACTTTTGAAGAGCATTGCGTTAACCTAGAAAAATTGCTGAACAATCTGCAGAAAACTGGCTTCAAAATAAATATCTCGAAATCAAGATTTTGCCAAAGCCAAGTACTTTTTGTCGGACACGTAATCGATGGCGAGGGAATAAGACCTAACCCTGTCAAAATTAAAGCTATTTGCGAGTTTCCTCGACCGACAAAGGTCAAGCACGTCAGACAATTCTTAGGAATGACAGGATTTTTCTCAGACCACTGTGAGGGATATACTGAGACAGCCGCACCTCTACACAATTTATTAAGAGCCAATAACAAGTGGAAATGGAATGACGAGGCTGAACAGGCTTTCAATAAGATGAAAGAAATGATGAAACAGAGCATAAAACTAGGATATCCAGACTATGAGAAAAGATTTATAATTCAGGCAGATGCATCGGGTATCGGTGTAGGCGCATGCCTGTATCAGGAAGACGAAGAAGACCAGAAAAGAACATATCTGGCATTCACCAGCAGGAAATTAAGGAAACATGAAATGCACTACACTACCACCGAACTTGAACTTCTAGCGATAATCCACGCGCTACAACAGTGGAGAAGGATCATTTATGGGTACCCAGTGACCATAAGAACTGACCATAAGGCGTTGACTTTTGGGTTAAAGGCAGTCATGGTAAGCGAGAGGATAACGCGTTGGATGCTGTACACGCAGCAATTTGACTTGAAGATAGAGCATTGCAGTGGTAAACAAAACATCCTAGCTGACGCATTGAGTAGGAACCCTCCAGAACAAGAAGAACACATCTTAGAGATCGAGTTAGATATTCGAGAGCAAGAACTACTGAGAAAGCTCGAAAACCTAAAGGAATTCCAAGAGTCTGACAAGGAATTAAAACATATCATCGACAGGTTAACAGAGAAGGAACCGGAATCTGAATGGCAGAACAATTATGAGATTGTAGATGGAATACTGATCAAAATTATGGGCAGAGTTGACCGAAAGAGGATTATAATACCACAAGTATTGCAAAAAGAACTGATTTGGCACACCCATAACATCACGGGACATGCAGGCATAGACAAAGTGATCAATACGTTAAAAGAAAAATTCACTTGGAAGGGACTATGGAAATCTGTCAGGAACCTAGTTAAAACTTGTGACATATGCCAGCGTGTTAAACACAACAACTATGTATGCAGACATAAACCAGTGCCAATCATTCCATCAAGATCGCACGAGTTATATATGCGGTAGATATCTTTGGCAAGCTACCGACCGCAAAGAGAGGAAAAAGATACATACTAGTGGTTGTTGACATATTCTCCAAGTACATCTCACTTCAAGCTATACAGAGAGCCAATGCTAAACAAGTCATATGGGCCCTAGTGGAAAAAGTTTTTCCTGAGATGGGTAAGCCAGAAAAAATACTCACAGATAGGGGAACACAGTTTACATCTGAAATATTCCGTGAGCGAATGAAAAATGAAGGTATCAGACATACGATGTGTTCGGTACGACATCCAGAAGCGCACCCTGTAGAAAGATACATGAGGGAAATCGCCAAGTTCGGCAGAATATACTGCAACCAACAGCATTGGAAATGGGTGGATATATTAAGTATTATTGAAAGGAGCTTGAATAATACCATTAATCAATCCATCGGACAGATTCCCAGCGTAGCTCACAAGAATATACATCCTGAAAGGAGTTGGGACAGAATATTCACTATGCCCTTGGAAAGGAAGCCAGATCCACAACAAATAGAGTCTATGATAAAGGAAAAACTACAGGAACAATCACGAAAACGATTAAAGAGGATGCAAAACAAGAAATTCCATGCACCATACAAACGAGGTGATCTTGTATTAATTAAAACAGTGCCAATGTCTAGCGCACCGAATAGAGTATGTGCGAAGTTCCTACCATTATACAATGGTCCATATAAAGTTGAGCGTGTGCTAGGAAACAATGCATACGAATTAGCAAGCATGAATGGAAAGTACCGTAATGTACACAATGCCTGTAACATCAAGCCTTATTACCAAGAAAATGAGACTAATGAAACAACAGAACTAGAAGAACAAAGGGGCCAAGAATGTATAAACTACATACCAATATCAAATTATCATCCGCAAGTCATTTGAAACTTCGATTTATTACGTTTATTAAAGGAAAGAATCAGCTGATCATATGAGCACAGTTGAGTATAGCAAAGAACATCTCTAAATCAGGAGCGATAATAACCGGTCGATATTTTTAAAATCGATTAGCCAGTCACTATACGACAATGAATCTGTATAAGAAGCGAAGGCACATTTATGATTCGAGTTTAAGAAAGGAAATATATTGTGACCAATATATTTTGTCCGTGACAGGGGGCAATAAATGTGCCCGTTCGCACGTCCACGACAGATTACAAAATGGCGCCGACCGAAGGTATGGGCCATGTAATCTATTGCAAGCAAGGAATAGTCACCTGTTGTGATGTTATAGAGGGCCATATACGTCATGGAATGGTCAAGTATTCGGGTAAAACGGACAGTGGACGGTCTACAGTATTGTTTTCAAAAAAATAGAAAAAACTTGATTATTAAAAAAACTCATCTTGAATTTTCACAACGTAGAGAGCGGACGCAATTATCGTCAGCGGAATAATTCTTTTAGGAGAAGCAAAGGATCACGCATAAGAAAAGAAGTATTTTCCAACGGTTGAATAAGAATAAAGAATAAGTTTTCGTCAAGATTCAAAAGCAGTTCAGACAGAAAATAGACGTACTGAATTCAATATCTTACGAAATTGCGGATACGTCGGAGAGCTACGAAGAAAAATAAAAAGAAATAAAATTAAGGATTAGAGACGTCAGAGAAGAATAGTAAAATGGCTGTATACTGCAATATAATCTTCAACTTTGAGACTGACAAGAAGATGATGAAGATGATGTGCTAAATACACATGATGGACCAACCTGGGAACAATTCATCTTACCATACGACCAGTCAATGACGGCGTTTGCCGGAAAAGCCATCCATCTAATTTTTGATCTGATTTTTGATATGCTCTATTGGTGGAAAAGAATCTAATTCCCTCCATGGGAACTTAGAATTTCCATTTGGAATTGCTAGGCGGGCATTAATTCCATTGTGGAGTTTTATCTCCCGTATGCAGTTATCAGACTGTGCTTCATAAATAAGCTTCTGATAAGTTCACCTGCATACACCCCAGCGTCAGTGGGTAGGGTCTGACACATCCCACTCTGAAGAGTCTAGTGTCAGACCTAAGACGAAACGCTGGTTAATAGAGCAAACGCCGGAAAAGCCATCCATCTAATTTTTGATCTGATTTTCCTAACCAAGCCATGTTCACGTCACACGGAACAGTTTACTATGATACGCAGACCAATTTACAAAAAGTTATCAGAACATGGACAATGGAGTTCGCAGAACAACTGTATCATAACAACAACGATGACAACAACTCGCAAATTTAGTAATTTCAATGTACATATGCACAAATAAATTCTTTATGGAGAATTTGGTGCGGACCGCACAAGGCAACACGAGACAGCTGTTGGACTGCCGCCTAGGTGCGACTACCCGACTGGTGTGAGACCGCATAAAAATGAATAGGACAGCAATAATCACATCTAATATGAATGGAATTAGTTTTAAATTATGACAGTAGATGGCAGAAGTGATTAAGAACAGGCAGACGCCTATAGGCTGCTAACCCTATGTAAGAACACATTTAGAATTACAAGAACGCCTAAAGGCATCAAACCCAATACTCCTGCGACAGCTGTTGACGCCTTTAAGCGTCAAATCCAGTTAAGGGGTTAAGCAACAGATCAGTTTGTAGAGCAGTGCATGTCTTCAACAAGAAACTACCATTGCACATTTTCTTAAGGTCTTCCAGTCCACCATACACGCTTTCAATGTGTCTTCTGAAAAGAATGTACTTAAACAGCTTGAATTCAAGCCCATTGCTTCTGGTAGCAATCAGAAACCTAGGGAAGCTGGATCCCATACTTTCAGGCTGTGCTCGTTCCCACGGAGTTGACGCCCTGAGGGAATCGAAAGTTAAAAACATGGGTGGCAGACTGGGCAGACTGTAGAAGTTTGTTTCTAGCCATGCTCGAAAACATCCTCCCTGAATGCCACCAATTCCCATCGGGGGCCTCTAAACAGAACCAAGCTAAACCAGTTATTGCCCTGAATTCGATGTTGGACAATGCCTTAATACAGGTTGACTGAAGTAATGAGCATTAGGACTCCCTTCCTCAAATCAACTGTAATAGCAGGTAGCCCATTACATATAAAAAGTAATAAGTATAGATAAAAAAAATAATTAATAATAATATCTCCTGGAATTCGGCTATGTGGGGACCTGCGTCGTCAGGAAGATATTACTGCTGAGTACATGGGCACTCCCACCCCGTCTGGACTTTTGAGCACATTAAGAGGCCCCTCTCCAAGCAGCATGCACATCAAATTTTGATTTGGTCTACAACTAACCCTAAAGAAAATTTAAAAATAAAGAGGAGACCGATGACCACATAACCCTTTTAATCACCTTCTACGACAGGCAGGGTTTACCTGTGGATGCTTTCAGCCCCTCCCATCCACAAGGCGTACCAATACATGGTACCAAAGCCACAATCCATTTCCATGTCTAGGTCACCCCTTACGTCAGGCAGGGGAAACCGTGGGTATATTCTTCATCTGCCCCCCCCCCCCCTCCCGCACATAGGGGGTTAATCCAATTAGGATACATTCTGAAAATGAACTATGAACATTGTGACAAACAAATTTACCAATTCATGGGCATTACAGCTAACTGAATCTGAAGCACCAATAGTTTAGCTGAAAAGATTGGACTGAAAATGACAATTTTAGTCCCTCTTAACACATGAGAAATTATCCAATTACAACAGTTATATTAACAATGATCCCGTTTCATAATACAGAGATAACGAAGTAAAATCACAAAATACTCACTTCTTACATATTGCAATATGTTTTGGATCATGAACCAACTGACAGGTGCCCTTCTCATGCCTGGTACATTTTCCAAAACGACGATATATCATACAAGGTTGGTTATTTTTGCGCATTTTCCTTGTCAGTAATGCTATGCTTCTCTGTTTTGCTTGACTGAAACAAATTAGGATTGGATATTAGTAAAAGATATAAAATCTGAGAATAAAAAAATTGGGATGAATGAAATAAGAAAATCCTTCAATTATCCAGGGAGCTGTCAGCACCAAGCATATCAGAATATCTTGAAACCATATGGTCCCAAGTTACATACCAGAACCATATAACAGGGACATTCTATTGACAGTACTCAATTAGCATCATGCACATGATAGGATGCAACATGTCACTTACCTCAATGTAACTATATAAGCAACTTCAATGGAGTTTTAAGAAATGAGTTCAGCTCAGGACTGAAGATTTAGAGATTTTATCTACACAGCAAGATTTTAAAATTTTAAGACAAATTATATATCAAGCAAAATTCAAACTATGTTTCAGTTTTATATAATTAGGATTCAAATGAGACCCACTGTATCAATGTTCAATAACTTCTGTTCATAATATTACTGGATTGAAAGTTATGTACTTTTTAAAGATTTAAATCCACTGAAGGTGACTTGAAATATGCGTCGAAACATGTATGGTAATGTAAAAACGACATCTTTATAGATGAAGTATATTATAATGTATTGAACGGGAAGATACAAAAATAGTTATTATTTATAACATTACCATATAATTTTATTAGTATTTTCATTTAGCCTATTAATCTAGATATTTCCTAAGGAAGAATACAGTACAGTATCACTACAGTTTTATATTTGATCATCTTTGTAACTCCAATCATAAAAGCAGTTTCTTAGAAATTCATGAAAGTTCCCATCAGCATAGTTGTTCATACCTGCCAACTTTACCAAACCAAATTCGGGAGATTTTTATATGAAAATCAGGAAAAATCAGGAGAAATCAAATTGGTCAAAACTGCTTACTCTACACGTTTTGCACAATACAGGAGTATTATGGCATATATTATTATTATTTTTTTTGCTAGTTACTTTACGTTGCACCGACACAGATAGGTCTTATGGCGATGATGGGACGGGAAAGGGCTAGGAGTTGGAAGGAAGTGGCCGTGGCCTTAATTAAGGTACAGCCCCAGCATTTGCCTGGTGTGAAAATGGGAAACCACGGAAAACCATTTTCAGGGCTGCCAACAGTGGGGTTCGAACCTACTATCTCCCGAATACTGGATACTGGTTGCACTTAAGCGACTGCAGCTATCGAGCTCGGTGGCATATATTATAAATTATAACACTTATTGTTTCAAAACCCAACTGTTGCTTTACGAGACTACAAGGCTAAAAAAATTACATCTCTATCCCCCCACAGGAAGTATGTGAGTGAGATGATTGGTCTCTGAGAAGCCTTTCAAAAACTCATGCTCCACACGTGTGAATAAGTGAAGCACTTAGATGCCATTAAGCCATGAACAGATGAGGACATTTATTGTACAATAGATGGCACCACGTCGAGAGGTCTCCGTGTGTACTATCTACTGGCATACCAGGAAATTGCTTGTAAATGTTATGCCATTGGAATATTCTATATTTCTTAGCATCTGACAGCCATTTTGAGCAAGAGCTGTGTTACATTACCATGTAATTCTGCTGTATTTTTATTGTTAACTATTAAATTAACTATATATTGTTGTTTCTTTTTTATTCGTTTTTAATTGTTATGGAGTGGTCTAAAGTCGTGATAGATGTCCTGATTGAGGCCTACAGCAGAAAATCGTGCCTCTACAACTACAAGCCGCCCTTGTACCAGAATAAACATGCGAGAAACATGGCTATGGAAAATATGCGCGAGGCTTCAAAAGAAATTAGACCATCGGCAACAAATGGTGACAATTTATAAAATGAAAAGTTTACATACCATGCTTGTGGCAGAACTAAATAAAGTTAATAATTCAAAGAAAAGTGCTGCTGGGATGGACGTATACAAACCTTTAATTTGGTACTTCAAAAAATGTTTTTGGAGGACTATGTCCAGCCCAGAAAAGGGACTAGCAGTGCAGCTCTCTCCGGAACATACGATTCTTCCCAAGGAACAACCAGTACAGTAAGTACGGTAATTTGTTCATTTGTAAGAATAGGATATTATTATTATCTGACATAAGAGTATACCAGTATATATGCTAACTTTTTACAATATAGTAGGCCTAGTAACATTTGAATTCAACTGGAAGCCATTATAATTTTCATAAAATTAATACTAACATTCTATTGCCTATGTTCTAGTATTATATTATGAAAAATTATGGAAACTGAAGCATGAATCCAACATTTAACAGTTATTCTTTGTTTTGGGTTGAATTTACATGCGAAGCTATTCCATCCCTTGATGAAGTCCCTGTAGTTGGAGACTGGGAAGTGATGATGCCAGTTCCATCAACATCTAGTGATGTAACACCACTGTTAATTGCTTCACCTTCACCATCATCACCAAATCAACCATCACCACACGAAAGGAGCATATCAAGAGGCCAGAAAAGGAAACTAATTGTGCAAGAGGAAGACAAACTCCTTCAACAAGCCACTTCAGTTCTGGACTCTGTGACAAGGAAAAAACAGCTGCCATCTGATCAAGAGGCCAGAAAAAGAAACTAATTGTGCAAGAGGAAGACAAACTCCTTCAACAAGTCACTTCAGTTCTGGACTCTGTGACAAGGGGAAACTAGCAGCTGTCTGATTTGGATGCATTTGGTTTGTTTGTTTCTAGTTCATTAAAGCAACTAAAGAACAAAGCCCATGTCTTTCAAGGGAAGAGAAAAATATATTATACTGATGCCCGGTTTCACCAACCTTCGTCAAAATGTCTTGATGATCATCAAATATGACGGTCGATCAAGGTTTGACGATTCGTTAAAATGAGAAGCGTTTCACCAACGCAGATTGGCTTTATTTGAGGCTTCGTCAAATATGACGCTTCGTCAGAATAATATTTCGGTTTCCATGACAAATTAATGTATGTTGGCCTTTCTGATTCGCTCGTAAAACAAAAGAGGGTTAGGAAGCAATATAATTCAGTTCCCGCGAGTTATGTTATGTTTCTCTATTGAATTAACTCATATCTAAAAGTTAGTTATTTAATATTGTTTTGATAACTACTAAGAAGAAATGGACAAGAAAGAAACTTTTAAGAAAAGGGGAGAGAATTTCTCCAAAGAAGAGAAGGCATTAATGGTAAGGTTAATTGCTGAAAAGAAGGATGTAATAGAAAATAAGCGAACTGATGGTGTGACTGTAAAAGAGAAGGAAAGAGCTTGGGAACAATTAACAGACATGTTTAATGCTAGAGATTTTGTTAAAAAAAAGATCTACGAAGCAGCTGAAGTCATTTTATGACAATTTTAAGCGCAGGTCGAAACAACAGAAGGTCCAGGATAAGATCAACATGCATAAAACGGGAGGTGGAGCAGCTGAAACCTCATCATTAGATGAAACCTCTTCTCAATTATTATCTATTATCTGTGAGCAAGTGGAGCCCATTCCTAACGAGTTTGACTGCGACGCTTTCTATATAGATAAAATAGATAACACCGGTCGCGAAGGATGCTGTGGAGATGAAACAAGTGCGACACATAACCTCTCTGCTATGTCGGAGATCACACCTCATGAAGAATCAGTGACGTCAGCTGTTTCTCCGATTCCTGTTTCTACCCAGGGGGGTGCACTCAGCCGTGCGCAGAAGGTGTTGCATTTTCCTCGTTTAGCGCATGACGTCACAGTGGAACAGCTAGCCACGCGGGACCATGGTAGACCGCGGCAAATCCTTCAGTTATCACATGTATCGGATGTATTTGTTTACGTTTACAGTTCGTGGCTGTTCAAAAGAGTGTCAGAGGACCTAGTTTCTTTTTTCGTTTGTGCTGTTCGACTGTAACTTACGCGGTACAAGGTATGAGATAATTCTGAATTGAAGCCGTAAAGTGTATTCACAGAGACATCGCTTAACAGGCGGTCGTGATACGGTGGCGACGGTTCTATTCTTCTCAGTGCTCTAAAATTGTGACAAACAATGCCGGGTTGCGCTGTAGTAAACTGTAAATCCCACAACCGAAACACCAAAGAAAGTGAAATAGTTTTGCATGCTTTCCCGCGTGATATTAAACTACAAAAGGTTTGGGTATCGAAATGCTGCAGAAAAGACTCGGTAAATATTAAAAATGCTCGAATATGCTCTCTTCATTTTCAGCAGTCAGACTACATAAGAGACTTGAGGTCTGAATTGTTAAATTTGCCTCGGAAGTGGGTGCTCAAACCCGGTGCTGTTCCCTCACTTATGTTGCCATGCATTAACACGAATGCTGTTTTAGTGAATAGGAATGATAACATGCCTGTAGTTAGTGCCTGCATGATCTCGCCTACTGCAGAAGAGAGGAAAGAGCGGTACGACAAAAGACTAGTGCAGAAACGAGCTCTTGAGACTTTGAAACAACTATCACCCATTAAGAGAACAGCTGACAAATGTACTGACACACAAGATAATCCTACTACCACTTCAGAAAAGGACAACTTACTAAAAACTATTGCAGCTCTTGAAGCAAGAAACGCTCGGTTGTCTGATGTAAATATGAAGTTAAAATTACGAAACAAAGGACTTGCGAATAAGCTGTCACTTTCACAAAGAAATGTTTACAAACTAAAGAAGAACATGAGTGCTTTAGTGTCTGAAGAAGTCAAACGAATACTAGGGAAAATATTTTCACCCAGCCAAATAAGACGTCTGTTAAATGGTTCTAAACGAGTTCAGTGGAATAAGGAGGACATTTGTAAAGCGATTACTCTACGTGCTGTTTCGCAGAAATGCTACACTTACTTGCGAGAAAAAATGGGATACCCACTGCCTGCAGTTTCAACGCTAAGAACATGGATAAACCGCTCCTTTCGCTGTCGGCCAGGCATATTGCAAGACGTTCTACTTCTGATGAAAATGCAAGCTGAAAGACTGAGCGACAAAGAACGAATCTGTGTTGTATCATTCGATGAAATGAACATCGATAGCAGAATTTGTTATGACTAAGAAGAAGACAGAATAGTAGGCCCACATAACAATGTTCTCGTTGTTATGGTACGAGGGTTGTTTTCATCTTGGAAACAACCTGTCTACTTTGATTTTGACGTTCAAATGACAGCTACGCTTCTGAAAAGAATAATATTGGCCTTAGAGTGCATCTCGTACAGTGTTGTAGCTACTGTAGCAGACATGGGAGCCAAGAATGCATCTGTGTGGAAAGAACTTGAGGTAACATACCTAAACACTCATTTTTCTAATCCTCACAATGCGAGTAGAAATGTGTGGGTGTTTGCTGACGTACCTCATTTATTTAAGTTAATGAGAAATCACTTCTTGGACAAAGGTATTGTACTACCTTGCAAAAAACAAGCAACAAAAAATGTGATTGAAAAATTATTGGTTCTGGATAGTGGTGAATTTAAATGTGTCCTAAGCTTTCTCAGCATCATATTAATGTGGTAGGCAGGGAGCGACAGCGTGTACGATTAGCAGCTGAGTTGTTTTCTAACACAACCGCACAGGCTATCCGGTACTTGATGCCAGAGGAAGAACATGTTAGTGCGTTCATACAGCTTGCCGATGAGACACTAGACATTTTGAATTCTAGAATACCTGAGAGTGACAAGCCACTTGCATGTGGGTTTGGCATTCATCGCTATGAACAGGAGAAATGCCTCACAGAATTTTATGAATGTTGTGAGAACATGCGTGTTGGCTCTGCGAAACATATGCTTCCCTTTCAAAAAGGATTTTTGAAAAGTATCCGTTCCCTGCTTGGCCTTTTCAAAGACATGGAATCTTTCGGCGTTAAATACATTCTCACAGCACGTTTGAATCAAGATTGCCTGGAAAATTTCTTTTCGCGCCTAAGAGGTCTTGGACATTTTTACGATCATCCATCTCCACCTGATGTCAAAAATAGGATCAGACTGTTGTTGTTAGGAGCCAATTCCAGCGATATTCCTCTTTCCAGTGTGGCACCTGTAGCTCCTGCCGAAGGAGGAGAATTTGTTACGTCGGCTATGTTTGGCAACATCCTCCCGGATATGACTGAAGCTCTGGCGATGACTGAGGGTGACAAGGATATTAATGACATTGAATTGCCAGCTGTTGATAGTGATGATCTATCCTTACAGGAAGATACTGACTGTAGTGTGGAGGGATTCAAATACGTTACGGGGTTCATCGCATATCGCTGCCGAAAATTTGACAGGTCCCTGGGCACGCCTACAGGAGAGTTGTTGACACCGCCTGATGACCCAAGTCTGGGGTGGATACACGTGCTGTCTCGGGGAGGTTTGCTCGTCCCTTCCGATGATTTCATGGAAATGATCACTAAATTCGAACTGATATTTGCTGAAGTTCACGGACGAACAGATTTGAACAGGGAACCAGAAGTTGTGAACAATATGTTTGTGAAGCTGAAAAGCCGTTTTCCTGACGTCCATCCACAAGTCTTGAAAACATATGCTAAGATCCGAACCTTACTCCGTTTGCGTTGGTTGGCTGCAAAACAGAAATCCAAAAAAATAGAGGCTGCCCGTAAGCGAAAAGCGAGAATGTGGCATTTATCAACAAAATAAATGTTTTCAAGGTCAAGAAATGTTCGTTACCGTTGTATTTGTTATTTTAAACTTCATGTGAAAAGCCACGGGAACTTTACCTTTTGCACAGAACTCGGAAAAGAACGTATTTCATACCCTGTCTTAATTTCATCAAATACGATTCGAACTGTAGCCCTTTTGATGAAAATCGAGTAGGTAGTGAATATACTAGACTGTGATACTCTTCTTGACTTATGTAAACGGAAAGAAAGACCAACCATTTATTTGATGCTAGTGTTCCAAGACTTGAAGTTATTACATTTCGCAATGTGTCCTGAAAGTTTTCACCGTGACGTGTTGAACAAATTAACTGTGTTTGTGATATAAAACAAACCCCATTTGTCAGTCACAGTAAGGTGCAGATTCCATGCATTTACTCGCACTTCTGAGTACCTCTTATTTTGTAGCGCTACGATGTTACACATACTTTATCTTGTACAGAATGTATGTTTCTATAGAATACAATGGATGACGTTCAAAAATGATAAAATATCGCTTCGGTATATTATTAAAATATGAAACATTACCCGCGCGCTAATACAATCTGCCATCAGCGGCTACCAGCGATGTTCCATGGTGACGTCACAGCGACAGCCAATGGCAGCCCGTAACGCGGAATGACTAACCTTACTGTTCTCTATTAACCTTGTTTCTACCGAGCAAGTACTGATATCGCAGCTGACACCAGTGACAACTACTTCGAAGAATCCGTGGAGTGCAAGGAATAGGCCCAAATTAAATAAAGTGAAAAAGACAGAAGCTGCCAGAGCCCGTGAGAAACTTTCCGAACTGTCTGAAGAAAGACGAAAACTGTGCAACCTAGAGCTGAAGAACTTAAAAGAAAAACATGATTCAGAAATGCGGCTTCTTGAAATGCAGAAAGAAACTGAACACATGAAACAAGAAAATGAAAAGCTTAAAACATCTGTGTTGCAAGCAAAACTTGCCAAGTATTTGAACAAGTAATTATTTATTAATAATGTAGTATCGCTAGTATTTAAACTATTTTTTTTTATTTTTCTCTCGTCCAATACAAGGGAGTGCTAGAGAACAATAATTTGCATCTCTGCATTATGTGACAAAATACATATCGGTGAAAGTAAATTGACAAAAATTACATTGATGTAGACACAATTTAAATTGCCAGTAAATTGAAAGCAAATTAGTTAAAATGTAATAAAAATAAGTTCATATCATTGTGTAAGAACATTTCATTAAAATGCTTGCGAATTTGTTTGTTTAACTTGACTACTTTCTTAGAGGAAATGAGTTTCGACAATCCTTTCACGAACAGCAGCAGGCGCACCGTCACGAAGAACATCTACGGCGGGGACAGGTACCGCATCAAATATAAGATAATTTCTGTCATGAGCTCTTTTCTCTTGCAAATACTCACGAAGCTCTTGATCCTCCTCTCTAGTTTGTATTGCAATATTGTGAAGAATATCAGTGGCTACTATGATGGTTAATGCAGTTCTTACTTTTGTTCTTAATCCTAAAGATAGAACAGGAAACCTCCTTTTCCACACCCCATACTGTCTCTCCACAGTGTTTCTTGTCTCCACATGAACTTTGTTGTAGTTTTCTTGACCTTCAGTCCTTGGATTCAAAAAGGGAGTTAGAAGATAGGGGGCTAAACGGTAACCATTATCACCCAATAAATGCCCTTCTGGTATTCCTGTTTCGAACATCATTCTGATTTCTGAGTTATCAAAAATGAAGCTATCGTGTACCGAGCAGGGCCATCGTGCTACTACATTTCTAATCAGTAGATTCGCGTCAGAAATGGTCTGAACGTTAATGGAAAAATATTGTTTTCTGTTGCGAAACATTTCCGCATTATGACCGCCAGGAGACTGTATTGGTACATGAGTACAGTCAATTGTCCCTATTACACCCGGAAAATTACATATACCATAAAATTCCTGAATAACAGCACGTACTTCATCTGCGCTAGGAAAACAAACATAGTGATGTCTTAAATAGGCGATTGCTTCAGACACATTCTTGATATATCTACTTATTGTAGCTTTCGAAACTCCATTTGTATCTCCAATTACTATTTGAAAAGAGCCAGTAGCATAAAAACGGAGTGTCAGAAACAGTTGCTGGATAGGAGTGAGTGGTCTATTCCTATTAGTGGGATATTCAAGCCTTGCTTCAATTTGTTCTAATAATTTCAAAGTCACTTGTTTAGAAAGCCTGTACCTCATAACAAATTTCGAATCGTCCATCGTGTGGAAATGGTCATTTCGTTCCATAATTACTCTTTCAGGTCCAAGATTCTCCAACAGTCCTATATACATAATCTCAGCGTCGAAATTCTCTCCCATTTTGCACTACGAGTTTTAACATATAAATGAGCACAATAATAATTGAAAAGAAAACCGGTTTTTCACTTAGTGCACTCACGTTCTCAAGTAAAATTAAGAGAGGAAAAACATTGAACGACAAATAATTAGGGAGTAGATACAGTACAATATCAATGTCCAGAATAAAACTATCGTATTCCTCCACTTTACAAGGCACTATTTAACAACACTCCAAATGACGACTATTCTCACTTCATACGTAGAGCAAACCTGTTATCACGAAGCCATTGCACTGCACTTCAATTCATCGTACACTAGCACTGCTTGTATTGCCGATGCGCAATACCGAAGTAATAATCATCCTCCGTTGGAGCTATAGTCATAAAGTTTGCTGTTGAGATATGCGATATGCAGCGGGCCTTTTCTTGACTTCACTTGTGGTAGCTCACCTCGACTTAACGACAGCAATGTTGTTAGTTATTTATTTCGCCTGATCACACTTCCTTGAATTTACATCAAGTCTGTGACCGTTCGTCAGTTTGACAGGAGTAGATATGTCTAAATTGCAATGAACATTACCATATGTTTACAGCATGGTAGCCATTTTAATTAACTTGAGGATCGTCAAGTGAGTTGACGAACGAAAAACCATTCTTCAAAGTTGAGGAAGGATTTGATGATCATCAGTGAAAATGGATGTTGGAGAAACGTAAAAAGTGGATTTGACGGACCATCAAATATTTGACGATGGTCATCTCCCTTGACGAAGGTTGGTGAAACCGGGCATGAATCTGCAAGAAGACGACCTGAGGCTGAGTGAGTAATAAAGGAAGACTGGTTTTAGATGTTTTTAATTTAATACTGCAAGTTTTTCTTTATTATGTTACTTTCTTGTAATCACACTGATATGATTTTTCAGATACAACACAGTAAAATTAAAATACCAGCACATATAATTATGGTACATTTTTCAGCCTTGTTTTCCTTCCTATTTATTATGTTAATTTATTGTAATTTGCACTTGTATTATTTTTCAGATACAGCATAACATAGTAAAAGCTAATTAAAAAATAAAATACTAGCACCTACATATGGAATGACAGAAGCATAACTTAGATTAAAATATGAATTACGATACATTTTACTATTCTAACTTAATTAATACAAGAAATTAAACATTATGAACATTTAGTCAAATTTCTAGGAACACCACATTCCATGTAGTTTAAATTTATGTTATTCACATTTATTGTAAGTTATATTTCAAAATATACTTCTGAAATGTTAATAATTACAATTCTTTATCAACTCTCACTGCCATGGCATAAAACCAGTACAGTGGAACAGCAATTCTCTGTTTTTGGAGGGACCACGAAAAAGAAACGTACAACATGGGAAAACAGAAAATCCAGGAATGAATGAAAACCATCAACAATTTGGATAAACATCACAAAAATGAAATACGTATACAGCAGAGTCTCGCTTATCCGACACTCCGTGTTATCCGACACTGGTAGTCTTAATTTGAACTATAGGTGGATGCAATTCTGGGACACGGGGTGTGGAGGGTGCGACTGTGGGACAAGCACTGGCAGTCATGCAGTAGGATTGTTCAATGTAGTACTGGTTGGGTGCGGATGTTATAGTTTTAATATCCTCTGTGAGTATGGCGAGTAAACGTAAGAAAGTGATTGTTTCTGTGGAAGACAAGTAGAGTGGGTTAAAGAGACTGGACAAAGGGGAAACTCTCCAAAAAATGGCTTCAGATTATGCTGTTGGACGTGTTACAGTGGGAGACTGGAAACATACGAGGGAATAAATTGAAAAGTGGTACTCTACCAGAGCAACAAGTGATGTACTGAAAATTAGAAAAAAACCAATGAAAAATGGAGTACGAAAAAGTAAGTGAAGCACTATTTCTTTGGTTCACTAAAAACCAGGAAAAGGGCTTGTCAATATCTGGCCCCATTCTGCAAGAAATGGCGGTGTATATCTAGAAGGAGTTTAACACGTTGGGTGCCACGTGCCGCCATATGGCGTCACGGTGGTCTTCAAATTTGAGATGGAGTGACGCCATATGGCGGCACACCGTTCTTGAAATCAGAGTTGGCGTGACGCCATATGGTGGCACAGTTGAGTTTCAGGCGATCCACCATAGATAATCAGCTGTGACATCTATGCGCGTAAAACTGGTACTACGTGAAAGGGCGAACATCAGGTTCTATTCCACCTATGTATTTTTACTCTATGCCACCATGTGGCGCCACAGTATTCTTCCGAAGCCACTGACTGGCCAGTGGTCATTGTCACAGGTGAAAGCGCGCCAGGCATTGTTTATTCCTCGTTTACCTACGTATTATCACTCACTTTATATAGTTGTGCAAAAATATAAAAAATGGAAGATATTGGTAATAATCTTACGAGGGAACACATACATGTGTTACACTCGGATTCGGTTGAAATTTGGTAGGAATATTCGTGGGAGGCAGTAGAATGCTAAGGTGAAAACTGCATGTACCCAGCGCAAGTTTAAACACCAAAATTGAACAAATAAATAGTCATAAAATTAGAAGTGCCGCGGGAGTATCGAGGTATGGCGGAGAGGTAGGGAGGAACGAAGCAGCGGACGTGAACCAACCGGGCTGCGTCGAGCTGCGCTAGCAGCCAGGTAGCGTATAGTTAGCACGTTCCCCTTAACTTCCCAATCAGATGTGCAAAACGTAAATATGAAAATAGCACATGAAACAAGTGTACAATGGACGATGTTAGAACAACGATGCCAATAAGGTTTGAAAAATTACAACGAGTAACAAGAACTCGGGCGTGACGAGACGCATATTTTCAATGTTTGATGATGATGATGATGATGCTTGTTGTTTAAAGGGGCCTAACATCGAAGGTCATCGGCCCTTTTCAATGTTTAGAGTTATCAGAAAACTGTTCACAACAATATGTAATGTAAGTACTTGTTTTGCATTTTACTAGGTTTTCATAAATATTGCGTTAATTTGAATTAGCAAATAAATATCCCGTATTTGAAATTCGTATTGCACATTCCATGACAAAAATTTCTGTGACGCCATACGGCGTCACGCTATATTTTATATTTCCTAAAAATTGATGTGACACCATATGGCGTCACACATGACCATGGTATGGTGAGATAAAATTAACTTAGTACATCATATAAATACATCCCAAGATTATATAAACAGGCTACAACGCGTACAATTGCTTTGGCACCAGCGGAATGCAATTCAAAAACATGCCTGGCACCAGTGGAATAGTGTGCACTCAACGTGTTAATAAAGGGACCCTAATTTCACTGCCAGTGCTGGGTGGCTTGATCGGTGGAAAAAACGGTACAGCATTGGGCAGCTTAATATCTGTGGAGAAAAACTGTCAGCTAAATCCAATGAGGTTGTGAAATTTAAAAGACAATTTCAAGAAATAATTCTTGCTGAAGGATTATCCGGTGATCAGATTTTTAATTGTGATGAGACTGGGCTGAATTTCAAGATGCTGACATCAAAACTCTTGCAGCCCAAGCCAAGACGTCTGCACCTGGCTACAGACGTAGTAAGAAAAGAGTACTGCATCTACTATACAATTGAATTAATAAGTCAATAAATAGAGTCCCGTAAAACATAGTACATAATACAGTATAGCCTTCCTGTTTGTTTTAGTTCACTTTCAAAGTTATTCCGTATTATCCGACATTTTCGGTGATCCGACGTACTCCAGGTCCCGTTTAAGTCGGATAATCGAGACTCTACTGTAATTATAATATTACAAACACTCCTAAACCAAACCAAACCAAACTACATCCCCAATGGGCCTTTGCCTGCCAAGCGACCACTGTTCAACCCGAAGGCCTGCAGATTACGAGGTGACGCATGGTCAATGTGACGAATCCTCTCGGCCGTTATTCCTGGCTCTCTGTCTTACCGTTAGACAGCTCCTCAATTAAAGGTAATTAAGTAGACTGAGTGGATCTGGAACCAGCCCTCATATCCAGGTAAAAATTCCTGACCTGGCCGGGAATCAAACCTGAACCCTCTGGGTGAGAGGTAGCCAAGTTAGACCGCGGGGCTGGCTTCAAACACTAATTACTGGCACGTGAGTTAAACATCTCGATACTTTACATTCAGTTTTACCGGGGAAACTTTGTCAGTTTCCTGTGAAAACTTATTTCAGTTCAGCAAGTTTGATCAGCCAAACTTCAAAAAATCTAATAATGCCAAGCCAAACAACAACTGACCACAAGTAGTTTCTAATTCTTTAATCTAATAAAATAAAGCATAATAGATACAAAAGCGCCCAACATGATGGAAAAACCCCTTCTTTTCTTAATCTTCTGTTGTTATCTGGTCTCCAGTATACCGGTCGCAGTCAGTTTCTGGAAATCTAGAACCGCGTAAATTAGGCCTACATCAACTTTTAAAGGTTATGTTGAACTCGAGACTATGGTTTCGAATGTAAGTATCTATTTTCAAAAGTTCTCAAATGCATTATATTTGGTTCTGCCCGTCACTAATATATCATATATCATCAAAACTTCAGAAATTACAGTTATTCGTGACCTTGACCTCAGCTGAAAAGCACGCTCGCTGCACAAGTCAGTACGAGTTGGAGATGGTACAAACTATTTAAATGTAAGGTGCGCAAATAAAACGACTGCGGTTTTCATGACATTTTAACACAGAAATGTAAAATTCCCAGTCTTATATTAGGACCAAAACAGTAACAGGCAATCCCAAGACCTCCCATGGCTTTTTGTATATGTAAGGTGCAACATAATCTTATATGATATTAAAATACTAGATTTGTGTTAAGAAGGAGCAATTTCGATTCTTGCCTGAAAGCCCAGTGACTATACAGTGCCCTGAGGAAATTGCCGGAAACCTGTTCGGAAATACAATTGAAAAAATTAAAAATATAAACATGTAAGTCTGGACATAATGTGGACGTTTTACAAGTGTGAGCATTTGACGAAACTCGTTCCGTCTTTAAGTAGAGTTGTCTACATGCTGTCTTCTTCCAATTGTTGTGGCCACCCTCTGCTTTATGATTTCCTAGGATTCTCTAAACAATTCCACCTGAATGCGATGTTAAGATGGTCCCTTATGCAAGTTTACCACCGATCGATTGCTTTTCCAGTAGAGGACTTGTTCTAATTATCGCAATGACGGGGCGTTAACGCCCAAATCTAGAAGTATGCTGTAGCCATTCTTTCGTGAGATACAGTTTCTTGAAAAATGCTTAATCAAGGATTTAGCGTTGATGGGACTGACATTTCTGGATGGTTGATCCGGGAAATTGTTTCTTCGAGGAACGGATAATGCAAGATTTTTACAACGTGATTTAATTAAGATGCTCGTGGGACCACGTAATTTGAATGCATAATCTGGAAAAATGTACTTTGTGGGAATGGATAATCGAGGTTCCACTGTAGTATTAAAATATTCCTGGTAAGTATCTCTTACGCTCCTAGCATCTTCTGCAGAGCTCTGCCTCCCTACCCTCTGTAATCCTACAATATTCTCATTCCTCCATCCACCAGGAACAACTACACACTGTTCTGTATCTTCCCTCTCTTCTAGATGCCCTACATATCTTTTATTACCTGTAGCTAATAAAAAATTGTGCAGTGCACAGGCAGATAATAATATTATTTCAACTGTCTTCACAGGAAGCTCAATTTTTTTCCAGTAAAATTCTAAATCTATTGCACAATATCCCAAATGCATTTTCTGATGTACGCCTAGCCCTGCTCAAGCAATAATTAAATATTTTCTGCTGCTGAGTGAGATTCCCTTTGTAATGCTTCATGATCTTTTCTTGTAGAGGGAAAGCATAATCTGCAACTATCATAAGGGAACTTTGACAGTGCTCCCTGGTAACTGTTTTGACAAAGGGAAGTTGGCTAAATTTTTGTCCATTATTGTATGTAATATACTATTTCTCAACACATCCCCATCACTTATTCGTCCATTGCATCCTACATCTACATAAAGAAATTTATATCCTGCATCAACTAGAGCAAGTAACACTATGCTATTTCTTCCTTTGTAATTAAAATAGTATGAACGCATGCACCTTGGTGGCCCAAATTCAACATGTTTTCAATCAGAGCACCAAGGCAATTGGGAAAGTTCCGTATTTCTTCATACTGCTTTGATATTTCAAGCTACTCATTTTCTGTTGATGGCATCTGAAAAACAAAATGGCCCTGTGTAAGTTCCATTGCAGAGTATAAATATAATAATGGAGCCTACAAACTCAACAAATAATGCTAAAAGCCTGTAGCATGAAACATTCATTTATATCACAGTTGAAATAAAACATAATTTGTTTTGAAAAATATTGGTTTACATGTTGCAGAAATTAGGCCTACTGTATAGTAGGCTATAGCTGCCATAAGCTGATGAAAAATATAGATACTATACCACATATCCCTGGTACCTACTAAGCATTCTAACCTCTACCAACCTAACATGAGAATAATTACATCTGTAGACCTACCTTCAAGTATTCATCCTTCAGGCTTTCATATATAGCTTTACATGTTTCTAGAATAATTGATGAGATAGAACTCGCAGAAATACTAAAAGAATACATCAAACTTTTGTAGCTTTCTCCAATTGCCAGGAACCTCAAGGTCAGTACTAATCTGCTGAAAGGGAAAACAGTGTTAATATTTCAGTTTTAGGTTATGTAGGCCTATAAGATATAGTGTATTTTAAATATGAACCATGTAACATTCATATATGTACCTCCTTGATTCTGAAATGCTTTCTCGCATGTTGGTGTTCACCTTTATGATTTGGGGTTCTACCAAATTTAAAAGCTTTGTGAACTGTACTTCATCCATTCTCAAGAAATTTTTGTAGGATTCTGAGTCCAAGTCGTAGCTCGTTATTTAATAAGCTGTGCAATTCTCTACCATCTTCATCATGCCTTTGAATCTGTGGTTGAGTCCATCACCTTCTATTGTACCATCGTAACTTTCTTTTCCTGCGACATCGAGATATCACGTCAATAATAACTGCAGCTGCAGCGGCTATCGTCCTCATATATTCAGCGTCAGCCATTTTCTAGCAATACTTGCCACAGGAATGGTAAGCGTGTGTACAAGCTCCTGTACAAGATTGCATACAAGACAGTGGAGCAAAAAGTTGTGCCATCGCATGGCGCCATCTGTTGTACAATAAATGTCCTCTTCTGGTCATGGCTTTACGTAGCAATGCATCGATTAATATATTGCATCACGCGTCCACGCGATTTTGCGAACCCCAATGCTGTTTTTATAAATTAATAAATTAAAATTTGCCAGAATTGTCTTCAAATGGCTCTTAAAATCTTTAGAAAAGTCACTAAGCTGCTATCTTTGAAATTCTGTCACTAAATTACTACAAAAGACTCCAAATCTAGCGACTAGTCTCTAGAATCGACTAGATTGACAATCAATATATGCGTCGCAATATACAGATTTCAATAAACACTGCACATTCGCGCACATTTCTCGTATTACTAAACGTCAATATTTCATTTGAAAGCAGCTAATGAGCGAAGGACTTCCGGCAATTGATGTACAAATCTGAAATGGCAGGATTTGAAAACAACAGGATTTGAAAACAAATGCTTGAAGTTCACCAAAAAATAAGCTAAAATCGGGAGAAATAATAGAATAATCGGGAGGCAGAACAACTGTTGAAAATCAGACGTCTCCCGCCCAAATCAGGAAAGTTGGCAGTTATGGTTGTTGCTTGATACTGCTTCTCCTTAAAAAAGCTTCAACTGCCAGAGTGAAAATAGCGCATGATGAAGAAACCATGTGACAACTGCAAAACGTGTGAATAACATGATTACGAGCTGGTATGCACATGATCCCATTTTGGTGTTTGTATTTCACCAAACACCAGCAGTTACGCTGCAAGCACTGACCAGCAGTCTTATAAACTGGTGTGTTGTCAAAACTGCATTAATGCGAGAAACACCAGACGATAGCAAGCAAGTGTACAGAGTGAGAAGGAAGCCAGGAAGATGCCAAGGACTGTCACTTTACACAACTAATGGACTTTTAGAGGGGACACATAACAGGACTGAAAACAGCAGGTTAGTTGTATCACCGTATAGCCCATCATGTGGATCACTCTAAACATACTGTCTGATGCTGTTGGGAGCAGTGGATATGTAAAGGCTGGACTGACTCACGACAGATAAGGCTGACGACCACTTGACAGGATCTGACAATTATAGGCTCATCTGCCTCAGAACAACATTCAGCGTCTGCTGAACTTACGTGTTGCAGGACTAAGCACAGTACGAAACGGTGCGACACACGAAGATGACCTGACTGTGTACCAGAAATCCATGTGTAACTGACCTGCTGTTCTGCTTTTGTGATCATGTGAATTACTAATAATGTTATTGGTTTTTCGTCCCACTAATTACATTTTTAAACGGTTTTCAGAGATGCCTGAATGCATCACAGAAAGGGAACAAAGAGAAGGATATCAAAGAATTTCTAGAGATACTAGAAAAGGAGATAACTGATGTGGAAGTGATTGGGTATAATGGGAGTCTTAAATGCACAGGTAGAAAATAAGAGACCAAGAAGGGAAGAAGTGGACCATATGGATATGAGAAAAAGAATGAAGAAGGAGAGAAACTAGTTCAGTTTTGTGAGAAGAATGGAGTGACTGGGAGCAATGCATAGTTTCGGAAAAAAAAAAAACAACACAAAACTCACAAGATAATATCGGGGTGACAGAAGAATAAAATCAGTAATTGATTACTTTACGGTGGAAAGGACAAGCCACGGACAGTTGATGGATATAACAGCTTTACTAGGAGAAGAATTTGATGGAGATCATAGAGTTGTGATAGAAAAATTGAGAGTGGGAGAAAAGGAAAAATTAAAGGAGATCAGAAATTGTAAAGTAAAAGTGTGGAAATTAAAAGATAAGGAAGTATAGGAAAAATTTCTGGAGAAACAAACAATTTCCAGTAACTGAAGTGGGATATGCAGAAAATTAATGGTCCAAGTTTAAAAAGACATTTGTAAGAGGGGCAGAACATTGAGATTGAAGGAAAAGGAGACTGTGGTGGAATGAGAAAGTAAGAGAAGCAGTGATAGAAATGAAGAAATCATGGCAAGAATGGAATAGAGATTATAAAGAAAGTAAAAGTATTTTAATAATGAAAGGAAATGTAGGAAAATGGTAAGAGAAGTTGGAAAGAATATACACAAAAGATGGAAACTGATGGAGCTGGCAGTAAAAGAATGATATATGGAATTATACGAAGTAATAGGAATGAAAAGGTTTATACAAAGCTGATGAAAGAGGAAGGTGGAAAGTTGATAAAACATATCCAGAAGAAATTATGAGAAGATTAAAGGAGTAGTTTGACAAGCTGTTAAATGTGGAAAAATTGTGCAGAGGAGACTGTAGTAATACGGTGTGATGACAACAGCAGAAGAAGATATTACAATGTTAGAGGTGGAATTAGCAGCCCATAATGTGAAAATGGGGAACGCACCAGGAAATGATGAAATCAGTGTGGAAATGATAAAGGCTGCAGGACCTGTTGAACTACAATGGATGTACAAGTGCAAATGAAAACTGAAACGTGTGCCAGATAACTGGGAAAAGGGAATAATACCAGTCTTTAAGAAGGGGGACACAAAAGTATGTGAAAACTATAAAGGAATCACACTCTTGTTATCACAAATGGAACAAATGCTGGAACGGATATTAGATAGGAGAATGAGAGGAAAGGTAGGAGAGCTGCACAAGGAACAGTACGGCTTTCAAAGTGGAAGATCTATGTTGTTGTTTTTTTTTTTTGCTAATTGCTTTACGTCGCACCGTCACAGATAGATCTTATGGCGACGATGGGATATAAATGGCTTAGGAGTGGGAAGGAAGCGGCTGCGGTGTTAATTACGGTACAGCCCCAACATTTGCTTGATGTGAAAATGGGAAACCATCTTCAGGGCTGCCGACAGTGGGATTCGAACCCACTATCTCCCGGATGCAAGCTTACAGCCGCGCACTCCTAACCACGTGGCCAACTCGCCCGTTAAGATCTACTGTACAGTGCACTCAATCTTCATTAAGAAATAATTAATGGAAAACAATGGGAATATGTTTTGTTTTTGTTTTGCTATTTGCTTAACGTCGCACCAACACAGGTAGGTCTTATGTCGACGATGGGATAGGAAAGGCCTAGGAGTGGGAAGGAAGCGGCTGTGTCCTTAATTACGGTACAGCCCCAGTTTGCTTGATGTGAAAATGGAAAACCACGGAAAACCATCTTCAGGGCTGCCGACAGTGGGGTTCGAATCTGCTATCTCCCGGATGCAAGCACAGCTGCGCAAGCGAAACTGCACGGCCAACTCGCCCGGTGTGGGAATATGGAAGGAGCTGGTCATGACATTCATAGATCTAACAAAGGCATACAATAGTGTTCCCAGGGAGAAGGTTTGGGAAACCATGGTCAAAAAGAGACTGAGTACACAAACTGTAGAAATGGTGCAGGTAATGTAAAACTATGTCAGCAGCATACAGGATGATTAGCCTGTATGAAAATCATACTATTAAGAAGATTGAAGACAAGAATTCTTAAGTTTAAGATTCAGAGGGTAGTTTAGATATAAAATATTAATTTTGGGGATTAGTGAAAAGAATTTTTCTTTCCTCTGAGTTTTAGAAGAAAATCTTAATATTGGTTTACAAGACCAGTGTTTTTATTAAACTACTAAAACAATGGTAATAAATATAAGTTGAGTTGTCTTGATTTTAGTGTTTTTGATAGGAGCGTGAACTTTTTGTTCTAAACGTAAGCATTTATTATCTATATTGTTGAGTTTAGAATTTATTGTGTTGAGTTTGTTTGGGTTACTTTACTTATATTTGAATTTTTTTGATTATGAATTGTATTTTAGTATAGTTTTTTTAACATTTTCTGTCTGTGAAGGGGCTTTAGGATTATCTGTGTTGGTTTCTATAATTCGAACTCATGGTAATGATTTTTTTCAAACATTTAGAGTATTACAATGTTAAAATTTATATTTATAATTGTATTTTTAATCCCTCTATGTTTTTTAATTGATTATTGATGGGTGGTTCAGTCTTTGATGTATTTTATGACATTTATATTTTTTGTGGGTTGTACCCTATCAGGCGATTTTGGTAATTTAAGCTATAGTTTTGGGGGGGATATTTTATCTTATGGACTAATTTTATTAAGATTTTGAATTTGCGCGTTGATGATTACAGCTAGAGAGTCGGTTTATCGTGTTAAGTTTTATAATCAATTATTTCAAGTTTATGTTTTGTTTTTATTATTGATATTATACTGTACTTTTAGAAGTATAAGAATATATTTTTTATTATTTTTTTTTTTGAAAGTAGATTAATCCCTACTTTGTTTTTGATTTTAGGTTGAGGATATCAACCTGAGCGATTACAAGCTGGTGTATATTTATTATTTTATACTTTATTGGCTTCTTTACCTTTATTGGTAGGGCTATTTAATGTCTATAGAATTTATGGTAATTTGGATTTAAGTTTGTTGAGAAATGTAAGTTTGTTTAATGTTATGTTTTACTTGGTTTTGATTTTGGCTTTTTTAGTAAAAATTCCAATATTTCTCGTTCATTTATGATTACCGAAGGCACATGTGGAAGCCCCAGTATCTGGGTCTATAATTTTGGCAGGTGTATTGTTGAAGTTAGGAGGATATGGACTTTTACGTGTTTAACTGGACTGAAGACAGGGAAGTGTGCTGTCACCTCTTTAGTCTCTAATGGTTATGGACGAATTTGTAGAGGAAACAAAGGCAGCATATGGGAATAGGGAGATAAAGTTATAATTGCAGTGAAACCTCATTAGTGCGTTCCTTATTGACATGTTTTCCCGCTTAGTACGTTGTAAATTCAAAGTCCCGATTCTCATTGTATTGAATTTATATGAAAGCACCTCACTTATCACGTCACGAATTTTCGGTATTACCGCTTAGTACGATCAAATTTTTCCTAGCCCTGAAAATGTTCATCATCCCTAGTGAAAGGAACGTGATATTCAAATCAGGTAAGAGCCCTCGCAGCAGGTAGCAGGTCTGGGAAAGTTGCGTGATAACGGGGAAAGGCCTTGGAATTCCTGAACTTCACAGGGTAAGATGCACCTTTGGGGAGCAAGCCATCAGCCTTAGCAATCTTCACTTTTGCTTGGCGGTTAGCAGTGATTATGCTGAATGACCCAGTGAGCCTGTTTGTGCTTGTATTTTGCTTTCCATTCAGAAGTTAGACATTTATTTTGTGTTGAGGGGTACAGTAAAGGGTAGCGAACACTTGTCGCATGAATATGGAAAAGGTCATGAAATTCCTTACTAAGAAGACAAAATTTAAATTCTTCATCTGCATCTATGCATGCAGAGGTGGCGCGAATGTGGAAACTTGCACCTTGCATGACTCAAGTTGATTGAAGTTCTGTCAGATTCAAAATGGCAATGATTCGCAAATGGCTGAGTATAACCTCCAATTCAGTGTCCAAGATAAAATTATGTTTAACCCTTTCCTGCCCACATTTTCACTCCACTTATCACCAGGTTTCAACCTACTATTCAAAAAAAAATGATGCAGAGCACATTGTTTCAGATAAAGTTAAATATAATAAAAACTACTGATCACAATGTACTCAAATTTTCAATAATATTAGAAAATATACCATCACATCCATTTCCCTATTCATAGAGTCATACGGTTCTTGGTTCAACCCCCCCCCCCCCCCATTCAGGTGATACTCAACACAAAGGTAGGTTGCATTTGTCACATTCTCACGTTGTCTGAATCCCACTAAACCAATAATCGCATGATTTTGGAAATGGAATGATGCCCATGTATATACAATTATATTTCCTCTGGACAAGTGTCTTCCCATTCTGTATGTATTTTACCGGAATGTGCCTGTTTGAATGCTGCATTGATATATAAGCAATTTGCTATGTCACAGAATAGTTCGTCTCCTCCTAACGGATGAAAAATCAATCTATTTCTTGTAATACTCTTTCCAAATTATGGACAGGTTCAACATCATCCATATAAGCATTCGGAGTAACAAAAGGTTTGTGTTACCTGAATTAAAGCGACACTGCCATCAGGTCCGATTTCTCGATATCCGTTTTCACTTATATCATTGTTATCACGTAAACTGTCATCTTTGATATGTTATTCACTCACTAGAAATTCACCTCCACCCCTACTCAACGATTCTGTGACACCTTCTTCGCCTATATTCATCTCAGTTTCAATATCCGCAGTATTCAATCCTGCCGTGTATACGAACAAAACCGATGACCTGTGCTCGCAGAAGTTTAAGACTGTTGCCTAGGCAACTTCAAGACAGATTATCGCATTCTTTTATTTCCTATGCCTTGTAGGTTGTATTGCGCGTTCATGAATGCCTTATAAACACTTCAATGCTGAAAGAATACAGAACTATTGCGTAGATAGCAGACGTGTGAAGATAATGCAGCCGGGTGCTTTCAGGCGCAAAGGAACAGAAGGCAAACTGAACAGGTGGGCGCTTTTGGGTGCTAAGGGCAGGAAAGGGTTAATAACTCACTGGTCCAAAATATAAGGCTTCTACCAAGTTTTGTTTTAGAATGAGTGTGATCTGTAATAGTACGTTCATATTTTTATGGGCCCCACTGTAAATGTTTTCAAATTTGTTGCCTGTTGTTTTTCACAGTTTTTGTTGTTATGGATACACAACGTAAAATGCCCTCATGTCAGAAAATAATTGTATCTAGTGTTCCCACATCCCTGTTGAATAGTTTTTATTCATGTATTCAGCAAGTTTTCTCACGTACCATATTATTTTTCCATGTCCTCTGCAGAAACGTCTTAATGAGGTTTTATTTATTTCTGTCTTTATTAAGTGGCGAAGTTAGGGCTCTTGGCCCTCTCTTACACTTAACCACATACAATTTTTTTTATTTTTTACAGTATTAATCTAAAATATCATTGTAATCAATTACTGTTATTAAGATATGTAAGTCAGATAAGGAATTACAATAATACAATTAATTAAGGTTACTACTGATGAAAAATTATAGGATAAATAGAGAGTGGATAACAAAAAAAAAAAAAAATATATATATATATATCAACCTAAAGAATATATCTACAACTAGCTTAAAGGAAAACTTATTCAAATATAAGGCTAAAATAAGTTAACTGAATATTAGTATATTACAGTTGAGCGTACTAAAATCGATGTTACTATGTAGTCTATTTCTACGAACAGTTTATAGCCTTAAATGAGAGTAGTAAGAACGTAAATGGGATAGCCTAAGAATTTAAATCTAGTACGTAATTTTTGGTTTCATTCACTCTTACATTCATTCGAGTCAACTGTATGTACTCTGGAGGGATTTACGGTAGGCTGTTTTAAATGTCCTAGACGAGCAAGACTTTTTAATATCTTCCGGTATCGTATTCCATAACCTCGAAGCAGAGACCAGGAATGAATGGCTGTAGGTATTTGTTCGATGCGGTGCTATTTCAAGTAGCGATCCGGAACGAGTGTTAATTTCGTGGAACGAAGAAAGAGGCCTAAAATTAGACGATAGATAAGTGGGGCTGTTTGAAGAAAGCAACTGATAGACGAGGGTCATTTGGTGCGTTTTTCTACGGTCAGTTAAACGTAGCCATGCCAACTTTTTGTAGTATGGTGTTATATGTGCATCATGTCGGAGCTGGAAGGCATATCGAATGCAAGAGTTCTGTACACGCTGTAGCTTTGTTACTTGTTCACAGGTTAGGTCAGTCAATAAACTGTCACAGTAGTCAAAGATTGGAAATAGAAGTGTTTGTATGAGTTTTAATTTAAGGTCCAGTGGGAGAACATTTTTATGACGCTTCAAAGAATACATGGATACATGTACTTTTCTGCACACATTAGTTATATGCTCATTCCAGGTCAGAGTCTCATTTAAGGTGACCCCAAGGTTTGTAACAATCTTGGAGTATGGCATTTCGGTATCATCAATGGTAATTGGAGGAGGAGTGTGATTACTATTTAGAGCACATAGTAATTTTTTGTGTCCAATTATTATGCTTTGGGTCTTTCGTGGGTTGATGAGTAAGGCATTGTCCCTGGCATACGTTGTGAGTCGTCGTAGGTCTGTATTCATATGCTGCATCGCTTTGCATATACTATCTACACTGGTATGGTAATATACCTGTAGGTCATCAGCATACAGATGGTATTTACAGTGGACAAGTGGGGATGAAATATCATTGATATGCAGGCTGAATAATAAAGGTCCCAGCACAGATCCTTGAGGCATGCCAGATAATCAAATAGCCCATTTGGACATAACATAGTTTACTGAGACACACTGACGACGATTTGTGAGGTAGGATATAAAGAAGTTGAGCGCATTCCGGTCGACGCCAAGGGAGCACAATTTTGAAAGGAGTAGTTGTATGTTGACTGTATCAAATGTACTGCTAAAATCAAGGAGCGTGAGTACCGTCACCTGTCGCTTATCCATAGCAAGCCCGATATCATCTGTTACCCGAAGGAGTGCCGTCGTCGTACTGTGGCCCTTCCTGAAGCCAGATTGCAACAGGTCTAGCAGTGAATGATTTGTGAGATATTCAGTTAGTTGCTCGTGAATTAGTCGTTCAAGGGCTTTCGCAAGCGGAGGGAGTATTGATATAGGGTGGTAGCCTGATGGATAATTTGATGTGGTGTTCTTTAATACAATGTCTCCTAGTGAGATGTCCAGTTGTAGCTTATCCCTGATGAAGTCCGTAATTTTTTTATACACGTCTTCATCAGGTTCCTCGGCAACACCGTGCAGTGGGAGGCAGTTACGACGGCTATACTGAGCCAAATCGTCAATCATTTCTTCATGACGGGTTAGAGTCTCGTCCATCGTCGATATCTTAGTCCTTAGTTCGGCAATTTCAGTGGTCACTTGGTCCTTGAAGGTTTCAAAGTCGGCAGCCAGGCTCTGTATTTCTTGTCGTGGGTTGGTAGTAGTGTCGCCAGCACTGGTGGTCGCTGCTGCTAGGTGAACTTGGAAGTCACTTAGTTGACTTTCAAAGACAGTTATTCTTTGGTTAACTTCTTTAAGTGTCATGTTTTAGTGATATAATTCAACTAGAACACTGTACAAATGTTTTCCGTGACTGAGTTCGTACCTAGAAGCGGTTGTTCTTGCTGTTTTCGCAGGATATAACAGAGAGCACTTAACACTCACACTGCACCGGCCGCCATTACTTCTTAACTGTATTTGCGAACGACAGTGTGGTCTGGAGAATGAACAGCAAAGAAATACAAAAACAACTTGATGCAATGAACAAGAAAGTTGAAAAATATGGTATGAAAATCAATGCAGAGAAAAACAAGACCATGGTGACATCAAGAGGAGAAAGACAACGAAAAGGGATTGTGAAAACTGGGGGTCAAAACCTTGAAATTGTGGACAGTTTCAAATACTGCAAGAAATAAATTTCATAATAAATCCGTATTGTCAATCTCAACAAGAAATAAGGTCTTTATCTTAAGGAAAAGTAGAAAAGAATATTGTATTGTAAAGGTGGAGTCACTCAATCAGTAAGACCTTATTTCTTGTCAGTTTCAAATGCTTAGGGAGTGAATTAATGCAAAATAATTTTTGCTAGTTGCTTTACGTCGCACCGACACAGATAGGTCTTATGGCGACGATGGGACAGGGAAGGGCTAGGAGGGGGAATGAAGCGGCCGTGGCCTTAATTAAGGTACAGCCCCAGCATTTGCCTGGTGTGAAAATGGGAAACCACGGAAAACCATTTTCAGGGCTGCCGACAGTGGGGTTCGAACCTACTATCTCCCGAATACTGGATACTGGGCGCACTTAAGCGACTGCAGCTATCGAGCTCGGTAATGCAAAATAAAAGGCTGAATAGGGAGAATAATAAGAGGGTGCAACAGAGCAATGCATTCTACCAAAGTGTAAGAAAACTTGTCTGCAATAAGGAAGCATAAACAGATAATGTATAAAATGTATTATCCCCCCATACTGACCTATGCAGCAGCCCGTGGCCATGATTGTTAAGGCGTTGAAGACTAAATGATTTGACACCGTGGTTTATCCAGTTTCAGCCCTGCTGACCGAAAAAAATTTCACCATCAGAATGTTGGCTGGCAGGGTAGGGGAGGTAGTGGTATACAATTTCTTATCACTAGATTGCACACCAAAAGCCTGGATTAAATTCCAAACCTCTCTGCAGTGTTCATATGGAGTGAGGACAAATGACGCTGTTAATGGTGATTCATCCGTCGGATGGAGACTAAGCCTTGAGCAGACTCCTTGGTGCTACTCGACAGGAGTAGGCTATGAGCTGATACCGGGTTTCACCCTGTCCCTTCCTACTATCATATATCACGTCATTCATTTCATCTCATTAACTCCTCTGATGAGATTGATGTCAGGAAGGGCACCCAATCAAAAAACTTCCTATGGAGATTCATCTCACTTCATACCTGACCCCGGAGAGAAATGGACAAGGGTTGGACATACATAGACTTATGCGGCTGAGACCTGGACAATGACAAATAGGGAGGAAAGTAGAAAGTAGAAATACCTAAAAAGTATGATGGGAAAGACAAGGAAAGAGAGTGAGAAACAAAGTTGTTAGAAAGGAAGTCTGAATAGAAAACCTACATGAGAGAATTGATAAGAATAAACTAGGATGGTTTGGTCCTGTAAATAGGATGGAGGAGACAAGAATACCAGAAGAGATGATGCAGATGAAGTTTGAGAGAAAAAGAGCGAGAGGGAGACCTACAACAAGGTGGATTGATCCAATAAAGATGACTGCAAGAAGAAGAAACCTGGATTGGGACAGGAGAGAGGAAGGTGGTGTAGTGCTATAAGTGGTATTTCCACTGCTAGCAATGTGTTAAATCTAGTTGTCTGCACTTTCAAAATTACATCACTCACGACCAACGAACCACTCATTTTCAGCAAAAATCATTTACATAAACACTCTTCTTTGCTGTCCTAAATCACTTTTGACAGAGTTCATAAATAAACGTAATTGGTCCACTTCATCATCCATAGACTGCTCCTTGTAACATCCCAGTTTCCCTGAATAGTTTGATTTTGTTTTTTCATTCTTAATTTGTTCAATAAATAATTTTTAACCTATCCCTCACTGTGTAATTCTACCCTTAGCTAGCCATTGGTCCATTCAAACTGCTAACTGCCAAAATTTCTGAATTCATTAATGATGAAACCCACATGTACTAATGTATTTACATGAAAGCTATGGCTTGAAATATATACAGTACGACATGTACAAAGTTCTTCCAGCAGTAATGAGTTCGTAAACTCACAGCTCTTTCTATATTTACTTTCCTGAATTGAATTTAATTAAACATTATCTTGGCAGGGAATATGAAATCATTCATGGAATATCCAACTGTAAGTACAATGAGCCGTGGCATAACAAGTTTTTCTAAGCAAAATTATAAATTGTTTTATAAAATGTAACATTTATAAATAATAATGATGAGCAGAAGAAGAAGAAGAAGAAGAAGAAGAAGAAGAAGAAAGGTGCACCTAATGGGCACAGGAGTACATTACAACTTATTCAAAACAGAATTGTCAGTGATGCTGTTCTGTTGGTACATTTCATGACATATTTTTCACACATTTTTACGCACAAACCGCAAATACACTCATCCGTTGCCTCGTGGAACAACTTCAGACTGCAAATTCGGGGGTGGAAACCACGCGTTGCCAAACGTGTCACTAAGTGCCTCAGCTGGTAATCTGCTTCCATCCAGTCTTTGGTTTGCATAGCCGTCTGTGGTCATGTAAAATTCGTCTATGTTATTCCTTTTCGCTTGCAACTCTTGTGGGAGCTCCGTGTATGCAGCTGTAGCTGGCAAGAGCAATTCTAGTTTCAGGTCCTCTACTAGAAATGCTTTCCTCACCAGTACTTAAGTGTAGTACGACTGCGTGTATTTTGACAGACCTAGTACCGTTTTCAAGTATCTCGCTTTTAAGTTTTCAACCTCCGTTAATTGCTTCTTCGGTAGGTGTTTCCATATTAATTCCAATCCATAAGGAAGCACAGGAATCACTCTGACTTCAAATAATTTCATTGCCGTGGCTACAGACATTCTCGATATACGTCTGATGTCGCTTATGCTTTTTACAGCAGCAGCTAGTCTTTCCCTTATATGGATTGTAAAGTCTGATGCGGTTACTTGGATGGTGATGCCCAGGTACTTAAGGTGATTCCTTGGAGTCAGCACTTGTCCTTTGCATGTTATACTTTATCTTCTCTGTAGCCTACCTCCTTTTCTAAAAGCTACAAATTCTGTCTTTCTTTCATTTAAAGTTAAGAACTTAATTTTGGTCCGTATTGAATCTAGATTTACACTATAAATTGAGGATAATTATGTCCACCTTTTCAATACAAATACAACGTAGTGCTTGGGGTCCGTCTTGGATCGAGATATTTCTAGAACCTCAAAGACCTTGAATGTAATGCTCCAAGAAATTCCAGTTCACCAGTCCACTCCTGTTAAGTCGATCTATATTTTAAGAACACTAGCAAGACGGAACATTATGTATATGAATATTGCACAACATCATCATATAATGAAATAAGAATTTCATTCTATTCAAACCCCAAAACAGAGTGAACTTGTAATCAATTCTAAAAGAAACTGTTTTGCCCACTAAAAATCTTTACTCAAGGGACCTCTACAATGGACAAATAATGTTTTAAAGTCTAAAATAATATCAGCGGAACTTATCATTTTACTCGATTTGTTGTTAAATAACCAAACTGCATTAACGCAAGACATTGAGTTACCAAAGACTTATGCTGTAACATATCTCTACACCTAGTATAAATAGGTTACTGTTTCCAATTTGATAATAGGTCAACTCATTTTAATACATGTCAGTTTTAGGTATTTTTGACCAAAACGCACAATTGCTTTTAAACGCCTAGCAGTTATTAAAATTCTCAAAGATTGAAATTTTTTTTAACTGGATGCTAAATCAGCATTTTAGTAATATTTAAAGAACCTGACAAACTTTAGTCAAAATTGTATAGAAGTAATAAGTCATAATATGTTGCATATAATATGCTACCAATTTTAATCTTAAGTTTTAAGGACTACACCAAAATTTTTGTTTAATAGTTATGTAAGAATATGGTCAATTTTTATATATATTCATGTTGTATGTTATGTTAATATTGTACTTAAGCCTTGTCACAAAGTTTCCTATGGCTGATGATGGCATACAAATAATGCCGAAACCGGTCCCAATTTTTTGAAAGGTAATAAATTTGTGATGTGTTAATAACGTCACATTGTATTTGTATTGAAAAGGTGGACATAATTATCCTCAATTTTTAGTGTATTTCCTTCATTTATCACCAAGTCATTCTCTTTTGTTAAAAGTAATAAACTTCATTGTTAGGTTCCGTATTGAGTTGAGACTATGCTTAAAGTAAATACAAAATTTTAATATTCCACCTTCTCAATACTAAAAAATCATTTGATGTTTTTACAAAAACATTACAATGATATTAAAAGGTACTAGTTTCGGTCCACAGTGGACCATCATCAGCCTAGCCAAATTACAACAGTAAAAGTCCACTCTGTAATGAGGTCCATCACTTTCTGTAGATCTTCTGTTTTCTGAGGCGAGAGCCATATCATCTGCATAAATGTAGATGCTTGTGTTTGGTGCGCCTTCCTCGACTCTGGTGACTACTTCGCTCGTGTAGATGTTAAACAATACTGGATTGAGTGGATCGCCCTGTAGCACACCAACCGTTTGACTTATCCAATTTGATTTTGATAGCCCATCCCACACCTGTATTTGATTTTCAGCCAGTATATTTGTAATTAGTCTTGTTAGCTCTGACTGCCCTACTAGGTTCTCCAGTTTTTCCATAAGCACACCCCTGTTCACTGTGTCAAACGCTCTGCTGAGATCGATGAAGATGGCAAACATCTTCTCATGATCCTTAATGTTCTCTTGAATCTCGGTGAGTAGGTTTCCAACGGCCATCAAGGTAGATCGACCATGTCTAAAGCCACTTCTGGTAGAAGCGGGTCCATTATGGTACTCAGCCTTTGAGTCAGTAGTCTTGTTAGCAGTTTAAAGGGCTCTGATTCTAGTGCTATTCCTCTATAGGAGCCAGGTTCGCTTGTGTCACCTTTCCCTTTGTACAGTAATTTGATGATCGATTTGCACCAGTCAAGTGGAATATGGCCTCTTTTAACACACTCATTAAGGAGTTCTGTCCAGATGTTTTCCAGATAGGGTAATGATAGCTTTAACTGTTCATTGCTGATCCCGTTTAGACCATTACTTCCACTGGTGTAAAGTGCATGCCATTTTCCATTATACGAGTATCATTGAGTGTTCTTGCGCTAGTTTTATCAATTGGGCAATTGAAATCCCTGGATACGATAATCCTTCCATTGTCTGGCACAACGTTTATTGCTCTTTGTATACTGTCCATTACATCTACAGGGCTATAATTTGGTCTGAAGTGAATGCTGATGATGGTCCCTATATTTGTTCTCACTACCAGTTGGATATAAACGCCATGGTTCGATCCGTATTGAATTGCAATTACAATATAATTATTAAATTAATGTCGTAATGATCCACCTTTCAATACTATAATAAGCAATATTCTAAATTACATTAATTAGGGACTAGTTTCGGCCAGAGCTGGCCATCTTCAGCCTTAATGGAAAACATCTAATAACTAAACAAATGTACATGCACACAATTGACACAAAACAAATGAAAACAAATATATACAAATTGACATTTAAAAAAACTGGGATGAAATTATGAGTAAATGTGAAAATAACTAAAGGTTCTTGCATCTTGAGTATGCTCATCATCGAGACTCTTTCATGTATTAATATTCACAGAACTGTTAGTTTTAATACTGCTAATCATTACTAGTTCAACTGTAAATGGAAACTGGTAAATGTTGATCCCGTAGTTCATCACCAAATCTATTTGAGTGGTGTTAGCCGTATGGAAGCCATTGGATGCCGCTGTAAATAACCACCAGCTGATGGAGAACTGCTAGATGTTGTTTTAATATCAATCAAAGTAATAAATGAGATGCTCTCATGGTGCTTGTTAAATCATGCTGAAATGTTGCTGGACATTGTCAGGACGGCACAAGAAGATATGGTTAAAACAGATACATTCTGTCTGGTATAAAATTTGCAATTCATTGCAGTGCCCATGAAGTTAACGTGAATAAATTAGATAAAATTAAATTAATGAATTGAATGAGAGAGTGTGTTAGTTAGATGGCATAGGTTATATGAGACTTACCTCTCAATACGACATGTGGTGTGTGGCCTATTGTTGTGTGTGCTTCAGACTAACTGTTGTGAGATTCAAATGAAAGGAAGGGGCGGGCAAGGAGAGAGAGGCAGGGCAAGGCGTGAGGTCATGGTGGAGAAGGGAGGGGAGGGGAGGGTCGTGGAGGAGAAGGGAGGGGAGGGGAAGGTCGTGGAGGAGATGGGCGAGGGAAAGGGGGGAATTAAGGCGGGGCTGAAGGATGTGGGAAAAAGGATGGCAGCTGAGGAAAGGTGCTGTGAATATTATGAAAAACTGAATTATGACTTGCTGCTTTGACGTTTCTGAAAATGGGAATTAGAAGGTCAAAAAGGATATTTGGCTTTTCTGAAATTTCATTAAGATTATGATTTGGGTTGAAATATTGATCTAAATGTATGAAGCAGCTTTCGGTAATGTTAAGGAGGGCTCCTTTGTTAATGATTTTGAGAATTTCCATATCTTGTTTTATGTCTGTGAATTTGTGATTATAGTCATGGATATGCTGTCCTACAGCTGAAAATTTATTGTATTTCAGCGCATTGTCATGTTCCGAGTACCTTATTTTAAAATTTCTCCCGGTCTGTCCTACGTAAGAAGAATTACAACTGTTGCAAATGATCCTGTATACTCCTGATTTTGAATAACTATTGAACTTGTTTATGGATGTGGCATTATGCAAGACTTGTGTGTTTCTATTATTTGTTTTGAAAACTACTTTTACATTGTGCTTTTTAAAGATGTTGGTGACCTGGTAGATTTGTTCCTTGAAGGGAAAGAAAGAAAGAAAGAAAGAAAGAAAGAAAGAAAGAAAGGGAGGAGTTGTTTTTCTTATCTTTTTTCAAGGTGGTAGAAGGGTGGTATTTATATTTATTATTTTTTCTATTAAAAAACTGATGTATCCATTGGATTTAACTATATTACGAATAGTGTTCAAACATTTTTGAGGTCTCTTTTAGACATTGGAAAACTGAAGGCTCGGTATACCATGCTGTTATATGCTGCTCATTTGCGAATTTGGGGGTGTAAAGAATCTTGACGGATTGTAGTGACTGTTTGGGTGGGTCTTACATCTTAAGTAGCTTGGGTGCCTGATAATAGTTAGGTCTAAAAAATGTATTTTCCGTTCAATTTTGGATTCAAGTGTGAATTTATTGTGTGGGTCATTGTTATTTAGATTAATGAGGGTGGTAGCTGCCTTTGTAATGCTCTCATCCATAATTACTATAGTGTCAACTACAGATCTTGCCCAGAAAAGGATGTTTTTAAAGTTATTATTATTATCAATTTTGGTGTGTGCCAAAAAATCCAAGTAAATCTCAGTTAAGATACCCGAGGCCGGCAATCCCATAGCCAATCCTTCTTGTTGATAAATAACATTACTCAAAATGAAATAGTTGCTTATAACTAGGGCTTGGATTCGAGCATATTAACATATTTCTTTCCTGAATAGTACTCATTGAAAGAAGCCTTTCGGTGGTATTTTCATCTCTCTGGGACCAATAGAATTTAAATTTATCAAGCATATAAATGCATAAAACCGTGGTTTTCAGAACAGAAGCATATAAATGCATATTATTGTGGTTTTCGTCTAAATAGTTTGTTTTTCTTCAAATTCCCTACAAAATTCGGGCCCTGACCATCCTTCAGGTTCGAAAACAGAAATAATTATTGAAAAGCCTATCTGGTGCGAATAATAGAACCACAGGTTTATAACCTTTAGTGAGGTAATTCACACACCCTAATAAAATTGTCCTCTGCCGGACTAGAGTGCGACTCGTCAGATAAGCTCTGGAAGCCCCAAGCTTCCTTTCACTTTGAAATGTGAGGTATTTTAGTGGTGTGCCTATTTTGGGAACCAGTATTGTTTAGGTGGCTTTTCCCATGAAGTGGTGGAAGATCCGACCCGGTCAAGTGAAGTTTCTGCATTCTACTCTCAGTTCTCAGTTCGTAAATGTATCCGTACGTACCTATTGAGTTCTTGTGATTTCTAAGTACGCGATGCCCAAAGTTAAGGAATCTCTGAGTATTTTACTCCGACGATCTGCAAAGGAAGACCCAGACTAGTTTTCTGCTGACGGGGTGAAAAAGAGGTTTCTTATTGACATTTTCACATCTACGTTCCTAAAGATTTTACTGGTCAAACAGTTGAAATTTCAAATAATCCATATGTGCAGTATACAGTGCCTACCTACTAGGTAAGTAGAGAGAAGCGTAAGAATTCGGAGTGTAGACCCGTTAGATCTTCAGATTTTATATTTCCGAGGTGGAAATTGACATTTGGATTTGCTGGTTTTTCATGGGATCGTTGAGAGGGTGCTCGTATTTCTACTGCAATATTTGAAAATAATTTCATAGTCCAAAATGCTTTATTTTTGTTCATTCAATGTATTTTTTCTCACTTATGCGGACCTACCTATTTATTTTCAGATCAAGATTTCGAAGGGTTTTCAATTTTCCCAACATAAAGCCACAAGTGGGCACTCAGCAAATGTCGAAGAATTAAAAAAAAGGAAATCGAAGAAACAAGCGCTGATACAACCTTTGTTCAATCAGCAACAGCAATCGGACGAGTTTTCTTCCAGAGTTTGTAGGGCGTTCGTGAGTGCCAACATACCCCTCTACGAGGTCGAACATGCTGAGATTAGAGCTCTCTTCAAGGACTTTGCAGGAAGAAGGTTGCCTCATGAGTCGACTCTACGTAAAAAATGTGTTTCTTTAGAGTATGAAAAGGTATGAATTCATGCACGATTGCCGTATTCCGCATTCTCGTTTAAACAATTTAGTAATTTTAACATGGATCTGGCTCTGTCGTAATGAAGGTACGCTCTCGATAATAGCTTCATTCCATGAAGAATATTCATTCAGGTACTTATCTCACCAGGTTCTAAACGCAATCAGGGACGACAGCGGGAGCCACCCAATTTGGTTATCTATCGACGAGAACACAGGCAGTTATGGAAGACACATTGCCAACGTTATTGTTGGAAAACTCAGTCCCCGTGAACCGGGGAAGGGCCACCTAATTCTGTGCAGGGAGCTATATGTGACAAACCATGGTACCACTATGCGAACAGTGCAAGCAGCTCTGCGTAAGCATATTTTTGTTAATTTACTTTTCGAGCGATTTGCCAAAGAAGAATAAATACAGTCTGGCTATAATTTCAATGCATTCTACGTATGCTCAGTGAAGACTCTGATGGTTCTGATAGTTAAATATCTCTTACAGTCGTACGACATGTCAGAATCCCATTAACTGAACAGTTCACCCTTCAATTTATGCATTCCTCTTTCAGGCTTGCCGTGGCCAACCTTTTCAGATGAGGAGGTAAACAAAGTACTCGCATTGGTGACTGATACTGCTCCCTCCACGATCAAGGCTGGAAAGAGCCTCAAGCTTCTCTACTCGAAGATGTTTCATGTTACTTGTCTTGCTGATGCAATGCACAGAGTTGCTGAGGAGCTGTGCGAAAAATCGTCCAGCGTCAACAGCGTCATTTCTTCAGTGAAGAAAATTTTCGTCAAGGCTCCTTCTCGAGTCCGTGCCTTCAAGACGATGCATCCAGAGCTGCCTTTACCTTCTGAGCAAATATTGACGCGATGGGGAACTTGGATCTTGGCTGCCCTGTATTACGCTGAAAATTATAGGGCAACTGAAGAGGTAAGACTATTTGAAATGTTTAAAATCTTCTCATTTTCGAGGTTTTCTTTATCATTCTTTTCATACCTTTTATGTTTACTCCATCATACGGCACCTAATTTTGTAATTTTCTCAGTTATTCTCCTCGGCTAATGTTTTTCAATTATATTTTTTCCAGGTGTTCAATATGTGTGATGAGGCGGACATTAAGTACATCGCGAAAGCTAAGGCTGCTTTTAAAATGAAGGGCTTGATGCCATCCTTAACTTTCATAAAAGCCTATATGAGCGTCATTCCTGAGGCCATCCTAAAGTTGAAATTGCAAGGGATGGAGTAGTTTGAAGTGGTCGCTACATTACAAGGAATCATCGAAGAAGCCAACTCGTGACCTGGAGAGACTGGTAAAACCGTGAAACAAAGGATGGAGTTCGTGCTGGCTCGAAATCCGGACTGGAGTGCAGCGTTGGACTTGGAGAGGATGCTGCGTGGCAAGTCTGCACCGTCAGAGGATTTTCCGAACTACTCTGCACGAGAAGCAGCACCATTCAAGTATTTATCTCTCGTATCAGTTGACGTCTGAAGATCGTTCTCATCATTGAAACTTTTATTGACTGATTTAAGAAAATCATTCAAAACAGAAAACATAGAAAAAATTCTTGTTGTACAGACCAATGCAGATCTACTTCATTGACTCGCCTAATTCTGAACATTTTATAAATGAACTTTTAAACTGCAACTTTTATAAGAAAACTTCTCATATATATATACTTGAAACTTGAATGCGAGTATATCGCAGTGTATCACACATACAATTACAAAATAAAGCTTGTATATAAAGATATGTTATTGGTGTTTTTAGTTTCACTTTCCTTTCTATAGTTTATAACTGTGTTTTTCGAGCATATTCTGTATATTTAACAGCATATAATGTTTTTTCGAGCATATCTATCGAGCATATAACACATGGTTTTCGAGCATATCTGGAGATTTTATCGAGCTTATCGATCCGAGCCCTACTTATAACTGATTTAAGCATAGACATGAAATCCTGTTCTCCCAGTTCTCCAGTCATCAAGAACCATCTTACATTCAGAACAGAACCACATTAATTTGCTTTTCGATGACTTGAGTGCATTAAAAGCTCCCACTCCCATACCAATGCATTCTCTATGGAACCATTTAACACACACGCCATCACATCCGACTGCTTCTTTTGTTCCTATCTCCATGTTAAATGCTGGGCAGAGATAGATAGATATCGTTAGCAATACTATCACTTCTGTCCGGCATGGCAACATTTTCTTGTAGTGACTGGCAGTGATGGATACAGTTGAAGATACCCTACTCGTGTGGGAAGTGAGGTTATGTAAATACATTGAACCTTCGAGCATACAAATAGCACTGAACCTTATCAAGTGTACAAGTCCTATATCAGATATCTAGTGTTTCAAGCTTTATATACAGAGAGATCCCAACATTTGAGCAGCCTGTTAGTCACACTGGTGTATTGAACATTGCTTAGATATATGCGTGAAGGAGGCGATCATGTTGCAAAATAAAATGTCACTAAGGGATAGGTGCCTGGTTTTCATACTCGAACATATTACTTTTAAATATATGTCACTCCAACAAATCAATCGATAACGAATACTAGTTAACACACTTCTTTATACCTGAGGTGGACATTCAATATTTAGCTCGTCACTTTCATTAATTATGAGTAGACATTATCAATTGTGCCAACAGCCGATATTGCTTGGGTGGTTCATTGGTTGAGAAGAGTTTTTTTTTTTAAAGGCGGTGCTATGAATGTTGTGTCCCCTAGTATTTATATTGTGTTTCTTTTTGCTGTTTAACATTTGAACATAAAATTTGAAAGTTGCTGGGGCGATATGTCACAGTCATGTGATAAAAACGAACATGTTTGTGTTCTCTGTAATAGCAAACTGGAATCTGAGAGTTCCAGGAACACTTCCGAAAGCATGCTAATAAGGGTCAGCCTGTGAGGAAAGGAATGTCTACAACAACTGATAAGCAAGCTACTCCAGCAACTAAAATTAGTTCTCCTGGTGGTAATTCTGAAAATAATTTAGGATCTGTTGTATGTGACGTTTGTGATCAGCAGTTTAATTCCATTACTGTAGCTATTCAGCAAAAGTTAAGAAAACATCCAGACAGTGCATCAAAGCATTTTTGTCCATTTTGTGGAATGCGTTTCCAATGAAAGTCAACCACGACAAGCACGTGTTAGATCATCCAAAAGAAGCCCCAAGCCGATTATTCCCATGTAATGATTCTGGAGTTGTGTTTTAAAATGAAGAAGCTTGAAGTTATCACTCTAAGTCTACATATACTAGGATTGTGGCTCTGTTCAAAGCGGTAGCCACCCCTCCTCCCAGCAAGAAGATAAAACAAAAATAATGCGGAGAAGCACAGTCAGTGTATTACTGTCATTTATGTGGGTTTGAGTACATTGTGAAATTTAATCTGCAGAAGCATCTAGAACAGAGAACACACCGAGGAAGAACGCAGTTTAGTTCCTGATTATCTCATAAGGTGTACTACCTGTGATGCATTATTCTACAGCAAGAAAGCCTATGACAATCACAATATGCAACATAAACCACAGGATTTGTATGTAACCAGTGAAGAACAGAAGCTTCAGACTGTAAGTCGAGTCGACCAGGATTTTGATACCGGCTGCGTCCAGTCTCCTGCTGAGAAATATGTCCCTGTTTATCGGCTACGACCTCATTCAGAGAAAAAGACTGGTTTGAAATGAAAAATATCATGCATTTTATAACGGATACTTTTTTATCCGGTGGAGAGATACAAGAAAGACTGAAGTTGTGAAGGAAAACCAAGGTCTGAAACAAATTGAGATTAACTGAGAAAGTGAAAGGTGGAAGAATGCCATTCTACTGCAATAGTTTAATTGATTTATCAATCTTGTAAGCCATCATCACTGTGTTGTACAGCAAAACATCAGAATTATCTACATTATTTTGTCCATCATTCCACATAGCAAGCAGCTAGTATATAACTGATCACAAAGTCATTCATGTTCTACATCAGCAGTATTACTGACTTAACTCCCCACAATCACAGTATTGGCAATCCTATCTAGCCCAAAAATGGACTAAACAAAGAAGAATATACATGGTAGGAACTTACCTTAGTAAACTTCTGGTATTATGAGTGTTGGTCCTCATTAGTAAATCACATGATTTTTGTACAAATGTAATTCCTCCAATATCTACCCTCTTGATGGCATTTGATTTAACAGGAATAGTCTGTTGCCCATTGCCATTTGCAGTATTGACAGTATGAATACGTCGCAATGTCTTTCCTAAAGGATCCATCAAAAACTTGTTGCCTCTCACGTATACTATATGGCCACAATTACGTCTTCGCTCTGCAACCATTATTGAGAGTTACATATTACTACATAATATTGAAATCAATTTGATGAACAAATAAAAATAAACAGAACTACATAAAAATATTAGCATCCAACAAGTGTAGTTGAAAGAAAACGCCTCGATATTTTTCCACCATAAACTTAACCAAATCCCAATGTAAACCCATTTTGGGTTAAATTATGACTTCAAAATACATTAAACAACACTTTTGTGTGTATTTTTATTATTATTTTATCTGTAAGTTTGGCTAGTTAATGAACACCATGAGGTAGTTTTAACAGTTGTCCGATTTTTCCATAATATGCATTATAAGCAGCACTGAAAAAAATTATAAATACTGGTATTTCTCTGTCATACATACAAGATATTAGCCCAAGTCCATTTCTAGTGAGAGATAATGTTTACAGTGTGCATTATGTCCTATGGTATGGGTTAGAACAAATATGTTACTTCCATAGATCTGTTGTCTGTTTCATCTTTGACTTTAACAACTGAAAGTGACCAAGGTATGAGCAATGCCAGTAGCACCATTCCTTATACAGTCCTGGAAACGAGTAGTGTGAAAGTGTCTCTCATAGGATTGGTTGGTGTAATGCATTTCAGTGGGCTTGGCAAACTGATATGTAATAACACCTTCTGCCTCAGTGAGGAAAGCAATGGAAAACTACCTCACTCACCATTTACCTAGCACACCTCTTCGGTGATGTCTAGGTCATCCCTGAGCATAAAATTAATCCTTATTTTAAGTTCCCTAAGGAATAACCATCTATGAAACATTCACCTAAATCTGTCAACATCTCCCACAACTTGATCATATAACAATTCTGACAATCTACTAGATTGTGGAATATGTAGAATGCCATTTACCATGTCATGTGAAAAATGGAGTAATTGCCCAAAGTGATAATTTTTTCCTTCATAAGTGCTCAAAACTTTGCATTTTTTAAAATTTGGTAAAACAGTTATACATCCTTTTGTAAGACAAAATCTTTGAATTACTGCATAACAGGGTTTTACTATGTTCTTTTTTTTTTAACATTGCACAAACACATCGAAGATTTTGAGCAATCCTAGGATGTGAAAGCGCTAGGATTGAGAAGTAGCGGCCATGGCCTTAATTAAGGTACCAGCATTCTGCGTGGTGTGAAAATGGGAAACCAAGGAAAACCATCTTCAGGACTGCTGACGGCAGGATGTGCACCAACCATCTCCCGAATACAAACTCACAGCTACAAAACCCTATCCGCATGGTCAATTCGCTCAGTTTACTATGTTCTATGTAGACAAGAGGTGTTCATGCTGGGTTTTTCATCCCACAGGCACACAGCATATACGGTGAGTATGCATTGTAAATTATTTTAGTTCATATTGTTTCTCTTTTCTTCGTCCTCAACAACTAATTCATTTTCATTTTTCTTTACAAATTTTACTTTGACAAAAAAAAAAAAGGCATTCACACTCACTTGACTTTCCTTTTGTACATTGTTGGCACTAGAAACACAACTATTTTAAGACAGAGATTTTTAAGCTCCTTCAGTGATTCATGCTGTTAACTTATCCCAAGAGTTTGAAAACAAAATGTTTTTGTCATTTTACTGCAATAAAAAGAATAAGTGGGCCTTACTCTCATACACATTCTATGTTCATCATCAAGAGTGTTTTTAATAGACATCCAACAACATGGAACATTCTAGAATTAAAAAATTAAGTGAGTTTTTCAGTTTGACACTCAGCTTTTAAAGAATTGTAAAATATGTTTTTTGCAAGGCTTTCTCAAGATATTTAATGCACATCACCATAGTAACATGCATACATGAACAATAATAGCTGAAGGTCTTACGTTATAGAAAAGTACTATTTTTGTGTCTCAATATTAATTAGAGTTGAAATGATAGTATATTGTACCGGTACTGAATAGGTGGAACAAGATACTATTTTCCAATAGGGGAAGTTTTCCGTGCATCATCTTTTATCTCGCCTTAACTCTCTTCCACACCAATAATGAACTTTTCAACCTTAAATAGTCAACTGAATGGTTAGCATACATACATACATACATACATACATACATACATACATACATACATACATAGCATTCCTAATGTCTTCAACAGGGAACGACAGTCTGACCCCAAATTATGAAGTATTCCATCTATTATCACCCATACTACACCACACAATGTCACACTGCCAAATATGCTTAGACCCACTATACATGAACCAATAAACAAAACTATGAACAAGTGAATTGGCCGTGTGGTTAGCATCGCGTAGCTATGAGCTTGGACTCACGAGACTGTGGGTTTGAATTCCACCATTGGCAACCCTGAAGATGTTTTACCATAGTTCCCCATTTTCACAACAGACAAAACCTTAATTAAGGCCACAGATGCTACCCTTCCAATTCTAGCTCTTGGACATCGATCTGTTTGCAGAGAGATTCTGGTGAACTCAGAATATATTTTTCATAAATTTGTTGAGGCGCTTCAGCAACTCCATACATTGGGGCTATCTCATGTCAGGTCTGGACCATCCATTGTCCAGATCCAATGTTCTCTTTCTGTTGCACTTAAGGATGAGATGAGGTGAAGTGAATGCCAGCTTCCAGTCTCTCTTTGTCGAAGGGATCACAAAAAATTATCATAACAGTTAAAAACCATTTTTCACAGTGCTGGTGGTTTTATTGCAGGAATCATGTTCATACAGGAATTTATATTCAACCAATAGCCATGGAGTATAGTCATTCTGGAACTTTTTTTCACATCATATTCTGGTATCCAGCTCCATGGCTAAATGGTTAGTGTGTTGGCCTTTGGTCACAGTAGTCCCGGGTTCAATTCCCAGCAGGGTCGGGAATTTTAACCATCATTGGTTAATTTCGCTGGCACGGGGGCTGGGTGTCTGTGTTATCTTCATCATCATTTCATCCTCATCATGACGAGCAGGTCGGCTACGGCCGAGCCATACTTGCCCTCGGACACTCCCGGCACTAAAAGCCATACGCCATTTCATTTCATCAGATTCTGGTTTGGATCTATAGTAGACACTGTAGTATTTAATATCTCCATGAACTATGACTCGAAGTTCTCTTGAAATTATACCTCTGGCAGAAAAGAACTCTCCAGAGTCTCACTGATGCAAATACTTCACACACGATTGGTCTGTGCTGCGTGTTTGGTATTGGATCTTGAAAATTATGTAGAATGATGATACAGCATACTGTATTTACAAACATTATTGTTGATTTAACTTGAAATAAGGTTGAATCCTACAATGATGAATTAACCCATTATCTCACCCACACGATATGAACAGTCTATCTAGAATTGGTCAGCCTAGTATCGTACAGTACAGAAAACCTACTGACTAGGTCAAAGCGTGCTGTTGGACAGTAGTTAATATGTAAATAGTAAAACTGCAATACAAAACATAAACAGTGCAGTGTTCAGCAAATTGCCGTGATGAATTCCTTGCAATTGTATTTTTATACTGTCCCATGATATATGGGTAGTTGTGGTCATAGATTTATTGCCCTCCTTATTTTAGAGTTTTAATCCTGATTTGATCATTGGAATGGGATCCACTCATCCCATTAGTACACATGAGATCCGACTGGTATGAGGCAGTGAACCCTATCATAAAAAATAAGTCTAAGGGGGTCTTGACCATATGCTACCCTCGGAATATGATGGGGCAGCAGTTGTCTAGGCAGACCTAATTAATATCTTTTAAGGATTTGTAAGAGGCACATGGAAATATTGTTTGTATATTCAAAGAACATGACAAATTCAGAATACTTTGTGATATGGTATACCACCATGATGAGTTGTGATGAACTCGACTTCTTCTGTAAGGATTTGTACCACCAGACCTGGAATATGGGTTTGAAAATTGTTTCTGTAAGAGAGATTTGGCAAGAATTTAGAACAATTTCTATTAAAAAATATGAGAATACTTAATGGGGCTTAGGCCAGAAGAATATTATGCAAAGGAATTATTATTATTATTATTTCTTTGTTTTTTTACAATTGCTTTACATCGCACTGACATACAGTAGATAGATCTTACGGCAATGATGGGATAGGAAAGTGCTAGGAGTGGTGTGAAAATGGGGAAGCACAGAAAACCATCTTCAGGGCTGTCGACAGTGGGGTTCAAATCCACTATCTCCCAAACGCCATTGCAAGAGAATAACATATCACATACCTCAGCTAGAAGGGTGGAGACATGTGCAAAAATTGACTTTCTCTGACCTTAGTATCATGATGCAACTAGCCGAACTACAGTAGACACCCTCCAGTTCGGCTTTGGTTAGTTTGGCCACTGGATAGTCCGGCCAGCACCTTGAGTCACGCTTCTCTTCCTTATCTTGCGCCCCGCTCAGACAGACATAATACCAATGTAGTTGGTCCGATATTGGACATTATAAATTTTCCAGCTAACTCATTCCTGGTTGCCAGCGTTTTGCCGCAATATGCTAAATTGGGCTCATCAGCTGGTCAACAGCACACCTAACAAGACGTATGGCTAGTGCATACCGTGAAGGCCACTGATGAGCCCAGTTTAGCACACTGGGGCGAAATGCTGGCAACCACAAATGAGTTAGCTGGAAAATTTATAATGCCCAATAACAGACCAACTACATTGCTATTATAAATTTACTCATTTGGGACAAATATTTCAGGTTCCCTATGGGAATCAACATCTATACCATCAGACAGACATAGGTCACTACCTGTCCCTCTAGTTTCCAGTTACAATCAGTTGGTTGATAGTTACGTTAATGTGCAGACATAAGTAGTGTGCGTGTGTTTTCAATACTGAACAGCAATGAGTGTCAAAAGGAAAAGTACGTGTGTTAGTATGGAACAAAGATTAAACACCCTAGAGCGTATTGATAAAGGTGAGTCAGTACAAAGTATTTGTAAACTTCTTAATGTTTAGAAAAGCACGGTCAATGATTGGCATCGTAAAAGAAAGTATATTGAGAGTTTCTGTACTCGAATGGAAAGAGAAAAGGCACTTTCAACACATCACACCTTAAGAAAACTGAAAAAATGAATTCTTACACGAAACGTTATGGGTCTGGTTCGTGCAGGAGCGGCAAAGAGGCACTCCAATAAGTAGTCCAACTTTAAAAGCTATTATTCTACACTCAAAACTTCAAAACAAGCGGACATTTTTGGCTAGTGATGGATGGCTTACACGCTGGAAGAAACGTCATGGAATTCATCTCCTTGGCATTTACAGTGAAAAACTTTCATCTGACAACAGGGTAGCAAGTAATTTTTTCAAAAATATTTACTGACATAAACCAAGCAAACCTTACTCAAGAGCAAGTACACTGACTGGCCAAAAGTCATGGGAAGAGACTGAATGTGATGGTAATAATGAGTTGCTCCTCTGCGAGGCCTCAAAATGGCAGCAATATGGTGAGGCATCAAATCTACAAGGTGTTGGAATCATTCTGGAGGGATCTGGACCCATGCATCTTGCACTGCTACACACAATTGGTCTTGTGTAGTTTGTGCGGGGTTCATGGAGCGTACATCAGCATCGACAGCATACCATAAATGCTGGACTGGATTAAGATCCATGGTCATAACTTCACTGAAGTGCTTCTCCAACCACCTGCGTGCCACCACAGAGTGGTGACATGGTGCATTGTCCTACTGAAAAATGGCATCGCCATCAGGGCACTCTAGGGCCAGAAATGGATGCAGATGTCTGAAAGAATGTCCACATAACATGCACCTGCCAGCGCTCCCTGCAGCCGGACAATAGGGCTTAATTGCGACCATGAGAATGCCACCCAGACCAGAACCAAGCCACCTCCTGCCTGGACACAACCTTGTTGACATGCAGGATCCATATCTTCATGGGGCATACGCCACACTCTCACGTGCCCATCAACTTGATACAACTGGAACCAGGATCATCGGACCATATCACACACCGCCACTGTTCCATGGTCCATTGCTGATATTTGCGGGCCCATGCACGTTGTTGAGCTCTGTGTCGAGGTGTCAGCAAAGGGACACGACTTATAATACCAATATAGTTGGTCTATTATTGGACATTATAAATTTTCCAGCTAACTCATTCCTGGTTGCCAGCATTCGCCCCAGTATGCTAATTTGGGCACATCAGTTGGTAAATAAGACACCTACCAAGACACATGGCTACTGGGACACGATCGGCTGGTGAAACCTATGCGGTGCAGTTGCCTCCTTGCAGTCCTGGTAGAAATGGGTTCCTGACTCTCATCATTCAAATGGGTGGGGATCTGACTCTCAGTAACCAGGTGAGCGCCCAGCACGGTTCTGCGGAGGCGACGTGATGCCTGTTCGTTAAAAAGTTGTGGTTTTCACGTGCAGCGGTTTATGCAGGTGGCAACATTCTCTCTGCGATATTGAAGATCCACCCTTGAGACTGTTGACCTCGGAAACCCGAATTCACGTGTAATCTCTGCAATGCTATGACCCATGCGCTGTGCGCTGATGATCATCCCTCAAAGTCTGTTAACTCGCGACGTTTTGCCATCTTAACAACACTGGTGTCTGTGACAAACTGCTTAGCTACGCCGCAGCTAGCCACAACGCTCGGGGTCATACACAGCACATTTTCTAATAGGACACCCCTTCCCATTACTTTTGGGATAAATTACAAACTTTTGCTGGTGCTAAGGAAATTTCAGCCCCATGTTTTAAGGACAGTAAGGAAAGAATTACGGTTGCGTTATGTTTAAATGCCTCAGGGAAACATAAGCTGCCCCTTTGTGTGACTGGAAAATTGGCAAACCAAAGGCTTTTAAGAACTTGAACATGTCATCCCTTCCAATAGGTCACAAACATCAGCTTGGATGGACTCTTACCTGTTTAAAAAGTGATTTATAAGTGAATTTGTTCCTAAAGTGAAACATTACTTGATGAGCTTGAAGTTGTCAGTAAAAGCATTGCTATTGCTGGACAATGCACCCACCCATCCAGAGGAACTTGGATGCAAAGGTGAGAGTGGTATTACACTCTTATTTCAGCCACCAAAAGAAACGAGCATTGCACAGCCAATGGACTAAGGGTCATTGAATGTTTTAAAAGGAAATACCGTCGAAAGCTTCTTTCAGAGATTTCAGTAAAGCTGGATAATGAAGACAACATAAATTTGATTGAGGCCTTGAAGAAAATCAACATAAAAGGTGTGATTTACATGGTGGCTACGGCATATATGGTGAAATACCACCATACACACTTGCAAAGGCTTGGAGAAAAGTCTGGCCAAATGTACAATGATCATTGAAGAACGGAAAGAAGAAACCCTTAAAAGCATACGACAAGCCTAATCTTCAGGATTATCAACAAGATGACAATTATTATTAGCGTATGGTAACGTACACAAAACAATACAAAGATTAAATACACAGCACAAAATATTATATACATAATTACAAGATCATAACATTGAAAACAATCGTGCAAGCAAAAGGGTTCAAAGAGTTAGATCTAAGTTCTCTAGCCATTGTATGGCCTCAGAAGAAGCCACCACAAAGTCCTGGCTGGATCCAGCGAATGCCCTTCCAATGCATTCGGTGACAATATGGTTGATGGTCTGCTTAACTGCACCACAGTCACAGGCTGGAGATGATCTCATACCCCATTTAAACAACATTGATCCACATCTCCCGTGGTTAGTACATCCTCTGTTAAGGGCTACCCATGTCTTGCGGGGCAAATCAAAGCCAGCTGGAAGATTCTTATAATTGAACAGTGTCTGCCATTGAATCGGAGCTACACTGTTCCACTCTTGTTGCCAATCAGTTTTTGGATTGAAATCCCTCCTAACAAGTTCCTGTCCTGTTTGAATAGGAGGAGATCTTGATTTGAGGCGAGTGAATCTTGACGTTAACATCTTTATAGATAGGGAGATCAGGATTGGTTAATACCTTATTGTATTCTCTATACAAGTTGTTCAATCTTCTAATTCTAGGAGGTTCTATGTGGCTGAGCACTGGCAACCAGAAAAGAGGAGTAGATTTTACTGTGCCACTTATGACACGCATTGTTTCATTCAAGACCGAGTCCACCTTTTCAGTATGAGAGCTGTTGATACAAACTGAAGAACAGTACTCAGCTGTGGAAAGCACCAGCGCCATAGCTGAAGTACGCAAAGTAGATGCAGAAGCTCCCCGTGTGAAGCCAGCAAGCTTGTGGATGATGTTGTTGCGTGACCTTAATTTGGCCGCTAGGTTGGTTAGATGTTTACTGTATGATAGCGTTCGGTCGAGAGCAACTCCAAGATATTTGGGGTTAGCACTGTGTGGGAGAAGACTTCCATTAAGTGACACTTTCAAGGTGATATTCGCTTGTCGGTTATTTAAATGGAAGAAGCAGGTTTCCGTTTTACTAGGGCTTGGTTTCAAGCACCACGTTTTGAAGTATGCACACAGAACATCCAGGTCTGCATTTAAAGTTCTCTCTATCACATTAGCATCCACATGCTGACTAATTATTGCCAGATCGTCGGCGTAAGCAAATTGATGAGAGCTCGTGACAGGTATGTCTGCAATATACAGGTTAAACAGTAATGGACAGAGAACAGATCCTTGAGGTAGACCATTGTTAAGTACCTTTATTTTGCTGTGATTTGTATGCATGACTACCTGGATAATTCTATTTGAGAGCATATTGTTAATCAGACGCGACATCTGACCACACTTTGTCAGTTTAAAGAACTTATACACAATACCTTCTCTCCAAACTGTATCATATGCAGCTGTTAGATCAATAAACACTGCTCCACTCTTTAATTGCTTTTTAAAACCTGTCTCAATATGTGTTGTCAGAGCAAGCACCTGATCTTCACAACTACGTTGAGGTCTAAAACCAGCTTGTTCGATTGGAATGATTCTAAAAATTAGAGGGCTTATTCTATTGTAGATGAGCCGTTCCAAGAGCTTCAAGCAGACACTCGTTAAGGCAATTGGTCTGTAGCTTTCGACAGAATCCGTAGGTTTACCAGGTTTTAAGATAGCTAGTATCTTAGTTCGTTTAAAATCTGAAGGGAGTTGACTTGTTTGGAGTGTGTTAGAGAAAAACTGCACTAGCCAATGCAACTCTGTTATACGACCTACAGCAACTGCCTAACTCAGGTGATCTTGTAGTACAAGACATTCTGGATTGATAGATGGTGAAAAAGAACTTGACAACAAAATATTAAATGACGAAGAAATTGTGCAAGCTATTATTCAGTAAAACAAAGAAGTAGAAGAAGTCAATGATGGAGAAGAAAATGAAGGGGGTAAAACGAGTCACACTGAGAGAAGTGCAGCTTTACAATCGGCAGCGACATATCGAGCAACAGACAGAAGCAACAGCAGTTGATGTAATATTTGTAATTAAGTGGCATGATTTTACTTCTAAAAAAGCAACTGACACACACAAAATAGAAAAAGATAACCGATTTCTGTTAAGTTTTGAATTCTGCAGATTTTATGACACAATACTATACTGTAACGTGAGTTTCTTTTGTTTACGACACTCTGTGATGTTAATACGAGGTGTTACTGTATCTTTACTAACTAAATTCTGAGTTTTTGTAATATGTCTTTCTGCATTTAATTTTCCACCACGAGTGTATGCCTCATCGGGAGTGAAAATTCAATAGTGTATGGAGACATAATAAAGACATCAACTCATTTTGGGTTAGTATACTTGGTAAAGACATATTAATACTATTTGCCTTATTATAGGTTATTTATGTAGTACTGTATTTCACGTAAGCTAAATATTGGTATTTATAGCATATTGTCGGTTAATCCGACCTAGAGTCCGGTCCCGAGGTGGCCGAACTAGAAGGAGTCTACTGTATTACATTCTATTTCATCAACACTCAATGGTAATTAATATAGACATTTTTCACTCACAATCATCAAACAGCAAGCTCTCTATACCAAATAGAAGAAGTATCAACTTACTTTTTATAATAGTACTGGTACTTAATTTACGTTGTTGTGAAACAGTAGTAATAGCAGCACCAGTTGCTTTGCTTCGGGTTAACTTTGTGCGTGATGTTCTATAAAGAACTCCTCCAATTCTTACTAAAGCTGAACTATCCTGTACTTTCCTCGTTCTTGGATCTGTACTGTTACCACTAAACAAAACAAGAAATAAAACAAACAATATATAATACTTGCTTATGATGGCAGAAGTAGCCTAATATTCGTCAAATACATAGAAATGTCAATTTGAAAAATCAGTTATATTTCATATCATAAAAATCACCACATCCAGGAAACTGGAGATGGAAAATAATCATAAAAATGTCAACAATAGTTTTCTTTCTTTTTTAAGAGCCCCATAAATATATGATATGTATTTTTTGCACAAATCATAGTTATTTTGCTATAAAATAAGGTATGTTCAGATTAAACATGTTTTTGAATGTTCAAAACTGTTCTTTCAAACTGTGTATTTATAATACTGTACTGCACCCTGAACAAATCCTGTTAAATTATGCACTTAATTCTCAACGTGTGAATAAGCTACCATGACGGTTAAAGCCCAGCATAAAAAACAAGTCACAATAAACGCATTAATACTTACATTCGAGACAGCTTCCGATGAGAAATAACTATTTTCCTTGGTTTACAAAATCCAGTATTAGACCATACTTTGTTACTACATAACAGTCTATTTGCAGAGAAAAACAGACTTCCTTTATTTCTCGAAGAAAGTGATCTTCTGGATGAAATTCCATGTTTCACATTTTCATACTTTAAGGAATACTTCTTAACTTTCTTCAACCGTTTATTTTTCTGAAGCCTTCGATCAATTTTATACTTTGTGCCCAAGCTAGAAAGAGGTTTACTGACAGGAGTTGCAGAGCGGGATTTGGTACTGGGATTAGAGGCGGGGTGATTTCTGAGCCTGTACTTGGAACAAACTAATCTTGCCATTTTCATAGAAGACGACAATTTTGTTGCTACATATGTTCTGCGAGTTCTACTTAATGAAGTATATTTCATTCTTAAAATGCTTCTTCTAATAATTTTATTGGAAGGAATCAATGGAGCACTAGATGTAGATGATACAGTTGATTTAGTTTCTGATGATCGTGCAAGTTTACTGATAGATGATTTTCTTAGTCGAGATGGCACACGCACTAATTTTGTTCGACTAACAGCGAGTAATGTATCATTTTGAGAATTTTTTACTTGTCTTCGGTTAACAAGACTGGCTGACTTCATAATAACGGGCGTGACACTTTTCTTCACAGCAGATGTTGAGTAGGGTAAATTCAGTCCAACATCATTTACTAACTTTCTTTTACTACAAAATATATGTTTTCGTTCACCTTGCACTATTTTTTCCACTGGCATTTCTTTCACATTAGATATCTGAATGTTAGGAGAAGGTATCTTATTGGCTACAATTTGATCTGAATTGTGATTGATAGGAATTTCAGGTTCTGTAGACCTATTTCCTTTGCCAGACTTCATTATATGAGCAAACAACTTGGGATTTACATGTACTTTAGAGGTAGAGGGAACTGTCTGATGACAAGTAGTCCTGTTTTCTAAGCAATGCAAATCTTGTCTGCCTAAAAACTGACGATTGATATGAACACATGATGCTTTCTCTTCAACATTCTCTCCAGGGACTTGCAAATTTGATTTACAATGTGTTAAAGGCCTTATAATTGATGGTGGGACTGATTTAGTCATCTCTATTTTTTGCGTTCTACTTACACTGGGAATTGCATTGGAACTCACAGTCAAAAGGGCCTTCTCGACCCCCAATTCTTGAGTTCTGTGTTGATATAAAGGAAGAGGTTTGCTCTTAGCTGGGCTATGAAGGAGAGAGATACATCTTTCAGTTGGCTGTTCATTTAATATATGAGGCTTGCCATCATATTTGACAGGATTCACTTTCTTATATTTTGATACATTTGCTGAATTTTGCTTTGGAACAGTAGTAGGTTCAGAAACTGTGCTCTTGTAAGCAGGATATTGCATCATAGAGTGTTTCTTATTTGTACAATCCAAGTTCTCATACTTTGCATTATGCTTGTACAGAAAATTCTGTCCTTTAAATGCCTGTCGGTGAAAATTACACAAGTCAGTATTTCTTTGCTGATTGTTGTGTTTATGTTGTCCAATCAAACCTGAAAATAAAACAATCAATTAATAAATGTAAAACAAATTTAATTAATAAGCTCTTCAAATATTTACTCTGAAGCCACACAAGGAGAAAAATCTCTAATTTCTTTGAGGAAATGATAGTCTAGTTGTACTTTATCTTAAAATAATTATCACCACCACACTTTAGTTACTACTAAATACTGACTAAGCTACAATATTTTCTTAAATAGAATATTTCTGTTCATTTACTCTGAAACTAAACAATTTGGATAAGATTGGTAAAATGTAAGTTGAATGACAATTTGTCTCAGATTTGACCTTATAAAAGACAATGTCGATGAACATTTTTTTCTTTTCTTTTACAATATGCTTTACATCGCACCAACACAGATAGATCTTATGACAACGATAGTAATGGACAGGCCTAGGAGTGGGAAGGAATTGGCCGTGGCCTTAAGGTACAGCCGCAGCATTTGCCTGGTGTGAAAAAGGGAAATTACAGAAAACCATCTTCAGGGCTGCTGACAATGGGGTTCGAACCCACTATCTCCCGGATAGAAGCTCACAGCTGTGCGCCCCTTACCGTACAGCCAATTCGCCCGGTAAATGTGGATGAGTAGGTGCCACAAAACTGAAAGCTACATGCAAATGAATGAACTATCACTAAGATTTATAATACAAAAAAATCAGTATGGTATTCTGGCTGTTTGTAACACGTTACTGAAAATTCAGAACATACGTAAGGTGGAATGCCTGGCTGAACTTTTCCAAACACATTTTTGAAAATTACTCTTTACTAGATGGAACACAGCTGGCTTGACTGAAACGGCAAGCTTCTTGGGTAAATGTGTCATGCCCTCCTTAATGAGAGGTCCAGTAGTGTATACACTATATTCAACATACCACCACAGAAAAAAATCCAGTGGTGTTAGGACAGGAAATCTTGGAGACCTAGTGGCATGGCAGTTTAGTGAGACAAATCCACTGCAGGAACCTTCTGCCTCTCACTATCTCCACCATCAGTGGACCTTTGATACACCATGACCCACACGAGTTCTGCAATTCTGCAAAATGCCCAGTCAGCCTTAGCAACCCCATTATACACCCATGCTTGAAGTCACATAATTCCAGAATAGCTGCTTGGCATTGCACACACACACAATAGATCTCACATCTAACTACACTCTTCATGTTGTTAGTCAAACAAAACAAACACACACACACACTCATTACTCTCTCTCTATGTGCTGCAAAAAACTCATTCTGATAGGACAATGTGTACTGAATGCCCTATTACTCATTTCCACCCGTGGAAGAGGACACGTTCCAACAAGTTCAGGACTCACAAAGTTGATAACAGTTTCTTTGGCCTCATTTTGCCATAATCTATCTATATATATAAAATAAAAGTTTTGTCTGTACAATGCTCAGAATTTGAAAAGAATGGTATTTCTATATTGGTCATGTCCATAGTAACAAGGAAATGATTTTTTATTTTTCTGTAATTTCTGTCTGTATGTATGTACACGCATCACGAGAAAACGGCTGAAGAGAATTTAATGAAAATCGGAATGTTTTACCTTGTTCTTAGCGGCAGCCTGTAAATACAGGTCTTTCCAAAATAAATGGAAATTATATATATGGGCTATAAATTATTTTATTCATGCTGAGTTAAATGGCAGTTTAGGGGAATGCCTAAAATTTAATTTCACCGGGCAAGTTGGCCGTGCGGTTAGGAGCGCACAGCTGTGAGCTCACATCTGGGAGATGGTAAGTTTGAATGCCACTGTTGGCAGCCCTGAAGATGATTTTCCGTGGTTTCCCATTTTCACACCACGACCACTAATAACATAAATAACTTATTTGAGAATTACATTTCAGGCCTTCCCCTAAACTACCATTTTACTCAGCGTGAATAAAATAATTTATAGTCTAGATTGTAGTGGTTCATCACCCAACTTTACATATTGATTTTCATTAAATTCTCTTCAGCCGTTTTCTCATGATGCGTGTACATACATACAGACGGACATAAATATTTGAATTTTTTTTGTGCTATTTGTTTTACGTCGCACCGACACAGGTAGGTTTTACGGCGATGATGGGATAGGAAAGGAATAGGGGTATGAAGGAAGCGGCCTTGGCTTTAATTAAGGTACAACCTGGTGTGGCTGGTGTGAAAATGGGAAACCACAATACCATCTTCAGGGATGCCGGCAGTGGGATTCGAATCCATTATCTCCCGGATGCAAGCTCACAGCTGCGCGCCCCTAACCACACGGCTAACTCGCCTGGTCATATCGAGTGTAACAGCCTGCCTGTATATTGGCGGGAAGTAGCTGGGGAATTAGATAACTTTCTTCTTTAGCATGCCATTCCTCTGGTTCATACATTTTCTGATATTACTGGTACGTAACACACTGGTTCACATAGCATTCGAGCTATTCAATCCCTACTCTGAGGCACTGATTGGAATGAGTAGTATGCATATTTAATGGAATAATGACAGGAGTGTTCACGGCAGTCTGCGACCTGGTTATTCCAGCTCTGGAACTTTGGACTGTTAGATCGGCACCGTAGTACTGTTTGTTGAAAGTGAGAAAGTGTGCGGTTTTTCATTTGATCAAGTATTTTATGTGATAACATTGCTTTCAATGGCTACATTCCTCCTGACGATTTTGTAATGACCTATGTTGAATTCAGTTAGAAAAACCACCAAGTCAGTCTTTCTGAGAATCCCGTTGTGAAGCACGGGTACATCAGCTAGTGTACAATATAAAAGATGGCATTCCTGCATCCAACAACTAAAATATTATTCTGGAGTCAAATTAAGTACTTTTAAATATCTCAGGTGCCATCAGCTACAATTAAAGCAATTTGTCGATCTTGAAGGCATTAATCCCCATTGTCATATTTAAATTCGGCAAATTCACAGTGCGATGGTCCCCAAAGCCAATTCATGCAATTTACTTACTTATCACATAGCTTTTAGTGCCGGGAGTGTCCCAGGACATGTTCAGCTCACCTGGTGCAGGTCTTTCTATTTAATGCCCATGGGCGTCCTGCACATCTGGATGTTGAATTATGATGAGGTAGGGAGAGACTGAAACCCAGTGTCAGCGTATAGCCTACTCTTATATAACAACACCAAGGGGTCTACTCAAAGCTTTACATCGACGTTCGACGAACGAATCACCATCAACAGCGTCATTGCACTCACTCCATATGAACACTACAGAGGTTTGGAATTGAATCCAGGCTTATGGCACACAATCTAGTGATTAGAAATTGTATAACACAATCTCTCCTACCTTACCGGCCAACATTCTGATGGTGAAATTTTTTAGCCAACGGTACTCGAACCGGCTAACCACGGTGTCAGACCCTATAGACTTGACGTCTTAACAATCCCGGCCAACAGGCAGGCAATTCGTGTAATGAAACTGGACAAGTAATGTTAACTGCAGCATCAACAAGTGAAACACAAACATTCTATTTAATTCTGAGCATTTCAATGTGCACACTAAATAACGATTAGTTAAGATGCAGTTCAGTTCATTCTTTTAATAATACCTATGGTACTGATCATTATAGATTCTTTCCATCAGGGAATTTTAGCACTGAATGAAATGGTGGATGGCTTTTAGTGCCGGGAGTGGCCCAGGACATGTTCGGCTCGCCAGGTGCAGGTCTTTTAAATTGACTCCCGTAGGCGACTTGCGGGTCATGATGAGGATGAAATGATGATGAAGACGACACATACACCCAGCCCCCATGCCAGCGAAATTAACCAATGATGCTTAAAATTCCCGGCAGGGTCGGGAATCAAACCCGGGACCCATGTGACCAAAGGCCAGCACACTAACCATTTAGCCACGGAGCCGGACAGCATTAATAAATCATATTAGAAAAACTTTTGGTGGGGCGTGATTAGCTCAGTGGCTTAGCTGCTGGCTTCACACCCAGAAGGCCGAAGTTCGAATCCCGGTCGATCCTGGATCGAGATTTTCATCTGTAGAATCACGTGGCGTCAGGACGGGCATCCGGCCTCAAACCCCCGGCCAAAACTAAAATAAGTCTGGGAGGTTCCAGCTACCTTAGAAATAACTGGGACACGCTGAAGGAAGATGATGATACATACATATCCCACGTCGTTCCATCTTAAGCGATGGGTCGGTGAAAGAGGCTTCTCCACCAATTGCGGTCTCTGAACTTCTCTCCTTCTTCGATGCTTTCTTAGTATGTCCTCGCTGTTCAACGTCAATCTTCACCACTGAGTCTTGGTTGCCCTCTTGGTCCTTTTGTCTTCAAGTTTTAGATCATACATTTGATTTGGTAATCTGTTATCTTCCATGCGTCACATGTCCATACCATCTCAGTCGCTGCACAGTTATTCTGTCCTGCAGTCTTACAACTTGAGCCTGCTTGCAGATTTCCTCATTACAGACTCTGTCCCTCGGTGTTTTATCAATCATGCTGCAGACAAATCTCATTTCTGCTGCTTGGATTCTACTAACATCTTTATTTCTCATGGTCCATGTTTCACAACCATAGGTCAGGATTGGTACGTAATAGGTTTCATATATGACTCTCTTACATTTTGCTGGTATTTTCTTGTTCCATATTATGTCTAACTATTTTGTAAAAGTTGCCACCTGCCTGAATTCTGTGGGAAATTTTCTTGTGTATAGAACAAGTATCAGAGATAATGCTTCCAAGATATTTGAATTGATGGTTCATCTGCAACTGTTTCCCCTCCATTTCAATGTGCCCCACTGGATGTCCGTATTTCATGACCATAACCTCACTTTCCTCTTGGCTGAAGATGAGTCATATTCTTTAGCAGCTTCTGTCTAGGAGTTTATTTGGTTTTGAAGGTCTTCTTTAGAGTCTCCCCACAAGCACAGATCGTCAGCGAACAAGATAGCTTTCATTTTCTTACCTCCAATGGTTCGGTGAACTTTTCTCTGAATCTTGTTCATCACAGTGATGAAAAGAAGAGGAGACAAAACACCATGCTGTCTTAACCCAGATTTTATATCATAGGTTTCAGTCATTCGTACAGGTGTTTTGACTTTACTTCGGGTATCTTCATACAAATTCTTGATCCTGTGTATCATGTCATCCTGTATTCCAATTTTCTGTGTTTCCCACACCTTCTCTCTGTTCCCAGCATCAAATGTTTTCTTGATATCCAGAAAGGCTAACCACAAATCTTGGTTGTGTTCGTAGTATTTTTCCATTAACTGACGGACGGTAAAGATTAAATCAGTTGTTGATCTCCCCTTCCTGAATGATGATATTAGAAAAAAATTTAACAGTTAACAAAGGTGGTGGTAATAATTGTTTGTGAGGACACAAGAATGACATTACTAGGCCCTTATGGTACATTCAATAGATTAGAAATTAATGTCTAAGAAATTAATTTTAAAGAAAGTAAATAAAACCCACAGCAACAATACACTTGCCATGGTTACATCTATGAACTGAGAAAGAAAGCACACAAAATTCTTGATATTATGATCACAGTCAAGCAACTCTAGTTTTATGTGGAATCTAAACCACAACAACATGACTTTTCATTTCAAAAATTCCACTTGCATGGACCAGGATTTGAAGTGAGACCACCCCAGAGAAGCAGAGAGATCCACAATCATAATGCTGACTTCTCTTCTTGGGAGAAAAGAGTGCATGGATCTTCCATGAACTATCCTCAACCCAATTTTTTTTTTGACAATTTGTTTTACGTTGCACTGACACAGATAGGTCTTATGCCGACTATGGGATAGGAAGGGCCTAGGAGTGGGAAGGAAGCAGCCGTAGCCTTAATTAAGGTACAGCCCCAGCATATGCCTGGTGTGAAAACGGGAAACCATGGAAAACTATCTTTAGAGCTGCCGACAGTGGGATTCGAACCCACTATCTCCCGGATGCAAGCTCACAGCTGTGCGCCGCTAAGTGCATGGCCAAATCTCCTGGTCAAATAAAACTAGCCTCCCTCTCGTGAAGACCAGAAGGTTGGGAGTTCTGATAACTAGCCACTCAGACCCCCAAGCTGTCTGGATGATTCAGCACACCTGAGAATTAATATCCCTGGCAGGCACATCCACAGATCTAGGTGGAAGTAATACCACCTCCTACGTAGTATGGTAGGCTAATTCATTTAAAACTTGGTACAAGAAAGCAATGAAATGTGGTAAAGTACAATACTGTTATCAGGCTGTGGAGTTAAGTTCAAGTGCAATAATCAGTACCTTCTTGCCTCGCATAGTCCCGGGAAGCCGACATCATTAACAAGCATTTTTGAAGATCCTCACATTACACACTCCCCTTGTTCATTAATGATTCCTGGAACGTCCTTCTTGGAACCTGTTTCTGCCTTAAAATACCTATACATACGCTTCCATTTTTCACTAATATTTGTATGACTGCCAATTATGCTTGCCATCAAGTTATATTTAGCTGCCTTCTTAGGTAGAGTCAATTTCCTAGTAAGTTCCTTCAATTTCTCCTTACTTCAACAGCTATTTCAAGTTCTCGAATGCATTATACTGTATTTAGTGGCAGAACTATAGAAAGGGGCATGCAAGGATTAGTAACACTAGTTCTGCCAGTCACTAATCAAAATCAAATTGGAAAGAGAAAAAGTATCATTAACACTTCCGAAATTACGATTATTCGCGACCTTGAGCTCAGCTGGTAAGCGCGCTCGCTGTACAAGTTGGTACGAGTGCGGAATTATAAAGTTTTCAAATGTAACGTGCACAAATAAAACAACTGCGGTTTTTGTAACATTTTAACACAAAAACGTGAAATTCTCAGTCTTATATTAGGACAAAAACAGTAATAAGCAACCCCAAAACCTCCCATGGCTTTATGTATGTGAGGTGAAACATCTGTTCTGGTGTCGATAACATAATCATACCGGTATACGATAATATTAAAATACTAAATTTGTGTTAAGAAGGAGCAGTTTCGATTCCTGCCTGAAAGCCCAGTGACTATACTGTCCCGAGGGAAATGCTCAAAACCTGTTCAGCGACACACTCGAAAACAAAAAACAAAAAAAACAAAAATCTAACCCTGGACATAATGCAGATGTCTTGCAAGTACGAACATTTGACGAAACTCGTTCCGCCTTCAAACAGAGCTTACAAGATATTAGAATCATTCCGTATTGACGGTTTTCACTTTACAAAGGTGAAAAATGAGAGTATCCTCCTAATTCAATACAATAAATATTCCGTCATTAGATGGAGCAAACAAATTCAAACATGTTTCGGCTCGTTTGAGCAATCTTCAGTGAAAAATGAGGGGAGTTTGAAATAATTTACATAATATAAGTTGAAAAAATGCTAAAAACCATAATGAAAGAGCAAATGAAAAAACAAACAAAAGAGAGCCTAGACGGAAACAAAATTAGCATAAATATAGCCTACAATATTTACATCAATATGTGGAGCAAAAAACAACTCACTGAGACAAAATTCAGTGAAAAGGTGTTAAGTTAAAATAATAATTGAAACTAAAATCTCTCTTCACCTTTGTAAAGTTCAAACAGAGGTGTCGAAATGCGCTCTGTCTCCTTTGAATTGTCGTGGGCACTCTCTGCTTTATGATTTCTGAGGATTCTCTAAACAATACTACCCGAATGCGATGCTAACATGATCCCTTACGCAAGTACACCACCGATCGCTTTTCCAGTACAGTACTTCTTCAAATTACCACAATGACGGGACGTCAACACCAAAATCCGTAAGTATGCCGTAGCCGTCCTAGATACAGTTTCTTGAAAAACACGTGATCGAGGATTTGGCGTTGAAGGGACTGACATTTCTGGACGGTTGATCCGGGAAATCATTTCTTTGAGGAATGGATAATGCATGATTTTTACAACGCGATTTAATTAGGATGCTCACGGGACCACGTAATTTGAACGAATACTACAGAAAAACGTAGTTTCCGGGAACATATAATCAAGGTTCTACTGTATAATCTTCATTAAAGACTGTTTAAGCATTCAGTCTGCAAGCTTCTGTAAATTTACTTAACATTTAGTTCTATACATCTTATATCTAAATCATCAGAAACCGGGTCTAACCACTGTCATCTTGATATCACTACTTCTCTTACCCTCCATGACAAAGTCCATTATGCTCCTGGGTAACCTGTCCTCCTCCATACACTTTACATGACCCCTCCCACTGAAGCTGGTTTATACGTACAGCTTCATCAATCGAGTTCTTTCTTCGTTCCTAACTTAGCCTTCTCATTATGAGTACCTGCCTGCCATTGTTCTCGCCTGTTTGTACAAGCAATGATTCACAATACTATCATGTCTGTTACTTCTAACTTGTGAATAAAATATCATGAGTCCACCCAGCTCCCACTCCCATAAAATAAAGTTAGTCTTACAACAGACTGGTGTAAAGATAGTTTTGTCCAGGAGCTGACTTCATTCTTACTGAATACTGTTGATCGCAACTGAGAACTGCATTAGCTTTGCTGCTCCTTGATTCAATACTACCATCTTGGGAGAATGAAAATCCACAGCCTGTTTCCAGTCATTCGACCAGGTCAGGAATGGAATGAATGAAGCCCCCACCTAGCAGCGAGGATAGGAATTGTGCCAGCTGCCGAAGCCTGTCGCACTCCTCTGGAGGAATGATTAATGAATGACAGATGAAATGAAATGATATTGGAGTGTGTTGCTGGAATGAAATATTACAGGGAAAACTGGAGTACCCGGAGAAAACCCTGTCCCACCTCCATTTTGTCCAGCACAAATATCACAGGGGGTGACCGGGATTTGAACCACGGAACCCAGCGGTGGGAGGCCGGCGCGCTGCCGCCTGAGCCGTGGAGGCTCCTCTTGGGAGAATACACATTCTAAATACTTCAAATTATCTATCAGTTCCAGCTTTGTATTCCCAACCTGACATCCAATTATTTTAGGTTTCTTATCTACTGATAACGCTTTGGTCTTGGAAGGACTTTTTTTCATGCGCATTGTACCTATTTTCTAGTTACAGACCTTCAGCACAATATGCCATTAAGACCTAGGGAGTTGGCATAGGCCAAAATGCTTAATACAATTCAACTAAAGTGAATCCTACCCTGCCACTTTCATTTTCTCAGTAAATGATTCAAGTAAATCATGAACAACAAAGGAGAAAGATTACAGCCTAGCCTAACTTCTGTAAGTACCTTGAACCACAAACTCATTCCACAATCAATTCTCTTTTTTCTTTGCTAGGGGCTTTACGTCGCACAGACACAGATAGGTCTTATGGCGACAATGGGATAGGAAAGGCTAGGAGTTGGAAGGAAGCGGCCGTGGCCTTAATTAAGGTACAACCCCAGCATTTGCCTGGTGTGAAAATGGGAAACCACGGAAAACCACCTTCAGGGCTGCTGATAGTGGGATTCGAACCTATCTCCCGGATGCAAGCTCACAATCAATTCTCACTACAGCCCAATTGTCAGTATAAATGCCTTTGATTGCTTTTAATAATCTACGCTGAATACCATAGTCTCGCAGTACGGCAAACATTCTTTCCCTCGGTACTCTGCCGTATACCTTCTCTAGTTCTACAGCCCAGCTCCATGGCTAAATGGTTAGCGTGCTGGCCTTTGGTCACAGGGGTCCCGGGCTCGATTCCCAGCAGCGTCAGGAATATTAACCATAATTGGTTAATACCGCTGACATGGGGGCTGGGTGATGTGTCATCTCAATCATCATTTCATCCTCATCACAACGCAGAGATCGCTGACGGGCGCCAAATCAAAGACCTACATCTGGCAATGATAAAGATGTAGATTCCCATAGGGAACCTGAAATATTTGTCCCGAATGAGTAAATTTATAATACCAATATAAATAGTCCGTTCTTGGACATTATAAATTTTCCAGCTTACTCATTCATGGTTGCCAGCATTTCGCCCCAGTGCGCTAAGTTACGCCACATTTACTTACAATAACCCAGCCATCCACCAGATCGCGAACACACTGAAGAAATATGATATTAATATTGCCTTGAGAACAGTAAATACAAATCAAAGTATATTTTTTAACCATAATAAAGTCAATTATAAAAACAGCCGTTTTTCGAGGTCTAGTATTTACAGACTAACTTGCGCTCAGTGTGGATTTAGTTATATTGGTCAAACTGGACGGAGCTTCTATACGAGATATATGGAGCATTACAATGCCTTCAAGCATACCGTAACAAATATTCAGCGATGAGCTCACACATGAGTGAAACAGGACACCAGTTTACATCTACTGAAAAGGATCTCACCATTTTGAAATGTATAGGCAAAGGGAAACTTATGAATGAATTAGAAAGTCTTTACATCTTTTTAGACCAAGCCTATAACAAAGACCACAATCTTAATGATGCCACTTAAGGCAAAAAAATCCTTTATATGAGTTACCTCCAAAGTTATTAGATATGGTGAATTCGAAACATAACACAATCCCGCAGACTTTTAGAACTTTTTGCTCTAAAGCTCCCATCACCTCGCCAAATGTTAGGCCCGCCCATCCTACCCCTAACAGCCCTCTGACAACAACACCTGCGCGCAAGGATCCGCCTACCCTTCCCCCCTTCGTGTCCTTCACCACCTCAGCCACATCATTATAATACTAGAAGTAGAAAGGTCAGTCAAGCTAGCGCTGTTGGAACAGTCCGAAGTACCTAACACGTACTGTACGAGTAAGTACCGCCTTAGGCATTTTTGACGTATGGGAAGTCTCATACACAATACCATTTAACTATCTCTCTTTAACATTTTGTTTCATGTAAACTTGCTCAATCATGATGATGCTTGTTGTTTTAAGGGACCTAAGGTCATCAGCCCCTGTTTCATGTAAAAACTCTATCATTCTTCGAATAAACATTTCAACAGGGATAACAATACCCCCTTGACCATCTTTTGGATCCAAATGATTACCATACTAACATAACTAAGCATTGACATCAGCTAGCTTTGAAACCTCAACATTTTATCATTAGCAACGTCTCCTACAAGAAATCCCATCTTCTTTTCTATGACTTTCTGATAAATCAACCACATAAATTTTAACACACTTGATACGTTCACACTTCTATTTTAAATATATTTGACAATGGTCTCATTATCTTGAACTCATGTTATGGGAGTGGAACAAATATCCCCCTTGGATGACTGTGCTTTCACACTCAAGGCCGTCATAGTCCTAATGGTGTATAAGAAGAGGATCAATTTTGGTTTTAAACGTTCACATATTTGAGATTAACCACATTATAGTTTTCAAAACTGTTAATATACAGTATTTTTAACAAACTTTCTGTGCACTGTCCTCATTTTAGATGTTATTGTATAACATTTCATGAAGTCATTGTTCCACATTTTATTCTATAGTTTATAACATTAGAAGCTTTAAGATTGATATACGCTGATGATGGAGATGCCCATAAAAAAGGGTGAAACATGTACCTATGAATTCTAAGTATTATGTATAAATTTTAACCACATGAAATAGTGGATTGTATTGAACAAGTGGATCTAATTATTATAATATTTGTGATTTACATCATCTTCAATACGGAACCAAAATGAGAATAGTTACTTGTAACATACCACTTATTACATGTTATCTCATTTTTGGTCCATATTGAAAATTTACAGTTCAACAACAATAAGGTGTTTTAATTTAATCCACGTATTCAATACTTTTATTTTCACTTATAGTGGTTACATAAATAGACTCACAGTTAAATGGGACATGTTTCGCCCTCAATTAAGGGCATCTTCAGCCTAAAAACAATCATCAAGAGTACAACTAATATTAAAAGTGGAACCTAAAAGTTCAGCCAGTTATTAAAATTTGGGACATAAAAATGTAAAAATGATACAATATATAAAGATGCTAATGGAAACACTGTCAATGATTAAACTATAATCTTGTCGGAGACTAAAACTTCTTCCATTAAAATTCAAATTAAAACAGTTCATTTAAAATGTTAGTGGAAAACCAAAGTGGTAATAATATAAAGCCAACAACATGAGTATTACCTACCGGTGCTACGGGCCACTTACAATTTTTCAACTGATGCTTCTGTCTCACTTCATGCTGACGAATTTCATCAGCGGCCTTGGATATATTTTATTTTGACAATCATGTTAATGCTTGTGTTCACGCCCTCATGTCGTTGACTTTATATTATTACCACTTTGGTTTTCCACTAACATTTTAAATGAACTGTTTTAATTTGAATTTTAATGGAAGTAGTTTTAGTCTCCGACAAGATTATAGTTTAATCATTGACAGTGTTTCCATTAGCAACTTTATATATTGTATCATTTTTTTACATTTTTATGTCCCAAATTTTAATAACTGGCTAAACTTTTAGTTTCCACTTTAATATTAGTTGTACTCTTGACGATTGTTTTTAGGCTGAAGATGCCCTTAATTGAGGGCGAAACATGTCCCATTTAACTGTGAGTATATTTATGTAACCACTATAAGTGAAAATAAAAGTATTGAATAGGTGGATTAAATTAAAACACCTTTATTGTTGTTAAACATACCACTTAGTCAAGCAGCTCATCTTCTTTCTCCCAATTCTTCCCAGCCCAAACTTTGCAACATTTTTGCAACGCTACTCTTTTGTCGGAAGTCACCCAGAACAAATCGAGCCGCTTTTCTTTGGATTTTTTCCAATTCTTGTATCAAGTAATCCTAGTGAGGGTCCCATATACTGGAACCATACTCTAGTTGGGGTCTTACCAGAGACTTATATGCCCTCTCCTTTACATCCTTACTACAACCCCTACAAACCCTCATAACCATGTGCAGAGATCTGTACCCTTTATTTACAATCTCATTTATGTGATTATCCCAATGAAGATCTTTCCTTATATTAACACCTAGATACAATGTTCCCTAAAAGGAACTTTCACCCCATCAATGCAGTAATTAAAACTGAGAGGACTTTTCCTAATTGTGAAACTCACAAGCTGACTTTTAACCCCGTTTATCATCATGCCGTTCCCTGCTGTCCATCTCACAACATTATCGAGGTCATGTTGCAGTTGCTCACAATCTTGTAACTTATTTATTACTCTATACAGAATAACACCATCCACAAAAAGCCTTACCTCTGATTCCACTTGTTTACCCATATCATTTATATATATAAGAAAACAAAGGTCCAATAATACTGCCCGAGGAATTCCCCACTTAATTATTAATTACAGGGTCAGATAAAGCTTCGCCTACTCTAATTCCATGAGATCTATTTTCTAGAAATATACCCATCCATTCAGTCACTCTTTGTCTCGCATGATCCACCCTATCAAATGCTTTAGACGGGTCAGTCGCGATACAGTCCATTTGACCTCCTGAATCCAAGATATCTGCTATATCTTGCTGGAATCCTACAAGTTGAGCTTCGGTGGAATAACCTTTCCTAAAACCAAACTGCCTTCTATCGAACCAGTTATTAATTTTGCAAACATGTCTAATATAATCAAAAAGAATGTCTTCCCAAAGCTTACATGCAATGCATATCAAACTGACAGGGCTGTTATTTTCGGCTTTATATCTATCACCCTTTCCTTTATACACAAGGGCTACTATAGCAACTCTCCATTCATTTGGTATAGCTCCTTCAACCAAACAATAGTCAAATAAGTACTTCAGATATGGTGCTATATCCCAACCCATTGTCTTTAGTATATTCCCAGAAATCTTATCAATTCCAGCTGCTTTTCTAGTTTTCAACTTTTGTATCTTATTGTAAATGTCACTGTTATCATGCGTAAATTTTAATACATCTTTAGCATTAGTCTCCTCCTCTACCTGAACATTATCCTTGTAACCAACAATCTTTACATACTGCTGACTGAATACTTCTGCCTATTGAAGATCCTCACATACAAACTCCCATTGTTCATTAATTATTCCTGGAATGTCCTTCTTGATATCTGTTTCTGCCCTTAAAGTACCTATGCATACCCTACCAATTTTCCAGCTCTATAGAGCTCATTTGGTTTTAGCAGCATCACGTCCAGGATATTTTCCCCTCTAGTTGGTTCCATCACTTTCTGATTCAGCTGCCCTTCCCACATTAGCTTATTTGCCATTTGTTGGTCATGCTTCCTATCATTGCATTTCCTTCCCAATTGAAAGTGGGTAAATTCAGATCTCCCGCTACAATCACATTCCTTTCCATGTCGTTTTCCACATAGCTGATTATCTTATCAAATAATTCTGACCCCGTGTCAGTGCTACCCTTTCCTGGGCTGTACACTCCAAAGAAGTTGCCTATTATCTTTAGAAATGAGCCTTATACATAGAATTTCATGTTTGATATCTTTAACTTTTTCGCAGCTTACAAATTCTTCTTTCACCAGAATGAATACTCCTCCTCCCACCATTCCTATCCTATCTCTTACCATACACACTCCAGTTCCGTGAGAAATTTCTGCATCATTATATCATTTCTCAGCCATGATTCAACTCCTATTACAATACCTGGTAAGTATATATCTATTAAATTACTTAATTCTATTCCTTTCTTTACAATACTTCTACAGTTCAACACTAATATTTTTATGTCATCCCTACTTGACTTCCAGATCTCTGTACCCTTTTCACCACTCCCTAGACCACCCCGTTTCCCTGAATGTACCTCCCTATTATCATTCCAAACAAATTTCCTAACTTATACCTACCACTGCGGTTTAAGTGAAGGCCATCTGAGCACAGGTCCCTATCACCTACCCACCCATTAGGATCTAGAAATTTCACTCCCAGTTTCCCACATTCCCACTCCATACTCTCATTTAAATCCCCAATCACCCTCCAATCAGTATCCCTCCTACACAGTATTCCACTGATACAATCTCCGCTTTCTTCCATGTACTAGCTTGAGAATTGTATGCTATCAAAGATATACGCCCTACGTTTTTGCAATCAAATACACGGGCTTATGGGTTTCCTGACTGACCTGCAAAGAAAACTAGATTAAAACTGGGCAAAAATCTATGGCACAGATACTGTGCTCAACAGGGAATGGATGAAGCCAAACTATGCTTTCAGACATGCAATGGCACATTATGCTGCATATGGATTCCATCATAACCATACGCAATGTGAAGAAATATCATACTGACCATCTATGCGTGTGCAAACTGTGTAACAACTACTGTGGTCGATGTCACACGCTAGTGTGTGCTAAAAGACTGTTTTCATTGACAAAATTCTGTCGACAATGAATGCACACAGCATGCTCGAATATGATTATAACCCACAGCCAAATCACTGTTTAGATATCGTAAGCAATAATGTTTCAATACTGTAGTTTCATAAAGAGTATAAATATTTTGGACACTGACTGCATTAAGTTAAATACTACTGTATGATTTAATGATTTAAAAAAATTGTAAATAAAAATGAGGGCAACTACAGTCACAAAGGGTAATTAAGCAGATAACCTATATCAAATACCTGACAACCACCATTGGTCTGATTTTTTAATATCAATTAAATTCTCTTCAAAATTTATTAAAAAGTGACCGTATCCAAATACTTACGTGACAAATAAGTTATCTGTTGAAGGAGGAATTTCTCTTCCATTTCTCGAGTTCCTGTTTAAAAAATCGATCTCTAAAACCTGGAAAAAGACACTCAAATTAGCAACCAACTATACCACATCCAAACATAGTCTCATACAACATGTCTCAACAGCCTTCCTTTGCATACAATCAAACTTTCATACAAATAATGAAGCTCGAACAAAAGTAAGTAAAGATTCAATGCAATGGTGCAATGAATACGTGATGGCCTTAAATAAGCACATCAATTAAAAACATATAACCATGGCAACATACTGTAATAATCAGAAAACTATCATCCTCTTTTCATTTTATGGATCTGGAGTATCTTAAATGATCAGCATCGTAAATTAGTAAATATGGAATGTGCTTGTCAACCTGAATTAGGAGTGTTCACTGCAGTATGTAAAACCATAATTATCTGTGTCTAGAACTGGAACAAGTGCCTGACAATCAGATCCACAACTAACTCTGAAGTAATAGGGGCAAAAGATCTTTCTAGGTCGACACCCCGAACAAATACCATTTAAAAAAAAAACCCCTGCAGCAATTGTGGAAAATTCACACTCAAGATGGCCACCACAAGTTATAAATGCAAGAACTATCAAACTTCACCTTCCCCTCTTTTCAATGCAAAATTTGTCACTATATTGGGTTAAAATTTGCTTTACATCGCACCGACACAGATAGGAACGGGCTAAGAGTGGGAAGGAAGCGGTCGTGGTCTTAATCAAGGTACAACCCCACCATTTGCCTGGTGTGAAAATGGGAAACAACGGAAAACTATCTTCATGGTAGGGTTCGAACCCACTATCTCCCGAATGCAAGCTGATAGCTATGTGATCTAAACAGCACAGCCACTTGCTCGGTACCAAGAGAAATTAGCTTCTCTATGATCTCTGATATTTATTTGTTGTACAAGGAACTGTCAACCTCACCTGTTCATTTCTAATTCTGTAATTACATTGATAGTAATCCCTATCTTCCTTTCTAAAATAAATTATTTTGTAAAAGTGGCACAAAAATAGCCTATACTTCTCAGGCAGGACTGTGATAAATTCGTAATTTCTACAACTAAGAGATTGTAATATTTAAACAAATGTAGGTGTAGTAAGTAGGTGTGTAAATGCTCCAAACCTTCATATTCACTTTTAGGAACAACAAATGCCTATCAGTATTCACAGATTGTATGTAAATAGACTTATATCCAACTTAAATAAACAGACCTACAAGCTAATGCTACTCAATAATACAGTAATGCTACAGTTTGTACGTCCCACTAATTACTTTTGACGGTTTTCGGAGACACCGAGGTGCCGAAATTTTGTCCTGCGGTTCTTGTACGTGCCAGTAAATCTATCAATACGAGGCTGCCGTATTTCAGCACCTGCAAATACCACCGGACTTAGGCAGGATCAAACCTGCCAAGTTGGGGTCAGAAGGCCTCAACAGTCCGAGCCATTCAATCCGGCTAATGCTCCTCATTCATGGACCAAAGAGGAACGTAGCATTTCTTTTCTGCTAGCTGCTACTTCTTCAAAGAGTTCCATTTCACAGAATTATTCCTTCATATAGGCCTAAAACTCCAGCAGAGATAAACTACTGTATGTGTAAGACTTGAAAGTTGTTGCAAGGGGCAGTACCAATGTCTCCTACTATATAAGATTCTATCTACAATAAACCATTAGTGTAATCGGTAAGAACATCTAAAAGGGAGACACATAACAGTAGGAAACCACAGTCGTGTTATATAATATGCTCCAACATAAGTTATGTTTAAACAAATTTATTTTCCACCAATCAGCCAATCATTACTGATCTGCATTTACGGCAGTCGTCCAGGTGGTAGATTCCCTATCTGTGGTTTTCCTAGCCTTTTCTTAAATGATTGCAAAGAAATTGGAAGTTTATTGAACATCTCCCCTGCCACTCAAACTTATTCGTCTACTAATGTCATTCCACGCCATCTCTCCACTGACAGCTCGGAACATACCACTTACTCAAGCAGCTCGTCTCCTTTCTATTAAGTCTTCCCAGCCCAACCTTTGTAACATTTTTGTAACTCTTTTGTAACGGAATATCATCGGAAAATTTAAAAAAAACTAACTTTATATAAGAAACTACAAAAAAGCACACACTCACAATTACACTTAAACAGTTCAAAAATCTCATTCGCTCAATCAATTCATCTCGTTCTAATAGCATTAGATGTGATCAGATGTTCCGAGACGACAATAACAAAATGCAATGCATCTATACATGCAATCTTAGCTTACAAGGAATACAAAGCCTGCTCACTCGCAGTGTTCTTCTTCTTGGTTAGTTGTTGGACATCGTCGTAAGACGCTACGTCCAGTCACTGGTTTGCGGGTTAATGAATATCAAATACAGTCTCTACTGTATTTGTGAATATCTGGGAGAGGTGCCAACAGTATAAGAAAGTAATACACTACGAAAGAGAAGGGAGAGCTATGTAAAGAAGCGAATTGCAACGGTTAATAATGTAACTTAGGAAAATACCAATGAGATATAGGCTAAACGATTAGGGAAGAACACAAAAACACTGGGGTACAGGGTTCTAATTCTTCACGTCTGTGTGGTCTGTCACGACGTCTTACTACAAACAAACAAGACCGGACCACATATAAGGGTGAGTATGTGCAAGTCCGGACCTAGAGGAAAGGAAAAGGTTACAAATGGATGTTACAGACAACGAAAAAATTGATGATTAAGTCGACAACGTGAAAAGTCGGTTAGTACACTAAACACGAAACGTTTAACGGCAGTTGGTAACCCTCATGAAAAAGCTTACCTATGAATTCGCGACGGTGATGTTCATATGTCTGACAGTGAAAAAAGATGGGAGTTACAGTACTGACTGCTCGGCCACATGGACAGAAGGTACTGTCAAGAAAAGTAAGGCAAGAGAGATGTGTAAGCTTAAAGACACGATTTAGGCGGAGACGGATGTGTGGAGAGCTACAATTCTATTACAATATCCGTATGTTTTACTTGGAAGAAGTGTATTGTTCCAATAAACGAAGAGCATCTACCTGGAATGACTTTAACAAATTCTTCAAGCGGACATTTTGTCCTACATCTGCTATTAAATCGTCAATTTTCTTAGAAAAGTTGCGACATTGGTCGGTATAAGTAACATTTGAATTACCGTGTAAAGCCGTGACAGAGGGAGATGCGGATAGGGTGCTTGGGAATCCGAAGGGTGCCCGTGGGGACTTGACTTCCGTGATGTAGATGCAGGCTCGTTAGAAGTAGCATGTATCAAACGCACGACTGGAGTGCCAGAATGTTCTGGAACCGTCTTCGGATGACTTAGCAAATTGAGATATGATGCCTTGTCATAACCTGGTTTAACGGGTGGGCGGGAAGGGTTACTAACCACCATAGTAAATTTACGCTTTCTAGGGAGAGTTTCTTCCGATGGAGATGGTCTATTGGGTAAAGGAGGAAAATGTTGTGGCATCAGAAGGGGGTTGGATAGGGACTGTAATGGGGCAAAATAGTTTTTCACTTCTAAATATGATTTGTTTTCAACACTCATAATGCGTTTAATTTCTTTCTGTTGTTTTTGGATTTCACAATGTTCTGCTCCCGCAGGATGATTTCCGCCACAATTAGCGCATTTAACTACTTGATGAGTGCAATCTTCCGTAGAGTGAGTAAGGGAACATTTTCCACATCTCGGCTCCCTGGAACGACAATTAGTAGCGGTGTGTCCGTACCGCTGACATCGTTTGCAGATTAAAGGAGAGAATATAAAGGCCTGGACCTCTAAAATGACTTTAAAAATGGATACACTTTTCGGAAGTTGTTGACTTTCGAATACAACCTTCACAGTTCCTGTAGGGATATATTCAGTTTTTCCTTCTTTGGATGAACGTCTATTTAGACGTTGTACTTTCACTACAGGATATGGTGAGTCTAAATAGGTGAGAATGTCGGATTCGGAAAGAGTAGTGTCTACTCCCCGTATTACCCCTACTCGCTGAATATTCGAGGACGGAATAAAAGCTGTCAATTTCTTTTCTTTAAGAATGGGATGAGAAAGAAAGGCGTTTGCAGCCCTACTAGACATGAAAGTAACTTGGATCCTATTTCTTCCTTTCCTATGGATGGCCTTGACGTCACCAATTTGCCTCTCGTAGAAAATCCTACCCAGAGTCATAGGGTGAATATGTCCTATTTTATTTTGAGATTCGGTCGATTCGACAAATACTATGTAGGGGCCAAGATGAGTGTTAGAATAGATAGATACAGGAACGTGCGGACGCTGATCCATGTCACGTATTGTATCTTGAGAACTGTCTCGTTGGGTATCGGTATTACTAGCGTCCATGTGTAAGTCCTCACTCACGGCATCTTTACCAATATCAGGAGGTCTTCCTAAAGGGCCACCGCCACTATCTACAGACATAGTACTCCAAAAGGGGATGACACTATACTAGCACCGAAACAAACACAAAAGAAAAATTACTAGGATACAAACACAAACATAAAACACTCTACTTATCTACAGACAGGAAAAACCCGCTGCACCAGTGACCGGAGCGAGACGTGTGCACTGCACAACAGCCGAACACCGAATGCACTCGCAGTGTTGTCTTGTCTTGTCTTGTCTTGCGGATATTTATTTGGGAACCAAATATATTCTTTCCCAGAACTCGCAGTGTTCTCTACAGAAACAGTGTCCGCCTGGCAGTGCGCGTCTTGACCATTGCAGCGCTAGTATACCATCTCACATCAACACTGACCAGCATTGCTAACGGGAGTTAAAACCAGCACAAATTTACCTCTACACTATGCTTCCCGTATATTATATACGTTACTGAGCAGAATAAAGTAGAAAATAATAAATGTTCACCTTTTACCCCTAGGAGTTCAATTCAGCTGTGGATTTTCATTTCAGATAACACAGATAACTGTCGAAATTTATGTCTGGCATTTGAAAATATATAAGGTCTGCACTAGATATTTTTACTAGCGCACCATAGATTTTCAGTGAAAAGGAACGATTTTAACAATTTTTCTAGCTATTTTCTTCTCACAAATTGTTTTTATTCTAAAGAAGTATTCTCAGCGATACCGTTCCCATCTGTCATGCCATTAGCGTAGTTAATGACAGAGGGGCGCAGAAACTTCTGCAGTATTATCCTGCTTAGTTCCTCAGGATGATCACTTTTCCCACACTGTAGAATAGGATTGTTAGCAACATGTGGCAACAGTATTTCGGTTAATGTTTGTGTTATTTTTGAACTGCCCAGCGTTACCGATATCATTTCGTCCCTAACTTGCCCCAGTTTCATCAGGAGTGAAACAAAACTTGGCTTTGGATACCTGAGACCTCCTCTGTCTTTGATTTTTATTAATGACGTTAATGGAGATGGACTCTGGATACTACAAATTTTATCAACATACTCTTGACATGGCATGTGGTCTTCGACAACTCTCACTAAATACCCTCCAATATTTGCCATTGCAGCACTCGACATACAAACGCATGGCGTTCCTACGGCTTCCTTTTCGATGCTTTCCAGTTGTTTGAAAATCTCTTGCTAACTCAGGATTCGTTGCTGCCGGTTCATCCGCGAGTGTGATTTGTTAACTAATTAACGGTTGCAAAAGTTGGAAAAGATTAATTTTATTTATTTTGATTCAAAAAATAAGAAAACCATTTTGAAGATTATAGGAGACCATTTATTCCTTTTCTGGTTATTTTTCACGAATAATTGAAAGGTAAAAATGAACTACTTATATAGAATGTCACTTTACGTCCCACAACTATTCCGCTCTTCCTTTCGCATAGACGAGCACATTAACTTACGCACCGTGATAAGAATGGGCAGCTGCACTCTTCGAATATTCCAAGGTTCAAATCACAGTTTAGACACTGGCAATTCTCAATGTGAGTTTCTTGTACAATATACCACGGAAATAATGGAAGTATGATAGAGGGTTCAAGTCCTGAGGTACCTACTCCAATATTTGTGCCAAATACGATGGCCGTGACACCCAAGGAGTCTGGCATTGCTCATACCTTCCCAAATAATATGCTAATGTTGAGGGATCATGTAACTAGTAAATATTTATATTCCTCCCCTGAAGAGGGAGGCGGGCTTCCTAGACGGTGACACCGTCTCTCAGACCAGGAGATTTATATCGAGATAATATTATCATCGGAACAGGAGCAATAATAATAACCTAATTTTTTGCCGTCACATGGTCTGATTATTTACTGTACCATACCTTGCCTGCTTATTGCTTTAATCCATAATTACCTAGTTGGCTCTCGGCAAGGGAATTCATTGAAACTAGTTCCAAGAACTTTATTTCTAGAGCCTTGTTTAGAAAACAGTACACAACAGTACACCATTGTAATGTAATTGACGTATTTCAACAATACGACGTCACCAGTAAGCATACCGAGGCCGACGAGAAAGACAGGCCGCAAAGCGCACGTCATACACTGAATGTCAAGTGACTTGGCCGGTCTTACTGTAGAGAATACATCCTCAGGCTCGCGAGAGACTTTCGTAGCGTGGTGAATAATATACATTTCACTGTATTTCAACCTACTAAAATAACACTACTGAACTACAGATCAAATGAAACATAGTGTCTCTTACTATCCTTGGTTGAACAAACACTAAAAATCTTACTCAGGTACAGATATGCACACTCAACAACGGTTAATGTACAAGTAATCCTATATTCGCAATAACATTCATGTACGAAATATCTTACTGAATCCAGGGTGAAAGGTAGGCCTATTGTAAGCTATTTACAAGCCTCACATTTGTTCCACTCAGTGCCTGGCTTCAGCATCATATCTAACACGTAAGTTTTGCTACCTTCGTGGAAGTTACCTTGGAACCACCCTATTCTATTGGAAATTCAATAAAATAGAGTGTATCTTACTAGCCTTGGTTGACAAAATCTAAAAATCTTACTGCAGTAAAGAGATGCACACTCCGATAAGTCAAATGTTGCTAATGAAAGTGGTTAATGTACAATTAAGCCTATATTTACAATAACATTCATGTAAGGAATATCTTATTGAATCCAAGGTGGAAGGTAGGCCTATTGTAAGCTATTTACAAATCTTATATTTGTTCCACTCCATACCTGACTTCAGCATCATATCTGATACTTGAATTTTGCTACCTTCCTGGAAGTTATCTAGGCCTATTTTAAGCTATTTACAAGTCTTGAATTTGTTCCACTCCATACCTGGCTCCAGCATCATATCTAATAATTAAATTTTGTTACCTTCCTGGAAGTTGTCTTGGGACCACCCTATTCAATTAGAAATTAAATGAAATAGAGTGTATCTTACTAGCCTTGGTTGACAAAATCTAAAAATCTGACTGCGGTAAAGAGATGCATATGTTGCCAATGACAGTGGTTTATGTACAATTAAGCCCATATTTACAATAACATTCATGTAAGGAATATCTTATTGCATCCAGGGTGAAAGGTAGGCCTATAGTAAGCTGTTTACAAGTCTTACATTTGTTCCACTCCATACCTGGCTTCAGCATCATATCTAATACTTAAATTTTGCTACCTTCCTGGAAGTTATCTAGGCCTATTGTAAGCTGTTTACAAGTCTTACATTTGTTCCACTCCATACCTGGCTTGAGCATCATATCTAATATTTAAATTTTGTTACCTTCCTGGAAGTTGTCTTGGAACCACCCTATTCAATTAGAAATTAAATGAAATGGAGTGTACCTTACTAGCCTTGGTTGACAAAATCTAAAAATCTTACTGCAGTAAAGAGACGCACACTCAGATAAGTCAAATGTTGCTAATGAAAGTGGTTAATGTACAATTAAGCCTATATTTACAATAACATTCATGTAAGGAATATCTTATTGAATTGGGGATCAAAAGTAGGCCTATTGTAAGCTATTTACAATCTGGTTTCAGCATCATATTTAATACTTAAATTATGCTCCCTTCCTGAAAGTTATCTTGGAACCACCCTATTCAGTTCGAAATTAAATGAAACATAGTGTCTCCTACTAGTCTTTGATGACAAAAACTGAAAATCTTACTGCAGTAAAGACACGCACACTCAGATAAATCAAATGTTGCTAATGAAACTGGCTAATGCACAATTAAGCTTATATTTACAATAACATTAATGTAAGGAATATCTTATTGAATCCAGGGTGAAAGGTAGGCCTATTGTAAGCTATCTACAAGTCTTACATTTGTTCCACTCCGTACCTGGCTTCAGCATCATATCTAATACTTAAATTTTCATTTTCATATATCTGTAATTAAATAGGATATGAATGTATTACCTCTAAATCCTCAGTACTGGTGTTGTAATTTATCCAACTCGTGTACTGCAACCCAACATTGATGAATAATGTGAACAACGTTGAGGTTATATACATATTTTTGTAAATTAATACTTACTTACTTACTTACACTTCCGCACACAACACTATGGATGTAAGGAACTGTTGCACAACACCAAAATATTCACATAAACACAAAATCTCCGTTATTTCCTTCCGTAACCCACTATAAACTAGCAATAACACCGCAAGAACACATGTAATAACCGGCTTCACTCTACCATTGCTGGGACTAGACTTGTCACGTGACTTTAACGGACCATGGCCTGTATTTCTCGTCGGCCCTGTAAGCATACAACGTGTAGAAATACCGCCAACTGAGGTGTTGATGTGAGGTTGAATTGCAGTGCCTCTACCGGCAGATATAGCACCCACAGGGCGGACAGCTATGAGTGGCTATTGGGCAGGCCTTGTATTACTTTGTAGACTAAGATGCAATGTATCTATCTCACCAATCACCTTCAAGTTCTTCTTCTTATCCTTCGCTGTTGATTGGACCAGCGCCGTCTCAATCTCTATGTACTGTCTGCTCTTTGACGCGAAAAATGCATTTACAGTGACAATACAGATGGCAGCACTTACCGCACCCTGAACACATGTTGGTTAAATGACAGTTCATCTATAACACCCACATAAAATGACAAACAATCCTTCTCATGTCACTAATTGAGAAGATAATGCTCGTACGGAAATTAACATTTCAGTTTTGAACTTGATGTAATATATAGAAACGTAAAATATATAAATTATCTTACCAGTAACATTATAAAACAGGTGTATCATCATCACCCCACTGCTGCATAGTGCATCACACCTTCAGATATTTTCTCCATGGTGTAGTTAGGAATGATGATGAAAGAGAAATTGATTTGCGTTATGTCAACTTCGTGATAGTGTAAATACCATGTTTACCGATGATGGTTCCCATTCTCCAATGGAATGTTAGAAGTCTCTTCTATAAAAAATATGAGGTAAAGATTTTATTTAAGGAAACGACTCCACAAATAATAGCATAGCAAGAAAAGTGGTACTCACCCGCAACTGATTTCCTTTTAAAGGATTTTAATATAGAACGGCATGATGATAATGATACCCACGCTTCTCCTAGCACTGCTTACACTTACTTGTGCCAGGCTCCTCACTTTCACCTATCCTATCCGACCTTTCTTGGTCAACTTTTGTTCTTTTCCGACCCGATGGTATTAGGTTCCCGAGGCCTAGGGAGTCTTTCATTTTCACGCCCTTCGTGGCCCTTGTCTTTCTTTGGCCGATACTTTCACTTTTCGAAGTGTCGGATTCTTCCATTTTTCTCTCTGATTATTGTTATATAGAGGATGGTTGCCTAGTTGTACTTCCTCTTGAAACAATAATCACCACCACCACCATCTCCCTACTCTTCCTGAGATTCCCCGTCAAGGCTATTGATCCCAAAAACCCGGTCACATTCGAATTCCCACAGACCAACCTATCCCCCCCCTTGCCATACCTTATCACCAGTCCACTACCACCGCATTCTCATTCAGCCCACAGACCGGCCACCTCCAAGGGGATGGACTGTACTGAGGTAAACCCTTATCTTCAATCCACCCCCACATTCTACAATACACCTCCCACATAATCATTCTTAGGCGATACAGTTCTATGTTTACCATAGACACAACTCATCATTAACCTTACCGTCTCACCATTTACAATTCATCTTTAACTATTGTAACATTTAACTCTGTACCATCACACTCATTCATAACTTAATATGTACATGTAGCTCAGTCATCTCTGAAAATGTACGTAACGGTCATCCTCATCCTGACATTGAAATTTTATCGTATGATTGTATGTTGTTTATCTGCTGAACATATATCTTTATTCTATGTGCTGAATCAGAAACGTTGTAGTATATCTTAACAAAAAACTAAAATAAAATAATAGTAAAGAAAATCAAAAAACACAAAAACGAAAGAGAGCGAGAAATGCCCCCACCACCATATTATACCTGTAATACTGTTATCCCTCCATCACGTCCCACGCACCTCTTAAAACTACCCCAGAAATCATTACACCATTCCATCCATCTCACCTATCCATCACTTCTCCCATACCACACCATCTCTCCTGGCCAGAGAGAGGGTGTTACCTTCTAGGTGGTCCGCCCAACCCTTTCAGGGTGGGGATTGAAAGCATTTAAAAATGATGATGGTAACGGTGGGGTTACCCTGTTTATTGATGCCATGCTTCCATATACCCTCTTGCCCATCCAATACCACATTCCCAATGCCTACGTTATCGGAATTATTTATCATCAAACATATATTGTTAATCTGTAGGCCTACTGTCCGCCTGATATTTATATCGCACACATCCAATGGATGCAATTTTTTCATCAGTTTTCATATGCCCACAAACTCCTTATTCTTGGCGATTTCAATTTATACCATACTCAATGGGGTGTGCAGTGTCGATACCGCTCAAGGCTTCCACTTACAACGTACTGCGCATAATCATGATTTAGTTATTCTCAACGATGGTTCTGTGGTGATGGACTACTGTATAACTTGTGAAGGTTTACAACTATCGAACTTGATATATACACTGCGACTAAACTTGTAATGGGCCGAGATATAGTATAAATTTAGCAAATATTAAAAGGGTCAGCGGCATATAAGAATGTATAGCACGTAAGTAATCAACGGAAGCCAGGAGACTAGCAATTAGGCAAATATATAAATTGTGATCGTATAGAAACGCAGAGTCCATAAAAAGGAAGCGCGCAGCTAGTAAATAAGAACTACCCAGAGGGAGTGAAAAGTGCAAAAGAAAGAAAATAATACACAAACAAGGCAATAAATATATATATTAATAATCAATATGTGGAAAAATTTAACATCTGTGATAAGATACAAGACACCCAAAGAATATTGCCTAGGAATAGCAAGAGAATAATCTCGAGAAGCGAGCGAATATATGCCACATTTACTATGTTTGAAGAATATATATGCTTCATGAAGAGAATAAAACCAGCATTAAAAGTACAATATAATGAAATCAAAAGAAATCCAATGTAAGATAAGGATAAAAATAAAGCGGAGCATAGGGAAATGGAAACAAGGATGAACTTGGGAAAGATTCCCTTCGCCGGGGTAGTATGTCGTAAAAGTCTCAGATGCGTGGAATAGTAATTCACTTCAAAAAGGCCGTGTGGATATGTAGATAAAAGTTCTCATAGTCCTGGGTAAAATCCGTATTTAACAGAGAGAAGAGTGGAGTCTGTTAGCATAATGTCAATACTGGTATAAGCTGGCAAGAATAAAGAGAAGTAGAGGCAAGATAGCCTAATAAATATGAAGTTAAAGTAATAATTTCATAGTTCTTGCTCACCAAAGAAACATCAGGTGTTATGCAGATGTACGGTGCTCCACCACTCCGATGCGAGAAGACTCAATTTGTGAGGGGTGGAGCCCATGAATATAAAGAAGCAAGGAAATGTCAAGAAGTTTACAAGAATAAACGCCAGCATGTTCGAGAAACACCACGTCACAATCACGTGTTCACAGAGATGTATACAGCACGCATGGCAATTGGCGGCGAATGTCGCAACGTCAGAAGGAGATAACGCCATGGTCACATGTTGAAGAGAGCCGGAGAGCAGCAGGCGGACACATCAGTATAGAGAGAGACGATGGCGGCGAAGCGGTCGAAGAAAATACGGCAGGCGAAGGTAGGATAAAGTGCAAAGTAAGTAGTGGAGATCGTTACAATATACCCACGTGCCGACGAAAAGCGAAGCGTGGATGAAAATACAGAATAAGTAGCGGAGATCGTTACAGTTCCCCGACTCGTTTAACACCTCCTCGTTCACCACCGAGTGCTGTTGATTTATCACTATGTCGATCCAACAATGCCTCTGTCACTACTTGGCGCACATTCGCAGATACGTATAATAGCGATCATTTTCCCATTCTCATTACGTATGGTATCGGTCGGCTCCTTCCTGCTACCCCATTCCCAGTCTACTCTGGCCGTACTCGTTCATTACGACACTTTGATAGTAAATGTTTTATTCATTCATTATGCAACAATTGGAGACTATTCCAGTGAGTTAAATTATCATTTATTATTACAAATCCTGTACAATTATCTTCATATTCATCACCCTTTCAAATCAGCTCATTACCGATCTATAAATCACCAGCATCGTTTACGGTGGTGGGATCATAAATATCACAAGCTCGTTCTTAAGAGAAGGCGATTGTTCCGAATAAACAGAAAAACTTTCTCTCCATATCACTTCTTTCGACTTAAGAGTCATATAGCTCACGCTCGACAGATTTTTAATAATAAGCGACGATACGCTTGGAAATTGTTTATTTCTTCTTTAAATGATCATATTTCCACATCACACTTACGGAATGCCGTTCGTGCACTTACTACATAGTCTCTCATACTACTAGAGTCTCTAATTGCATTCCTCTTACCGTCATAGCACCGAAAATTTTGACAGATTTCCTTACTTCGCTCACCCCCGATTATGTTGTGCCAGATTTCACCCCCCCCGCCCCCTCCCTTCATGCTCGTCTCATCACTTTTCTATACTATTACAACCTATTGAGCTAAGATGCTATATATTGCAACAATTAGAGTAAGACTTGATTATAGTGCCCATGTTCTTGGTATTGCACCCTTGTCTTCTCTGCACTCTCTCAAAATACTATACAGCATCAGGCAATCCGTATCTGTTTTAGGGCATTAGCAACCACTCCCACGATTGCCCTCTTAGTTGAAGCTGGAGAACCTACGCTTCATCTACGCCGAGAGCTCCTCGCCTTAAAGTATCTTCTGAAAATACACTGACTGACAGAGCAAATGCAACACCAAGAAGGAGTGGTCAGAACTTTATGCCAATTGCAGGGTAGACTGACGTCACTGAGGTATGCTCATGATGTGAAATGCGCCGCTGTGCTGCGCACGTAGCGAACGATAAATGGGACACGGCGTTGGCGAATGGCCCACTTCGTACCGTGATTTCTCAGCCGACAGTCATTGTAGAACGTGTTGTCGTGTGCCACAGGACACGTGTATAGCTAAGAATGCCAGGCCGCCGTCAACGGAGGCATTTCCAGCAGACAGACGACTTTACGAGGGGTATGGTGATCGGGCTGAGAAGGGCAGGTTGGTCGCTTCGTCAAATCGCAGCCGATACCCATAGGGATGTGTCCACGGTGCAGCGCCTGTGGCGAAGATGGTTGGCGCAGGGACATGTGGCACGTGGCACGTGCGAGGGGTCCAGGCGCAGCCCGAGTGACGTCAGCACGCGAGGATCGGCGCATCCGCCGCCAAGCGGTGGCAGCCCCGCACGCCACGTCAACCGCCATTCTTCAGCATGTGCAAGACACCCTGGCTGTTCCAATATCGACCAGAACAATTTCCCGGCGATTGGTTGAAGGAGGCCTGCACTCCCGGCGGCCGCTCAGAAGACTACCATTGACTCCACAGCATAGACGTGCACGCCTGGCATGGTGCCGGGCTAGAGCGACTTGGATGAGGGAATGGCGGAACGTCGTGTTCTCCGATGAGTCACGCTTCTGTTCTGTCAGTGATAGTCACCGCAGACGAGTGTGGCGTCGGCGTGGAGAAAGGTCAAATCTGGCCGTAACTGTGGAGCGCCCTACCGCTAGACAACGCGGCATCATGGTTTGGGGCGCTATTGCGTATGATTCCACGTCACCTCTAGTGCGTATTCAAGGCACGTTAAATGCCCACCGCTACGTGCAGCATGTGCTGCGGCCGGTGGCACTCCCGTACCTTCAGGGGCTGCCCAATGCTCTGTTTCAGCAGGATAATGCCCGCCCACACACTGCTCGCATCTCCCAACAGGCTCTACGAGGTGTACAGATGCTTCCGTAGCCAGCGTACTCTCCGGATCTCTCACCAATCGAACACGTGTGGGGTCTCATTGAACGCCATTTGCAAAGTCTGCCCCAGCCTCGTACGGACGACCAACTGTGGCAAATGGTTGACAGAGAATGGAGAACCATCCCTCAGGACACCATCCGCACTCTTATTGACTCTGTACCTCGACGTGTTTCTGCGTGCATCGCCGCTCGCGGTGGTCCTACATCCTACTGAGTCGATGCCGTGCGCATTGTGTAACCTGCATATCGGTTTGAAATAAACATCAATTATTCGTCCGTGCCGTCTCTGTTTTTTCCCCAACTTTCATCCCTTTCGAACCACTCCTTCTTGGTGTTGCATTTGCTCTGTCAGTCAGTGTATTTATTGTTGTAAATAACCCGTTGATTCCAAAGGTACAACTTTTGTCCACATATATTCGTCAATCCGCTACGAGGAGTAGTAGAGCTCATGCATTATTGCAGGCATATCAAACTTAACATTCATTTCAGTCGTCACTTGTTCGAAACCCCGTAGCTTCCTATTATACTATTTCTTATGATGCGCTTCATTATGTCCCTCCAATCATTATATCACGAGCGTCTTGTTTTAACATGTTACTCTATCGGCTTGTACTCCATAACTTTTACTCTAAAAACTCCGAATCTCCCTTCCTAATAGAGGACATCATTTTTATACTGATGGAGCAAAAATCTCTTGTGGTGTTGGTGCAGCTTTTTATCTTCAAATTACTAATCTTGTCGAGTCGTATCATTTATCATACCATTTTTCAATTTTTTCCCCCGAGCTTTTCCCTGTCCGTCACGTTTTATTGTACATAAAAACCTGTTCCATTCAATCTGCCACCATATATACTGATACCCTCAGTGTGTTACAAGCTTTAATGTCCTTTAAAAATACCCTGAACTGGTGTTTGTATAATGTCAAACACCTTTTATATAATTTATAACAATTAGGAGTTACTCTCACACTAGTATGGATTCCTGCCCATAAAGGTATACATACCAGGAAATGAACAAGCAGATCAGTTAGCTAACGGTGCAGCTCTATCATCCTCACCTCAACTCCAAATCGCTGTTCCTGCCTCCGATTTTTATCCCCTGCTCAAACAAGAAATGAATTGTCATTGGCAAGAGCTATGGAATGAATCTGCCGTGTCTTAGGGATATTTTTTACTATAGAATACAACCCACAAAACCATCTAAACCTTGGTATATACTCGCTACTAATACACGTCATCACATTATCAATATAATACGTCTTCGTTTTAATCACGCTCTAACCCCTCAGTATAAATTCAGATTCAATTTGCTTACACATTCATTGTGCGTATGTGGTTCCTCGGATGCAGATGCAAATCATTTAACGTTCCAATACCCTGCATATGAATCTGCCCGTGGCCCCTTTTTTCATGATTACTTAGTCTTTAGACATCCGTTACCTACGAATATGTCTTGTTTATTTTATAAGCCTACTTCAGATATCATTAATGTCCTTAATACAAATTTGGATGATGCACATATACAGTTGTAGCGTTTTTCCGGAGTTATACATTCTGTAGTGCCTTCCTCCGTAATAATACTTTAAACAAAAAAACCTCGTCACGCTTTTTCTACGTTGTCATCTGCGCTACCCCTCATGGAAACACATGTTCTACTACGCTTCAATGCGCGAGCTCCATTATCGGTTCATCTATCTTAGTGCATTTGTTTAGCAGTTGATAGTCACATCTTCGTGTGCGGTAACATTTCGCTGTCCACATGTACATTTTCTGTTCTGATACTACGTTCCACGCCCTTTCGTGTCGTAGGTGTTTTGTAACACTATTTCCCTTTCATCATTTCCTCTCATCTCCCTTGCATGTTGATCCGGTCATGTATGTGCCGTAGTAAGTCGCCGAGACGGTTCATTCTGGTGTGAAGTTTTCAACCTTGTGTCGTTGTGTTATTCCTGTATGTGTATGTTGTAGGTTTGTTAGGATTCCCTTTTTATGCCTGTATTTATACCCCTGTATATATGAGTCCGAACGTTTCTGGATGAGTGAACTGTTACAATATCTGCGTGTGTTTATTTCCCTGTGTGGTGATTGAGTACTGGCGCAAATTAATTTACATCTCACAAAGTCAAGTTGTCTGGTCCTACTAGTTAAAGACATGCTTCATTCAGGATGTCGCTTGTTAGTCTCACTTTTGGTGTGTGATGTAAGATAAAAAAACTGGCACATCCTAAACAGACAAACTGATTGGATGGTTCGTGTGCAATTGTGTTTTTATTTGAGATAGTGTTACTTGTGCTACATTATATTTTATTGTGACTGGGTAAGAACTCAAAGCCCATTAACCTTTCAAGTAGAAGAAGAAGAAAAAGTTGATCCGCCACTGCTGTATTCTTCTTTTTCTTGCGGAGAAATGTTGGTCTCCTTTATTTCACCCAGTCACAAGTCTTGTGGAAAGGAGTACACCCATTTTTGCGCCTCTATAGTCTTCGCTGTCCGCTACCTACGAATGTGTCTTGTTTATTATATAATCCTACTCCAGATATCAATGCGATCAATTCATATTTGTGACAATTCAAACATACACTTGTAAGCTAATACTTCTGGTAACAATGGAGTTCATAGCATTCCTTCTTTCTGTACTTCCTAATAAGTTTCATCAAGTGCGTTCAGGGTTTGATATCCTATGTGTTGGTACGTTTTCTAGGGTCATGAGGTCAAAACTTCCGTTGAGATTGGCGTAATGTTTGAAACTTACTAATTCCTTGTGTATCTCAAGAAGCAAGGCTTTCCGACATGTATGAGATTGGTGATCTGACCTTTTGTGTGTTATTGGTGATTTCTTGCGTCTGTGTAAATGTCCCTCTAATTATTTGATTTGTGACTGGGTGATAGTTATAAGCCCATTAACCTTTCAAGAAGAAGTAAGGAGTACGCGCGCAAAATAACACGAACAACACTTAGCACTTCACATATCAGATCACATATACGAAGGATAACCACTAATCTTATAGCAAAGGAGGGAAAAGTGAAGTACAAAAATATACACCAGTGGAAGCAGGAGTATATGACCTTGAACGTAGAAGATAACATAGAAGCTTACAAAACAATCTTATCATCATCCAGAAACTTATTGGTCGCATCAATTGTGGCGGGAGTTGGACAGTGAAGCAAACAGGAGACGCTGGTTGGGAAGGGGTGCTGTAGACGCTTGAGACGGCATAAAGAATTTGACGAGCGGAAGCATAAGCAGGGCATTGAAAAAATAAGTGTTTGGCATCCCTGTCTCGTGTGCCACATGTACATGTAGAAAGGTTGGTAAGTCGAAATCTGCATTCATATTGAGGCGGTAACGCGTGATTAAAACAAAGGCGAATAATATTGGTGATGTGACAACGGAAATACGAGCCTTTCGATGTTTAGGGGGAATTAATGGCTGTATATTATCATAAAATTTTGCCTTTATGTAAGGCGTAATTATTCCAAACCACCTGCCAAGTACGATAAGCTCTGTTTTTGACACTGGATAATAATCAGTTGGGGAAACTTATATTTGAAGCGGAGGCGTTACCAAACAAGTGGTATGTGTGGCAAAGACATCTGTTTGTTCATTACCGTATATTCCTGTATGACTGGGACTCAGACCAGCGTAAGAGAGACACCTGATTGTTGCAATGTATAGAAGAGGTGTTTAACATTGTATAAGTACCAGTTGAATAAGAAAGTACGGGATGATAGTGATTGTAATACGCTAAGAGCGTCTGTATAGATAGTAGCTTTATGAATTGCATGTTTTCGAATAAAAATAAGGGCTTGTCATATTGCAAAGTGATTTGCGGAAAAATAGAAAAAATCAGTCGGTAAATGACTTTGCACTGTTACGTGTATGTTGGCTATAAAAAAGCTCGTCCTACCCCAATGATATTTTTAGTTCCATCGGTATAGATATCAGTTCCATGATCAGTGAGGGATACGCGAATTTCCTTCGGAGTCGGTTCAATAGCTGCGAGACCGGATGGTGACCAAGAAAGACGGATAGCATGTGGGTTGATGATAGTAGGCATAAAATATAAACTAGCAAAGTAAAATTAATAAGAAGGGGCGGGGATGTTTCTCAAGATCCAATCGCGATAATTATGAAGGGATTGATAAGTAAAATATAATGTTGGCTTTCGGTAGAGTCGAGAGTTAGGGAGTTGATAGTATTCATATAGTGATGGGACCAATGGATTATTCGCCAAGGAAAATATTTTAAGAAGATATTTTGTTGTAAGGAATTGACGGCGAATTATAGGGGAATCACCAGACTCGACAAGAAGGGCGTTGGTTGGAGTGGATGTAATAGCTCCGAAGCAAATTCTTAGAGCTTGAAACTGAATTGTATTGAGGTGTGCTAGGGTAGTAAGAGGTGCTGTATCAATAACGTGTGCACAATAGTCTAGATGCGAGCGAATGGTAGTCATATATAATAACTTAGCTATAGCTGGATCGGCTCTCCAATTTCGACGAGTAACCGTTTTCAATACTTTAATATAAACATCAGCTTTATTACGTAATCGTGAGATATGCTGTTTCCAAGTCAATTTGTGGTCCAATATTACCCCGAGATATTTGTGATGAGTACAAATAGGCACTTCATATGTAGCAAAAGCAAACGGATCTGAATTGAAATTGCGTTTATGGGTAAAAACCATGGCAGAACATTTTGTAATAGAAAGTTGTAGACCATATGAGTGATGCCACATAAGTGCGGTATCCATGACGTAAGATAGATGGTTGTGGCACACATCAATGTCATCGGGGGAAAATCGATGACGAAATCGTCTGCAAATGCAAGTAGGTGAGCTGAGTGGGTAAATAATTGTTCAAAATCGCTCATGTAGAATGCAAATAGTAAGCCATTTAGAATGCCACCCTGAGGGACCGCATGAGATGATTGACGAAAAGGAATAAAATGTTGGGGGCAGATTTAAGAATGAGAGTACGATGAACTAACACTTTTCGCAAAATATGCAAAAAAAACCGAACTGGTAGTCCTTTTAGTAAGAGGGCGTTCCAGAGGAGGTGAAGAGGAACCGAATCATAATCTCCTTGTATATCTAAAAAGAGCGCAATGGTGCTATTTTTACGGTATTTAGCTAATAAAATATCAATGATGAGAGTGTTAACGGCGTCATGAGCGCTACGTCCTTTAGGAAAAGCGTATTGATTTTTCGGTAGCAGATTATAATATTCTAGATCCCACGTAAGTCACTGTAGGAGAAATTCGCCAGACGGACGGCTGGCTGGTGTTCACCTGTAGTGCAATCACCCTTGTACTGAAGTGTGGATTATTATGAACTGCCTCCAGAACGGCCTCTTCTGTTTCACCCTATGTAACGGGCCTATCGCGGACTGGTGGCGGGTTGGAAATCACGCCTGTTATCCTTCGGCATCTTTCAACACGGCGGAATGTCGTAGCAGCCGGGTGTTGCCTGTCGGGATACCGTTCCTGGTATAGACGTAGTGCCTCGCACACATTTTGTCTTGCTTGCTCATAAATAAGGAGCAAGTAAACGTATTCCTCTGTGGAAAACATGCCGAAATAGAGCAGAGATTACAGTACATTTAGGCCCTAACCAGCGGAGTATGCGCAGACTACAAGATGAATAACAGCGTCATTTTACTGTTTGAATGTGGCAGACGTGGGCCTGTATTTACGTGTTCAAAACCGAGCTCGATAGCTGCAGTCGCTGCGGCCAGTATTCGAGAGATGGTGGGTTTAAATCCCGCTGTCGGCACCCCTGAAGATGGTTTTCCGTTGTTTCCCAATTCCACACCAGGCAAATGCTGGAGCTGTAACTTAATTAAGGCCAAGGCCGCTTCCTTCCCACTCCTAGCCCTTTCCTGTCCCATCGTCGCCATAAGACCTATCTGTGTCGGTGCGATGTAAACCAAATTGCAAGAAAAAACGTATTCAAACATCACACCGATGCAAAATTATTTGAACGTTGCAGGATTCGAACCGCCACTGGCACATTCTGCCGATTGCTAGGCGAACGCCTAACCACATCCGCTAAGCTGCACTGCTGGAAACCTGCTGGTAGTACGACGAGAGCAGAGTACATACGCCATCCGTTTCAGTGTTTAAGATATTAATTACTGCACTGTTACCTAGTTCTATGCATTGATTCCCCTCTCCGTTACACCCGGTCATGAAGCACGACACATTAACATAGTTACATGGTAAAATGACGTTGCTACATGATTTCAAGGCGTCATGTTTTGCGAACGGATGATACAACATTTCGCTAGGGTTCAGAATTGTGTGCAAAATGTGCTCACTGAACGTTAGTACTATACAGTACGTCTGCAGGGGAATAGCACCTATATAACCATGTGAACGGTAGTTAGGCTGCAGCAAACGATATTGGAAGGGGCTGCTGAATCACACTGTATACGAAAGATTAAATTGAACAATTCTTCTTCTTCTTTATCTGTTTACCTTCCAGGGTTGGTTTTGCCCTCGGACTTAGCGAGGGATTCCACCTCTACCACCTCAAGGGCAGTGTCCTGGAGCTTCAGACATTGGGTCAGGGGATACAACTGGGGAGGATGACCAGTACCTTGTCCGGGCTGCCTCACCTGCTATGCTGAACAGGGGCCTTGCGGGGGTAGGAAGATTGGAAGGAATAGTCAAGGAAGAGGGAAGGAAGCGGCCGTGGCCCTTAGTTAGGTAACCCCCGGCATTTGCCTGGAGAAGAGAGAAACCACGAAAAATCACTTCCAGGATGGCTTAAGTGGGAATCGAACCCACCTCTACTCTGTTGACCTCCCGAGGCTGAGTGGACCCCGTTTCAGACCTCGCACCACTTTTCAAATTTCATAGCAGAGCCGGGAATCAAACCCGGGCCTCCGGGGGTGGCAGCTAATCACACTAACCACTACACTACAGAGGCGGACTATATTGAACACTCCAAATAGAATTTTCTTGAAAATTTCCGAGCAGTTAGTTGTTGTGTCGGTGATTTATTTATTGCTAACATCTATGCACCAGCAGGGTCCCAGTGGAGATTCACGCATAAACAATTCTATGCTAGAGAAATTACACATCTAATTCAGAAAGATACTGGGAAAATTATGCTAGGCGGTGATTTTAATGCCGTTCTGTCTGCAAAACATCTGCATGGTCGGTTTAAAACCTGTCCTGAATTATCCGAACTAGTACAAGGTCTCCAGCTAAAAGACACATATGAATTATAAAAGACAACAGATCCAGGCTATACCGACTACTGTCCCACTGGTGCCTCACGCCTTGACAGTATATATTGCACCATCCTGAGGGGGTTTCTTTGTTGCACCATATTGGGCGACCTATCAATTGCTCCGGCCATTTTCCCCTCAACCATCCATCACTTCTATAGATCATTAAATGGATCAACGCATTTAATAAAAATGATGCTTGTTGTATGTCCGGCGCTCCCTTCTCGCTCCGCCAGCCAGCTGCACGCGCGCCTGTGTATCATTCTGCTAGCTTCGACGCGCAGCCCTCAGTGCGCGTGCCTGACCATCGAGTGTACTATAAATAGGAGCTCCCTGCCTGCTCACTTGCCCACTTGCCCCGGTGTCCAGCTCCAGAATACACCCTACGTCGAGCACGGAGGCTACTCCTCTTGAAAATGTGCTTCGACCAGGTGGACTGAATTTCTGGCAGTACGAGGTTTCACCTCTGGTCACCGCTCCCTTACCTGTTTCCGCTGCCTATGTTCCGTAATTCTTTTACAAGCCATTTTCATTCCCTAATCTATGCAAGCTCCCTTAGTTTCGCTAGGTGGAATTTCTTCAATCAATTGAACTTGCTTTTTAGGAATTCAGGCACTTCAACAAACAAGGACTCTCATGAACATTTATGTTAGTGTGCCAGATAGTTCTCGACTATCAACGTGTCAATTCACAAAGACTATCTTTTCAAGATAGAAGTGTATATAAAGACTGCAAACCTGTACATATTGTATAAAGACAGACTTTTCTCAAGATTCAATATTCCTTTTTGCTTCAAAATAAATTTCAGTTATTTGTGTAAATATTATAAAGTGAAGCAAATAAAGTTGTGTTCTGTAAACTTCAACCTTGGTTACAACACAACTCTATGGCGACGAGGTAAAAAAGCAACAAACTACAATTCTTCGACCCCAGTTGCCAACTCTATAGCGACGAGGTTAACACGAAACCAACACTACAATTCAACGGGCCAGTTGTCAACTCTACGGCGACGTGCTAAACAACAACGACACTCCAACCAGTTCTGACACACAGCTTACCTTACTCTTTCTTGCACGCATCTCGCAATGGCTACTGCGGAACAACTCGCTACGGTCTTCCAAGCCTTACAGCAGCAACAACAACAGTTTATGCAACAACAACAGGCAGCATTACTTCAGGCTATTCAAGCTATTTCTGTCTCTATACAGCCATCAGCTATTCCTCCGTTCTCTGCTTTTGATCCGGCTAAGGAAGAATGGTCAGTTTATTTAGCCCGCTTGCAACAGCATTTCATCTGCCATTCTGTCACAGATGCTCAACGCCGCCGCGCACTATTTCTTAGTTCGGTTGGCAATACTACGTGTGAATTACTACGTAAATTAAGTCCAGAAGAACACTTATCTGAGGTACCCTTCACGCAGCTCTTAGCCCGTCTCACGGAACACTATGCCAAAGCTCCTCACATAGTGGCTGCTCGCTATAAATTTTTTCAGAACAGAAAGCAACCCCATCAGACACATACTGAATGGATAACTGAATTGCGTGGTCTAGCTAAACCCTGCCAGTTCATCTGCTCCAAGGACGGTTGTGGTTCATCCTACACTGATTCTCTCATTCGGGACATGATAATTTTACATACTCCTGAAGACAAAATACGTTTTGACGCTGTCAAGCAGAGTAACCCTTCTTTAGAAGACGTCCAGCGTATTGCTACGGTTTATGAGCTTACTACCAAGACTGCCGCAGCCATAGCTTCTCCACACGAAGTTGCACAAGTCTCTCCTCAGGCCCGCAAGTCCTCTGCTACAGTGAACCGTAAGGATAAGGCGCTCTCCACCAAGCATTCTCGCCAGGTTCCCTCTCGTAATGCTACACGGAAGCCCAATTCTAAAAGCACCTCGAAACTCCTGCCTTCCTGCCGAGGTTGTTTCAAGCATCATGAACGTCGTGACTGTCGTTTTTTCAAAGCTACTTGTGAACGATGTAATAAACTTGGACACATTCAGACTGTCTGTCAAAGTTCGCTCCGCCCTGCTAAGACTACTGCAGCGCGCCGGAAGCATATACAGCCCCGCCAAGACATGGAAGTTGATCAGATCAATCTTATTCTTCCCACAAAGGATTCTCACAAAATCATCATTCCTCTCTCATTCTCTGATCGATCTGTCGATTTTCAATTAGACACTGGATCACCTGTCTCTATTATTAACCTGACTACCTACCACGACTTGGGTTCCCCTTCATGCTCTCCAGCTGACATCCAGCTCGTGACGTTTAACAAGAAGAAAATTGACATCAAAGGTCAAATTAAGCTTCAGGCTAGTTATAAAGGAATTCAGAAGGCCATTCCTCTTCTCGTAGTTAACAACTACACTGCATCAAACATTATGGGCATGGATCTATTTAACTTATTTGGTTTCCAGATACATGACAACATTAACGTCGTATCTACATTGCATCCTACTTCTGACGTTACCGCTCTCCTAGCGCAGTTTCCTGAAGTCTTCGACTCTCAGCTCGGAACAGCAAAAGACTATACAGCTCACATACAGCTGAAATCCGGAGCTAAGCCTCGCTTCCTCAAAGCACGTCCAGTACCCCTAGCACTTCAAGACCAGGTCACGAAAGAATTAGAAAGATGGATACAAACTGGAATTGTCGTACCAGTTACTTCTAGTCAATGGGCTACTCCACTCGTGGTAATCAAGAAACCTGATGGTAATGTTCGACTTTGTGGCGATTTTCGATCTACAGTCAACGCACAACTCGAAACCGATATCTTTCCTATTCCACGTCCAGAAGACTTATTCCGTCGTCTCTCTGGTGGACAATTCTTCTCTCGAGTTGATCTTAAAGAAGCATATCTCCAGCTACTTTTAGACGAAGAATCTAAGAAATTTCTCACACTCAACACTCCTCTCGGACTGCTACAGCTCCAGCGGCTCCCATTCGGTGTTTCATCCTCAGCGGCTATTTTTCAGCGCTATTTGGCTCAACTCACCGCCTCAATTCCCGGTTGTGCTAACTACCTGGATGATATTATTGTTACTGGAAAAGATCATCAGGAACATCTAACCAATCTCCGCCTTCTTCTCCAGAAATTGAAAGACAATGGCCTACGAGCGAATCTCGCTAAATGTACTTTCTTTCAGCCTCAAGTTCACTACCTCGGACATATACTTGATAAGAATGGAATTCGTCCTAGTATGCAGAATGTCTCCGCGATAGTAAACATGCCAGCACCTCAGAACCTCAAGCAGCTTCAGTCCTTCATAGGCAAAGCGAACTATTATAATAAGTTCATTCCACGCTTCGCTACAGTGGCAGCACCATTAAACGCTCTACGTAAAAAAGGTGTTAAGTTTCAGTGGACTCCGCAATGCCAACAGGCCTGGAAAACAATCAACAAAGCCTTAATTCAAGCTATACAACTCACTCATTTTCAGCCCGACAAGATCATCACGCTAGCTACTGACGCTTCAGACTACGGTGTCGGTGCAGTTCTCTCCCAGAAGGATCGTCATGGACAAGAACGCCCCATCGCCTTCGCTTCGAAAACACTTAATGACCATCAACGTCGATACTCACAGATAGAGAAAGAAGCTTTAGCCATCATCTTTGGTATTCGCCGTTTCAATGAATATCTTTATGGCAACCATTTCCTGATCATTACCGATCATAAGCCTCTCGTACACTTATTCCATCCTGGTAATAAGATCCCAGAGAATTCCCTCAGAAAGCTTCAAAGATGGTCCATGTTCCTTTCTGATTATTCCTATCAGATTGTATATCGAGCCACATCCCAGCATTGTAATGCTGATGCCCTCTCCCGCTTACCCGTTGGTCCTGATACTGCCTTCGATTCTCAAGAATCTGAATGTCTTCAGTTGGACATAGAACTTGAAGATACTGTATCCAGTTTTCCTATTGATGCTACCTGCATAGCTAAAGCTACGGATAAGGACAGTACACTTGCTACTGTACGTACTTACATCCGCAACGGTTGGCCTCTTCAGAGCACACTTCCTGCCCACCTGGCACCTTATCATCGTATGCAGCATCGTCTCACGACTCGTGCCGGAGTTGTACTCCTAGAAGCAGGCACCATCTTCCGAGTGGTTATCCCACTTAGCCTACAGAAACAAGTTCTCGAATTATTACACCAAAGCCATTGGGGTATCTCCAGAACAAAGCAACTCGCCCGTCAACACTGCTACTGGCCCGGTATTGATACCGCCATCGAAAAGCTAATACGTCATTGTGAGCAATGTCAAACGAATCAGAAAGCCCCGTCTTCTGATCTTGCTTCATGGCCTCCTGCTACTACTCCATGGGAACGAGTTCACATCGATTTCGCAGGTCCTTTCCTCAATTCCATGTGGTTAATAGTCATCGATTCACTGTCAAACTTTCCATATGTCGTGGATATGCATTCGACTACTACCACCGAAGCTACCATTCGTGCTCTCCAGAAAATCTTTACTACAGAAGGTTTACCGCAAGTACTCATTTCGGACAACGGACCTCAATTTACAGCTACTGCTTTTCAGAACTTTTGTACACATAATGGCATTCGTCATATCCTAACACCACCTTTTCACCCTCAATCTAATGGTGAAGCTGAACGCTTCGTTCAAACATTTAAAAGAAGTATGAAGAAAGCTGTCTCTTCAGGCTTAACTAAAGACCAAGCCTTGCTCCAACTCTTAAACACCTACAGAACTCTACCCGGCGCTGATAATATCACTCCTGCACAGAAGCTCCATGGACGACCTCACAGAACTTTACTTTCTCTGTTACAGCCTCTTCCGGCCCAGCATAAGACCTCACCAACGAAGTTCTCCCTCAACGACAAGGTCTACACCAGGACATTCAAATCCAACCCACTCTGGATACCTGGAGTCATCTGCAGATCTTTGGGTCATCGTCTCTACGAGATACAGACTACGGAGAAACGTATCTGCCGCCATCAAGATCAGATACGTCTGCGCTACCGCCCCTGTCCAGCTATTGATGCTATTGCTAAACCAGATAAATCTATTGCTGAACGAGCCTTAGATCATTTAATAACAATGGGTTCCTTTCAGGACGAGACAGCGCCACTCCGCCCAGTTCCAGCTCCGGACATTACAACAGAGATATCAGCAGCTCCGCCCCAGCATCGCAGTCGCCGCCAGCGCCGCCGCCGTTTCACGCCGTACCGGCGTATTTAGGAGGGGAGGGTGTTGTATGTCCGGCGCTCCCTTCTCGCTCCGCCAGCCAGCTGCACGCGCGCCTGTGTATCATTCTGCTAGCTTCGACGCGCAGCCCTCAGTGCGCGTGCCTGACCATCGAGTGTACTATAAATAGGAGCTCCCTGCCTGCTCACTTGCCCACTTGCCCCGGTGTCCAGCTCCAGAATACACCCTACGTCGAGCACGGAGGCTACTCCTCTTGAAAATGTGCTTCGACCAGGTGGACTGAATTTCTGGCAGTACGAGGTTTCACCTCTGGTCACCGCTCCCTTACCTGTTTCCGCTGCCTATGTTCCGTAATTCTTTTACAAGCCATTTTCATTCCCTAATCTATGCAAGCTCCCTTAGTTTCGCTAGGTGGAATTTCTTCAATCAATTGAACTTGCTTTTTAGGAATTCAGGCACTTCAACAAACAAGGACTCTCATGAACATTTATGTTAGTGTGCCAGATAGTTCTCGACTATCAACGTGTCAATTCACAAAGACTATCTTTTCAAGATAGAAGTGTATATAAAGACTGCAAACCTGTACATATTGTATAAAGACAGACTTTTCTCAAGATTCAATATTCCTTTTTGCTTCAAAATAAATTTCAGTTATTTGTGTAAATATTATAAAGTGAAGCAAATAAAGTTGTGTTCTGTAAACTTCAACCTTGGTTACAACAATGCTAAGTGTCGGTAGCTATGCTCGCTTCTAATATTCATTGAATAAACAGTTACCGCATCATAAAATTTAAGCGATAACGTAACCTTCATTTTTCTTATCACATTTATTGATATGATAATCCTTAAATTGCCTCGCGACACCTCTCAGGGATAATTAAATTGCATCTGTGAACCGTATAATTTTTACGTGAGGTCAACTGGGACACCACATTTCCTTCTTAATAAATTACCATCGATACCATTCGTCCTCCAGAATCAATATCAAGTTTTCCAAGTCCAATAATTCGAAGAAAAGAAAAGAAAATAAATAACATACTTTTTTAATGAATTAATTCAAAATCATTTATATCATAATGATATTAGCCTATCTCCTGAAATAATAAAATCTAAATTGGATAATCTATAATTTATTTCATGATTCTAGAATCATAAAAGAAAATCTGATAATATGTATTGACATCAATTATCTTCCTCCTCTCTATAAAAAAATTTAAATTTAAATTTTAAACTATCTACGATCTGATTCATCTATTCCTCTTGCATTAATCATGCCCATCACAAAATTAAAGGATAAATTCTCTTAATTACATAAATCGAAAGTACATATTCTATCTGTTGAAAACGTAGTATAACATTTTTGGGTTAAAAAATAAATCTAAGTCCCTAAGCCTTAGTAAACTTCATAATAAATATGCTTAATCTGAGTCCATCAGTTATTGTTTCTTTCTTTAAAAATGCTTATTTTCATCATTTTCAAATTGATATTCTGCCATTAACACACGCGTTTCTTCCGATGTTATAACGTTAGCAATCGCAAGTAAGTTCCAAATATATCTCAGCTCAAAATGGCTATTCCAAATATATATCGTTCATATATTATCTATGAAGACAACAAGTTTCCCTTCTTTTATTTCCTATTTGGATATTTAATCTGAAGACAGTTTACGGTAACCCACATACGAAATCTACGATGTATTTCATTGTATTCGTGTACCACTAACCCAATATATCTCGCATTACCATATTAATATCTTGCCGCATATGTCAAACATCACCATTGGCCAGTAATACGCCGTATTGACCGCCAAAATTATCCATAAGCATATCTATCCATTTACCAATATTAATTGCCATAATATATCATTATTCATTACCACAAATATATCTCAGCGAATAATTATTCGTAAATCCACATCAACATGCCACTCAAATCATAACTTCCCTACGTAAACATTTATCATTTCCAAGAAGGCGGCAGATCATCTTAACATATCATTAATGTACTGCAACGGTACACTTTTGGGTTAGATTTCATATGTAATACACATAAACACGTTATCCTGAAAATGAAACACATATATAAACTAAACAAGTTAATATTTACTCACATGTCATCGCGTCGTAACATCAACCAGATATTAGTTACTCAGAAATCAACTATCTTCTTTAAAAAATATTAAATCTGGGATACGTCTCTTTGTATACGTTGTTTCAATCCCATAATGGTTGAAAATCACACTCTAAATCTCTCCTTGTTCAATTATAAACATTCCTATATTATGACATTGATTGTAAACTCTGGAAGAAATACCTACTCCCATAATGATAAATCAACTAGGATAATCTCATTGCAAAGATAACATCGACTGAGATTTCATCACGAAGAACTAGGTAAGAAACAACATATCAATGTTCACTACAAATATATGAATACTATATCTACGACACATTAATTTCAAGATAATAAAGTAATTCTTTGGAACTTAGCTTGCGGCTGCTGACGTTAGATGACTGGGTTAGGCTTCGATGATGTCATCTTAGGACTGCGTAGATATTCTCAACATCCATTACGTCACCATCAGCTTGTAGTTTCGGGATCCGGGATAGTAGAAACAGCTGGGCGGTCTACGTCGGAACGTCGGCTCTATCTCCGATTTAGCCTCTCATGTTGTAGCCGTTAGTCATATGTGAAAGAAACATTTCCAAAATGGCAATTAATATCACGTCCATACTCTTGAGAATGAGAATATAGATTATATCTTTGTCTCAGGTTATTAAACCAGTAATTCAATGTTAATTTCTTGTCACAGATTTTAACAGGTAAAAATCATCAAATTAGTTTTTAAAATTTTTTATCCAGCTAATCAACCTATAATGCGTTAAACTTGACTTGATATCTCGTAACGGCCTTCGGTCTATACTCCCACTACTGTCTGGATATTATTCAACTTGCTCTGATTTTCCGTCACGATATTTGCTCAGATATAGGTATAATTCAAATATTTCTTCACTATGCAGGTTCTTCAGCTCTTAATAACTGAAATGTCTTCCTTCTTCTTTCTGCGAGGATTAATTTTTTCTCGTGGATAAATTTACGTAGTAGTTTTGCGTACAAGATTTTTTTATTGTTCACCTACGTCTTCTTTTTTAACAATTTTAAAAAACCTTCTATTATTTTTTTCACGGCCGCATGGATCCTTTATAACTTTCCGTTTCACTCCGTGACCTAGGCATACTTAATTCGCCAAATGAACATCTTTGCTGTCACGTGCATGGCCTCCTTGATTTTATACGTTCGTATTATATATATATTCTGAAGTCACGGCATATTTCACTTAATATATGCGTTCTTTTTAGATGTATGGCCCAATTAAGTAATCTTCGCGATCTCATTACCGTGCATGGCAAACTTTTAATGTCGTATGATAACCTTTATTCCGTTATCGGGACGATGAAAACGGTACATTTATCCTCCTGCCATGGACAAATAAATATGCTGCTCGCAGTATATTTATTTCAATTTTTGTTGTTCTAAACTGATGTAGCTTTTCATCGGCCTAACTTCGTTCATTCGTATCATATGTTTTGGATTTTTAGTTAGTATTCTATTCTTGATCTTCTTTATAATATGTTTTCATGTTTGAGGCGTTGTATACGTTTTGATATGTTCCATCTAAATGTTCTACCATATAGGCGTTGTTCCCAAAAAACCTTCTTTACTAAATATGGACCATCATATAAATGAACGAATTTGGCGAATATTCGCTCTGAAACATTAGAGATTGGTACTTTCTTTATCATTACCAGGTCATCAACCCGGAATGGTGGGTGGAACTTCTTGTTTCGGACCCTTCTTCGTCGTTTGTTTGCCTCTTCATTTAACTTGGAGTTTACTATTTGATTAATCTCCACGCAACTAGGTTTTGGTTCTTCGTCTTTCCCTATGATTTCATCCCATGGTCGAGCTGGTCGTTCGTTCAAGTGTACGAGTCTCGGTATCTGGCCCGTTGATTCATGGACAGTGTTGATCATACATGCCTCGATTATCTTTATTACTTCAATCCATCTCCAATGACTTTGGGAGCAATATATCCTACAATATTTAGAGATCTCTCGCATGCAGCGCTCCACTGGATTGGCTGATGTATGTCTTACTGAACAATATATATTTTTGATTCCTAAAATTTGCATTGCGTCCTGGAATTCACTCGATGTAAACTGTGTTCTTCTATCAGTCAAGATTTTTTTCGGTTTTCCCATCTTAGGAATAACGTTTTTGTTTATAGTTCTCAATATTTGCTTTGTTGTTGCCCTCTGTATAGGCTGTAAGACTGTGAATTTTGAGAAGATGTCCATTGTAACAACTATGTATCTGTTCCCTTTAACAGCCGTTGGTAAACTTCCATATAGATCTGTTGAAATGATCTCACGAGGAGTCGTTGGTATTATTGCAATTGGCTCTTGCTTGGTAAGGAAAGGGCTATATTTTGTCCTTTGGCATGTATCACAGGTCTTGATCACATCTCTAATCGTTTGTCTCATTCCTGTCCATGTAAATCTTTCCATTATCGTCCTCACCACCTTTTCTATTCCCCAATGTCCAATTATTCTATGGGAGTGCCAAATTATCCCTTTCTGCAAAGACCTGGGTACTACTATTCTGGTCCTTTTCAAATCCTTGCCGACATACTGCTTCAATATTCCATGTTCCATTGTATATTTAGCATCTTTATTACTTTCCCTCTTGCCATCAAAATTACTTTGTTCAATCCTTGTTATTTCTAGCATTAATTTCTCATCTGCTCTTTGCCACGCCGATATATCCCTTAGTTTTTCTAAAAATTCTTCGTCTTGTCTTACTAATTCAATTTGATTTATAGTTTCTTCTTTTGCCACAGGATTTCTGCTTAATGCATCAGCGAGGATATTGTCTTTCCCACTACAATGCTCAATTCTGATATTAAACTGTTGGGCGAATAAAATCCATCGTGTAACTCTTTCACTTAGCATTGCTGCCTTAAGACCAAATTCCAAAGCTGTATGGTCCGTACGGATGGTAACTGGGAATCCATATACAATCTTTTTCCATTGTTACAGAGCATAAATAATTGCTAGCAGCTCCTGCTCAGTTGTTGTATAATTTACCTCATGGCTGCGTAACTTGCGGCTTGCAAATGCCAAGTATACTCGATCCTCATCATTTTCTGGTGCCTCTTGGTATAAATATGCACCTATACCAACATTAGATGCATCCGTTTGTATGATAAATTCTCTAGTATAATCCGGATATCTTAACGTGATGCTATTTGCCATTAATCTTTTCATTGCCACGAAAGCTTCTTCTGTTTGACTATTCCATTTCCACTTGTTGTTCTATTTTAATAAATCCTGCAATGGCGCTGCGATTTCTGTATATCATTTACAGTGATTAGCAAAGAACTGGGTCATCCCCAAAAATTGTCTAACCTGCTTTATACGTGTTGGCCTGGGAAATTCGCAAATAGCTTGAATTTTAACTGGATTAGGTTTCACCCCATCTCCGTCAATCACATGTCCGACAAATAATATTTCATCTTGACAAAATTTTGATTTGGCCAGGTTCATTTTGAATCCTGTAGTTTCCAAATTCTCTAATAATTGCTTCAGCTTACTACAATGTTCGTCAAATGTCTCTGTTGCAAAAATCACGTCATCGACATAACATTTCACATACTCTTTCACGACAGGTAGCAGGTTCCTATCTAATGCCCTTATTAATACTGCACAACTGTTCTTTAATCCAAAGGGCAACATTAAATAAGCATACGTTTGGTTGTCAAACATAAATCCAGTTAGCAATCTAGATTTTTCTTCTAAAAGTATGTGATGAAACGAAGATGTAAAGTCTAAACTTGAAAAATACTTCTTGCCCTTAAATTTCTTTATTATCTCCATAATTTTTGGAACCTGGTCATACTCTGGTATTAATTTTTCATTTAGCTTTCTACAATCGAGGCAAATTCTTAATTTTCCGTTACTTTTCTTTACAATTACTAATGGATTCAAATAATGTGTGGTAGTTTTTATGATTATACCATCAGCTACCATCTCTTGGATGATCTTCCTTACTTCCTGGAAATATTTTTCAGGTATGTCATATAACCTTACTTTGTATGGTGTCCAGTCGTTCGCGATGATTTTATATTTAAAATTCGGAATCTTTCCCGGTTTATCTTTAAATATTCCTGAATACTTTTCTATAATCGAATATAATTTCTGTTTCTCTTTAGGACCTAACTTCCTTTCTGCGATCTTTTTCCAAATGTCTGACTCTTCTTTTTCTTCATCCTTTATCAAGATCTTCTCCAAGCTATGTATAATTTCTTCCATCTCCTCAGTCTCATTTAACGGTATTTCCTCTTCCATTAGCTTTTGAGTCTCAATAGCTTCAAATTTCATATGTTCCATTTCTTCTGCTTTTCCCTCTAACTTTATACTTTCCTTGGTTATCTTTCCATTATCCTTAACGATTGGGAATCTTATTTCCTGATTTTTCAGGTCTATTATCATTTCCGTTGTTATTATAAAAACCACCCCAAAAATCACATTGTACTTGACTTTGTTCATAATTATGAATGGGTGCTCAAATATAAACCTACCAATCCTGATATTTAAATAAGTTTGTATTTTATATTCAACAGATTTATCTGGTATAATCCCTCTTATTTTCATTTGTGCAACTGGTATAATTGGCAATTTTCGTTCCTGATTGACCTCAACAAATAACGCTTTTGATATAACACCTATAGTCGCCCCTGAATCAATCAAACAATGTGTTTTCAAGCCATTTATTCGTGCGGTAATAATGGGTAAGTACGATTTATTTTCTTTGTTAATTTCTTGCGACTCATCTAGTAAATCATCCGGATCGACATCCCAAGTCTCAATTTAAAATACATACCAACTTTTAATTTTTTACCCATTTTTTCCGAAATATTATCTCTTTTGTTCTCTAAATCGTAATCGCCGTTTTTTACCCTGGGAATCTGTTTGATACGATTGAGCTTCTGGATTCAATTTTTGCCCTTCTCTGTCTTTTCTTTTATATCCATGAAGCTCTAGACTCTCGGCTCCCTCTATGTCTCCATTGATGTCTCGATCCCTGATCGCTTCTTCCCATCTTTCCTTTTCTCTAGTTTCTTTTCTCAATTCCTGGATATACTGTCTGTTCCTATTTTCCGTATTATTGTACCTGTTCATCGGTGCTCCATGATGCATTGACCTCTGTCTGTAACTTCCTCTTTCTCTCTCATTTCTAAATCGGCTAGGCAGTCGATGATATGGCAAAAATCGTCTCTCTTCATTCTGCCTTCCACCATCATGCCCATTTTGCCTGCATCTGCATCGGTTTCGATCACTTGTCCTCTCCCCATCATCACTAATTTCTCTTTTCCTTGAGCTCCTATCATTTTCTCTTTTCTCGGATATCGACTTCTTCTGAGTGTTTTCCCAATCTATTACGTTCACTTCTTCTTGATTGTTTGTGTTCCTATGGATTCTTGCTGCCGGATGACTCGACGTCATATCCAACTGCCTTAGAATGCTTTCCATTTCGATTGCGGAAGTCACATTTGCAGCAGCTTATAATCTTTGAGTTTCCGGAGGAAATTGCTTTTGTATTGTCTTTATCGCCTCTAATTCGCTGGGTGCGGAATCTAGATCCTGGAACCTATGGAACTGGTACGAAAAGTAGTCACTATATCTCGTTGGTCCTACTGACGAATATCTTTTCGAATACAACTCCAATCTAAGGTTTTGTTGTATCTTAGGATTCCAAAATTGTTTGAGAAATGCGACATTGAACGCATCGTAATCGTGGAAAGTATACTTAAATGCCTGATACCACAAATTCGGATTTGCATCTAAGTGTTTTTCTACTATCCTGAGTTTCTTTTCGTCAGGTATTATATTCTCTTTAAAATATTCCTCCATTTCTCGCAAGAACCTCTTTGGTGACATTGCCGCAGTATTGCTAAAATTTTTGGGCCTGTCATCGTACGTTTTTACAATATTTATAATGGCTGGGCTTCCATTTCCAATATTTCCAACTATAACATCCTTACTGCTCTGATCGGTTTCGCCCGAAATTGTCGGTGTTCCTTCCCTGTCATTTATATTCATATCTACAATTCCCTGTCCATTCAACTGTTTTGATATTTCTAGTTTTGTCGTTTGAATTTCACCTCTAATATTCTGAATTTCCTTCTTCATCTCATCGATTCCCTGCTCCGTTCTAATTATTCTTTTCTCCGTTTCATTCTTGTTCTTCTTCATTTCTTCATTTATAATTTTCATCTCTTCTCCAATATGGTCACGTGCCAATATAAAATTACCTCCCAGCGTTTTATTTGCTGTTATTACCTTCTCATAATGTCTTTTAACTTCTCTTCATATTGATTCCATTTTTCTTGGTAATTCACCCTCATCGATTCCATATTTTCCGTTAGCTTCTTGATTTCATCCTCTTTCAATTCTGGATGTAATTTCTATTTTCTGCCAATTCTCCTCTAACTTTATTTATTTCAGTATGGATCTCTTTGTTTTTATCCTTCATTTTTTCCATCATTTCAGTTCGAAGTTCGCTTATACCGGTTTTCATCTGGGAAACTTCTTCTTCAATTTTGCCAATTCCTGCTCTAATCATCTCCTCTTGCCTCTTCTCCATTCTTCTCATCTCCTCAATCTGGCTTCGATGCTTTTCTTCTTGTTTTATTTGGTATTCCTCTTGTTTCTGATTACACTCTTCTTGTTTCTGTCGGTACTCTTCTCGAAATCTTCCAAATATTTCTTCCAATTGCTCTTTCTGTCTTTCTTCTTGTTTCCTCATCATTTCTTGCTGTTTTTCTTCTTGTTTATGATTATATTCTTCTTGTTTACCTTTCATATTTCTCATTTCCTCCATCTGGTTCCGGTATCTTTCTTCTTGTTTCTTTTGATGCTCTTCTTGTTTCCTCATCATTTCCTTTAACATTTCTATTACTCCCTTCTGTTCTTCTTTCGTCTTATAACTCCTCGGTTATCTTGTTTACCTGCTCATCCTTCTGTTTTCGTTCTCCTTTTGCCTTCTCTACATCCTCCATTATTCTATTTATCTCTTCATCCTATTCTTGCTGTCTGTCTCCCTGCTCCTTCTGATATTCCTCAAATTGTAAACGAAGCTGGTTCAAACTCGTCATATTTGCGTTTACTATTATCCAACTTCCTTAAAATTCCAATCTCTAAATTTATAACTTAGAATCACTAAAAATTATATCAATTGCTCAATCAATATGGAAACCGACTATCCGACTTCCCACGCTAATCAGCCATTCTACCATCCCAGTCATTTAAAACACCGAAAATAAGCATTTTTTTCATTACTACCCTTTTACCTATTCTTAAACTGATATAATACAATATAATGATTGGGAACAACATTATAAATTATCTTAACCAATTAATTATTTAAATTATTATTGCAATCTATTTTAATAATTTTTATCCATCTCTTCTTCCTCTTTTCTTCCACAGCCCTGAATTGTTTATCTATCTCTCAACTTCTTCTTTCCTTTTTGGTATCTTCTGTAAATATCCGATGTCAAATAATCATCTATTCTTCGCCTCACTGCTGGTTATTATCTTTCTCAGCCATCCTTCTTCATTATTTTCTAAAATACTCCAACATCGAGTATCCTCAATTATGTTCCAACGGTGAATGCCAATTCAACGTTTGGGCTAAGGCAATTTCAATCTTACTTTACTGCTGGGCATCAATTTACCGTATCCTACAATTATCTTGTCACTGCCCCTGAGTATCCTCAATCTAAAAGTTATGACAACTTAATGTACGCCGCTTTAAGAATCCTCAGTTTTGTTTCACGATGAATCGATTTTTTTAAACAGCTCATCATTTTTCAAACGTTCCCGCGGTATCTTTCCCTTCAATTTCCTCACAGTTAGGTATCAATTTAAATTTGCGTCCGACTGTTACTTTGTAACTATGCTGGGAATTCTCAGTTTTGCCTCACATGGCGGCGTCAATTTTAAATGTTGGCGACCCTGAGGGAATTAATTTCTAGTAGAGTCCCCGGGTACCTTTCCCTTTTGCACCACGTATGAACATTAATTTTAAATTGTACGCCCATTAATTATCTTATCATCGGACTAGGTATCCTCAGTTTTTGCTCCAACGTTTGGCGTCATTTTTTTAAATGTGCGCCACATTGGGTATCCTCAGTTTTGCTTCACATTGCGGCGTCACTTTTTAAATGCGCGCCAAGAGATATTTTGTAATTAGGCTGGGTGTCCTCAGTTTTGCCCCAAAGTTGGGCGCCATTTTTAAATGCACCATCCTGAGGGTGTTTCTTTGTTGCACCATACTGGGCGACCTATCAATTGCTCCGGCTTTTTTCCCCTCAACCATCCATCACTTCTATAGATCATTAAAAGGATCAATGCATTTAATAAAAATGATGCTAAGTGTCGGTAGTTATGCTCGCTTCTAATATTCATTGATCGCCATAAGACCTATCTGTGTCGGTGCGACGTAAAGCCCCTAGCAAAAAAAATATTCATTGAATAAAGAGTTACCGCATCACAAAATTTAAGCGATATCGTAATCTTCATTTTTCTTATCACATTTATTGATATGATAATCCTTAAATTGTCTCGCGACATCTCTCAGGGATAATTAAATTGCAGCTGTGAACCGTATAATTTTTACGTGAGGTCAACTGGGAGACCACATTTCCTTCTTAATAAATTACCATCGATACCATTCGTCCTCCAGAATCAATATCAAGTTTTCCAAGTCCAATAATTCGAAGAAAAGAAAAGAAAATATATAAAATACTTTTTTAAATGAATTAATTCAAAATCATTTATATCATAATGATATTAGCCTATCTCCTGAAATAATAACATTTAAATTGGATAATCTATAATTTATTTCATGATTCTAGAATCATAAAAGAAAATCTGATAATATGTATTGACATCAATTATCTTCCTCCCCTCTATAAAAAAATTTAATTTTAATTTTAATCTATCTTCGATCTGATTCAACTATTCCTCTTGCATTAATTATGCGCATCACAAAATTAAAGGATAAATTCTCTTAATTACATAAATCGAAAGTACATATTCTATCTGTTGAAAACGTAGTATAACATTTTTGGGTTAATTATAAATCTAAGTCCCTAAGCCGTAGTAAACTTCATAATAAATATGCTTAATCTGAGTCCATCAGTTATTGTTTCTTTCTTAAAAAAATGCTTATTTTCATCATTATCAAATTGATATTCTGTCATTAACACACGCGTTTCTTCCGATGTTATAACGTTAGCAATCGCAAGTAAGTTCCAAATATATCTCAGCTCAAAATGGCTATTTCAAATATATATCGTTCATTAAATGAGAAATATTGGTCACCTTGACCATGTCATTCGGTTAAAATATTCAAATAACATCTTAAAATTAAATGTAGGTATCGTGTAAAGATCAATTATTATCGTAGTTCAAATAAAAATTATACCTAACATGATTTATGGTTTTACCAATATCCAATCAGATATCAAAAATTCCGTAGGAATGCATTTGGTAACCTATGTTATTTAATTGTGGTAGAGATTTAAATTATGAAATTATTCTATGAGTTAAATACATTCTCGAGACCAAACTTCAAATAATATTCAGTACAATGTTGATATATTCTCTATGAAGACAACAAGTTTCCCTTCTTTTATTTCTTATTTGGATATTTAATCTGAAGACAGTTTACGGTAACCCACATACGAAATCTACGATGTATTTCATTGTATTCGTGTACCACTAACCCAATATATCTCGCATTACCATATTAATATCTTGCCGCATATGTCAAACATCACCATTGGCCAGTAATACGCCGTACTTACCGCCAAAATTATCCATAAGCATATCTATCCATTTACCAATATTAATTGCCATAATATATCATTATTCATTACCACAAATATATCTCAGCGAATAATTATTCGTAAATCCACATCAACATGCCACTTAAATCATAACTTCCCTACGTAAATATTTATCATTTCCAAGAAGGCGGCAGATCATCTTAACATATCATTAATGTACTGCAACGGTACACTTTTGGGTTAGATTTCATATGTAATACACATAAACACGTTATCCTGAAAATGAAACACATATATAAACTAAACAAGTTAATATTTACTCACATGTCATCGCGTCGTAACATCAACCAGATATTAGTTACTCAGAAATCAACTATCTTCTTTAAAAAATATTAAATCTGGGATACGTCTCTTTGTATACGTTGTTTCAATCCCATAATGGTTGAAAATCACACTCTAAATCTCTCCTTGTTCAATTATAAACATTCCTATATTATGACATTGATTGTAAACTCTGGAAGAAATACCTACTCCCATAATGATAAATCAACTAGGATAATCTCATTGCAAAGATAACATCGACTGAGATTTCATCACGAAGAACTAGGTAAGAAACAACATATCAATGTTTACTACAAATATATGAATACTATATCTACGACACATTAATTTCAAGATAATAAAGTAATTCTTTGGAACTTAGCTTGCGGCTGCTGACGTTAGATGACTGGGTTAGGCTTCGATGTTGTCATCTTAGGACTGCGTAGATCGTCTCCAACATCCATTACGTCACCATCAGCTTGTAGTTTCGGGACCCGGGATAGTAGAAACAGCTGGGCGGTCTACGTCGGAACGTCGGCTCCATCTCCGATTTAGCCTCTCATGTTGTAGCCGTTAGTCATATGTGAAAGAAACATTTCCAAAATGGCAATTAATATCACGTCCATACTCTTGAGAATGAGAATATAGATTATATCTTTGTCTCAGGTTATTAAACCAGTAATTCAATGTTAATTCCATGTCACGGATTTTAACAGGTAAAAATCATCAAATTAGCTTTTAAAATTTTTTTATCCAGCTAATCAACCTATAATGCGTTAAACTTGACTTGATATCTCGTAACGGCCTTCGGTCTATACTCCCACTACTGTCCGGATATTATTCAACTTGCTCTGATTTTCCGTCACGATATTTGCTCAGATATAGGTATAATTCAAATATTTCTTCACTATGCAGGTTCTTCAGCTCTTAATAACTGAAATATCTTCCTTCTTCTTTCTGCGAGGATTAATTTCCTTCTCGTGGATAAATTTACGTAGTAGTTTTGCGTACAAGATTTTTTATTGTTCACCTACTTCTTCTTTTTTAACAATTTTAAAAACCTTCTATTATTTTTTATCACGGCCGCATGGATCCTTTATAACTTTCCGTCTCACTCCGTGACCTAGGCATACTTAATTCGCCAAATGAACATCTTTGCCGTCACGTGCATGGCCTCCTTGATTTTATACGTTCGTATTATATATATATTCTGAAGTCACGGCCTATTTCACTTAATATATGCGTTCTTTTTAGATGTATGGCCCAATTACGTAATCTTAGCGACCTCATTACCGTGCATGGCAAACTTTTAATGTCGTATGACAGCCTTTATTCCGTTATCGGGACGATGAAAACGGTACAATATGTTAGCAAGAATTCACAGAAATATAGTAGTAAGTTCAATCTATAGTATTGTAATTTGTAGTGTTAAGTACTTGAAACACTTAACTTTTGTGCGAATATGTATATAATGACACTGGAATTAGAAAGGTAAATTAGAAGTATTTCTTGCTTGTTGTAATGTTGTTGTTGTAGGGTAATTACGGTTTAACTTCACTTTATTATCACTTATAATGTTAAGCTAGCAGTAAGGTCAACTTATAATATTGTAAGCCATATTGTTAAGCACTGTAAATTGTGTGTGAATTTGTATACGATGTTGCTCGATTTATAATATTAAACTAGCAGTAATTCTTGTAATATTTTCCTTCCATATATCTGCTTCTTGTACTCTTGTTCTTTGCTTGCTTATTTGTTTGTTTGTTTGTTTGTTGTAGTTGGGTAATTATGTTAACTTTATTATTACATTACTGTAAGTGACCGTTGCCACCAGGATAGTTCCCATTTGCAATTTATTAATAATAATGATAATAATAATAATAATAATAATAATAATAATAATAATAATAATAATAATAAGAGTAATAATAATGAGTGACAGGGGTTTAACGTAATTAGGAAGGAATGTTTTGCGTATGATAAATGAGAACCAGGTTAACTATTGGGGGGCAAAGGCGGTCATGCGTAGCGCTAACCACTCTACCCCACCAAGTGCCAACGTTATAGATAGTGGAAGCCTTCATCTTCCACCCTTCCAATAGCTTTCATGGTTTGTACGCAGATGACTGCTTTTTGCTTTTTAAATATTAGTATTCATGTTTATTATGTTTGTTTATTCACACCCATGCTTTGTAATTCAGTGACCATGGAATGGCTCTAAATGTTGTAAATTATATTTATATTTATTTGTATTTATTTCCTTTTTCCTTATTGCACACGTTTGTTGTTATTATTACTACTACATATCGCTTAACATGTAAATAAACTAATATTTAATACAGTAAATAATGGTTATCTGTTTGGATTCATTTTTTCGTTGCATATTCTTTTTGCTATGACAACATGACTCCTTTATGATATAAATAAATATAAAATAAAAGAATATCTTCTCAAACATATTTGTTATACGTGCACCAATCAGAGAACCAACTACGGAAGTACCTCTTACTAAGGTGCATAATGTTTTTGCATACACGTTTAATTGAAGAATTGAAGATCCATATACAGGTAAGTGGGTCGCCCATGTGGTAGGCCTATTACGCGTCGTAGGAAACTGAGTGAACTGGCTGTGCAGTTTGATCACATTGCTGTGAGCTTGGTTTCAGGAGATGGTGATGGAATCGAACCCCACAGTCGGCAGGTCTGAAGTTACTTTCCGCCCGTCATTTTCATTTCAGGCTAGTGCTGTGTCTGGACGATTATTTACATTTTAAACATTTTAAATCCTAGCCCTCTTTCCTATCCCATTCTTGCCTCACAACCTGTCTTCATGTGATTTAAGCTAATATATATGTAAAAAACCGGTAATGTTGTTTGACCCATAGTGCTCCTGTACATTGGTTTCCGTAATGTTGTAAGCTTGAGGTACACCAACTTGTAATCTGAAGATATGTTTAAAATGCCAAATGCAGAAAACCGTAAAAGTACTTACTGCAGTGGCGGCTCGTGGATATGAGCAGTGGGGGGCGCGCCTTAGTTTCATAATTCCATAATATATCTCAAGTTCTTCAAACCATGTCATCAAGATACACACTTCGAACACTATACGGTGCAATGCATATGCAATTATTATTATTATTATTATTATTATTATTATTATTATTATTATTATTATTATGCGTGAATGGTCCCTTTTGGAACACACGAAGCTTTATTTATGATATGCTTTCATCTGTTGACTAAAGATCCTCTTCCTTTCTTACGTCCACTTGGTACCTGCTCTTTTTAGTACTTCATTCTCTGGAGTAAGTTCCCACGTGTCAATTTTCTTTCTATATATGTTTCGATTCAAAATGTCTTCGGGTTGAATTTGTGCGTTCTTCATGTCCGCCTTTGTATTATTATTATTATTATTATTATTATTATTATTATTATTATTAACATTTGCCTGTTCTTGTCCACGATCGAATTATGTTTACGAATAGTTTCGCTGTAGTGATCACTCAAACTAGACAGGACATTGACTTTACCAAGCATTTCAAAGTCCATGGTACTATTGATATCACCCCTGTGGTGATCCATTTATCTCCTTTCCTAGAACGGGAGAATAGCAGGCAAGGAATGCAGTAAAAGGTTTCTGAGATATCACTTCCACATATCCGCGCGTTCTTGTTATATACGTCAGGAGAATTAATTTGTCTTTGGACAGCTCTATTTTCATTTTCCTTGGTCTCCGGTCTTTTCGACGAGAAGTCTGGTGTCGTCCTACCACACTCCTTCAGTTCGACTTTCTTCTCGATAGAAAGAGAAGAAAACGTTAGTTCTTTAATATGTTCGATGGTAATCATACTGTACGAAATGCAAACATAACACTACGCCTACATATAAATCACAAACTTTCTCCTAATTTCACCTCGTCACAGTCACCTCACGAGATCATTCATCAACACACAGCTAAACATCACGCTCTCCAGTGAGTATGGCCAACATGAGTCAAGTGCGAGGAGACAGTAGTTACAGTCGTTACTCGTTTCGTTAGTTAATAATCCTAAAAACTACAAGACTATTTTAAATATATACCGGCACATTTAACTCAGGTAAGTGCCTCAGTAAAATAGTTCCTAGTTTTAGGAGAGAAATTGCACAAACTGACCCCTGTTAAATAGAAATCAAATCAGCAATGTTTCGGGTAGGTTGGCTGCAACCATGGGCCGCGGCAGAAACGCGCCGGAATCTCCGTTAGAACAACACATCTCTACTGTGCCTCTGATTGGCTCCCTCAAGGCCAGTCGAGCGAGACTCGGAGTATTTGGTCCGCTCTGAGAGAGCGCCCTCCTGCGCCGGGCCAGCAGCGCATCGGGCCGTAGTACAGTACAACTCGAGCCCTTGATAATAATAGTAAAATATTTCGCTTGTTAACATTTAAGATTAAAATTCCCTAATTTAATGGAACCCCGTGGGGGGCGCGCGCCTTAGCGCCTCCCAAACTAGCCGCCACTGACTTACTGGGATGTAAAGCTGTTAGCATTATTATTAAAAGGAAGGACATATGTCTTGTGGTAAGTCCTTGAACTTGCAGAAAACGCAATGAATTATACAATCTATATTCCCTCCCCCCTTCCTTTAAGAATGGAGTTATAGTAATGCATACATCAGAATAAAGGCAGGAAATGTTTAAAATTAATTTAAGCGAGTGAAGGAGAGAATGTATGACTAGCTCAGGTTGGCGGATTCGAGTTCGGCGGTATTTGAAAGTGCTCAAATACGCCAGCCTCATGTCTAGATCTACTGGTACATCAAGAACGCTTGCGGGACGAAATACTGGCACATCGGTGTATGTGAAAACGATAGAAGTAGATAGTAGAACTAATATTCAATTTTGCAGTGAGCTTGAAAGCTGACCTTATTTCCGTTGACGTAACTTGGCACATTAGTGTTCCTATATGGTGGGTTCGAGTCCGGCGGTATTTGAAAGTGCTCAAATACGCCAGTCTCATGTCTAGATCTACCGGTACATGAAATAACTCTTGCGGGACGAAATTTTGGCAGTAGAACTTATTACATTATTATTTTCAAATCCGCAGTGAACTTGAAAACTGACCTAATTTCCGTTCACGGAGCTTGGCACATTAGTATTCCTATATGTTTCCTGATAACCTTGAAGATATAACCAGCCTGCAGGCTGAAAATATGCCCAATAATCTCTCTCCTTACTGGTTGAAGAGAGAAAGGAATGTTCGCGCAAAAGAAAGGGAAGTCATTGGATGTCTGGAACTTTCGAAAATCACACTGCAAAGACTTATTAAATAAATTGCATTGTTTAACACGCCCCTCTTTTCAAGAATATGGTTATAGTATGCCTACTGTATATCAAAATACAGACAGATATATGTAACATTAATTTGAGTGAGAAAGGGTGTTTATTTCCTTAATTCCTCATTGAGCGTGGAAACAGACTTAATTATGAATATCTTGATTTATTTCATCTTAACTTTTATCATTTACTAGGGTAGGGAAACATTCATTATCGGTGTTTATATTGAGGTTAGTTTGTTATGGTTATGCCTGGTGATTTTAATATGTAACCAGGCAGGTTGGCAGCAGTGATCAGCCATTACAAAAAAAAGAAAAGAAGAGCATCGGACGGCGATATTTACTTTCTGGGGTATTTCCTTACGCGGCGATTACTATAATATACGAGACGCTGACGTATGCCCAGCAGAATTTTGAGATCATTGTGCTTATATATGTAAAATACGGCAACCGGCGCTTCGAAGGAACACTGCATGGAAGGAGAACGTGGAAATTTAATGAAAGTATTTTCAATAACGACGATCTGAAGGAACCGTTTGACACGAAATGGCTGGAGTGAAAGAAGCACATGCCAGGTTTTCAACATACACTCGACTGTTGGCTGAGGTATGCGAAACCATGAAACGTACAATTATTGAAAAGATACAGTGTGGAACACAGACGTCAACTTTATCACACAACGGGATTCTGCTACAAATGCTTGCGGCAGTTATACAAAGAAGACCCAAAACTTACCTTAAGGTATCAACGCATTAAGACATGAACACAACAGAGCTACTGAAGTACCTTGTCTATACCATCTAGTACGAGAATAAGGACGAGGGCATCAAAAGAGCATTCAGAAACTCGTATCACCATCGGCAGAGGAGGGCACTAGTCATCAGGAAATTAAAGATACTACTGAGGACTACTTTCATTCATTACTTGAAGATACCTCGAAGACAGAAATAAACAATCTAACTTACATAAATATTTGGATATCATCCAAGGAAGAGCAACAAACTGTCAACAAGGATATCTCATCTCCCAACTGAGAAAAGAAGAAATTTTTCGAAGCCATCCGAAAGAGCCTACCTAAGAAATCACCAGGCCCTGATAGCCTTGGTAGAGGATTCTGTCTCACTTTCTGATCATTTATACATGACGAACTTGTCCGTGCTCTAAATGATGCGCTTGAATCGCAGACAGACATAAAACACCTAAATGATGGACTGATTGTATTGATACAAAAGAAATTCAGATTAGTGAAGACAGAAGATTTTATACCCACCTCTTTGCTAAACTTTGGTTACAAATTACTTGCCAGATGCCTGAAACAAGGGATAACTACCTTCATGGGAAACGCTGTATACCAACACGCCATGTGGTGTTCCAGGTAAATCCATCATTAACACAGTGTGCGCTATTCGAAACAGAGTGGGTGAATCCTCGATCAAGAGGAAAAGCGAACTTCTAATCACTCTAGACTTTAACCTTCTTTTGATCGAGTCAATCATGCTTACCTAGCTGAAGCACTTAGAGTCCTACGATATGTAGAGAAATTCATCACAGTCATAAAGAATGTCTTGCAAGGAGCAACTTCAAGGACCTCCTTAAACGGTTATCTAACCCGACCTATAAACACTAATAAAGGTGTATGGCAAGGATGCCCAGAGTTGATGCTTCTGTGTGTCTCTTGAGCCACTAACTAGTGTTCTCACTACTACAGGCAACCCGCACGCCCTAGAGGTTTACGCCTTTGCCGACGACGTCACTACTATTGCTGACTGCAGGCAGGATTCAGAATGGTTACTTAACACAATGAATATAGTAGACATTCTAATGCCAGACTGAACACAGATAAATCGCACATGCTCACATGCATAGGACATTAGAGCTCTCAACAGTTCTTGCAGAACAATGGTGCACCCTGCAAGGAAACTGCCACCTTCCAGCATACTATGTCGTACATGAAGACAAACGTAGAACATCCACCCTACGAAATTGACTTAACCTTGAGGAAGAAGTGAGAGTCTTAAGGGATCACATATTTCAGCCATATTAAGAAAATGACCCAGGGAAACTGGGCATAAAAACTAAAGTCACTCAGAGGCCTATTGCAAAGAGAGAAACATAGATCGTTGTCACTCCATCAGGGAATACAATATGTCAACATGTTCGTCGTGAGCAAGATATGTTATTTAATTCAAATTCTCCCTATACCCTACGTGATATGTACCAAGGTCAAATCAACAATAGGTTGGTTTCTCTGGCAAGGCTCGCTTTTAATATTGACACATAACTCTCTCCCTCTTCCGAAGTCTCTTGATGGTCTTGGTCTCATTAACGTAGAAACGCATGCCAAATCTCTTTTCTTAAATAGCAACATTATGGCATAGAAATGTCTAGGACATTCGAAATCTCAACCGTTCTTACACAACAATGGTGCAACCTGCAAGGAAACTGCAACCTTCCAGCATACTATTACGTACATAATCTAGCTCCTTATACACGCATTCTAAATTGAACTTAGTTATCTTCCCTCTGATGTACTAAAGGATAGGACATCATCCAATTATATGTATATACTTTCACACCCATGTCACAATTACTGTAACTGCTTTTGTGGTTAACTGGGATTGAATCTGGAGGAACACTAATCATAAAGTTCTTCAAAACATAGTATGCGAACACTGGTTTATGGTAGTGCATGAACTAATCCCAAGTAACAACAAATTGCATCATATACGTATGATAGACAATCCAAAAAGAATGGGACACCATAACGCACTGTTTAACATGCTGCACACAATTTCAAGCAATGTGGCGGATGGCGAGAATCTTAATAAGGCAAATAATGGGCCAAAATATGAGTCGAATAGTCCCCAAATGGATCATAAGACTCAACTTCAGCCTCCAGCCAGCACAACTCCTGGCTTCAGTAGTGTTATTTATTGTTGTATACGTGTATTATGTTTCAAGTGTAACCCGATCACAGAGTGCCAACATTGTGAGCCTCCAACTAGATGTGTACGATTATCTGATTAACTGCACAAGAAATCTAAATAATAAACAAATTTTAGGTATTTATGGTGACAAACTATGCTAACATGCAAAAGAACAGCTAAAAAGTGAAATAAATCCATAGGGATTCATCAATTTTTCATAGTAATTATTTGAATCATACCATCCTTTGTTTTCATCACCGTAAGTATTCTCCTTTCTACAACTAATCTTAATATTTTACTCTTGTTATTACTGTAAATTGAATATTGATGTAATAAGAAATAATTAAAGAAAATGCATATTAAAAAAAGAGAGAGTCCGATGGTTGCTCATTCAATGAACTATGTCTACAGTATGCCCACAAGCAAAGGCTAGATGCTCCGCCTATTCGTTTATATCAGGATTAAACTCCCGTGAAAATAGTATATCTGGAGGTTAGTGAGCTACGACTGAGCAACAAGGGACATTGAAATGATCATTTCATGCATTGCTATTTTCCTCAAATTACTTCCGCTGTTGTGCATGCGCCTACTACTTACTCACTGTGAGAGGCGCAAGTGCTGCAACGTTGTGGCTTAGTCGTTAAGGAAAATGTCTCGGCAGCACAGTCTCGCAACCGGCTCTGGCTAACTAGAGGTACTGTTGCAGCGTTGAGTAATTTCAAAGCGTTGATTGCTGCTTTAATCAGCCGAAACAAACTTATAAATATACACAAAACTGTATTTTATGGTATGGAGTTATTAAGTTGAAATTTAAGATTTCAAACCACGCCATTCTCCAGATTTCTGGGGTAGACACTGTCTCATTGTCTCATAACACGCTTCGCCAATGCTTGTATGTACACACACAAGAATATAGAATGTTCATTAAGAACTCGTATTTAGTTCCTCTCAATTGCTATCACACTTTCATATTTCATATCCAATAAAATAACTTCGAATTTCTTCTTGTATATCTCGCACTTGGTATAATTCTAAATTTCCAGATATCTTGAGAAGCACAATTCCACTGTATGAATAAATTCGTGGCCGTATACTTAATAATGGTCCATTATTGGGATGCCGGGCAAGATTGCTCCCACGACGTTTATAACACCACCCCTCAGTTAGACATTGTTCTAGCGCTTGACACACAGGGGCCGTCACCGGCTAAGTTCGCGCATAATTGCCGAGGGAGCCACACCCTCCCTCTGCTTATTTTCACAACTAAGGATTTTCTCTTTCCTCTAGTTCAGTGTATTGTGAACAGAATTACACGCTCAGTGATATAAGTGGATGCTCACAATACTATTGCGTGCCCAGTTTATAATCATTATTTCTAACATCTAAGAGAAAAGGATTATTATGGAAGAAATTATCTACTTACAAATATTCATATTTTCATATCGTGTTGATGGATGCCCATATAATATTGCAATCTGATAAAATATAATATTAAAACTTTTTTATTTAATTTTAACTTTTCCGTGCTAGGATGCGTTATTTGCCTCTTACAACTGTAGCCTATATGGACTGGCCATTTATTTATACTGGAAAATTAGTTATCTTAAAAAATAGACTTACCAAATTAGTTTTACATCTCCAGAAGCGCAGAGTTTAATAATGTCGAAACGCATTTTATTGTTCCCATCGTACGATTCTTCAAGTAAATTTCAGCGCTTAAAGTTTACATTTTAATATCACGTGATAAATTTTGCACAGATTCTGTAAATAACATATTATTCACGCTCAGAATGTAAACGAATATATAACGAAAAACAGAAATTGTCACTTTATATTATCAGAAATATGAGAAACATATCTAAGAGCACAACAATGTGGCAAAAATGGGGAAGATAAGAGTACGAGTACATAATACATTTTTAAAAATTACTTCATGCTCGTGTACTGTAGGTCTGACAAGGATAAGCCTGTGCTTTGATAGGAATTTTCCTTTATGGAGATGAATATACCTATACATATTATATACTAGCTGATGTGACGGGGAAGTCACCAAACTTCTTTTCTCATATGAAGACTGGGTCAGGGAATTTTCATTGTAATGGTAGGCCCTTGCCTACCATCAGTCACAATCAGGTTGGGGAGTTTTCATTATAATGGCAGACACTCACTCCACCTGCCTTTTTACATCCTCAGAGAGACTGCCTTAGTAGTTTTCCCAACCGAAATTAACATAGGTCATTACGATGACGTCAGCAGAAATGGCGCGATTAAAACCAATGCTTTTATATTAAATACTGGATCAAATGAAAAACCACGCATTTTGTCACTTTTAACGAATAGCACTACGTTGCCGATCTAACAGTCCAAAGTTCCAGAGCTGGAACGAGCAAGCCGCAGACAGTCGTGATCCGTGAACACACTTCGTCTTATTTCGGCCGGGTGGGGGTGTCGAATATCAATCAATCATTACTGATCTGCATTTAGGCCAGTCGCCCAGGTGGCAGATTCCCTATCTGTTGTTATCCTAGCTTTTCCTAAATGATTTCAAAGAAATTGGAAATTTATTGAACATCTCCCTTAGTAAGTTATTCCAGTCCCTAACTCCCCTTCCTATAAATGAATATTTGCCCCAGATTGTCCTCTTGAATTCCAACTTTAACTTCATATTGTGATCTTTCCTACTTTTATAAACGCCACTCAAACGTATTCGTCTACTAATGTCATTCCACGCCATATCTCCGCTGACAGCTCGGAACATACCACTTAGTCGAGCAGCTCTTCTTATTTCACTCAATTCTTCCCAACTCAAATTTTGCAACATTTTTGTAACGCTACTCTTTTGTCGGGAATCACCCAGAACAAATCGAGCTGCTTTTCTCTGGATTTCTTCCAGTTCTTGAATCAGGTAATCCTGGTGAGGTTCCCATACACTGGAACCATACTCTAGTTAGGGTCTTACCAGAGACTTATATGCCCTCTCCTTTACATCCTTACTACAACCCCTAAACACCCTCATAACCATGTGCAAAGATCTGTACCCTTTATTTACAATCCCATTTATGTGATTACCCCAATGAAGATCTTTCCTTATATTAACACCTAGATACTTACAATGATCCCCAAAAGGAACTTTCACCCCATCAACGCAGTAATTAAAACTGAGAGGACTTTTCCTATTTGTGAAACTCACAACCTGACTTTTAACCCCGTTTATCAACATACCATTGCCTGCTGTCCATCTCACAACATTTTCGAGGTCACGTTGCAGTTGCTCACAATCTTGTAACTTATTTATCACTCTGTAGAGAATAACATCATCCGCAAAAAGCCTTACCTCCGATTCCACTCCTTTACTCATATCATTTTTTATATATAAGAAAACATAAAGGTCCAATAATACTGCCTTGAGGAATTCCCTTCTTAATTATTACAGGGTCAGATAAAGCTTCAACTACTCTAATTCTCTCAGATCTATTTTCTAGAAATATAGCAACACATTCAGTAACTCTTTTGTCTATTCCAATTGCACTCATTTTTGCTAGTAGTCTCTCATGATCCACCCTATCAAATGCTCTAGACAGGTCAATCGCGATACAGTCCATTTGACCTCCTGAATCCAAGATATTTGCTATATCTTGCTGGAATCCTACAAGTTGAGCTTCAGTGGAATAACCTTTCCTAAAACCGAACTGCCTTCTATCGAACCAGTTATTAATTTCACAAACATGTCTAATATAATCAGAAAGAATGCCTTCGCAAAGCTTACATACAATGCATGTCAAACTGACTGGCCTGTAATTTTCAGCTTTATTTCTATCACCCTTTCCTTTCTACGCAGGGGCTACTATAGCAACTCTACATTCATCTGGTATAGCTCCTCCGACCAAACAATAATCAAATAAGTACTTCAGATATGGTACTATATCCTAACCCATTGTCTTTAGTATATCCCCAGAAATCTGATCAATTCCAGCCGCTTTTCTAGTTTTCAACATTTGTATCTTATTGTAAATGCCATTATTATCATATGCAAATTTTATTACTTCTTTGGCCTTAGTCTCCTCCTTTATCTCGACATTATCCTTGTAACCAACAATCTTTACATACTGCTGACTGAATACTTCTGCCTTTTAAAGATCCTCACATACTCCCCTTGTTCATTCATTATTCCTGGAATGTCCTTCTTGGAACATGTTTCTGCCTTAAAATACCTATACATACCCTTCCATTTTCACGAAAATTCTTATGACGGCCAATTATGCTTGCCATCATGTTATCCTTAGCTGCGTTCTTTGCTAGATTCAATTTTCTAGTAAGTTCCTTCAATTTCTCCTTACTTCCACAGCCATTTCTAACTCTATTTCTTTCCAGTCTGCACCTCCTTAGACTCTTTATTTCTCTATTATAATAAGGTGGATCTTTACCATTCCTTACCACCCTTAATGGTACAAACCTGTTTTCGCATTCCTCAACAATTTCTTTAAACCCATCCCAGAGTCTGTTTACATTTTTATTTACCGTTTTCCACCGATCATAGTTACTTTTTAGAAACTCGCTCATGCCTGCTTTATCAGCCATATGGTACTGCCTAACAGTCCTACTTTTAAGACCTTCCTTTCTATCACATTTATTTTTAACTACCACAAAGACAGCTTCATGATCACTAATACCACCTATTACTTCAGTTTCCCTATAGAGCTCATCTGGTTTTATCAGCACGACATCCAGGATATTTTTCCCCCTGGTTGGATCCATCACTTTCTGAATCAGCTGTCCTTCCCATATTAACTTATTTGCCATTTGTTGGTCATGCTTCCTGTCGTTCGCATTTCCTTCCCAATTGACATCTGGCAAATTCAGATCTCCCGCTACAATCACATTTCTTTCCATGTCGTTTCCCACATAGCTGACTATCCTATCAAATAATTCCGAATCCGCGTCAGTGCTACCCTTTCCAGGTCTGTACACTCCAAATATATCAAGTTGCCTATTATCTTTAGAAATTAGCCTTACACTTAGAATTTCATGTGTCTCATCTTTAACTTTTTCGTAGCTTACAAATTATTATTTCACCAGAATGAACACTCCCCTTCCCACCATTCCTATCTCTACGATACACACTCCAGTGCCGTGAGAAAATTTCTGCATCCATTATATCATTTCTCAGCCATGATTTAGCTCCTATTACAATATCTGGTAAATATATATCTATTAAATTACTTAATTCTATTCCTTTCCTTACAATACTTCTACAGTTCAACACTAACAATTTTATGTCATCCCTACTTGATTTCCAGTTCCCTTATCACCGCTCGCTAGGCCACGCCGTTTCCCTGAATATACCTCCATTTTACGTTTCTAAACAAATTTTCTTATACCTACCACTGCGGTTTAAGTGAAGGCCATCTGAGCGCAGATCCCTATCTCCTACCCACCCATTAGGATCTAGAAATTTCACTCCCAGTTTCCCACATACCCAGTCCATAGTTTCATTTAAATCCCCAATTACCCTCCAGTCAGTATCCCTTCTACACAGTATTCCACTAATAACAATCTCCGCTTTCTTAAACTTCATCCGTGCTGCATTTACCAGATCTCACACATCTCCAACTATGTTGGTACTTATACCAGCTTGCCTTACGTTGTTGGTACCAACGTGAAACACTACCACCTTCTCCTTCCCCTCCTCCCTCTCTTCTACTTTCCTCAACATCTGCCTCAACCTAATTCCTGGATATACCGGGCGAGTTGGCCGTGCGCGTAGAGGCGCGCGGCTGTGAGCTTGCATCCGGGAGATAGTAGGTTCGAATCCCACTATCGGCAGCCCTGAAAATGGTTTTCCGTGGTTTCCCATTTTCACACCAGGCAAATGCTGGGGCTGTACCTTAATTAAGGCCACGGCCGCTTCCTTCCAACTCCTAGGCCTTTCCAATCCCATCGTCGCCATAAGACCTATCTGTGTCGGCGCGACGTAAAGCCCCTAGCAAAAAAATTCCTGGATAACACTGTACCCTGGTGCCCTTTCCTCCACACACTTTCCCCATGTGTCTAACGATGGAATTCCCCATGACCAGAGCCTCAACCCTACCCACCTCGTTTGATCTCCTTCCCTCCTGGTCAGCCCTATCTTCTCTCACTGCTGCAGAAGCTACTTCTTCCTCCCTTTTCTCCTTTCCATGACCCTGTTCCACCTGTCTTTTCGTATCCTCTATTCTACATTTTCCTTTCCTACCTTTTCCCTTCCTCCTACTTCCACACATCTCAGAAACTGTTCCCTGTCCCTCATCTTCCCTCTATTGTTCTACCTGGAGTGACTCGTACCGATTTCGCACAGACACCTGTCCTGAATTCTGATCCCGAATAGAGCTCTTAGCCTGCAATCTCCTTCCCCTTAGAACATTAGACCACCTGTCTTCTACAACTCCTCCCTTTCCTTCCCCTCCCTCTTGTACACCTACTGTAACCTGTACATTGTTTGAGGGAGTCCTATCTTCCTTCCTGTCTTCTGTGAGAATCCTAACTATCTCCCTCAAACTTTCCAACTCATCCCTCATACCCCTCAATGCTTCGCCACACCCACAGTAAGTACACTCGCGCTCCTTAGCCATTCTTTACGGGGAAAATAATGAAATTAAAAATAAAATAACTTATTTGCAAAAAATAAATGAACGGATGGATATATTGTCTGGGATAGTACACAACAATAAGGTAATTAATATACGACTACACTACAATACTATTAAGGCGTGCTCTATTTGTTTTTATCCTACAACCCCTGACAGGATAAAAACTGCTGTCAATTACTGAATATCGAATGTAATAGCCTACACAAGAACTACACAATTCCAAAGTGCAATTAAGCCTATTCTAATTACAACAACAGTATTTTAGTAAGAGTTTCTACGGATACCTCTACTACACCAGTGCTACACAAATATTTTACAATAATAAAATAATCACACTAAATTCTAATAGGATATTACTCGTACACTACTGTACAGTACACTACAGTAAATTTAAACTACTTTCAGACTTATCCTAATTACGATACCGGTACCGTAAGGTATGTCACTAAACTAAGCACAACAGAAGTGAAATTTGCAAGAACTACTGTACTCAAAGATAACCAACGAAGCTAAATGCTTAGACAAATTATTGTTAGTATTACGGTCTAATAGATACACACGAAAAATAATACATGAATATAGCAGGCAAGATACGGAACTATCTAAATGTACAGTATCTATACTACAATGTATCTACACTACACTACACTACACTGCGTTTGGTTAAATGCTTAAGTATCGAAAGGATTGCCGTACACGAAGAAAAACACGAATATAACTGGCAAGATACTATCTAATATATTATACCTTATCTTCTCTACAATTCTACTGAAATGTGGTTATATGATTATTACAGCTGGTGGATTACTATTATTTTCCCTACTCCACGGGACGGTAAATAAAAGTGTCCTTAATTAGGTCTACTGAAAAATACGAGATTGTATACAGTAATTTCTCAAATATTTCTATCAAAACTACTACTACTACTCCAGCGACTTGAACTGCAATTACTGGGATATATGAACTTTATTATTATTAGCTAACCGCTCACAAATACTGAAAGATCGAGGGAGCGAAATATAAATTACGGATACTTTAACTACCTACTCAGAAGTACAAATGAATGGAATACAAGGTCAGCTGATTTTTATTTATATTTACTTGACTACACTAGACCCTTTGTTCACGACTGTAGCCAACAATGCAATATTTGAATATGAGGAGCGACAATAATCAATAACAATACAACGACTGTTAACTATTACCGTGTAATCTTTTTAAATTCTTTTTAAATGGAAGTTTACAGGCGTATCGTGTTTTTTTCATGTAGTAAATTATTACCTTCGCGATAGTTTGAACGGATATCTATACGAAATACCGGAGAAGTTTGCTGTAGAAGTTACGGTACTATTCCTTATGATAATCTGCCTTTGTAAGTATAACCAACGAACCTACAGATATTTACAAATATTATTAAAGTTAATATTATTACCTAAAGTATTTCCTAAACCTAAATTCGAAACAAGGTACACCTAGCTAGCCTACTTAACCTAGAAAACTTAATTTACTGAAGACCAACTGAATTACTTGTTACAAAATTTAAATAAATATCACTACTCCCAATTTCTACCAACAAGCACTAAACACCACTATATAAACATCACTAAATGAATCAGATATACATCAAATTTAGCTATGTCAATAGGTTTTCACTACTTTATCACTACAATAATGCAAGAGCTCTCTCAACAGCCAACCGTTCTCAAGCGCATCCAACAATGCAAGCAAATATGCAATAGTGGAGACTCCCAGGGCAATAACTATGGCATTTTACTAATCTGTTTCCTAGGAGTACCCGATGAGTCGGAAAATCTCAGTTCACTACACAGGCGGCGGAAAAATCTGACTTGGAGGCAGATTTTTCCTTCAAGCTTCACTGCTAATTTGGAATTCAATTTATGCAGAATTTAATAAAAGTGAAGAAGAAGAAGAAGAAGAAGAAGCTTTTCTTAAGAAACGGCTCTTTTCAAGGTTGAATTTTGAGTTATTTACTAAAATGTTGTGCTATAATTTGGAATAGGCCTAAATTGTAATTCTAGACCAGGTCATACTACTACTACTAAGTGAGCCTCTGCCTTAACTGTGCACACTGCTCATTCAAAACAGCGCGTCAGAGTAGGGATCGAATAGCTGGAATACTATGACGAACCACTGTGTTACGCTCCGGCAGTATCAGAAAATGTATGAACCAAAGGAATGGCGTGCTAAAGAAGAAAGTTTTCTAACTCCCCAACTATTTCCGTCAATATTCAGTCAGGCTGTTATACTCGGCACGCACTATAAGACAAATAACATCACAACAAACAATAGTCAATGTAATGTTATTGTTGATCAATGTTATGCGCTTTCGATATTGTAGGCCTTCACAAACATTTACTTTTCTGATTTACCACTCTTACAGTCGCTACGGTTAAACTGAATAAAACATGAATGATCGGAAATTGTATTCTCTATAACTTTTGTTATGTAGTACTTTTCGATAGGTTCAATAATGTTAATATTTAAAAATTAAATTTTAGGCGTCTTCCCCTAAACTACCATTTTATCCAGGATAAATAAAATTGTTTATAGCTTCGACTGTAATTTCTTATTCTCCGACTCTATATGCCGATTTACATTAAATCTTGTTAACCCATTTTCACATGGCTCGTCCTTGATATGGACTTATCAGTAAAAACACAAATTCATGAATATCTGTGTTATCATAGCCGGTACGGAAAAATGTACAAGATAGAAATAATCGGAAATTTAATTCTATATGACTTTAGTAGTGTAGTATTTATCGATGGGATCACTAATAATATAAATATTTGAGAATTAAATTTCAGGACTTCCCCTAAACTACCATTTCACTCAACGTGAATAAAATGATTTATAGCCTAGATTGTAGTGGCTCATCCTCCGACTTTACATACCGATTTTCATTAAATTATCTTTAGCCGTTTTCTCGTGATGCGTGTGCATACAGACAGACAGACAGACAGACAGACAGACAGACAGACAGACAGACAGACAGACAGACAGACAGACAGACAGACAGACAGACAGACAGAGATTGCGGAAAAGTAAAATATGCATTTCCTTGTTACTGTGAACACAACGATACAGAAATTCCATTCTTTTCAAATTCTGAGCAATGTACAGACAAAACTCTTATTTTATATATAGATGATTCATGACAGCTACTTTTATAGGCATGAGTACAGACTTAACATTCAATGCATGTTAAATTACACTTGCAATTACTTTCAACTGCTTTCCTAATTTCATATATTTCATGTCTATTGGCAGATGGTACTCTCCACAAATCACCATTGCTACTAACATTGTCTGATGAAAGAGACAGTGCTTTAGTATGTCCGCGTCGTATTTCAGACATATCGGTATTACTTGTTACTTTACCTCTGTGTGAGTAAATGAGACGCTCAAAAATTTTATCCTTTATGAACCGCATCAGAACATGACGGTAATGGTTATATCCAGTCTTTTCGGGTTCTTCCCGCCCGTATAAATGTGCTTGATAACTCCACGCATTAGCTCTAAATGAATGTTGATGTTGGGACCAGCATGGAGGCGATGGAAATAGAAGCACATCTTGAAATATAAGGCAAATTTCAAAGTGTCCGGATCGCTGTTTAAATCAATTGATGCCTGATTTAAAAATATCCAAAATGCATCTGAATCTTTCTCTTAGAGCAGAAATGTTTTTAAAAAATTTAAGTTTCAGTCTGTTTTCCCCCCTTTCTTTAATTTTACTAATATTTTCTCTCCTAGCGCAGTTAACATGTCAGGAACAGAAAAGTCGAAACTTTGGAGGAAGCATTACTTGCATTCACGTATTGTAGAATGAATTCGGCCATGTCCGACATGAACACCTTAGATTCAATTCCTTTAGACATAGCCTTTTCAAAATCGACACGAATATTTCCATCACTGTCGTGACATACCTGTCAATCAGCATGAAACCTCACGGGAACCCTTAGCATTTTTAGTCGAAAACTAACAGTGTAGTCAGTGCAAATCCATATGAATTCAATCCTTGTGTGTTATCAAGGCAAATATAGTTTGAACCGTATATTTCAAACATTTTCGTCTGTGATTCGTTGATAAGAATAACGCGAAATCCTCTATGTTCAATTGAGGTTTCGCTAAAGGAATGCTTTGTGCCTTGTAGAAACCACACCATCCAGGCTTCGATATTCGTGCAATGACTTCGATATCGTACTGCCTCAGAGTTTAAATTATATTGTTGTTCGATGTTAAACAGGTCTTTGATGGTGAGAAGATGTATTTGATCTATATCGGAACAGCCTGTAGAAAATCGAACAACATCAAGAGTTATATCAAGGTCAATTTTCATGTTAAATCTTCCCGAGCTAATTTTGATAGCCTCGGACGACCCCGTTCTGGTTGGTGATCGGCTTTGCTTATTCAGAAATTAGCAATTGCTTTGCCTGATGAGTTCATTGTAACATCTATTTTCGATGGACAATGGCCGTTTATTTTATTCGTTCCTCACATTTTTCATGGCGTATATTCTGCCCCTTGGTCTTGAAATAATAATCACGATGACACAAAAAGCACTTTTGTAGAACCATAAACTGAATGGATGAAAACCATAACGGTATAAGTGACATGTAAAAAATGGAGTTAAGTGCAGGATGTAACTCCGGGAGGATGTATCCTTTCACCAGCAAAGAGATACAAGTGATAGCGGTAATATTCTGCGCTCTAGTGATGGGTGGTATAACTACAAATAGCATGCTTTATATGAGAGTTAAGATGTTTAAATGCCTTTTCTCTGAATGACCAAAATGTTTCTTATACCGTTATGGTTTTCATTCATTCAATTTTACTTATATATTTATTTCTTTTTTTTTGCTAATTGCTTTACGTCGCACCGACACAGATAGGTCTTATGGCGACGATGGGACAGGGAAGGGCTAGGAGTGGGAAGGAAGCGGCCGTGGCCTTAATTAAGGTACAGCCCCAGCATTTGCCTGATGTGAAAATGGGAAAACACGGAAAACCATCTTCAGGGCTGCCGACAGTGGGATTCGAACCTACTATCTCCCGAATACTGGATACTGGTCGCACTCAAGCGACTGCAGCTATCGAGCTCGGTACTTATATATTTAAAGCGCCTTCCAGCGTTTGAACGCCTTACTACTGGAGAATGAAATAGAAATGTCAAGTTTGTTCGTGTTATCTTGCACCGCATCCATTCTTGGGTCTAATAACTCTGAACAAATTGGGCATCTCACTTTCACTAATGCACTGCCTGAGCGGATTTACGTGCTTCATACTTGGATGACACTGCTGAAACTGGAGAAGTCACATGTAAATATCTTTCCTTCACCTGAATATTTAGTCTTTAATAATAACGATTCAAGTTTTTCTATAATTAAAGGATGAAGAACATACTGAGCACACCAAATTATGCATGACTACTTTAGAATTAAATAGTAATTTCCCTCCAATATTCTAAAAGAAAAACTAAAGTCCGCCTTTTAACAAAGATCATCTGACTTCCGAAAGCTTATCACAGATATTTTCATTTAAGAAATATTTTCATTTTATATTTAAGAAATTGTGTTACGAGAAACTTCTATTACACTCTCTCACAAGACTCTAACAGACACTTGAAGTGCGCCTGCGCTGTGAGTGAGTTTCTTCATTGGTTGTTCCCCCTCCTGTCCTTCCCCTTCCCTTCTCAAACGTAGTCTTGGTGACTGGTTGCATCCAGCGTTAGGCTCTCACTAATTATTTGTCGCTCTCTTGAGCAACTACTGGGAGGTTCCTTTCGAACCCAAGGCTTCTGGGCTGCGAACATCGGAGCGTAAGTCGTGAGTGAATGTTGCATGTGTGTGTATTGAGTGAAAGGTTAATGCTTGTGGCCGCGAATGGGTGTGTGTAAGTGGATTTGAGTTGTGCTTCTGTGTGTGCTGTGCTGTTTGGATGGGCCGGGTTCGTAGTCCAGGGGCCTATGGCCAGTTGAAGGCCGTTTCTTTTCTTTAATGCTAACTACTTGTCTCTGTTATATTTTCTGGGGATAACAGATCTCCTGTTCTGTCTTATACGTAAGAGGCCAATAGAAGTTTATTGGTTTACCTTTAAAGAGTGTTTCAGCTATAATGTTATACATAATGTTGTACATATGTTGTTGTCAGTGAATAAAAGACAAATGGATTTACAGATGGAAAGCTCCCTAACCTCGGTCCACCTAGCTTCCTCTCTGGGTATGTTCCTATATTCCGAGGCCCTAATGTTAGCACCTTCTCAGGTGGTAGCGTCCTCGCGTGGTTTCCATCAGTAAATTCAGTCTTGTCTATTATTCTTTCGTATTTAAAGGAGCAATTATGACTGATACTAGTAAAGATGCACTAGAGTCAATGGGACCCGTTAATGAAGATAAGATACGCGACTGTTTCGGTCTCGAATTGCTACGAATCGAGGAGCTGGGATATGAGTTGTGTATTAGGGGCGTTTCTCCTGCCGGTACATTAGACGATAATATTAGACTTCTTCGTTCCTCGTTACGCAACTCTGTTAGTTTATCGAGCTGTCAACCTTCCATTCTTCTTGAGAGTGCGTTAGGTCGTATCGGGGTTTCGCTGTCTCAAATAGAGTCCACGTTGGACGAGTTTAGTCAAGGTCAAAGTGATGTCACACGAAAGCAGATTCGTCGTATTAAAGCTCGCCTGCTTCATTACAGGAACCGTGTGTCTGATCTCCAGGCATTATTTGGTGATAGTATGGGCGATGATGTGAAAGCCTTATTAGTTTTGTGGTCGAATAAAATTGAGACTCTTCTGGGGATGGGAGATAGCTTGTTTTCTGTCTCCGTTGAAAATAAGCCTGCTGATGTTGCTGAACTTACTGAACAGGGACTTTCGCAACCACCGGCTGGTCACCCCATTTCATCCGGCAATGATTCATGTGAGACAGAGAATATTTCTTCAGTCGTTAATTTTGCGAAGCTACCACATCCGCTGCAATTACTTATTAAAGGGATGAAGTCTTATTCTATTGACTCTATCGAACAAGTTATTGAGTTCCTGCGCACTCTACTTGAATTTCTCGAGCATAGTGCTGTATATGGTGTCAAAGATGATCTGATATTTCAAATTATTTATCCGCATGCTTCTGGAAACTTAGCCAGTCGCATAGCTGTGGCTATGTCTGAACGTGATTCTCTTGGGGATTTCCACGCGAACTGTTACGTGAATGTATTCCTACCAGAGCACTATCTTCTCTAGTGCAGCGACATTTCTTTCGAGTATAACGAAGTAATGAATCACTCTCAGAGTACGTTCGGGACATTAAAATGTTTTCGAGACTTTTCCGCTTGAAATACTCGGAAGGTGAGATTGCGAGTTCTATTGTTGAAGGTCTGACGCCTGAGTATAGGTCTTACTTGTCATTTTAATCAAGGCCTAATTCTTTCCTTGAGCTAGGAAACGCTTGTGTTGCGGCAGAAGGAGTGAAATATGCGGACTCACTCCGTAATATCGATAGATCGTCATCTAGTAGCGCTTCTGTCCCTGTTTCGCCTTCTGTAGACAAAACACGACGTTGTTTTCTATGTAAATCGGCTGATCATCTACGAAATGCTTGCCCTCGGCGGCAGTTTTCTAACCCTAGCAGTAGTGACTTCGGTTCTCAGCCCGTAGAACGTAAGTGTTACGAGTGTGGGTCTAACACACATGTACGTCCTAATTGTCCTGTACTTCAACGAAATCGTACCCAATCATCTACAGGTGATCGCGCCAACAGAAGTTGACTAGGAAAGCTATCATGTAACCGAGTAGCAGAAGGAGTGCCGGACGCACTCAACGGTCATTCGCCGATGTTCATTCCTGAAACTGAAGGTTGTTCTGATCTTTCAAGTTTGTTTGGGTCTCCTAGTAATTTGCGAGATTGGACTCGAGTAAAGGCCATTCATCGACCTCAACTGCCCTATTTGAATGTTAAACTAAACAAGGTACCCATGTCTGCTCTAGTTGATTCTGGGAGCGTAGTGTCCTTGATTGATAAGGAACTTTATGAACTGTTAAAGAGCTCCAATAAGTTTAATAAACTAGAAGCTGTGTCTTCTATGTATGTGACGGCGAATGGCAGTAAGCTAGGTATTCTTGGCAGATTTAGGGTTTCTGAAAGAATAGCTTCCTTTTCTTGGAAATTCAGCTTCGTGGTTGTGAACGAATTATCCTGTGCAGTCATTCTGGGAGCCGATTTCGTTACACATTCTGGGCTAATTCTTAATTTGTCTGCAGGATATATTCATTTTCAGTTTCAGCCCAAGGTATTGATCCCTGTGTTTCATCAATATCCTTTGAATGGAAATGTCAAGTCGAATGAGACTATGTTGTCGTCTGTTGATGTTGCCCTACCTGATGTGTCTCATCTGACGTCTGAGCAAGCAGGGTGTATTCAGAGTTTGTGTGAGGAATTTTCTGATGTACTTACGGATAAACTAGGGCTAACAAACGTCCTCGAGTACAAGATCGAACTTACCAATCACACCCCTGTTAAATCACCACCGTATCGTTTAGCACCGCCCAAAATGAAAGTCCTGAAGGAGCAAATCCAAGCTATGTTAGATCAAGGTATCATTCGGAGGTCTACGTCTGCCTACTCGTCACAGGTATTTCTGGTTCCTAAACCACAAGGTGGGTTGCGTCCTGTAATTGACTATAGGGCACTAAACAGGAATATTGCTATTGAATCTGTCCCATTGCCTGATTTACAATCGTGTTTTGCTTGGTTCAGTAAGGCTACGGTCTTCACTTCCTTAGATCTGAATCAGGCATATTTTCAAATTCCCCTGACAGAGGAATCTACGCATTTAACAGCTTTTGCTACGGACTGGAACCTTTTCGAATTCCAGAGAATCCCGTTCGGATTGGCCACGGGTGCTTCTGTTTTGACTCGTTTGTTAGACACAGTTCTTTCTGACATCAAATTCAAGTTCGTTATAAATTATTTAGATGATCTTATTGTTTTCAGTGAGTATTTTGATCAACATGTCCATCATCTGCGTGAAGTTTTTGGCTGTCTTCAGAAGGCAGGTTTAACTGTCAAACCTACCAAGGTCTCGTTCGCCAGACCACAGATTTCGTTCTTGGGACATAATGTGTCATCTAGTGGAGTAATTATTGATCCTGATCGCACCAAATCAATAAGTGAGTTCCCTCCGCCTCGTGACGTGAAAGCCGTTGCCCGTTTCATCGGCATGTGTAATTTCTTTAGGAAGTTCGTGCCCAATTTTGCTCAGAGGGCTATTCCATTGAACTATCTTCGGAAGAAAGGAGTAAAGTTTGTTTGGGGATCGGAACAGCAAGTTGCTTTTGAGGATTTAAAATCTGCTATTGCTAACCCTCCTGTTTTAACTATCCCGGATTTCTCCAAGCGATTTATTGTTCAGACGGATGCTTCTGGGAGCGCTATTTCTGGAGTTCTTCTCCAAAACACTGAGCTAGGGCGCCGTCCGGTTGCTTATGCGTCCAGAACGTTAACCTCTGCGGAAGTAAAATTCTCTGTGTACGAGCTCGAAGCGCTCGCTGTCTTGTTCGCTTTGGAAAAATTCCGTTTTTACATTGAGCACTCTGAGTTCGACCTTGAGACGGACAATCAGGCTCTCTCTTGGGTTTTACGGAAGCCTCGTTCGACTGGTAGACTCGCTCGCTGGGCCATCCGTATTTCCGCTTTTAAGTTCTCTGTGAAGCATATTAAGGTCCGAGAATGTTGTTGCTGACGCATTGAGTCGTATGTTTTACCCTGGTACTGATGATCTGGTAGAAGAAGAAAAGGTTGAGATAGCTAATTCTGTTCTTCTAGAAATTCCCGAATTGTTCCAGGGATTGCATGAGCATCAAGGAAAAGATGAAACTCTCGCTGGCATTATCCGGAGAATTTCTGAGGGAGAAGAAGTCAAGCCATACGTCATCAAGGATGGTGTGCTGCTTTGTGTTTCTCGTCATGATCGTAAGTTGAAAGTGGTTCTTCCATCTGCCATGCTCCCCATGATTTTCAAATATTTCCACGTTTCCCCTTTAGGTGGTTATCTTGGTATCTTCAAAACTCGAGCAAAGATTAGAAATCATTTTATATGGAATGGTATGGATGGAGATATTCGTAAGTACATTCCATCTTGTACTATCTGTTCCTTAAGTAAGCCAGCTCAGAATACCCGATTAGGTTTCCTTGCCTCTGAACAAGTTAATCGCCCTATGGAGAAGCTGTTTGTAGACCATTTAGGACCTTTCCCGCGTTCCCGGTCTGGCCATAGATACGTGCTAGTTTGTGTTGATGCATTTTCCAGTTTCGTTTGGTTATTTCCCACGCGTGATGCCACAACCAAAAGTACTGTCTTATGTTTGAAACAGATTTTTGGAACGTTTGGTCCTTGCCAGTATCTAGTGTCGGACAATGCTTCAGTGTTCACTTCTCATGCTTTTAAGAAGTTCTGTTTTGGGTTAGGGATAGACCATATTACGACTTCTCCCCACTACCCAAATCCTTCATATGCGGAACGTTTTAACCGCAACTTGAGATCAGCCTTGATTGCCTATCACTCCAATGATCACTCTCGTTGGGACTCTAATTTGGAATGGTTGTCTTTGGCTTTCAACTCGGCTAAGCATGAATCGCATGGGCAAACTCCTATCAAACTCATGTTTGCGTTCTCTCCTAATTCACCATTAGCCAATCTCTGGTCTATCAATGATCTTTTGCCGGAGGTTATTGAACCCTCCTCCATCCGTGAGACTTGGACTAGAGCCCGTCGTAATCTCCTTGCTTCTCACGCTCGTGTGGAACGTTATTATAATAAGGGTCGCAAAGCTGGTAATTTCAAGGTTGGAGATTCTGTCTTCATTAGGAATTATCCTGTGAGTTCTACGGCCAATCGTCAGGCTGCTAAGCTAGCTCCACGATATCGAGGTCCGTGGGAAATTGTGAAGTATTTGTCGCCCGTCACTCTTTTGGTTCGGGATAATTCAAACGGGAAATTGACCCGTGTACATCTTTCTCAGTAAAGGCCACTTAATGCTTTATTAAGAGAATGTCTTGGTAACTGCTGTTTTCGCCAAGTTTCGGTAATATACTATTGGTCTCTTGGTAATGTCTAAAGTTATGAGGCGTTCTGCCTTTAAATATTGTAACTTATTCAGAAGCTGATGACCGAGATAGTAAATGTTTGGACCGCTGACATACAGGTCAATAATGGGATATGTCTTATTCTATTTCCATAAATTTATGCCTGAAGCTATGATTTGTCAGGTCACATTTTGTATATTGTAAAGTATTTCCAGATTACTTACTTTTGTAAGTTCTGTATATATATATATTTCTTAGTTTGACATGTCAATCCTTTGTTTTGAGGCCTCATATTAGATTAAGAATGTCTGTGTGTGTAATGTGCTGTCGTTCATTAGTTTACTACGTTTGAGAAGTATTCCTTGTTCCCCAATCCTTTTACCTCATTTTGGTGCCGCCTTTCTGCTGTGTTTGATTTATGTCGCAGGAATTTCCCTGGGAGCCAGTGTGGTGTTAACAAGACTTTGGAGAATCCTGAAAGCCGATCCTAATGGTTTGAGATGGCCAGTCGATCCACTAGGAGAAGTTTGCAGCCTCCCGCTTTGGTGCTTGGTGCTGTGCTACGTGATGTGGGGACAGCATTGTTCTATTTCTGTAACCCGCTGCCTCATCGAGGATATGCTGTGTGGTGTCCTGAGAGACTGCTTGTCACCACTTCGATCTAGTCAGCTGTCCAGTTGGTGGAGGCTTTAGTCTCCTTTGTGCAGTATGTGATGCCCGCTCTGTTTACCTGCTATGAACTCGTATCCACAGTCGTCACACCTGGAGTGTGTGTGTCGCGTGCTGGAAAAACCGGTTGGGTAACTGACCTCGTCAGCTCCCTCCCAGAAGTCTCGCTACGTGTATATCGACAGCTACTGTGTGAAGTGTTTTCTTTGCTATTCACTGCTACGCCTGTGTGTGTATTGAATCCCCAATGGACTAATAAAAACATCTGAAGTGTGTTGTATGGGCTTGGCCCAGTTTCAGGCGGGGAGGATATCACAGAAATTTTCATTTAAGAAATATTTTCATTTTATATTTAAGAAATTGTGTTACGAGAAACTTCTATTACGCTCTCTCACAAGACTCTAACAGACACTTGAAGTGCGCCTGCGCTGTGAGTGAGTTTCTACATTGGTTGTTCCCCCTCCTGTCCTTCCCCTTCCCTTCTCAAACGTAGTCTTGGTGGCTGGTTGCATCCAGCGTTAGGCTCTCACTAATTATTTGTCGCTCTCTTGAGCAACTACTGGGAGGTTCCTTTCGAACCCAAGGCTTCTGGGCTGCGAACATCGGAGCGTAAGTCGTGAGTGAATGTTGTATGTGTGTGTATTGAGTGAAAGGTTAATGCTTGTGGCCGCGAATGGGTGTGTGTAAGTGGATTTGAGTTGTGCTTCTGTGTGTGCTGTGCTGTTTGGATGGGCCGGGTTCGTAGTCCAGGGGCCTATGGCCAGTTGAAGGCCGTTTCTTTTCTTTAATGCTCACTACTTGTCTCTGTTATATTTTCTGGGGATAACAGATCTCCTGTTCTGTCTTATACGTAAGAGGCCAATAGAAGTTTATTGGTTTACCTTTAAAGAGTGTTTCAGCTATAATGTTATACATAATGTTGTACATATGTTGTTGTCAGTGAATAAAAGACAAATGGATTTACAGATGGAAAGCTCCCTAACCTCGGTCCACCTAGCTTCCTCTCTGGGCATGTTCCTATATTCCTAGGCCCTAATGTTAGCACCTTCTCAAGCTACAGATTTCAGATTGAGAAAAAGCATCATTCCGCTCGGGATCTTCGAGAACGTATCCAAAATTCTCAAATAAAATCTCAAGTCCACGTTTTAACAAACTTCATCTGACTACCGCAAACTACAGATTACGGATTGAGAGAAAGCATCTTTTCGTGCGGGAACTTCGAGAATAAATACACTACAAGAAAGGAAAGAAAGTCTTGTCTATAAATAAAGGATATACCGGTAGAACATAATGAGCACACTAAATTATTCATTACTATTCTAGAACTAGCTAAATTATGATTTCACTCCAAGCTCCTCAAAGAATTAAAGGTGCGAGGACTTGTGACTACACGATGCGTTCAGCATTATAATCCGAGTGACAACGAATATAGCCGATGACGGCTCCTGAGTGTCAGCCTCTAGACGGAAGTTGTAGGTGCGTAGACGCGATGCTTCGATCCTCCCAAAAGTTGTACAAATAGTGCCACCTATGCAACAATAACATGACCTTGGTTCAAAACTGTTTCAAATCTTTGGTGGTAATTACCAAAACGGACAATTAACAATTTATTCACTCCTCACACAAGAGTCCTTTAAAATTCTCTTAATGAATCAATAAGAACTTATAATCTCTACTTCACTCGTGTGTTATTCAAATATTCGTAATGGAATTCTGAACATCCGCATCCAATTTCTAGTCTATATTTTTCGAAATATTAATACTGCTACGTGGAGCTTTCCTAATTGTTCAAATCTCCGGAGGGAAAGTCGATGACAATACGGGGTAACATGAACATCGTAGCATAAGTCGGCGACAAATTTAATACAAGAGTTCTTAGCAGGTTGCAAACGGTATAGTTGTTCTCTTGTGGCATCAATTATTACTACTTTACACGAAGAAAATACAAGAAGGATAAGAGTATTTATAAGCCTAATTCTCATGTTTAGTAGCAGCCTTTTTTGATGATATTTTAGTGGTTGGAGGGAGGAATACACTTTTCTACAGTCATTGGTAAAGTGTTCTCCCCAGTTGCAGCTTTCGCTTATATTTACACCATGATTTCAACCAAGTTTTCATACGGAATATTTTTTACCAGACAAAGTGTGTCGAGGAATGTTTTTGTTCTTTACCTCATTAATTTGTTTCTCTGGCCAACAATAATAGCTTTAGAATTTGAGTTATTAATCAAAATATAGTTTTCATGAGCGTATGCACAAATATTATTTATGATAGAATGAGTATAACCTATTGTTTGATTGATGTCAAATTTGGAAGTGATAGCAGATTCGTAGGTCATCAACATACAATTAATCATTACAGTGTCTTTGCCATGTCGATGTGTATGTTTGAGTCTTCAGTCCATAGACTGGTTTGTTACAGCCCTCCATTTCAGCCTATCCTGCGCTAAACTTTTCATTCCGACGTAACTCCTGTATCATATAACTACTCTAATCCTCTTGCCATATCCATACCTTGGTCTACCCTTACCGTTCTTAGCGCCTGCACTTCCCTCAAAAACAAACTCGACACGTCCTGAATGTCCTATAATTTTATCTCTCTTTGTCGTCAAATTTATCCAAATCGAACTCCTCTCACCAATATGATTCAGTATCCCTTTATTCATGTGCACCGTTCCCGCGTCCAGGTGAGGATACATGAGATCCAGACTAGCTCTTGATAAATGATTCTATCTGATTAATGTTGCTGGGTTGTGGGTTCCGCTTGAGAAAGTACGCCGATGGCCTATGGTAAATCTCAACCTACGCAGAAGGACGTCTCCAACACGCTATCAGTCGGATACCATACTTGCATGTCGCCAAAATTAATCGCAAATTTCAGGTCAATACGATATCTCAACTAATTCGCATGCGTCGCCAACGATATCGCAATCAAAAAATGAGTTATTACAGTCTTACATCTAGTTCTTATACTAAGTAGGCATTAAAAGAAGTATGGAGTTTCATTACTCAACTTTTATTGACTATTCAATTCAAATATTAAGGAAATGCCTCCCATAACGTAGATAGCTTCGTAATATTATAAATATCCCAATCAGTTACAGTTAAATTGAGATAAAGAAAAATAAGTTTTGAAAACTCGTAATAAGTAGCTGAAATCTAGGCCCTAATTATCGATTCATAAACCCTGGCCTGTTGAAAATCTAAGTCATATATAAATAATGTTCGAAGAATCAATTGAAAAATTAAAATATATTAATCAAATAAAACATACTAAATAGAGTTCTAAGAATTAGATGCATCCAATTGGTTAAAAATGAAAAGAAAATTACACTCCTTACTATATACATCCTTTCAGATTATAGTTTCAAACAGAATGGAGAACGCAGTGAAAATAGCCAAATAAATAATTCATTAAGATCTGGAATCTCTTCTCGCTGAGCTGAATTGCTCCTCAAAGTCACTTAAAGTTCTGTCATTTAACCTTTAACTCAAATATGACTAGTGAAACGAATGTCACTTTGTGCTCAACCTAATATCTGTGTCCATATACAGTAGAAAATCATATGGGAAAGCAATGACTGTTTTCTGAGGACTTCAGTTAACTAATATGCTTGAAAGTTCACTTTGTTTTTCATGTTTCATAAGATTTGATCTCCATATAAGCAAATTCAGGTCCGCTCTAAGTCGTGATTGATTCCAAATTAATACTATCATATGGCTTATGTGGTTAATTCACATAATTATTATCTTAATCCATGGTTAAAATTCAATTTAAGTGCGTGTCTGGCTGAATGTAGCATTGCCAAGTGTATTTAATTAACTTTCTAACAAATTATACCACAAGTGGAAAAACTGGCATGTTAGAAGACTCTACCTTCATCTAAAAATCCGTATATGAATGACTAAGTCACCAGTGATGTGTCAACATACTCACATAAAATCAGGAATTAGGTTACCATGTGTGAGTGTACTTGAAAATGGTCATAAATAACTCAGTGAAGGCCTAAATATTATCATTATTAGCCTCTTGGCTCATCTGATGATCCTACATACTCAAACAACACTGTATTGATGGCATTGAGATCGTATCCTAACCTACTTTGTGTATCTGGGAATTAAAAAACAGCAATTGAAAGCAGTACGTTTCAATATATATCTTAGCATGCATAATTTGCACGTACAATCGTCTCACAGAAGACTACTATGACCAACCTCTCAAATAAAAATAAATATCACCATCACAACATCCGCTTATATTATTACTTCATTCACCATTTACCATTTCAAATATTACGTAATATCCATATCAATGCATTTCAAGCACCCATCTCATTAAATACGATGCATATGTGCCATAACCTTCACATACAAGAACATTATCCTTACCGTCATAGTGTCAAAGAAAAGTGTATCACAATACTAAGCTGTACTACTATATTTCATCGTAAACATTCCCTAAATACGATCTCTAATCTCGCTATTCCGATAAAGCCATCACACATGTACACTGACTGACAGAGCAAATGCAACACCAAGAAGTAGTGGTCAGAACTTTATGCCAATTGCAGGGTAGACTGACGTCACTGAGGTATGCTCATGATGTGAAATGCGCCGCTGTGCTGCGCACGTAGCGAACGATAAATGGGACACGGCGTTGGCGAATGGCCCACTTCGTACCGTGATTTCTCAGCCGACAGTCATTGTAGAACGTGTTGTTGTGTGCCACAGGACACGTGTATAGCTAAGAATGCCAGCCTGCCGTCAACGGAGGCATTTCCAGCAGACAGACGACTTTACGAGGGGTATGGTGATCGGGCTGAGAAGGGCAGGTTGGTCGCTTCGTCAAATCGCAGCCGATACCCATAGGGATGTGTCCACGGTGCAGCGCCTGTGGCGAAGATGGTTGGTGCAGGAACATGTGGCACGTGCGAGGGGTCCAGGCGCAGCCCGAGTGACGTCAGCACGCGAGGATCGGCGCATCCGCCGCCAAGCGGTGGCAGCCCCACACGCCACGTCAACCGCCATTCTTCAGCATGTGCAAGACACCCTGGCTGTTCCAATATCGACCAGAACAATTTCCCGTCGATTGGTTGAAGGAGGCCTGCACTCCCGGCGGCCGCTCAGAAGACTACCATTGACTCCACAGCATAGACGTGCACGCCTGGCATGGTGCCGGGCTAGAGCGACTTGGATGAGGGAATGGCGGAACGTCGTGTTCTCCGATGAGTCACGCTTCTGTTCTGTCAGTGATAGTCACCGCAGACGAGTGTGGCGTCGGCGTGGAGAAAGGTCAAATCCGGCCGTAACTGTGGAGCGCCCTACCGCTAGACAACGCGGCATCATGGTTTGGGGCGCTATTGCGTATGATTCCACGTCACCTCTAGTGCGTATTCAAGGCACGTTAAATGCCCACCGCTACGTGCAGCATGTGCTGCGGCTGGTGGCACTCCCGTACCTTCAGGGCTGCCCAATGCTCTGTTTCAGCAGGATAATGCCCGCCCACACACTGCTCGCATCTCCCAACAGGCTCTACGAGGTGTACAGATGCTTCCATGGCCAACGTACTCTTCGGATCTCTCACCAATCGAACACGTGTGGGATCTCATTGGACGCCGTTTGCAAACTCTGCCCCAGCCTCGTACGGACGACCAACTGTGGCAAATGGTTGACAGAGAATGGAGAACCATCCCTCAGGACACCATCCGCACTCTTATTGACTCTGTACCTCGACGTGTTTCTGCGTGCATCGCCGCTCGCGGTGGTCCTACATCCTACTGAGTCGATGCCGTGCGCATTGTGTAACCTGCATATCGGTTTGAAATAAACATCAATTACTCGTCCGTGCCGTCTCTGTTTTTCCCCAACTTTCATCCCTTTCGAACCACTCCTCCTTGGTGTTGCATTTGCTCTGTCAGTCAATGTATATTGACATTCATATTACACTTTAACACTTCACTGATAACGATTAAAAACATCTATTACTTTCTCTCACACCAAATTGATAAATTTGCGAACGGCTTTCACTGGTATATTGCGCCTACATATGGGATTGACAGTAACATCAGATGAATACCTACATCCAGGTAATTACACTTCAATATTATATACGCACGCACAATGTCACAAAACATATCAACACATAGCCAAAAAATAAAGGTTTCTACTTACGAAAAACAGCCATCTCGCTGTTGGTCATCGGGGATGGTAGGCCTCGCTCCATGGTTCTGCTTTAGGTAATCGGGTCCATCTCGTCTTCTCAGCTGACTTTCAATCCTCCTGGGTCATCAACCTCGTAAAGCGCCACCATAGTCGGAGTAGTCTCTGCCTTGATCTTTTACAACATCATAGTTGTCTCTGGTACGTTAGGAACAGAATAATACAATGTATTCGTTAATGTTGTCATCTTGCAATTGATCTTCGTTTCGTAATGCCTATGATATCAGAATAAAAATGTGCTCTGGGACGATTAGTTTCGATATAGTAGTTCTAACTGTGCTGCTATTTGTAAAAACTCTCTCGCTTGCCGAGCGAATGCGATTTTTCCGTGCTTATTATAAATGCACTTGACAGCTGGTTGGACTCTGCTGTTTACGATGTGCAGTATCAGACAAATATAAAACTTCTAAGTCCAGCCGTGACGTATTTGTTGTACAAGACTTGCTAACTCCTTTTTGCTGGTCTTTAAATTTTGCGCAGTTATTCAATCTATGAAGTTGACGTTGAGCGGGCTGCCGCGGATTTTTATTTTCCGTCAATATTTGATCTTAAAATCTGATAAGCTGGCTTCTTTCTTTGCTCAACTCCGTCTTACATGCCGTAGTGCTGAATTGTGTAGAATGTTCTAATGGAAGTCTCTCTTTTCTTAATAATTGGTTTAAATAATCCGCTTATGTCATTCTTTTCTCACAGCCTTCTAAGTGTGGTTCTTTCGGTGACTACCGGTTGAAAGGATCATCATTTCGGTTCGTACCGATGTTATTGTCTTTCACATTGACCTTTTAATGGCTTGAACGCCATTTTTGTTCCTACTGATGCAAATATAGAACGGTGAAATGGCACATTTACTCCTCCCACGTTGATTTAAATATATGGCTTGCTATATATTTATTTCATCTATTTCTAATATGATAATGGGACTTTTCACTGTTCTTTATCGGAGTTTCGAGTGCGTTATTGTAAATTTCTACAGCTCAATTCGTTCGTTCTTGCCGCAGGCAATTTTAGTACTCATTTCTTGTTTAACCGCGACGCTTGATGGACTCTAATCCTTTTGTTCTTTGAAGTACAATTACATATTTGAGGCGTTGTGTACTCCTTTACTTTTACCGTTCAAGTCGTGAACTTCGTATGCGTTGTTCCCAAACGATCGATGTATTGTAAATGGTCCATCGAATAAATGCACGAATTTTGCGAATACTTTAGTTGACACATTCGAGATTGTGGGTTTCTTTGTTAATACCAGGTCGCCTTTCTTCCATTCGGGGTGGAATTTCTTGTGTTGTATAATAACTGTGAATTTTAAAATCTCCTGCGTTCTCAACATTCTCAATTTCGCCCTCTAATCTGAAATCGGCGTTTTTGTTTTGCTTATTGACCTTTCGCTCTCTCTCCTACACTTGAATTCTTTTGTGTTAGGACTGAGAGCCTGTTCTTCCTGTCTTCTTTTCTTATATCTCTGTAGTTCAAGACTCTCTGCTCCTTCTACGTCTGTGTTCACGTCTTGATCTCTTATAGCCTTTTCCCATTTAATCTTATCGTTTCGAGCCTCGTTCAATTCCTGTATGTACCTTCTGTTATAACTTTCTTTTTCTTGGCTATCCCTAACATCTCTTCTTTCGTATCGGGGTCTTTCTCTGAAGTTGTTCCTTCCTCTGCCTTCTCTATACTGGTTCCTAAGTCGCAAATTGGGCCTGTATCTCCTGTTTCCCATATACGCTCCTTGACCATAGGATCCCTTTCTGCAGTGGCATTTTTCTTCCTCCTTTCTTCCACTTTCCTGGTTACCCCATTGTCTTTTTCTGTTTGTGTTCCTAGGTTCCTCCGGAGTATTTCTGCTCGTGTCATCCTGCGTAAGCACATTAATAGTCTCTTCACCGTAAGTGTTCCTAAATATCTTGTGGGGATGTGGTACAGTAGTCATGTCGATCTCCCTTAGCGTTGTTTCCATCTGTACTGCGGTTAATGGGTTAGCAGTAGCTAATAATCGTTGAACGTTTAATGGAAATTGACGTTGCATGGTCTTAATCGCTTCAAGTTCGCTGGGTGGCGAATCCAGATCTTAAAATCGGTGAAATTGGTAAGCAAAATAATCGCTGTACCCTGTTTGACCATTAGATGCGTATTTCCGGGAATAGAGTTCTAACCGTAGGTTCTGTTGTATGTCCGGATTCCAAAAGCGCTGCAAGAATGCTGTCTTAAAGTCATTGTATTCATGAAAGGTGTACTTGAATGCTTGGAACCACAAACTAGGGTTTGCATCCAAATGTTTTTCTATTTTCAATCGTTTCTCTTCAGGAATACCATGTTCCTTAAAATAGTCATCCATTTCTCGAAGAAAACGTTTTGGCGAAATACTAGTTGTATTATTAATGTTTCGGCCTATCGTCGAATGTTTTTTTCACATTAATTATGGTTGGACTCCCATTACTTCCGTTCTCCGTATTCATTTCCACAATACTGTGATTCGAACGCGTAACTGGTATAGATGTAGCTTCTCTCTCATTCATCTGGAATTCAACGTTTTTATGACGCTCGCCGCTGGATATCGCAACGGTTCTTCCCTGTCCTTCCTCTCGGATTTCTCGTATTTGAGCTTGTATCTGCCTAAGCCCTTCTTCAGATTTATTCATCCTCTGATTTAGTTCTTCTTTGTTCTGTTCAATTTCGTCTCTTATTTCCGTTATTCTATTCCCGATCTGATCTGCGGCTTGTTCATATTTCTTTTCCAAATCGGTATTTGTTGTCTGTATTTCATCGCTTAACTTCCCAATCTTCTCCTCACATTGTTTCCATTTTTTCCTGGGAATCTATATGCAGTCTCTCCATATTGTCTGTCAGGTTCTTTATCTCATTCTCCTTTAAAGATTGGAGATAGTTATTATTCCCTATCATCTCTTTCTTGATATCATTTATTTCTTCTTGTATCTTCTGGTTCTTCTCCTCCATACTTCCGCTAATTTCTGCATTCCATTCATCCATGTTGTTCTTGATCTTGTCCATATCTGATCCTATTTTCAAGATCTCTTCCTTCATCTCCGTCATTATTATTTTCTGTCTTTCTTCTTGCTCCCTAGTTACCTCTTCCATCTTTTCCTGATGTTTACTCAATTCTTCCTTCTGCTCCTGATGACCTTTCTTCATCTCCTCCATCATCTGCTTCTGTTTCTCTTCCTGTTTACTAGTGATTTCCTCCATCATTATCTTTGTTGACTGTTGCCATTCTTCTTTCTTCTCTTCATTCATGCTTTCCATTTTCTTCTCCAGTTCTCTGATCATCTCCTGTTGATCTTCTCTCCTTTCCTTCCTCATTTCTTCCACGAGTCTTTGATATTTCTCTTCCCATTCTTGTTTCTCTTCCTTTCTCTCTTCTACCTGCCTCTTTTCCTTCTCTTCTTGCTCTGCCTTCTGTTTTCTCTCTCCTCCCGTTCTTCTTTCTGTTTTTTATTCATTTCTTCCATCATTTCCTTTAATCTTTCCTCTTGCTTTCTCATTTCTTCTTGCCTTTCTCTCTTAGTTTCTTCCTCTCGTTTTTGGTTTTCTATCATCAATTCCTGTTGCTTATCTATTTTTTCTATCATTCCCTGTTGCTTTTCCATCATTTCTCTTATGATCTCCAACATTCCCTGTTGTTCTTCCTTCATCTTCTGTGTCTTCTCTCCATCACCCTTTCTCGCTTCTTCTGACTTCTTCCACCTTTCTTCCTGCTCATTCTGGTACTCTTCAAATTGTACTCTTAAGTGGCTTAACGTCGACATCTTGACTTAAACGTATTATTCCCGAATTCTCTATTAATCCTAATAATACTCTAATTCTGCCCTAACTTCTCTATAATTCAATTTATCCAATATTCTTATACTAATCTCACCCAACTGTACTTGTACTATGCTTAAATATATAGGCTTAACTACTCAGACTAGGCTTTGCTTACGAGGTTGACCCAATTACACTATGAAACATAAGATGTTTACTCTAATGACTGAGATTCCAAATCTTAATTCTGGAATGAATAATTAAAAAGGTTCAAATGACTTAATTTCTTACCATCTGCTTCCTATGTCTAAGTTATTTCCTAATAAATTGCGACTAACATATTAACAACATTCCATACATTCATTTCCAACTATTCATATTTACAATTGTAAAGTCAGCATACTCTACATCAGCTTCCTCTATATTGAAATTCGACTGCTTTCAGTCATCCTCGGATATTTCCTTCAGCTCATCCATCCATTTCTTCTCTCTCCTATTTCTAATTATTATTCTTGGGCATCTACTCGACTTCACAGTTCAATGTACTCCTGTGTGCTCTTCGATCCCATAATAAAAATAATTATCTGGTCAAGCGACAACTCCTTTACCAGATACAACTAAGTTTTGTACGATACTCCCATTTTCATTCAATCATCTCATCCTTACGTTCAAAATCCTTTTGTCAATCAACTCCCAAAATACCTTTCCCTCTTATCAAGATTTCCTCAGTAAGTTTTCTCTCAAACTGCCACATGTTTGCGCAGCCAAATTTTACAACACCCGACGACTATATTTCCTGACCACAATGCCTTTCTCTTCATTGCAAACACGTTGTGGCATAAAATGTACATGGTTTGACGACCAACTTCTCTTTCCCACGGTGTCTTTCTCTATTTACCAACACCTTGTGCGACAAATCTACATGATCTGGCGACCAACGGTTCTTGACCCCGGTGTCTTTCTCTTAAATTGCCACGCGTATGGGCGGCAAAACTACATGCACCGTTCCCACGTCCAGGTGAGGATACATGAGATCCAGACTAGCTCTTGATAAATGATTCTACAGTATCTGATTAATGTTGCTGGGTTGTGGGTTCCGCTTGAGAAAGTACGCCGATGGCCTATGGTAAATCTCAACCTACGCAGAAGGACGCCTCCAACACGCTATCAGTCGGATACCACCCTTGCATGTCGCCAAAATTAATCGCAAATTTCAGGTCAATACGATATTTCAACTAATTCGCATGCGTCGCCAACGATATCGCAATCAAAAATGAGTTATTACAGTCTTACATCTACTTCTTATACTAATTAGGCATTAAAAGAATTATGGAGTTTCATTACTCAACTTTTATTGACTATTCAATTCAAATATTAAGGAAATGCCTCCCATAACGTAGATAGCTTCGTAATATTATAAATATCCCAATCAGTTACAGTTAAATTGAGATAAAGAAAAATAAGTTTTGAAAAACTCGTAATAAGTAGCTGAAATCTAGGCCCTAATTATTGATTCATTAACCCTGGCCTGTTGAAAATCTAAGTCATATATAAATAATGTTCGAAGAATCAATTGAAAAATTAAAATATATTAATCAAATAAAACATACTAAATAGAGTTCTAAGAATTAGATGCATCCAATTGGTTAAAAATGAAAAGAAAATTACAGTACACTCCTTACTATATACATCATTTCAGATTATAGTTTCAAACAGAATGGAGAACGCAGTGAAAATAGCCAAATAAATAATTCATTAAGATCTGGAATCTCTTCTCGCTGAGCTGAATTGCTCCTCAAAGTCACTTAAAGTTCTGTCATTTAACCTTTAACTCAAATATGACTAGTGAAACGAATGTCACTTTGTGCTAAACCTAATATCTGTGTCCATACACAGTAGAAAATCATATGGAAAAGCAATGACTGTTTTCTGAGGACTTCAGTTAACTAATATGCTTGAAAGTTCACTTTGTTTTTCATGTTTCATAAGATTTGATCTCCATATAAGCAAATTCAGGTCCGCTCTAAGTCGTGATTGATTCCAAATTAATACTATCATATGGCTTATGTGGTTAATTCACATAATTATTATCTTAATCCATGGTTAAAATTCAATTTAAGTGCGTGTCTGGCTGAATGTAGCATTGCCAAGTGTATTTAATTAACTTTCTAACAAATTATACCACAAGTGGAAAAACTGGCATGTTAGAAGACTCTACCTTCATCTAAAAATCCGTATATGAATGACTAAGTCACCAGTGATGTGTCAACATACTCACATAAAATCAGGAATTAGGTTACCATGTATGAGAGTACTTGAAAATGGTCATAAATAACTCAGTGAAGGCCTAAATATTATCATTATTAGCCTCTTGGCTCATCTGATGATCCTACATACTCAAACAACACTGTATTGATGGCATTGAGATCGTATCCCAACCTACTTTGTGTATCTGGGAATTAAAAAACAGCAATTGAAAGCAGTACGTTTCAATATATATCTTAGCATGCATAATTTGCACGTACAATCATCTCACAGAAGACTACGATGACCAACCTCTCAAATAAAAATAAATATCACCATCACAACATCCGCTTATATTATTACTTCATTCACCATTTACCATTTCAAATATCACGTAATATCCATATCAATGCATTTCAAGCACCCATCTCATTAAATACGATGCATATGTGCCATAACCTTCACATATAAAAACATTATCCTTACCGTCATAGTGTCAAAGAAAAGTGTATCACAATACTAAGCTGTACTACTATATTTCATCGTAAACATTCCCTAAATACGATCTCAAATCTCGCTATTCCGATAAAGCCATCACACATGTATATTGACATTCATATTACACTTTAACACTTCACTGATAACGATTAAAAACATCTATTACTTTCTCTCACACCACATTGATAAATTTGCGAACGGCTTTCGCTGGTATATTACGCCTACATATGGGATTGACAGTAACATCAGATGAATACCTACATCCAGGTAATTACACTTCAATATTATATACGCACGCACAATGTCACAAACATATCAACACATGACCAAAAAATAAAGATTTCTACTTACGAAAAACGACTCATAGGGGACTTAACTTTGCTTATTGGGCCCTGTTTGCCATCTTGCTGTTGGTCATCGGGGATGGTAGGCTTCTCTCCATGGTTCTGCTTTAGGTAATCGGGTCCATCTCGTCTTCTCAGCTGACTTTCAATCCTCCTGGGTCATCAACCTCGTAAAGCGCCACCATAGTCGGAGTAGTCTCTGCCTTGGTCTTTTACAACATCATAGTGGTCTCTGGTACGTTAGGAACAGAATAATACAATGTATTCGTTAATGTTGTCATCTTGCAATTTCGTTTCGTAATGCCTATGATATCAGAATAAAAATGTGCTCTGGGACGATTAGTTTCGATATAGTAGTTCTAACTGTGCTACTATTTGTAAAAACTCTCTCGCTTGCCGAGCGAATGCGATTTTTCCGTGCTTATTATAAATGCACTTGACAGCTGGTTGGACTCTGCTGTTTACGATGTGCAGTATCAGACAAATATAAAACTTCTAAGTCCAGACGTGACGTATTTGTTGTACCAGACTTGCTAACTCCTTTTTGCTGGTCTTTAAATTTCGCGCAATTATTCAATCTATGAAGTTGACGTTGAGCGGGCTGCCGCGGATTTTTATTTTCCGTCAATATTTGATCTTAAAATCTGATAAGCTGGCTTCTTCCTTTGCTCGACTCCGTCTTACTTGCCGTAGTGCTGATTTGTGTAGAATGTTCTAATGGAAGTCTCTTTTTTCTTAATAATTTTTTTAATAATCCGCTTATGTCATTCTTTTCTCTCAGCCTTCTAAGTGTGGTTCTTTCGGTGACTACCGGTTGAAAGGATCATCATATCGGTTCGTACCGATGTTAGTTGCTTTCACATTGACCTTTTAATGGCTTGAACGCCATTTTTGTTCCTACTGATGTAAATATGGAACGGTGAAATGGCACACATGATTCGATATATCCATCTCACCTTCAGCATTCTTTTGTAAAACCACATTTCAAAAGATCATATTCTCTTATTTTCTGAGCTAATTATCGTCCATGTTTCACTTCCACATAATGCCGCGCTCGAGACGAAATTCTTCATACACATCTTTCTATTTCCTGTATCATTGTTTGAAGAGAGCAAATTCTTTTGTTAAGGAAGTTCTTCCTTGTTTGTGCTAATGTCTTCCGTACGTCTGCCATCTTTAGTCATTTTACTATCCAAGTAACAATATTCATCCCTTCCTTTAAGACTTCACTTCCTAATCTAATATTTGCTGCATCACCTGACTTCGTTCGACTGCACTCCATTATTTTTGTTTTGGACTTATTTATTTTCATCTTGTACTCCTTACCCAAGGCTCTATCCATATCATTCGGCAATTTCTCCAGAGTTTCTGCAGTCTCAGATCAAATATCAATATCAACGGCCAATCTCAGGGTTTCGATTTCTTCTCTTATGATTATGATTCCCTTTCCAGATTCCTCTTTGATTTTCTTTACTGCCTGTTTTATATAAACATTGACAAGGAGGGGCTAAACTTCAGCCTACCTCTCTCCCTTCTGGATTGCCGCTTCTTTTTCAAAGCCCTCGATTATTATCACTGCAGACTGATATTTATACACATTGTAGATAATTCTTCGTTCTCATTATTTGATCCCAATCACCTTCAGAATCTCAGATAGCTTGGTCCAACAATATTATCGAATGTCTTTTTCTAGATCTACGAACGCCATGTACGTGGGCTTGTCCTAGTCCGTGTCGATATATCATTAATATATGTATAACAAAGAGAAGTGGTTCAGGTACTGAGCCCTGTGGCACTCCTGAATATTTCATTATCCATTCAGATGACCTATTCTGAAGAATCACGCATCGTTTTCGTACGGTAAAATATGAGAGAGAATCCTAGAACTGTCTGTCCAAGGTGAAGTGATTTCAATTTAACAACCCGTATTTCTATATTTCTGTGTCAAACGCGCTCCGAAAATCAAGTAGTGCCAGTAATGTCATTTGTCTTTCGTCCATAGCATGTCCTATGTCGTCTGTAACTCTCAATAGGGCAATGGCTCTACTGTATGTCCTTTTGAAGCCCGACTCAAAAGGGTCGAAAGGTGAGTATTTACATAGTCGGTAATTTCACGTGTACTATGCTTTCCAGAGGCTTAAAGAGAGACGAAAGTATGCAAACAGGTCGATAATCTGTTATAAGTACAGGTGAGGAGGTTTTGGGAACAGATTATACAATGGTATTTTTCCACATTGTTGGAAAGAGGCCACTTGTGAGGCAGGTGTTGTATATATGAGTAATGATAATAATAGTGTCAATGGTAAATTTCTTTTATGAATATTGGTATTTCATCACATCTTATGGCAGATAATGTGATTGATATTAGCTTGCGTTTCACGTCCATATCTGTGACTTCACGCAATTCAAAGAATGGTCTGTTTGCTGGTGGTTTATTCAGAAGAGAATTTATATTCTGAGATATACAGTGAAGAAAATGGAAATTTCAACACCCAGAAGGATTGGTGCTACATTGCTGCAATTGAACATGCAGGACGAGTGTTCTGTTGTGATTCCATGATTACACTTTCAGGTCCCTCTGCCCGCAAGTTTGGACAACAATCAATACAGGATGTGCCCACCACGAGCTGCAATACATTGATGAATTCGTCGAGGCATGGAGTCAATAAGGCCCTGGATCGCTTTATGAGGAATTGTTGCCCATGCTTGCTGCACTGCACGGGTCAGTTGTTCCAGAGTTGTGGGTGGCTGAGGACGGTTGGCCAGTTGTCGACCCATCAAGTCCCACACATGCTCAATAGAACTGAGGTCCGGGGATCTGGCGGGCCATTCTAAGGTTGTAATGTCGTGGAGAGCTTCTCTGGAGATGCGTGCAGTGTGAACCCGGGCATTGTCCTTGAAACATCCCATTAGCAATGTTCGCCATCATAGGGACAACCACTGGTTTGAGTACCCTATGAACGTACTGTCGAGCAGTCATAGTGCTCTCAACAAGCACTAATTGTGATTTCACATTAAAGCCAATAGCTCCCCAGACCATAATGCTCGGTGTTGGCCCTGTGTGCCTCTCGACAATAAGATCTGGGCGGCCCCTCACCCCGGTACGTCGGCGCACACGATTCCGGCGATCACTGTGGGTAAGACAGAAGCGCGATTCATCACTAGAGACGACCCTATGCCATTCATCGACCCACGTCGCTTTCTCGACACCAGGCCAGCCTTACACGTCGCTGTTCAGGGGTCAATGGAACACCTTCTGCAGGGACACGGGCTCGTAAGCCAGCTGCACGCAGGCGATTACCAACTGTTTGTTGTGTAACGTGGGGTGCCACAGCTGCTCGAATTTGCGCTGCTGCTGCATGGGGTTCCATCCGGGCCATCCGAATGATGCGGCGATCCTCTCTCACAGTTGTCTGTCGCGCTGGGCCTGTGCCGGTCTACGAGTGTGAGTACCTTCATTTGACCACTGCTGCCATACACGTTGTACCGTAGATGCCTGTCGGCCAACACGTGCAGCGACAGTCCTTAGCGATAATCCAGCCTCACACAGCCCAGTTATCCGAGCCCTCTCAAACGGCGACAGTTGTTGATAGCGTGCTCTTCTCTGTCGTCGAGGCATATTTGACGGGGAACACTTCACTTCACAGACTGAAAGTCAACTACGCTACACCAGAGTCCGTATACTGGAGTTCATTCCTCCGCGAACAATCACGTGGGGAGACCTGTAGCAACAATCCAATGGGTCTGAAACTTTGATCGCTTACATACCTGCATGGTCAATCAATCAATCAATACTGATCTGCATTTAGGGCAGTCGCCCAGGTGGCAGATTCCCTATCTGTTGCTTTCCTAGCTTTTACGAAATGATTTCAAAGAAATTGGAAGTTTATTGAACATCTCCCTTGGTAAGTTATTCCAATCGCTAACTCCCCTTCCTATAAATGAATATTTGCCCCAGTTTGTCCTCTTGAATTCCAACTTTATCTTCATATTGTGATCTTTCCTACTTTTATAAACGCCATTCAAACCTATTCGTCTACTAATGTCATTCCACGCCACCTCTCCGCTGACAGCTCGGAACATACCACTTAGTCGAGCAGCTCTTCTTCTTTCTCTCAATTCTTCAAAACCCAAACATTGCAACATTTTTGTAACGCTACTCTTTTGTCGGAAATCACCCAGAACAAATCGAGCTGTCTTTCTTTGGATTTTTTCCAGTTCTTGAATCAGGTAATCCTGGTGAGGGTCCCATACACTGGAACCATACTCTAGTTGGGGTCTTACCAGAGACTTATACGCACTCTCCTTTACATCCTTACTACAACCCCTAAACACCCTCATAACCATGTGCAGAGATCGGTACCCTTTATTTACAATCCCATTTATGTGATTACCCCAATGAAGATCTTTCCTTATATTAACACCTAGATACTTACAATGATCCCCAAAAGGAACTTTCACCCCATCAACGCAGTAATTAAAACTGAGAGGACTTTTCCTATTTGTGAAACTCACAACCTGACTTTTAGCCCCGTTTATCAACATACCATTGCCTGCTGTCCATCTCACAACATTTTCGAGGTCACGTTGCAGTTGCTCACAATCTTGTAACTTATTTATCACTCTATAGAGAATAACATCATCCGCAAAAAGCCTTACCTCCGATTCCACTCCTTTACTCATATCATTTATATATATAAGAAAACATAAAGGTCCGATAACACTGCCCTGAGGAACTCCCCTCTCAACTATTACAGGGTCAGACAAAGCTTCACCTACTCTAACTCTCTGAGATCTATTTTCTAGAAATATAGCAACCCATTCAGTCACTCTTTTGTCTAGTCCAATTGCACTCATTTTTGCCAGTAGTCTCCCATGATCCACCCTATCAAATGCTTTAGACATGTCAATCGCGATGCAGTCCATTTGACCTCCAGAATCCAAGATATCTGCTATATCTTGCTGGAATCCTACAAGTTGAGCTTCAGTGGAATAACCTTTCCTAAAACCGAATTGCCTTCTATCGAACCAGTTATTAATTTCACAAACATGTCTAATATAATCAGAAAGAATGCCTTCCCAAAGCTTACATACAATGCATGTCAAACTTACTGGCCTGTAATTTTCAGCTTTATGTCTATCACCCTTTCCTTTATACACAGGGGCTACTATAGCAACTCTACATTCATCTGGTATAGCTCCTTCGACCAAACAATAATCAAATAAGTACTTCAGATATGGTGCTATATTCCAACCCATTGTCTTTAGTATATCCCCAGAAATCTGATCAATTCCAGCCGCTTTTCTAGTTTTCAACTTTTGTATCTTATTGTAAATGTCATTGTTATCATATGTAAATTTTATTACTTCTTTGGCCTTAGTCTCTTCCTCTATCTCGACATTATCCTTGTAACCAACAATCTTTACATACTGCTGACTGAATACTTCTGCCTTTTGAAGATCCTCACATACACACTCCCCTTGTTCATTAATTATTCCTGGAATGTCCTTCTTGGAACCTGTTTCTGCGTTAAAATACCTATACATACCCTTCCATTTTTCACTATAATTTGTATGACTGCCAATTATGCTTGCCATCATGTTATCCTTAGCTGCCTTCTTTGCTAGGTTCAATTTTCTAGTAAGTTCCTTCAATTTCTCCTTACTTCCACAGCCATTTCTAACTCTATTTCTTTCCAGTCTGCACCTCCTTCTTAGTCTCTTTATTTCTCTATTGTAATAAGGTGGGTCTTTACCATTCCTTACCACCCTTAAAGGTACAAACCTGTTTTCGCATTCCTCAACAATTTCTTTAAACCCATCCCAGAGTCTGTTTACATTTTTATTTACCGTTTTCCACCGATCATAGTTACTTTTTAGAAACTGCCTCATACCTGCTTTATCAGCTATATGGTACTGCCTAACAGTCCTACTTTTAAGACCTTCCTTTCTATCGCATTTATTTTTAACTACCACAAAAACAGCTTCATGATCACTAATACCATCTATTACTTCAGTTTCCCTATAGAGCTCATCTGGTTTTATCAGCACCACATCCAGGATATTTTTCCCTCTGGTTGGTTCCATCACTTTCTGAATCAGCTGTCCTTCCCATATTAACTTATTTGCCATTTGTTGGTCATGCTTCCTGTCGTTCGCATTTCCTTCCCAATTTACATCTGGCAAATTCAAATCTCCCGCTACAATCACATTCCTTTCCATGTCGTTTCCCACATAGCTGACTATCCTATCAAATAATTCCGAATCCGCATCATTGTTACCCTTTCCCGATCTGTACACTCCAAATATATCAAGTTGCCTATTATCTTTAGAAATGAGCCTTACACCTGGAATTTCATGTGTCTCATCTTTAACTTTTTCGTAGCTTACAAATTCTTCTTTCACCAGAATGAAAACTCCCCCTCCCACCTTTCCTATCCTATCTCTACGATACACACTCCAGTGCCGTGAGAAAATTTCTGCATCCATTATATCATTTCTAAGCCATGATTCAACTCCTATTACAATATCTGGTAAATATATATCTATTAAATTACTTAATTCTATTCCTTTCTTTACAATACTTCTACAGTTCAACACTAACAATTTTATGTCATCCCTACTTGATTTCCAGTTCCCTGTTCCCTTATCACCGCTCCCTAGGCCATCCCGTTTCCCTGAATGTACCTCCCTATTACCCTTCCAAACAAATTTCCTAACTTATACGTACCACTGCTGTTTAAATGAAGACCATCCGAGCGCAGATCCCTATCTCCTACCCACCCACTAGGATCTAGAAATTTCACTCCCAGTTTTCCACATACCCACTCCATAGTCTCATTTAAATCCTCAATCACCCTCCAGTCAGTATCCCTCCTACACAGTATTCCACTAATAACAATCTCTGCTTTCTTAAACTTCACCCGTGCTGCATTTACCAGACCCCACACATCTCCAACTATGTTGGTACTTATATCAGCTTGCCTTACGTTGTTGGTACCAACGTGAAACACTACCACCTTCTCCTTCCCCTCCTCCCTCTCTTCTACTTTCCTCAACATCTGCCTCAACCTAATTCCCGGATAACATTCTACCCTGCTTCCCTTTCCTCCACACACTTTCCCCACGTGTCTAACGATGGAATCCCCATGACCAGAGCCTCAACCCTACCCACCTCATTTGATCCCCTCCCCTCCTGGTCAGCCCTATCTTTGCTGATAGCTGCAGAAGCTACTTCCTCCTCCCTCTTCTCCTTCCCATGACCCTGTTCCACCTGTCTTTTCCTATCCTCTACTCTACATTTCCCTTTCCTACCTTTTCCCTTCCTCCTACTTCCATGCATCTCAGCAACAGTTTCCTGTCCCTCATCTTCCCTCTGTTGTTCTGCCTGGAGTGACTCGTACCGATTTCGCACAGACACCTGTCCTGAATTCTGATCTTGAATAGAGCCCTTGGCCTGCAATCTCCTTCCCCTTAGAACATTAGACCACCTGTCTTCTACATGGGATCGTTCCATATCTTGAAAATCAACACAAACAACCAATGCCTTCATGGTGTTGCAATTTAAATTTTCTTAAGTGTAATAATAATAATAATAATAATAATAATAATAATAATAATAATAATAATAATAATAAAAATATATGTTCGGCACACTTTATTTGGATGCATTTGTGTACGGGATTGAGGAGTAAGGAGGGAGCTGTCCCGATTCCGGTAGTGCAGCCAATTGAATTAAAATGAAATCTGAATTGAATCGAGAATATGATCGATCGATATGAATTTTCTAAACCGTTATTATCTTACACCAACAACTGTGTTACGTACACATTATATAACACTGTATAACATTTCTCGATGCGAATCTTGTTCCTAGCATGAATTCTATAGTTTGACTTTGCTGTGTAAACAAAAACAGTACTAGTACGTACAGTGTACGCAAGATGTCGCACAACAATGCTTAAGCGATTCACAGTTTGTCTTTCAAAGGTATCTTATGTTGTGTCGCAAATGACTGCTACTGGTGGTAGTTACCAGTTGTAATCGTGCAAGCGAAGAGGAAAGTTGTTGAGTGAGTGAGTGCTGGCATGGGGATTTCAATAGAATTGTACCGGGCGACGATAGGTCGTTGGCACGGTAGAGGCAGGAATACGAGACGCAATATGAGTGGCAGAACCGGACAGCAGGTGAGTTTGGTTTCAATTTTGATGGCTGCATCAGTGATGGCAGTGTTGCTGGTTATTGGAGGGGTCGAGATGAACCCTGGACCTGATGATGAGAATGTGGTTGGTTGGGAAGACATGGAGAAGATAAGGGAATTTAGTAAGGCCCAAACTGAACAAATCAGAGAGCTATTACGAGAGCAATCTAGTGATCTACGAGAAATGGTGAAAGAGGAGATAAGAAACGTGACGGAAAGGGCGGTCCAAAATAATAAAGAAATATCAAGTTTGAGGGATAAGGTGAGGAGAATGGAGGAAGAGATAAAAGAGTTGAGATGGCAGGAGAAAAAAAGACAATAGGAAACCCGAAAGAAAATTTTTTTATATATGGGCTACCAGAGAACACTAAAGAAGACCTGGTATTCAGAGTGCTGGAGCTAATTAACGAAAAGAAGAAGATTAGCTGCAGAGAGGCCGATATAGAAGAACTACAGAGAATGGGGAAAACAAAAGGCAAGAGACCAGTGAGAGTGAGATTTGTATCAAACCTACTAGTGAGAAAGATTCTGCATAGTACAAGCCGGTTGAAAGGTGAGAACATGTAGGTCAAACAGGAGATGGAAAAGGAAGCCCTCAGGAACCAGAAAATGCTACAGTTTCACCTAGGGAAAGCTAGACGTGAAGGATTAAGGGCCTACATAAGGCGCAACAAATTAGTGGTGGGGGACAACAACTGGACGAGGATCTGGGGAGTAGAACAGTTAAAGAATATGTACAATACAGCGAGTACATTGGCCGAGGAGGAAGGTGAACGTACCAGGCAGCTGAGACCAGCAGAATGCGGAGCAGCGAGGGACAACCAGCTAGCGATGCAAAAAGGACAGAGAGAGTAAGTAACAGATGATGAGACAACGAATAGCGAAGGCAGTCCAGGCGACCTTCAGAGGCAGCTGAGTGCGGACTCTATGAAAGAAGCAACACCGAAACGCAGACGTGTGAGTATCAAGGACATCTTGCTCAGAGAAGGTAATGCAAATGAGGGTAGCCTTGATAGAGAAGGTGTTAACGCTCTAGATGAGAACACTGAAGATCAAGGTGTAACAAGGATTACGAGGTCCAAGAAGAGCAGCCAGAGTGAGGGACAGGGGAGAAAGACATAACTAGAGATAAGAGTAGGGTGTATCAATATTGAAGGCCTTAGGAGTAAGTTACAGAATGAAGCTTTTAAAGAGTTATTACATAGCTTGCATATTCTCGCATGTGTGGAAAGCTGGATTCCACCGAAAACTATTATAGAAATAGGAGAGTTCACAGTCTATTATAAGTCAAACGAGAGACGAACCGAAAGGGGCAGATACCCGGGTGGGATAATGGTGATGGTTAGAGAGGATTTGCAAGCTAGAAAATTCAGATAGAATCAGAAATGGAGGAAATGATGTGGGTCAGAATAAAGATGTATGATGAAAATGAGTCAGATTTATGTATTGGTTTTGTCTACAACCCTCCTGAAACCTCGCCATTTGCGGAAAGGGTTTTCTTTGATGAGTTGGCATTAGAAATCAATAGAGTACAAAATATTTTTGAGGATACAGGCATTCTAATAATGGGGGATTTCAATGCGAGGGTTGCAGAACAGAAGCCGGTATACGACAAGGAGACAGAAGCTGTTTATGTAAAAAAAAGAGAGTGAGCCAGGATAAGGGTTGTAATAAAAACGGAAATAAGTTGCTAGAGCTATGTGGTACGATAGAACTATATATTTTGAATGGATGGTGGCATGGCGACGAATTAGGGGACCTGACATACATAATGGAAACAGGGGGTAGTAGCATAGACTTGGCGTTATGCTCCAGGAATGCGTTGCCTGTGATAAAAATATGGAGGTTAAGGAATGGGGTGAGTCACATCATCTCCCAATTATTGTCACAATAAAAGTTAGAGAGGGTAAGACACCAACAAACAATATGATAAAATACAAAGAAACGATAGTCACTAAATATAGGTGGAGAGAGGAGCTAAAAAACGAGTTTATGAATTATTATGATGGAGAAATAGGACAGATAGTGAAAGCTGGAATAGAGTCAATGATCGAGATTAACCAAACGAGTACAGCAGTTAAAATAATTGAAAATTCTGTAAAGATGGCAGGGGAGAAGATGAGGATAAAGGACGGGCAGAATATAATAGGAAAAGGCTGGTACAATGACGAATGCAGGCATAAAAAGTATGAAGTGATGAAAGCATTGAAGGAGTTTCGGAAGCATGGGGGAGAAAAACATAGGATGGGATTCTGTAACTTGAGAAGAGAATATAGGGAATTACTGTATGCAACTAAGTCTGAATGGCAGGAGTAGAGAGTTGTCGAATTAAATAGCAATGCAAAACAGAATGATAGTAGAAAAGTATGGAGTACAATTAAGGGGATTTGTGGAACACGGAAGCTGCCGCGGCAGACGGTAATAAGTCAGGCTATCTGGGTGGAGCACTATAAGAAGCTATTAGAGGCTGAAGATAGGTGGAGACCGAGATTAAACGATACCGGTATATCGGTAGGGCTAGGGTGTACTGTGCCGGCATTAGACAAGGAAATATCGAAAGAAGAAATAAGGGAGGTACTAGGGAAAGCCAGGAAAGGCAAATCAGGAGCGATTTCGGGTATCACTAACGAATTTTGGAAGCAGCTGGCACAGAATAAGGATATCCTAGAAAGTATGGCGAAACTATTTAACAAAATATTTGAAGGAGGTGAGTTCCCAAAATCTTGGCAAGAGGGAGTGATCTGCCCAATCTATAAGAAGAAGGGAGATAAAAATAACCCTAACAACTACAGGGGTATAACGTTGCTAGATACATTAAATAAAATATATACAGGTGTGTTAGCAAAAAGGATAATGAAGTGGGCAGAGGGGGAATCGATTCTCGAGAGGCTGCAAGCAGGTTTTAGAGAAAGGATGAGGACAACAGATAATATTTTTGTAGTGAAAACAATAATAGATAGGTATGTAAAAAAGAAAGGAGGAAAAGTATACATTACTACTATTGATTTGGAGAAAGCATTTGACTCTGTGAGCAGAGGGGCGGTCGTGGCCAAGATGAGAGAGATAGGGGTGTCCCAGAAGATGATAACAGCGGTTGAAAATATATATTCAGAAGTAAGTTGCGCAATAAAAACTATGGAGGGCGTAGTATTTGGAGAAATATTCTCTAATGTAGGATTAAAACAGGGTTGTAAATTGTCACCAGTACTGTTTCTACTCTTTATAAATTGTATCTTTCAATCGAAAGGCTTCGAGGCAGGGGTTTACCCAAGTCTTGAGAACCGGGATATTCTGGGCCTCATTTTTGCTGACGACATCCTTCTGCTCACTTTGACAGCCAATAGTATGCAAGGTAGTATAAATGTGATGGTAAATTACTGTCAAGAATGGAACTTAAAAATCAATGTACAGAAAACCAAGGTAATGGTGTGCAAAAAAGGACATAAATTATCAAAGAATGAAAAATGGTGGATGGGCGAGACGAGGTTAGAAGTTGTCAATAAAGTAGAATACTTGGGTATGATTTTAAGTTGAAACGGAAAGTGGTCAGAGCAAATTAAAAGATCAAAGCAAAAAGGCATGAGTGCACTGTCAGCCATTAGCATCCTGGAGAAGAAGATGCCCAACACAGACTACAGAGTGCATAAAAATGTTTTTAATGCAGTAGTTAAATCTAGAGTGTTGTACGGAGCGGAAATTTGGGGAGTTGAAGAAAGGGTTGACTCACTTGATACAATTACGAGTAGATTTGGGAAAATAATTATGGGTCTACCCAGCTGTACAGCTAATTGTGGAGTGAGAATGATGTGCAAAGATATAAGTCAGCGAGTGGACATTATTAAAAGGATAATAAAGTATTGGTTGAGAATGAAGTTGCGAGAAGGGGGCGAAATTTTACAGATAGCATATCAACACCAAATGAAACATCAGAACCAAGGATACTGGGTGGATGGGGTACGGAATATTTTAGAAACGACTGGAATGGGATGTTACTGGGGAAAAGAATGTATAGAGAAGTCGAAAATATGTAACAAAATAGTTCTAAGAATTAAGGATATTGAAAAACAAGACATTGATTAACAATGTAGAAGTAAGTGGTCATTAGAAGAATTTTGTAATATATATGGGAGAATGAGAATAAATGTAGAGTTTATAACAAAAAGGAGAATGAGGGGTATAATATGGTGGTTAATGGGGATACATAAAAATAAAGCATATAGAAGGAACAGGGATGAAAATAAATGTTTAATATGCTCTGAAGAGATGGGATGGGCACACCTTATAAAAGATTGCCATATGTCAAAGGAAATACGAGAAAAATTCATAGACGATGAGGATGTAAAGAAAATTGAGAACGAAAATCAGTTGTATACAATTGTAAAGTTATTGAACAGAGAATGGATGCACCCGGATAAAATTGCAAAATTATTTAACATTATTAGGGGAAGGTGGAGCAGGAAATTGAAGGAAGGAAAGGATGTGATACATGTCAGCCAGGAACCGAATTGTGCCTAAGGTAACCTAGACAATATAACTCCGTTGAAGTCTAGAGCCATTAGGTACATAGGCTTAAGGGATAGCATGAAACTACCTCGTTAGAGTAGTTCTACTAGTTTCATGTATTGTCGAGTAATAATTTCCCTTTTCTCTCTTTTCTTAACAACCTGCAAAGGCAATATTATCTTTGATAATCTGAAAAGATATCACTATAAATAGATGTTTTGGTTTTTTCTGCCATAATACTATATATGAATGGAACTCCAACATTCAGTTTATAGTAATCTATCTCTATTCAATTTCTATGCACCTGCTTTATATGAACATTCATCGCATGTACCAATTATTAACACTATTCACAATAGTTATTTAAGTTGGAAGTTATATTTTATGCTATGTCGAGGTAAGCCGCTATCTGTTTATTCTCAATTTCTGCCTGAGGATTTAAGTATAACAATGTCATTCACTTCTATTGCGAGCATAGACTTGGACACAGACACCACCCCTCCTTTCTCTTTGGCACCGACTTCTAGTTTTACTCCTCTTACCCCTCTTTCTTCCCAGATTCTCTCTTCAGATCTACCTGTTCGTAGTATTTTAGAAACGGAAGTGAAAGCATTTCCACGCGCTTTGTTGTGTGCTCATGTTAACAGCCAATCTGTTGTAGCTCACCATGATGAACTGAAAGCTATATTTGAAAACAGTTTATTTCATATAATTGCTGTAAGTGAGAGTTGGCTATGTAGTTCAATTCCTTCCAGTATGGTTGAAATACAAGGGTATCGTATTCATCGATTTGATAGGATGAGCAGGCGTGGAGGTGGTGTTGCATTGTTTTGTAAGCTTAATCTCAGGAGTACAGGGGTAAAAACTTCTACCACTACTACAAATCCTGTTCCTGAATTTATGTTTGTTGAAATTATTATAGACACTGTTAAAGTACTCATTGGGGTTGTATATAGGCCTCCAAAGGCAGGGGGCATTGGTGAGTTAGAGGACGATTTAATGAGACTTTTACCATCTTATGAACACGTGATTATACTAGGCGACTTTAATACAAATTTGTTAACTCGGACTAGTGAAACAATACGTTTTCGAAATATTTTTCTCTCCTGTGACATGACAATATTGCCCATGGAACCAACTAACCACGTTCATACTTCCACCGTCTCTTCCGATTCACTGATTGATCTCATGATAACCAATAATCCACACAAGGTTCTTAAACACGGTCAAATACTTGTTCCTGAAATATCAACTCATGATCTTATATACTTAGCGTATTCGCTAAGAGTTCCTAAATATAGGTCGAAATACGTGACTTTTAGAGACTTTAAAAATATAGATTTCAATCACCTAAAAGAAGATGCATGCAAATGTCCTTGGGGTGACATAATACTAATGAATGGCATAGATGAAAAACTGGAAAATATTAATTCTCATATTCATGGACTTTACAATAAGCATGCTCCTAAGCGCTGTGTGAAAGTAACACGGCCGCCCTGTCCGTGGCTGACAACTGAAATTAAATCTTTGATGGCTCAGCGTGATTCGTTATATAGACGTTACAAACGAAATTTATCAGCTGACACATTTGAACAATACCGTGTACTGCGTAATCGAATTAAACAAATTATCCGCAATAAGAAATTCGATTACTTCCGGCGTCTATCCAATAATATAAACGCTGGTAGTACTTGGCGACAACTTCGTTCATTAGGTATTGGAAGGCCTCCTGTGAACCATGCTAAACCAGAAATACCGGTTGACGATATTAATAGACACTTTTCAACAGATGTTTTTACTCCTGAACACGATATAGTGCAGGCCACCATCAAGTCTATAATACGACAACAATCATCTGATCGTCCATATTTCGAATTTCGAACTGTTTCAGAGTGTGAAGTGAGACGAGTACTGATTTCAATTAAATCTCATGAAACAGGGGCTGATGAAATCACTATTTTCTTTATTACTAACATTATGGATATAATATTGCCGGTTATTACTGACTTATTTAATGCATGCCTCTCCCGTAGTTATTTTCCGACAAAATGGAAAGATACACAAGTTGTCCCAGTTCCAAAAAGGTCGCCAGCTAATGTAGCATCCGACTTTCGTCCGGTATGCATTCTTTCAGCACTGTCTAAAGCTCTAGAAAAATTGATCTATAGCCAATTTGAACAATATCTGGAAAAATATTCTCTGCGTGACCCCTTCCAATCTGGTTTCAAGAAAGGACATAGCACAGGGACGGCACTGCTAAGAATTACAGACGACATTAGACGAGCTATAGATGAGCGGAAAGTGACTATACTTATTCTACTTGACTTCAGTAGTGCGTTTGACACAGTAAATATTGACATATTATTAGCGAAACTACAAAGATTTAATCTGAGTCTCTCTGCTATTCAGCTCTTTGCTTCGTACCTCTCCAATCGGCGACAACGTGTTGTCATAAACGGCACTACCACAGACTGGAAGACGAAGCAAACAGGTGTCCCACAGGGATCCGTGCTTGGACCTCTTCTGTTTACTCTATATATATCAATGATATATCTTCTCAGTTCAGTAACTGTAAGTATCATTTATATGCAGATGATCTACAAATATATTATCACTGTAAAGCTATTGATATTGAATTTGGAATTCATCATATGAATTCCATTTTAAATCTGATTAGCTCCTATTCTAATAAGAATTGTTTATTAATTAATCCTAAAAGACACAAGCTATTATAATAGGGCAACAAAGGCAGTTAAATATCATTAATAAGAAATTATTGCCTTCACTTTTGCTTTGTGGTGTAGCTATACCATTTCAGAAGACGGTAAAAATCTTGGAATTATCATAAGTGACACACTAGATTGGAGTGAGCACATAACAAGCATCTGTAGGAAAATTCACTCGTCACTTCACCCTCTCAAAACTCGCCAATCACTTCTTCCACTAAGCTTGAAAATTAAACTTAAACCCTCATATTTCCCATACTTAATTATTGTGATATTGTAATGATAGATGCCACCATGGTACAGACACTAAAATTACAGAGGGCAATGAACTCATGCATTAGGTTTATATTTTCAATTAAATTTTCAACTCATATCTCCCCCTATTATGAACTTCTCTCCTGGTTAAAAATCGATAAACTACGACATCTTCACGTTGCTACTCTCGTATTTCGTCTGCTGAATGAATCTAAACCCCAGTATTTATCCTCAAAGTTTAATTTACTCTCCTCCTCTCACGAACACAACACACGATCGACTACGACACTCTCAATTCCTGTGCATCGCTCATCTTCATTTAACCGCTCCTTTCAAGTGTCTGGTGCAAGGCTATGGAATTCCCTTCCAGTTAGTGTTAGGAATTGCACTTCCTTAGCTTCTTTCAAGCGGTCTTGCCGAGATTACCTATTAAATGTATAACCAGCTTGTATGAATGGCAGTATGAATGGAAGAATGAATGAGGTTAGGATTTATATTTTGTTAAATTATTTCATTATTCTGTTTTATAAAGTTTATTAGATATGTGGTTATTTCATTATTCTGTTTTATAAAGTTTATTAGATATGTGGTTAAGTGTAAGAGAGGGCCGTGAGCCTTAACTTCGCCACAAATGAAGGCATGAAGTAAATAAATGAATAAATAATAAGTTACTCCTTCTAATTTTGTATACGGCATGAATCACAAATTATGAAATTATGAAACGATTACAATAAATAATACCCTCTCCCTAATCTATGATTTTCGAGATTAAGGGAGACGGGTATCTTGAATCTTGAATCTTGGTGGTAGTTACTTGTCTCGGATGTCGGCTTTCTCCACGCACACACAAATCCTGCAGTTCCAAACCTTCCCTTAAGCCTTGACAAAGCGTTTCCCGCAGTTTCCGCTACTAGGAGTTCATGTCCGTCCTTGACAGACCACACTGACTGTCTTTCAAAGACCCTCTTATAATGGTGACAGTAAATATTTACAACAGCCCTCTATCAGCTGGTCTGCTACAAATATGCAAAGGAAAGTGTTCTTTTAAACTTAAATTATTCCTCGCCTGTTGAAATGTCATCGCTAGTACTGAACGTAACAAAGACTGTACTGCAATTATGTCGTGATTATTATAAGACACAGAATCTCCTATTAACATAATTGCTTGCTGTTCCACAAATTTATTTCTTTTATCGTTTAATTCCATGATAATCTAAACGACACTGTCTTAAATACTTCATATTATGATTTAATACTGTACTTATACTTGTAAAGATGCACTTTGTTATACCGTATTTGTCCACTATTCGGAGCGATTTTTAATTCACGTCTGCCCGAAGTTGACTCTCACTGCGAACTGATTTGCGAGAATCGTGCTCTCTTCAAACTTGCTCGCGTTGTGGCGGAAAGATACTCACATAGCAGAGGGAAATCCCCGATTTAAAGAGCATTTCTCAATCGTAATAAATGTTCAGTTGATTAATTGTCCAACTTTACTGATTATGGAAAGTGCTTGTCAGAACAATGATATGGTGTGATTATAGAATTGTTCGTAAACTTTTATATAACACTGATGGCGTGGGTCGCACTAATTTTTCTTACGCACTGTGGATCCTAACTAAGTTATGGCGGTAACTACTCATACCTGATATCAACTCATAGCTTAGTGCGTAGTTAATTATTTGTTATCTAATTAATTTTATCTATAACATCGCCATTACCACACTTAAGAAGTCCATCATGATCTTCAAGAACCATGCTTGCGGACCTCAGATAAATGTTTGACATGCCTCACTCGACTGGCTACATTTAACATCATACGAACACATTATCTATTGTATCCACATCCATTATTGTTGTGAAGGTACTCTTTGTCTTTGGGCAACCTGCAGCTGTTGCAGGAAGATTGTATAATAATAAATATTTGATAAATTCAAGTATTCTTCTATTATGGAATCCTTGTTAATTATTTGCAGAGATCGCAGATAAGTTGAATATTCTGTCCTGCTTCTTTCAAAATATATGAATGGTGAATTCTGATTGGGTGAGAGGTATTCGCTAGTCATTTTTACGGACGAGTCCATCACAAATCGAGGGGCCTTCGGGTGTTTTCTTTTTTGTTTTTCTGTCTCTCTTGCACTGAAATATCCTTATACAGCACCATGGAACTTTCCACTGTTACTGCATAGTACCCCTACTCCAGTTCTGAAGTCATCGCCGGGTGTTCCAAGCTTAATTTGCAGAGATAACTTTTTATCATTGAAAACAAACGTGGGCTTCAACATTAATTCATGTAATTTCTTGTTCATTTAAGGAGGCCTTATAAATATACCATAATTATGCAACTTAAATTCCATGTATGAACACTTCACTTCTGGTTTCAAATAAAACTAATTTAAGTTGCCAACAGGCTCAAAATAATAGGTGCAATAGGAGAAGGGAATTCAGGCAACATTCAGTCAAATAGTACGATTGGCCGAAAGGAATGAGCTGTAGCTGAATATGCAAACGTCTGTTTCCATTAGACGAGGTAGCCAAAATTGATTACTTATTTGGGAGACCAAGAACATAAATCAGTACAGCAATTTATATATATTTGTGTGTAATCTTTCAGGCCCATAGCAACGTATTTACTACCCTTGTCAGCGACCGTCTGAACGCAGCCGTGAAAGCAATAAGTGACATTAAGCACCTAAATAGTTTATCGTTACCTACAGCCATTAAACTTTTCCATCTAAAAGTCAACCCTGCAGCTTAGAAAATATTTAGTAATATCTGAGTCAGAAACAACTAGAAAGGTTCGAGAAGATGAACGCAACCTATTTGAAACTGGCTGTCGCTTCCAAATATACCCTCTCCTGCCTTGTGCATAAGTTGTTTAGAGAAGGTATTCTACGTGGAAGAGCTCAAACTTCAGTTGTTACTGCCAGCAACGTCTGCATATATGCAAATGTCTCGAAATTTTCGATCCAAGAAAGCCGATATACGGTGAAAGATTTACTGAACAGAAACCATGATGAATGATGAATGGAGACAAGCTGAATATAATCTACGTACCGTACATTATGACGAGGCTCTCCGTCCAAGGGTTCCACCGAAAGATGAGTTGCATAAAGATCTACCATGAACCAGGCCTGACGTGCATCTGTTTGAGGTGTGGAAACCAGTATCTATCTATCTATCTATCTATCTATCTATCTATCTATCTATCTATCTATCTATCTATCTATCTATCTATCTATCAATCAATCAACCAATCAATCAATCAATCAATCAAACAAACAAACAAACAATCCTGATCTGCATTTATGGCAGTCGCGCAGGTTGCAGATTACCTATCTGTTGATTTCCAAGCCTTTCCTTAAATGATTTCAAAGAAATTGGAAAAATATTGAACATCACCCTTGGTATGTTATTTCAATTCCTAATATTTGCCCCTATTTGTCTTCTTGAATTCAATTTTATCTTGAAATTTTTACGTTTACATGGGGATTGAGATCGATCTGAATACACTTACCGTATTGAACACGATCTCCGTTTACATGTAGTAGGCTATTTGATTATCGTATTTAATCCGCCAGGCAACATCGACGTATACGAACGATGCAGAATTGTAGTAACGCCAAATGCAGTAGAAGCTCAGGAGATAACTTTCAGTTTTGAAAGTATGTGTTGTATTCCAAATGTAATGGATGCAATAGGTGGAACGCATATTCCAATTCTACCCCCAACAGAAGATTATCGTGATTTTGTTAATCGCAAGGGCTGGCCATCTTATAATATGATTGCAGTTGCTGATCATTTATACAGGTAAATAAATATATTCACTGGCTTATAATATTTGTTATTTCGACAGAACTTTGAATATGATTTCGTCAGAACAAACATGTAGTGTATGCACAGTCGTTTTCAATACGATCTCAGTACGATCCGCGATTACATGGAACTCAATTCGAACCGAGTACGATACGATACCAGATTTTTCCTATCGACTTTGAGACTCAATACGGGAAGTGTACTCAGATCGATCTGAATCCTGCATGAAACGTACTTATTGTGACCTTTCATACATTTAAATACACCCCTCAACTTATGCGTCTACTAATGACAGCTTGGAACATACCACTTAGTCGAGCAGCTCGTCTCCTTTCCCTCAAATCTTCCCAGCTCATATATAGCAATATTTTTGTAACGCTACTCTTTTGCCGGAAAACACACAGAACAAATCGAGCTGCTTTTCTTTGGATTTTTTCCAGTTCTCGAATCAAGTGATGCTGGTGAGGGTCACATACACTGGAACCATATTCCAGTTGGGGTCTGCCATGAGACATACCCTCTCCTTTACATCCTTACTATAGCCCCTAAACACCCTCAGAAACATGTGCTGAGATCTGTTCCCCTTATCCCATTTATGTGATTACTCCAATAAAGATCTTTCCTTATATTAACACCTGGATACTTACAATGATTCCCATAAGGAACTTTAATCCCATCAACGAGGTAATTAAAATTGAGAGGACTTTTCCTATTTGTGAAACTCACAACCCGACCCTCAACCCCGCCTATCAACATACCATTGCGTATTGTCCATCTCACAACATTATTGAGGTCATTTTTCAGTTGCTCACAATTTTGTAACTTATTTATTACTCTATACAGAATAACATCATCCACAAAAAGCCTTACCTCTGATTTCACTTCTTTACTCATATCATCATTTTATATAAGAAATCATAAAGATCCAATAATACTGCCTTGAGGAATTACCGTCTTATTTATTACGGGGTTAGATAAAGCTTCGACTATTCTATTTTCAAGAAATATAGCCATCCACTCAGTCACTCTTTTGTCTAGTCCTACTGCACTCCTTTTTTGCCAGTAGTCTCTCATGATCCACCCTATCAAATGCCTTACACAGGTCAATCGCGATACAATCCATTTAACCTCCTAAATCCAAGATATCTGGTATATCATGCTGGAATCCTACAAGTTGAGCTTCAGTGGAATAACTTTTGATAAACCCGAACTGCCGTCTATAGAACAAGTTATTAATTTCGCAAACATGTCTAATATAATCAGAAATAATGCCTTCCCAAAACTTACATGCAATACATGTCAAACTGGCTGGCCTGTAATTTTCAGCTCTATGTCTGTCACCCTTTCCTTTTAAACACAGGGGCTACTATAGCAACTCTCCATTCATTTGGTATAGCTCTTCCATGCAAAAAATAGTCAAATGTGGTACTATATCCCAACCCATTGTTTTCAGTATATCCCCCTAAATCTTATCAGTTCTAGCTGCTTTTTAAGTTTTCAAACTTTATATCTTATTGTAAATGTCGTTGTTATCAGAGGTAAATTTTAATACTTCTTTAGTATTAGTGACCTCCTCTAACTGGAGATTATCCCTGTAACCAACAATCTTTACATACTGCTGACTGGTGAGGGCCTTTTGAAGATCCTCTCATACAAACTCCCCTTTTAGATACTGTGTGTAAAGTTGCAGCTGACGCCTGTAATCACTTGCAACATTTTGAGTTGGTGATTAAAGAAAAAAGATGACTATGCAAATTGTGAGCAAAAAGTTATTATTATTATTATTATTATTATTATTATTATTATTATTATTATTATTATTATTATTAATCATTAGTGATCTGCATTTAGGGCAGTCTCCCAGGTAGCAGATTCCCTATCTGTTATTTTCCTAGCCCTTTTCTTAAATGATTGCAAATAAATTGGAAATTTATTGAACGTCTCCCTTGGTAAGTTATTCCAATCCCTAACTCCCCTTCCTCTAAACGAATATTTGCCCCCATCTGTCTTCTTGAATTCGAACTTTATCTTTGTATTGTGATCTTCAATACTTTTAAAGACACCAGTCAAACTTTCTCGTCTACAAATGTCATTCCACGCCATCTCTCCACTGACAGCTTGGAACATACCATTTAGTCGAACAGCTCGTCTCCTTTCTCCCAAGTCTTCCCAGCGGGAAATCACTCATAACAAATGGAGCTGCTTTTCTTAGAATTTTTTCCAGTTCTTGAATCCAATAATCTTGGTGAAGGTCCCATACACTGGAACCATACTGTAGTTGGAGTCTTACCAGAGACTTATATGCCCTCTCTTAGTAACGATGTAACGATTACAAATAACAGGGATAAATAACAATAACAAGAACTCACAGGAACTTTAATTGAACTAGGAAAAATACGCTCCAAATGTACCGAACTGTAATAAGACCTATGATCCTCCACGAAATAGACTCTCTTTCATTCGAAGACATTTCAGCTTTTACAAATAGACTCCTTCGTATCATTGTTCCATAGAGAGATAAAACTCTCAATCTTCAAGACCTGAAGAGTCTGGCTATAAGTCACCTTCTTCATTTATTCCCAGAGGGGAAAATAAGCCTTCAAAGCTTACAAGCTTCTAGAGGCTTGAACTCGCTGCACTTATTTCTCAGGAAAGCAACACAATCTAAATTTGCTTCAGAAGGATCAAGAACAAACGGAATCAGAAGCTTCTGAAAACACAGGCCAAACAGCAGAAAAGGGGGATTCTGAACCAACTCAAGAAGTCCCATTGCACGATCACAATCAAACGCAATGGGGCAGAAGACCCGGTCATTCTAGCCCGTGATTAAGAGGGAAAACTTTAACCGCCGAACATGAAAGAAGAGAAATGTAGCATTTTAAAAAACTTGGTGACAAATAGTCAAGAATCAACAAGGGAAACGAGGGTCCTTATGACATTGCACTCACTCGGGTGGTTGATGATGAGTTGATTCAAAGGTCTCAACCATGAAACTTGGCTGCAGACAGCATAAGGGCCAGTATGCTGTATTAGAGACCCCAGGCAGTAACCATTATTGTACCAGTCAAAGTAGCACTGAGGAAAGTTTGCACGAAGGGACAGGGTTGTAACGTACTCCTGCCATAACTCTTCGATCTACGTCCTACAAGCTTCTCGAACCATCGTCGCATCTACGTCTCCATATACTCTGCAATATCTATATTTCTACTGGACTATATGCTTTCTACTGTTATTATTCTCTATGTACACTGACTGACAGAGCAAATGCAACACCAAGAAGGAGTGGTTCGAAAGGGGTGAAAGTTGGGGAAAAAACAGAGACGGCACGGACGAAAAATTGATGTTTATTTCAAACCGATATACAGGTTACACAATGCGCACGGCATCGACTCAGTAGGATGTAGGACCACCGCGAGCGGCGATGCACGCAGAAACACTTCGAGGTACAGAGTCAATAAGAGTGCGGATGGTGTCCTGAGGGATGGTTCTCCATTCTCTGTCAACCATTTGCCACAGTTGGTGGTCCGTACGAGGCTGGGACAGAGTCTGCAAATGGCGTCCAATGAGATCCCACACGTGTTCGATTGGTGAGAGATCCGGAGAGTACGCTGGCCACGGAAGCATCTGTACACCTCGTAGAGCCTGTTGGGAGATGCGAGCAGTGTGTGGGCGGGCATTATCCTGCTGAAACAGAGCATTGAGCAGCCCCTGAAGGTACGGGAGTGCCACCGGCCGCAGCACATGCTGCACGTAGCGGTGGGCATTTAACGTGCCTTGAATACGCACTAGAGGTGACGTGGAATCATACGCAATAGCGCCCCAAACCATGATGCCGCGTTGTCTAGCGGTAGGGCGCTCCACAGTTACGGCCGGATTTGACCTTTCTCCACGCCGACGCCACACTCGTCTGCGGTGACTATCACTGACAGAACAGAAGCATGACTCATCGGAGAACACGACGTTCCGCCATTCCCTCATCCAAGTCGCTCTAGCCCGGCACCATGCCAGGCGTGCACGTCTATGCTGTGGAGTCAATGGTAGTCTTCTGAGCGGCCGCCGGGAGTGCAGGCCTCCTTCAACCAATCGACGGGAAATTGTTCTGGTCGATATTGGAACAGCCAGGGTGTCTTGCACATGCTGAAGAATGGCGGTTGACGTGGCGTGCGGGGCTGCCACCGCTTGGCGGCGGATGCGCCGATCCTCGCGTGCTGACGTCACTCGGGCTGCGCCTGGACCCCTCGCACGTGCCACATGTCCCTGCGCCAACCATCTTCGCCACAGGCGCTGCACCGTGGACACATCCCTACGGGTATCGGCTGCGATTTGACGAAGCGACCAACCTGCTCTTCTCAGCCCGATCACCATACCCCTCGTAAAGTCGTCTGTCTGCTGGAAATGCCTCCGTTGACAGCGGCCTGGCATTCTTAGCTATACACGTGTCCTGTGGCAAACGACAACACGTTCTACAATGACTGTCGTCTGAGAAATCACGGTACGAAGTGGTCCATTCGCCAACGCCGTGTCCCATTTATCGTTCGCTACGTGCGCAGCACAGCGGCGCATTTCACATCATGAACATACCTCAGTGACGTCAGTCTACCCTGCAATTGGCATAAAGTTCTGACCACTCCTTCTTGGTGTTGCATTTGCTCTGTCAGTCAGTGTATTAATGGTTTAATCATATTTGGTGCTCACCCGTCTCTCGTCCCTCCCGTGTCTCACTACATACTGACTGCCATTCTATGTTTACATTCTACGGTCTACGTCAACTGCTACGTCACCCTAAACTTCTCGAAGTTACTGGGCTTTGGCGTATATATAATGCACTGCCGTGCTCGTCTCACCAGCCTGACATCGAATTGTATACAGTGTGTGTGTGGAGGGGGCCACTGTCCTTGTGCGGCTTGCTGTATTCAAGCGCAAGTCTTTTCCGTCCACCTGCAAAACATCGTATCGTCGGGACACTGGGTGAGCAAACATTTCACTTCTAATTTTGCAAGAACTAAATTCGCCCTTTCAGGCACTTGTCTGTTTATTCATTCTGCTTATTGGAGACCTTATTTTGTGCCTAATTTTTTTCGATGTTCTTTGGGCTTAAAATTTTCACGACATAAAATGAAGATGAAAATCTAAAATTTGGACTAAGAGTGACCACCGTCGACATGATATGTTCAAACCTTTTAAATAGCACAGTAGCCGGTGAAAGAACTCTAAGTATTTCGCAGTCGGATTCCTGTTTTTCTTTCATCCTTGTTATTTTTCATCTTCCTCCTTTCCCTCCCGTCCCTCCTTTGCTTGCATTATTAGAGTTTTGTAAAACACCCTGGAGGTGTTAGTTATTTAAATCGTGGCCAATAATTATGGTTGTTATGCTAAAATGTTGCTTTATGAAAAGTTTATCATTGTTATCCTAAAAAGGAGTGTTACGAGTCTACGGTATGTGTAAATCGTTCTAAAGTTTGTGAGAAGATTTTGGGTAGCAGTTTCTTCCTTTGTCTTGATTGTTCGAACTCTGTGGCTTTTACGCAGAATCTTGGCCTCATCAACCTTGTTAGGAGAATTGTTTGTTTTGGAATCATCTTGTTTTTCAAACAGCGCCGATGTTAATATACTATGCCAAAATAATTTATGTTGCAAATTGCGATACAGGGTCTCGGGAGCGATCATCAACTGGACCCACACTGGTGATGAGTGGGATACAGTGAGATAACATAAGCCATCCGAAGTTCTAATGGGGGCGGAAATATAGCATCACTGGGCGACAGAAAATGTTGGTTCTTAGCAGTTTTCAAATGTTGAGCATAGACGATAGGAGTTTTCAGCGGGGCATATAGTTAGTTGCGATGCTGGTAATTGGCACGCATGACAATAGGTTAGGCGGCTGGGGCAACTCTGTGGAATTTATGTGGCTTCAGGCTGATTTACAATTTAGACTACCGTACATAACAATTGAAAAATGGGGGAATAAGGAAATTCTTACATGTTAAATTAAAATGGGCGCACCCTAACAGTTAGTAGGGACTAATGAAGGGCTAGGGGGTAATAGGACGACGTTGTTAAATGAGAAAAGGAAATATCGAAACAAAAACTTATGAAAGAGATTAGAAGTAAATGCCTCAGAGTTATCAGATACAACATACTGACAAGGCACAAGTGAAGCGAAGATCGAATTTAAACAAGAAATAGTGGTCTAAGTATTGGCAAGCTTATTTGGGAGTAGCCAACCCGTCCACGCACACAAATGCGAATTATTCCCTACTCCTTTGGATTGCGGGAACGGTCCCACAGTGTCGATATACAGCCGTTACATTTGGCGAGAGGCTTGAAGCGATGATAAAAGCCCAAACTTGGTGTACAACGGGGGATTACTAACCAATCAAGTTTTACATGCCTTAACAAGTTCGTTAACTTTGCCATCCGTAGATTTCCAAACTAAAAACTCTCTAATCTTTTCTCTGGTCTTGGTCTTGAAGATACCGAGATGCCATCCGAGAAGTATTTCATGATAGTACTTAAAGATCATAGGTACTAATACAAACGGGATAACAATTTTCATTCTCTGATCATAGCGAGTCGGTAATTACAAAACACAGTTTCTCAGCATATACTGGACAACGTGTTTCACAGAAGATTGGGTTTCGATAATAAGCCCAAGCACAGGATCCTCACGCTGGAACTTAGCAGTATCATGATATAAATGTGGAGTATCGGAAAGAATAGCAAAAAACAACTAAGCTTACAGCAAAAGAAGGTTGAGAAATCCCTACAGTATCGGAATTACCAGTGGAATCACCAGAAAACTTTCCACTCAGACTATCAGCAACAAGATTCTCACAGCCGCGAATGTATCGTACATCAAATTGAAAAGCTGAAATACGAACAGACCAACGAGCAAGCCGTCCGGTACGGCGAAGTTTGGCAAGAAACCAGAGTATTTCGCCTCTTGGGGTGACAACGTTAGATGCACAGGCAATAGGCCCCTATCGTGTTCGGAGTCTTGTAGAAGAAAAGCTGCAAAGTCGGATGAAAAGGCGTCGGACTAGGCAAAAAGAATCCTAGAAAAGTGTGGCATTGCCAAGATTTGCGCATTACGTAGTGGTAACTTAAGGTCTTCAAAGGTAGACTGTTGGGAAGGAACCCACTCAAACTTGACACGTTTCTGACGAAGTAGATTCAACTGAGATGCCCTGTTGGAGAACTTAGTGATGCATTTTCTAAAGAAATAATCATTCCGATGAATCTAGCTACTCATTTGACATCCTTAGGCGGTTTGAAGTCACTAATTGCCTGAGTCCTAGAATGGTCGACCGAAACAATTTATTAGGAGAAACAACATGCTCTAAAAGGACACAGAGGGTTTAGCAAACGATACTTTAGATACTGTAGCTTTACAATCAGACCTGACTTCGTTCAACTGGTAGAGGTAACCGAAAACCTGGAAATACCTTTTGAGGAAGTGGCAAGCGGATACGGGAGATTATTGAAACAATGCGAAAAGATCGGCACCAGGCACCACGGGTGGATGACCAGAAGGTTCAGCAGACATAAAATTTACGAAACATGGGGGAAGTCGTTGGTGTCCAACGGGGACACCAAATTGTTGTTCATATGGGGCAGACACATGTTGTGTTCGGCTGATAGAATACATTCAGAGGACTTGTTAGGATCCTCTCCTGCACTAGACACAAGTGGGACAACATTATCACTCCCCCGGTGCACCACTTGCTTGACAACAACGAGATTCTTTGGCACAAACCCTCAGCAGCTTTAGAATGTCCCTCACTAAGATTTAGAGACAATAGATCCCTAACTCTATTACAGAAGTGAAACAGCCTAGCCTGAACACTTTTAAGGGGAGACCAACACTTTTGACCGACTATTTTTCAATTTATTTTTTCATTTAATTTTGAACGTTTTCTCTTTATAACAGTGAAACATTTTGGTTAGTATCTCCAATACTATGACCAACAACATGAAGTCCTCTCCCCAAAGTAAGCCCTTTATCAGCAAGTTTGTTGCTCGTTTTCCGTAACTTTTGTTTTTCAGAACCGTTTCCCTGATAAGTCTGAACGTTTTTAGGATATTAAAATGAAACTTTGCATTTATGCATATTTCATAGAGGAGAAGAATATATACTAGAATTATTGAGCTAGCTTCATTGTTTAAGTTTTTTTAAAATATTTTGTAAATGAAAATCACTTCTTGAAAAAAATATGTATACTTGATGGACTTCACTGGCTCTAGTACATGTTATAGCTATAGCATTATTAATCACAATAAAAAAGAATCATAGAAAAATATTCATGTATTTGGAAATTATCAGGGAAACTGCAAAATAGTGGCCGTGATACATCGCCATTTGGAATTATTAATTATATACAATGGCATAGGTTTATATGATTTCTAAATATGTAGGCATATTGTATGTTGCGTATTCAGCCCGAAGGCTGGTTTGATTCTCAACAGCTCCACCAACAGCTATCATAAATAGCCTAGGTGTCACTGAAGAGGCATACTAGGGAATTGAGGAGTGAGGTAGTTTCCCGTTGCTTTCCTCACTGAGCCAGAAGTTGCTATTACATATCTGTCTGCCAAGCCCACTGAAATTCAGGCACCAACTGACCCTATGAGTGATGTTTTCACACCATTCATAACAGGGACTGACTGTATAAAGAATGATATTACTAGCATCGCTCATACTCCAGTCGCTTTCATATTGTCAAAGCCAAGGACGAGACTGAGACAGGTCAATGAAAGTAACAAATTTATTCTAGCCCATACCAGAAAACATAGTGCACTGTAAACACTGCATCCCACCAGCAAAGGCATATTATAAAGTAATAATGTGTTTGTCATACTAAGTTTACTTTTAGTATTCATTTCCATTGATGTGGAAAGAAAGATTAATAAACCTCATTTTGCTATGTTCAAAGTTGTAGGTTACCCTTAAGTTGGTTAAGCGATGGTTTCCCAACTTAAAGAACTAACTACAGAAGCAAGTTCATCTACATTGTTGGCGATAGTGGATAGTGACTCTCCGACTTCTTTCTCCCCAACAACAGGGATTGGTGGTGGTGGTGGTGGTGATTATTGTTTCAAGAGGAAGTACAACTAGGCAACCATCCTCTATATAACACTAATCGGAGGGAAAAATGGAAGGGATCCGACACTTCGAAAAATGAAGGTATCGGCCAAAGGAAGACAAGGGCCACGGAGGGCGTGAAAATGAAAGACTCCCTAGCCCTCGCAAACCTAATAGCGTCGGGGCCGGAAAAGAACAAGAGTTGACCAAGAGAGGTCGGATAGGATAGATGAAAGTGAGGAGCTTGGCACAAGTAAGTGGAAGCAATGCCAGGACTCAGCTAAGGGCCCCGTGGTCGCCAACCCACGCTACAAAGTTCAGAGCCCCTGGAGCCCCTTTTAGTCGCCTCTTACGACAGGCAGGGGATACCGTGTGTGTTATTCTACCGCCCCCACCCACAGGGGGACAACAGGGATTGAAATCGGTAATTCTAAAGAGTCCTTAAGCAGTGACGCATCTATATAAACCGTGCCACCACGTGTGTGTCGACATCATTGCTGCTGCCAGTAAAGCTGAACAGTGACACATTAACTGAATACGGATTTAACAATCAATGTTTTGTTTCTAGGCAACGGCTTTTCTTTCGACGAAAAAAAGAAAATATATCTGTAGTGTGATTGCAGTAAGTTAAACATGGCAGTCAAAGCAGACATGAAGAAACGACATGGAATGTCTGATGACCGCTGGGTCATCAAGGACAAGCTAACACAGTATCGTGGCCTAGTCAATCTTTATAGTAAGTAAATTATCCTCAGAATATGCCATGTTCTGAATACATCAATCACTACTGATCTGCATGTAGGGCAGTCGCCCATGTGGCAGATTTCCTATTTGTTGTTTCCCAAACTTGTCTTAAATAATTACACAGAATTTTGAAATATGTTGACCATCACCCTTCGTAAATTATACCAATCCCTAACTCACCATCCTATAAACGAATATTTGCCATTGTTGGATGCGCTTGTGAATGGTCGGCTGTAGAGAGTGCCCTTGCATTATTGCAATGATAAAGTCGTTAAAACCTATTGAAATTGTTTAATTTTATGTGTGTGTGATTCATTTTGTGCTATTTAAACTCGTATGTTGGTGTTTAGTGCTTGTTAGTAGAAATTGGGAGTAGTCGATATTGGGAGTAGTGATATTTATTTGAATTTTATAACAAGTGGTTCAGTTCGTGTTTAGTAAATTACGTATTCTTGGTTAAGTAGGCTAGCTAGGTGTACCTTGTTTCGAATTTAGGTTTAGGAAATACTTTCGGTAATAATATCAAGTTTTTAATTTTTTTAAAATATCTGCAGGCTCGTTGGTATAATAGTTACAAAGGCAGATTATCATAAGGAGTTGTAACTTCCGCAGTTTTCTGGTATTTCGTATAGATATCCATTCAAACTATCTCGAAGGTAATAATCTATTCAATTAACTAACACGATACGCCTGTAAATTACGATTTAACACTGCAGTGGTCGCGCGTTCTACGTTGTAGAACAGGTCAATCTTTTCCAGCCCTCAGCGGTTGGCTAAACCTGTGGCCTTGAGTGTCAATGTACCTTCTCTCACACCCTTCCACGTATTCCAGTGCAGTTTCGCGCGTCTAGCTGTCACGTACTCAGCTTGAGCTGAACAACAATGTTGTGTTCTATTATTGTAGATCACGCGTCCACTCCCGTACCACTTGTGTTTCGTAATTCTCACGTGTATTTTTTCTCTCTATGTCCCTTTTGATAATTGAGTGGTTATATACATTTGAAAAATGTCGGAACGTGACAGGGAGCAAGTACGAATGTGATTGGAGGAGGCAGAAAGTGTTAATGAAAATGTGCTCGGTGTTGAGGATGAAGACGAACTAGAGGAGGATTTTGTAGAAGAAACTGCAGAACACAGTGATACTGACGACACACCAGGACCAATAGTAGAAGAAGAAGAGGATGCAGAACCCGTGCCGATACAGCCTGCTGTTGGGGCAACACATACAAATGCAACATCTATGCGTATACGTGAGTTTTACATTGGTAGAAAAAATAGAGAAAGGAAAGAACCATCTTGCTGGTATCTACAACCCTTAATCCCACGAACTTGAAGAACACCCGATTTCAACATAATACCGGCTTTTCATAGGCTTGGGCCTCAAGGAAATGCAAAACATGCAACAAGTCCATTAGCGTCATTGTCGTGTCTTATCGATGATGAAATGATTCGACATGTAGTTTCATACACAAACATATATATCGATAAGATAAGAAATGCATTTAGCATAGATAGAGATGCTAAATATACAGAAAGGTTGGAAATCAAATATCTGCTAGGCATTATGTATATGTGCGGTGTTTTAAAATAAAGCAGGCATAACCCTTTCAGACCGAATACGCACAATTGTGCGGGTTCGTATTTTAGTTATCCTTGACCGTATTTGATGTTTTTTCGGCGCTACACTGGACTGCAGTGATTGTGCAGGACACGTGGCGTGTATTTCAATTGATTTTAGTATGCGCTTGACCGCCAGGGCGAAGGAAGAAGAGTTTGAAAAGCACAGTTGATCGGCGAGATGGCAGGAAGCAGTAGTGCCGAAAGTAAGTATTTATTTACGGCGTTTATATTAATCTAGAAGCTTTACTGAATACCGAAATATATTCAATGAAGTGTGTGCATTGGTTAGTGAACGTAAATTTTGAAGCTACACCATCGTACGTGATACAACGAGATTTTGAATTTTGATACGCACAATTGTGTGGGTCCTGTTTTTCGGATGTTAGTTTTTATTTTGTAAAATAAACTATTAATATGTGTATTGAGGAGCATTTTAGTCAGTTCTTGACGTACAAACAAAAATTCACACCTCCAGTTTTCTTTCAGGTCTGAAAGGGATAATGTGTTTGAGCTCTGGGACAATAGTTGTTGGGCTGATTGTGAGTTGATCTATGTCACGATGAGTAAGCATCGATTCAGATTCCTAATTCGACGTTTAAGATTTGATGACGTACGTGACAGAGAACAACCTAGAGCTCTGGATAAGTTAGCTGCTATTGGGCTAATTTTCGACAAATTCATCTCAAACTCTGCTAATGTGTTCAAACCGTCTGATTATCTTACCGTAGACGAACAGCTTGTGGCTTTTCGTGGAAAATACCCATTTCGGCAATATATGCCAAAGAAACCCGCCAAGTTTGGAATTAAGGTTTATGCCCTAGTGTCTTCATCCAATTATTATACCACTAATCTAGAAATTTATGTAGGGCAACAGCCAAGAGCAAGAGCAACAAGGTAAATGATCTCGTGTGTCGTCTGGTAGAACCGATAGTTAGGTCACACAGAAATATAACAGCGGATAATTTCTTTTCATCGATCCCTTTAGCTAGAATCATTCTGCAAAAATCTCTGACTTACGTGGGGAATTTGAAAAAATAACCCGAAGATTCATGAATGTTTTCTGTCGAACAAAGACAGGGAACCTAAAACCAGCCTTTTGGGGGCCGATGACCTTTGATGTTAGGCCCCTCAAAACAACAAGCATCATCAAACCAGCCTTTTTGGATTTCAAGACAAGTGTGCGCTTGTATCCTATGTTCCACAGAAAAACAAGGCAGTGTGTGCTATATCAACCATGTACTACAACAAGGCAATTGATGGTGACACTAGAGATAAGAAGAGGCCTTGCATCTTCACAACATACAACCAGACCAAGCATGGAGTGGACATTTCAGATAAAATGAGTCGCCTCCAGGAATTCCCGCAGGTGGCCGCTAACAATCTTTTTTCATGTTATAAATGTTACGGGTGTGAACGCTATCAACATTTACAAAGCTAACAAGAATGATGCAAATATCAGTTGCATGCAATTTCTGAAGGATTTGGCATTTGAACTGCTGGAACCGGCAATAAGATGCTGTGTCGCCATGGAAACCTTGCCAAAAGAGATTCGATGAAGAGGAAATTTTTTGCTTCGTATCCCTGAATAAGCTCCAGCGCCAAGAGTGCAAGCTGGTACAGTAGGAAAATGTTTCCTCTGCGGCAGGCGTCATAATAAATCAACGCGGAAGACTTGTGAAACATGCCAGAGATGGGTGTGCCCGGATCACCAGAAAGTCATGTGTGATGATTGCTACGAACAGACACTTTCTGTAGCAAATCATTGTTCCTCAAAGTGGCATTAAAAATGGTGTTTCATTTTTTAAATTGGATATCTTTGGACACTTTTTCAGTTGTATTAAGAAAAATAATGCTGATATGACGCTTACAAAAACACTTATCGTGTATTTTTTCTACTTATATGTGTTTATAAAAATAAAAAGTTTTACTTCATAACATGAGTTTTATATCGTATATTTTACACATCAAGTCCAAAATAATTGATACAGTTATTTTAACAAGTGTAAAAAATTAACCTGTGTTCTACAATAGTAGAACACCCGACCGTTCACGTAACGCGATGAGGCGCGACTACTGCAGTGTTAATATAAGTTAAAGAGAATACACTGTATTTCACTGGATAATTACGGTACTCAACAATCTTTGGATTGTTGACGATTGTTTCTGCATTCCGACGAATGCATGCACGCGGTAGTTGTGTAAATAAAATCAGCTTATTAGGGCCTACTGTATTCCCGGCATAGTTTACAGCTGGTAAATTACTATTATTTTTCCTAATGCGCGGGACGGAGAATATAAGTGTCCTTAAATTCTGAAAAATAAGAGTTTGTCTACAATAATTTCTGTCAAAACTACGCTGGGGGCTTGAATTGCAATATTATTGGGATATAGAAATTTGATTATTAAGTTTTACTCGAGAATAAACGAAGATGGTATATTCAGGGAAACGTGATGGTCTACGGAGCGGTGATAAGGGTACAGGGATCTGGAAATCAAGTAGGGATGACATAAAAATGTTAGTTTTGAACTGTAGAATTATTATTATAAAGAAAGGAGAAGAACTAAGTAATTCAATAGATATATACTTACCAGATATTGTAATAGGAGTTGAATCATGTCTGAGAAATGATATAATGGATGCAGAAATTTTCTCATGGAACTTGAGTGTGTGTCGTAGAGATAGGATAGGAATGGTGGGAGGGTGAGTATTCATTCTGGTGAAAGAAGAATTTGTAAGCTACGAAAAAGTTAAAGACAAACATGAAATTCTAGGTATTAGTCTCATTTCTAATGATAATAGGCAACTTGATGTCTTGGGAATGTACAGACCAGGAAATAGTAGCGCTGACGCTGATTCAGAATTATTTGATAAGATAATCAGCTATGTGGAACACTACGTGGAAAGGAATGTGATCGTAGCGGGAGATCTGAATTTACCAAATGTCAACTTGGAAGGTATTGCGAACGACTGGAAGCATGACCAACAAGTGTCAAATAAGTTAATATTGGGAGGTTAGCTGATTTGGAAAGTGATATAACTAACTAGAGAGACGTGTTGCTGGCAAATCTAGATGAGCTGTCCAGAGAAACCGAAGTAATAAATGGTATTAGTGATCACGATGCTGTTTTTTGTAGTTAAAAGTAAAATTGATAGAAAGGAAGGTCTTAAAAATTAGAACTATTTGGCAGTACCATATGGATGATAAAGCAGACACGAGGGAGTTTAAAAAAGTAACTATGGTCGGTAGAAAACGGTAAATAAAAATGTAAACAAAGTCTGGGATGGGTTTAAAGCAATTGTTGAGTAATGTGAAAACAGGTTTGTACCTTTAAAGGTGGTAAGGAATTGTAAAGGCCTGCCTTATTGTTATAGAGATAAGAAGGAGAAGGAGGTGCAGATTGGAAAGAAATATAGTTAGAAATGGCTGTGGATGTAAGGACAAATTGAAGTAACTTACTAGGAAATTGAATCTAGTAAGCATAATTGGAGGTCGTACAAATTTTAGTGAAAAATGGAAGGGTATGTATGGGTACTTTAAGGTAGAAACAGGTTGCAAGATAAACATTCCAGGAATCATTAATTAGCAAGGGGAGTGTGCATGTGAGGATAATTAAAAGGGAGAAGTATTCTGTCAGCAGTATGTATAGATTGTTGGTTACAAGGATTATGTACAGATAGAGGAGGTGACTAATGCTAAACAAGTATTAAAATTTACCTATGATAACAATGACATTTACAATAAGGTTGTAAGGAAATTACGTATGCAAAGACATTCGGACCGAACATGCAAATGATTAAAATATCGTTGCCAATGAATGAACAGCGGGAGCTCCCGCACATCTGAACTGCTAATGCATCTGGTGTATACAAGGCGCGGTCCTGAATCGTATGCTCCAAGTAGCTGTTGAATTCGACTGCGCTATCTTAACGTCGGTTGTACGAATGCCACACCGAAGTATTCGTGCTCATTACGAGCAGTTGTCAAAGTTTGAAAGAGGTCGTGCGATCGTATTGAAAGAAGCTGGTTGGTCGAATCGAGCTGTCGCTGGACATTTGGGTCGAAGTGATGCGACATCAGACGGTGCTGGCAAGCGTGGGTTAGCAACCGCAGGCATCAGCGTCAGGACGGCAGTGGTCGACCGAGGGCTATATCAGCACGGGCAGACAGAGCGATTGTGAGAACAGCTGTCACAGCACCGGAGTCGTCGTTATCAACGACCAGCGTGTGACCCGCACAGATATGTCTACCATGACCATCAACAGACGCCTGAGTGAGAGGAATTTGCACTCGCTCCGCTTGTTACGCCGCTTACCACTCACGCCTGTTCATCGTCAAGCCAGATTACAGTGGTACCGCGCTCGAGCAACGTGGAACTGCGCTGTCTGGGGACGTACAGTCTTTAGTGAAGAGAACCGTTTCCAACGGTGCCCTGACGATTACCGCAGACGTGTTTGGAGACATCCAGGCCAGCGTGGGGACCCTGCCTTGACTATCGCACACCACACATCCCCACAACAAGGGGTGATGGCCTGGGGTGTCATCTCCTTTGATAGCCGGGCCCCTCTGGTAGTCATTCCTGGCACAACCTAAATACTTAAAATACAATTATCGACCTGTTGTAGATTTGTATCACCAATCCTACTTTCAATTCTGTTTAATTTCTTACCTACTGACATCAGTTTAGACTTCGAAAGGGAAATTTTCATACCATACCCATTGCACCTATTTTCAAGTTACAAGAGATCTGTAACCTTAATTTACAATCCCATTTATGTGATTACCCCAATGAAGGTCGTTCCTTATATTAACAACTAGGTACTTACATTGATCCCCATAAGAAACTTTCACCCCATCAACGCAGTAATTCAAATTGAGAGGACTTTTCCCATTAGTAAAACTCACAACCTGACTTTTAACCCAGTTTACCATCACACTATTCCCTGCTGTCCTTCCTAAAACATTATCGAGGTCATTTTGCAGTTGCTCACAATCCTGTAACTTATTTGTTACTCTATACAGAATAACATCATCTGCAAAAAGCCATACATCTGATTCCACTTCTTTACTCATATCATAGATATATATAAGAAAACATAAAGGTCCAATAATACTGCATTGAGGAATACCCCTCTTAATTATTACAGGGTCAGATAAAGCTTCGCCTACTCTAATTTTCGGAGATCTACTTTCTAGAAATATAGCCACCCTTTCAGTCACTCTCTTGTCTAGTCCATGTTCACTCATACCGGGCGAGTTGGCCGTGCGGTTCAAGGCACGTGGCTGTGAGCTTGCATACGGGAGTTAGTGGGTTCGAACTCCACTGTCGGCAGCCCTGAAGGTGGTTTCCCGAGGTTTCCCATATTCACACCAGGCAAATTCTGGGGCTGTACCTTAATTAAGGTCACGCCCACTTACTTCCAACTCCTAGGTCTTTCCTTTCCTATTGTCGCCATAAGACCTATCTGTGTCGGCGCGAAGTAAAGCAACTAGCGAATATTTCACTCATTTTACCAGTAGTCTCCCATGATCTATCAATCGCGATACAGTCCATTTGACCTCCTGAATCCTAGATATCTGATATATCATGTTGGAATCCTACAAGTTGAGCTTCAGTGGAATAAATCGAACTGAGTACTATCGAACCAATTATTAATATCGCAAACGTATTTAACATAATTAGATAGAATGCCTTCCCAAAGCTTACATGCAATACATATCAAACTTGTTGGCCTGTAATTTTCACCTTTATATCTACCAACCATTTCTTCATACACAGGGACTTCTGCAGCAACTCTCCATTCATTTAGTATAGCTAATTCATGCAAACAATAATCAAATAAGTACTTCAGATGTGATACGCTATCCCAAGCCATTGTCTTTCGTATATCCCCAGAAATCGTGCCAATTCCAGCCGCTTTTCTAGTTTTCAACTTTTGTATCGTATTGTCAATATCATTGTTATCATATGTAAATTTAATTACTTCTTTAGCATTAGTCACCTGCTCTACCTGGGCATTATCCTTGTAACCAACAGTCTTTACATACTGCTGACTGAATACATCTGCCTTTTGAAGACCCTCGCATGCACACTCCCCTTGTTCATTAATGATTCCTGGAATTTCCTTCTTGGAACCTGTTTCTGCCTTAAAGTACCCTTCCATTTTTCACTAAATTGTGTATGACTGCCAATTATGTTTGTCATCTTTAGCTGACTTCTTTGCTGGATTCAGTTTCCAAAGTAAGTTCCTTCAATTTCTCCTTACTTCATAGCAATTTCGTACGCTAGTTCTTTCAAATCTGCACCTCCTTCTTAGTCTCTTTACTTCTCTATTATAATACAGTGGGTTTTCATCATTCATTACCACCTTCAAAGGTACAAACCTGTTTTCACATTTCTCAACAATTGCTTTAAACCCACCCCAGAGTCTGTTTGAATTTTTATTTACCGTTTTCCACCGATCATTGTTACTTTTTAAAAACTCCCTCATGCCTGCTTTATCAGCCGTATGGTACTGCCTAATAGTACTACCTTTACGACCTCCCTTTCTATCATATTTATTTTTAACTACGACAAAACCGGTTCATGATCACTAATGCCATCTATTACTTCGGTTTCTCTATAGAGCTCATCTGGTTTTACCAGCATCACGTCCAGGATATTGTTCCCTCTAGTTGGTTCCATCACTTTCTAAATCACTGTCCTTCCCATATTAACTTGTTTGCTATTTGTTGGTCATGCTTCCTGTCGTTCGCATTGCCTTCCCAATGGACATTTGGTAAATTCAAATCTGCCTCTACAATCACATTCATTTCCATGTCGCTGATTATCTTAACAAATAACTCTGAAACAGCGTCAGCACTAGCCTTTCCCGGTCTGTACACTCCACACTTCTGAACAATATAAAGTAATTCGTGTGGTTATTACTAGCCGAGTGCAGCCCTTGTAAGGCAGACCCTCCGATGAGGGTGGGCGGCATCGGCCATGTGTAGGTAACTGCGTGTTATTGTGGTGGAGGATTGTGTTATGTGTGGTATGTGAGTTGCAGGAATGTTGGGGACAGCATAAACACCCAGCCCCCGGGTCATTGGAATTAACCAATGAAGGTTAAATTTCCCGACCCGACCGAGAATCGAACCCGGGACCCTCTGAACCGACGGCCAGTACGCTGACCATTCAGCCAACGAGTCGGACAGCATGTTCATTAAAATTTAGACTCGCATTCAATGAGTTAAGACAAAAGCTCCAAAATAAGTTGCCTGGGACTTTAGGTATATTTTTAAATATGACCTTAGATGTTAGGCCCCTTTAAACAACAAGCATCATCATCATCATCATCATCATCATCATCATCATCATCATCATTAAATGAGGCGTCCAGTAGCAAACTCTGAGTGCAGCAGAACATTTTTCAGGAAACACGAAAAACTTCTTACTTCCTTTGGCTGGCAGATATTCAAAGTACCTTTTTGTTGTGGATTTATATTCACTTACGGACTACTTTTCAGACAATCTTTAAAATTTTGGCGTTTTATTTCTTTAGTTTTGCCAAAAATGGTTTGGATTCACCGAGTTTTGCTCCTGTTTTCAAGGATCTAGATAGGTCTTCTTCTGTAGAGATATCATCATAAGGTCATTGTATAGAATAGGACTTAATGCTGGTTCAAATGAAAAGGAAATCATTTATTAACTACAAGTAAGTATAGTAGGTATTAGTAGTAGTAATAGTATTAGTATTAGTATTAGTATTTATTATTGAATATAACGGGCGTTCAGCCCAAATACATGTTCACAATGCAATAGCAATAATAATATAAATAAAATAAAAATCTATATACTAATTGGATACCTTAAATAAAACTAATCTAGCCCTTCTATGGCCTTACATTCTACACATATGAGTTACAACAGAATGTTGCAGCAAGGACCGCCGACTTCGCGTTTCAACATACTCACCACGTGTCCTTGTTTACTCAGCTACTTGCTTCGCATTCCTTGTTCACTGACTCATTACTCCTTGAATTCTAGTACACAGACTGTCAAAAATTACATATTACCCTGTCATATCACGATCAATAAGGCCTCTATAGTTGAAAATACCACATAATTCACATACTCCTCTAACTCACCAACTCAATACTCTTCGATATAACTTGGTCATACTTAAACACCAGGCTAAAAATCTACCTTCTCAACTATGTACACAACTCCAGTACTCCACTTACCATTAAATTTACCATACAAACTCCATCCACTGGATATCATCAAACTATTAAACAAGCCTCCAATACACACACATTACCATTCCAAACACATACCCCAATATCTCCTCTAAGCTATAATTCATCATCTTTGAATTTACGACACATACCTCCAAACCACTTATCACCAATCATTTCGTCATACAAACACACACCACAACGCATCTCCGAACTCATAACCACCTTAATTCTTACCATAAAGGCTCCAACTCCACACACCAATTCCGCCTCCTTATACACAAATCTCACTTTACATCCTTTACACATACGCATATTCATCCTATGACTCTTCGTCTTTCATCATTCTCTCGCCGGATTTTTATCGCACATAGGTACGGTACCTGTTCAACTCTCCTCCGTCTTCCCATTGCTTGATAATCCACCTTATAATAATCTGCTCATCCCCTTTTCCTAATAGTTTCCGATATTTGGCACTCAATAAACTATTTCTTATCTTACTTGTTTCTTTACAATTACCTATTAAGCGAAAATCGTCATTCACTGCCCCACATAGAACACACACTGTCTTATCCCTACCTTTTAATCAACCCTTATTCTTGTGTATACCCATCAACCACCATACCAACCCACCCCTGTTTAACCTATCAACACGTCTAATATTTATCCTCGTTATTTCCTCTACTTTATTAAAACACTAATGGAATTTCTTAGCCTAATTTCTTCCAATAATTTCTGCCTATGCATATCTCTAATTCTCCTCGAAAGCACCTTCAGCCCTCTGGCTTCTGTCTTCGCCCACACAACCCCCTACGTGTACCCCAAGCCTATCATCTCCAAATATCGTTTAATATGTTCTAGCCAGCGTCCCTTTTACATGCTCCTCAGTTGTTGTTCGTATGCGGCTTGTAACACACTCCCGCCTTCTTGTCTTTTCAGCATCATCCAGTATTTAACTATTCTCTTCACACACTCAAATTCCAAATCTGCCCCACATATTAATTCAACCCCTGGATTCGCTGTGCACTGCGGGAGCCGCATCACCGATTTACCGAAATTACTAATAATTCGTCTTAATTCCACTATTTTCCCATCCAACCCCAAAACTTCTGTCCCATACATTATTCTATCAAAAACCACCGATCTTAAAACTAACCTCAAGGTGTTATAACCGATATCCGGAAATTTAGTCAGCAAGTTTTTGACTGAGACTATGGCGGCCACACCCTTGCTTCTCGCTCTTCTAATTTGATCCCTAAATATTCCAACTTACTTATTTGTTCCAAATTTTCTCTCTTTAGGATCCATTTCCCATCCTCCTTCCTTCCTATGTGTACCTGAACAACTAGCACTTTAGATTTTTGTTTCCGTTAATTTTCAAGTCCCATTTCTTTGCGAAATCCGACACTGCATTTAAGCTCCTCTGCATCACACCTGAAGTTAGAATCATCAATATCACATCATCAGCAAAAATCAATCCCTGTATCTCCAACCCATTAATCACCGGCATGGTCCAGTTGTTTCCCCCGTGTCCCTCCAAGATATCGTTAATAAATAAAATAAACAATAACGGCGATAATTTTCACCCTTGCTTTAAACCCACCTTAGACTGAGGGTCTGTTCAAACTATCATCTCCCAATTTTACACAGCACCTGACCACCTTATATATCGCCTCCACTGCCCGTATCATCTTTTCCGAAACCCCCAACCTACCCAATTTCTCTAATAAAGCCCCTCTATTCACCTTATCAAACGCCTTTTCAAAAAGTCGACTGCCACTACTTACACCTTACCGCTTGACCTGCTCATATACTTCTCCAACACCGTCTTCACTATCATTATAATGTCCACTGTTCTTTTATTTTTTCTAAACCCCCCTCGGCAATCTGACAATACTTCGTTTCATTCGGTTCGCTAATACCCCTGTATAAATTTTACTTAAGGATTCTAACAGACATATTCCCCTATAATTATTCATACTGGTTTTGCTACCTTTTCCCTTATATATTGGATATACAAATCCTGTTTCCCACTCCATAGGGTACTTCCCCTCATCAAAAATCGTATTGAATAGTTTTACTATGCCCTCTATTATTGACCCATTTTTGCTAATTTATTTCCAAAACTTATCATTGATACCATCGCAATCCCCCGCCGATCTGCCCCTGATTTTTTCTTATCACTCCCAAAGTCTCTTCTCTTGCAATTTCCTTATCTAGTTCGTAAATTGCCACTCTTCAATTCCTCCAAATTGCTTCTTCTCCCGTCTCACTCAAACATACCTCCCCACCGGGCGAGTTGGCCGTGCGCGTAGAGGCGCGCGGCTGTGAGCTTGCATCCGGGAGATAGTAGGTTCGAATCCCACTATCGGCAGCTCTGAAGATGGTTTTCCGTGGTTTCCCATTTTCACACCAGGCAAATGCTGGGGCTGTACCTTAATTAAGGCCACGGCCGCTTCCTTCCAACTCCTTGGCCTTTCCTATCCCATCGTCGCCATAAGACCTATCTGTGTCGGTGCGACGTAAAGCCCGTAGCAAAAAAAAAACATACCTCCCCCTTCCCCCGAGTAATTCACTAAAGTAGCTCACCCACTGTACATCCTCAAAACTCGTTTCCTCTAGACTCCACCCACCCTTAATTATTCTTTTTATCCTTCCCCGAACTTTTTCAATGCTGATCAACTTACGTTCTTTATTTATGGCTTCAATTTGTTCCTCTAAACACACCTTTTTTTACCTCACAAATTTTATTTTTCTAGTCTTTCCTTAATTTACAGAATACCTCTCTTTCTGCATTTCCACCGTTTTCCTATATTCTCCTAACGCTCCCAACACCCTCTTTCGCATTCCTTCACACTTTTTATTAAACCATACTTCTCCCTCTTTCTTTTTTCTCCTTCTACAGTTTTCCGACTGAGCTATAATCTTTATTGGACGTAGCAGCAATTTCTAGGCTTTATCAATATTATTCTCCTCTAACGCTCTTTCCATCCATATTTCAGTAAGTGTAATTCTTCTTTCGCTACCATATCCCAATCCCGTTCCACTTTCTCTGTCAATTTGTACTTATTATACCCACTCCCCAGTTCATCCTTCATCTTAACTTTCTTATTTGCTTCTCCTCCCCCTTTTTAACAGAACCCACACTGCTTCCCTGCTCTGAAACATAGGTCAATTTTCCCGTACTGTCACGCTCCTTCCATCAATTCAGAATATATAAATTCCCTACTGCGCACAACTCTAGGAGCTTCTCCCCATAGTTGTTTATAATTTTATCCTCACTTCTACTTATCAACATACACCTCCCTTCTTCCATACTATGTTCCCCTATTCTCGCGTTCCAATATTCCAATAGAAACATGTTCTCTTCTTCTGCAAACTTCTGTCTTATCATACTAATATCCACCAATAGCTCTTTCAAAAAGATGCTTATTTGTGTACACGGAACTACTAGGATGGCAATATACGAATGCTATATCAATTTTCTTCACCCTTCCCTCTACCCATCTCATATTAAATCTCATCCAGATAGCTTTTTGCATATCTGTCTCGATATTCTTTATTAGTTCACTAAAATCTTCCTTAATTAGTACTACAGTCCCCCCTGGGGCGCGTCACTTATTCCTCTCCTTTCTTCTATATTTATATTTAATCACAAACCCCTTCCATGACATCTCTTTCCCTGTTTCCAGCCACGTCTCCGAAAGTGCCACAACGTCAAAACTTTCTACTACCTCCCAAATCGTTTTATTTCCTAGTTTGCTTATTAGCCCCTCAATATTCACACATTCTATTGTCCATTATAATGTTAACTTTTCCTCACTCCTAAATTTCCTCCATTCATGTATATCTCGTCCCCTCAATCCCTGTTTCCATTTCTCCTCTTTTAACATCCTTTGCCGTTCCATGCCCTCCGTATCCTCCATCCCCTTGCACACTGTACCCCACAACTTTTAGGCTCCTAGTTCTTCCTCTGTTCATAACAGCTTTACCTTTCTGTCGATCACTCTTCTCATGTCCTTTCTTGCTCTCTAAGCCACTGCACTCCACTCACACCGGTTCTCGCAGCTCACCCTCACTCACCCCTTCGCTCCTCTGTTCTTCTATATCCACACTGCATTGTCCACTTCCACCTGGTTGATCTCCACGCCTTCCTCCACTTCACCCCTAGTTGTTTCTGCTTCCTTCCTTCCTTCCTTCCTTCCTTCCTTCCTTCCTTCCTTCCTTCCTTCCTTCCTTCCTTCCTTCCTTCCTTCTTGCACTGCCATCACTCCCCCCTCGGTACTGACATGTTCGTCCATCTCCTTCAGCTTCGACACTGAATGCTCTCTAACCCATCTTCCATTCGTCACCACTGGTCTCTGACCTCTTATGCGGGCTTTTAGCCCTTGCTGTCTCGCTCTCCAAAGATACCTGTTCAAAATCTTCATATATTCACCGCCCTGTAAATTGTTGCCATTCCTTAACACAATTTCTGCCATTAGGGTAGAGAAAAACTGTACCCTAATTGGTCTACGTCCTTTAGCTTTGCCCACTCTCTACACATCGTCAACGTCAGCTTCACAGAAATTTATCTTCATCCTATCCCGCATGACCTCTACCACCTTATAGATTATATCAATCTTGCCTTCCTTCTCACCTTCTTCCACACGATATATAAATATGGATTTCTTCATTCTCTCCTGCCTTACCTCTCTGCTTCCTTCATCATCATCATGACCTCCTCTTCTAGATGTTTCATTTTCACTGTTAATAACTCTATTTCTTTCTCATTGTTGCACGCTCTATTGTTCGATTCCTCAGTTCTCGTTTCTAACCGTTTCTTCATGTTCCCTATCTCCTTTCGCTGCTCTTCCATCATGTCCTTTATTTCTTGCACGTTATCCCATTGACAATTTTCTTGTATCACTTCCCTCACTAACACCTTAAGTGCTGCCAATTTTTCCACGCTGAATTTGCCACTGGTGTTTAGGCATGGGTTTAATTCCACCCCTCCCCCTCAATAACCAGAAGCACAGATAACACTGCTGCTACCAACACCGCTTTACCCAACCTCCTCTTTTCTTATTACCAGTCCATTCTTGGCCTCCTGCCTCTGCTTCAACTGCCACCTCCCAATCGCGGCCCGGTACAACTCAATACCAACCATGCTCACGTCACGCACTGCATAACGCAACCTCGCTCCTCGCTTGCTCCAGCAAGACTGGACTACAAGTAAGTGTGATAAAAGTATATGACATCAAATGAAAGTCTCCAAGATGTAAAAAGGCGGTAACATTGCAAGTCCTGTCCTGTTCCATCGAAATTACACAGGCAACTCATTGTCTTTCGGATGAATAAGTCCTCCTCTGCATTCTTCACAACTGTTTGAGAATCACTCAGATTCTTATAAGAAGCAAGATCTTCGTTGTTTTTTCAAGTCCCCACGAAATGCTTTCTAAGCATAAAATCAATGTCCCTAACGTTGTTCCTTTAAGGCTTTTCCAATCTGGATAACATTCGGCTTCATAGACGAGTAGGCTTTGCCTCGTCTGCATATCCCTCTTCCTTAACCAGCGTCCAATCTGCAGGCCACTTCACCTCTTACTAGTAAGTTTCCGTGTTTACTCTTGGTGATCACAACCCGTTTTAGAGGAGCAAATTTGAAGTGCTACTGACCACAGGGCTTGATGACATCAGCAACTGCATCTTTCCAACACCGATTGACGATATCTTCTCCCAGCTGGAAAAGTATTCCGTGATCCTTGAATACTTCATGGTATACACTCGGTAATATGACAGTAACTTTCGTCCTGAGAACTTTTTCTATTCGACTAAAAATTATATCGGGTGGTAGAAAAGAATGTCCAACCATTGGATAGAAGATCTTCGACCGTTTAACATTGACATGAGCTTCTTGTGTTAGTCAAAAGCACAGCATACCCAGCATTGTCTGGTTCTTGTTTTGCCCTCCACAGAGGTTCGACATTAGGTGGATGGTATGGATGCCATTCAGATCTGTTGATGTTAACCTGTGATGCACATAGGACACAATTTCATTAGATCACTTTGCAAAATCAGTTTCTTTCCACGTGTAAATAAACGTATTTCCCTGGTTTTGCCGCGCACCTGGTGGGCCTTGACAGATCGTAAAATTTTACACATACATTTGGCGTGTATAATAAGCCCTTTGATCTTTTAACTTAGGCAATGTACGGTTTTTCTGGCAATCAAATGTGAAGGTTGTTTCACCATTGTCCACAACTTTCAGTACATCATAAAAAGCTTTTGCCTTAGCTTTGTGTGAAGCAAGTTGTGTTGTCAGTTCTTGTTTCTTAACCTCATCTCCACCTGGTTGCATTTGCTTTATTTGTTGCTCTAAACTGATGCACACTGAGCAGCAGTCAGTTGCTGGGAAGAGAAACTGATATTATATTCAGGTACAGAGATAGACCTGAAAAACTCGTACGTAACTTTATCCACAGTTTTCTCTGGATCTTCATTAAACATTTTCCAGGGATTTGGAAACGATAATTCGCTGGACATAAACAATCTAGTAATGTTTTCTCCATAGCATTAGTGTGACTGAACTGGTTTCAGCCTCTCAATAAACTATTTAACAGCACCCCTTTTTCCCTGATAACTATTTGTCTTTAGGTCTCCATCACTTTTTCAGCTGGAGCATCTCCTGTCTCTAAGTACCGTTTACAAACTCTCTGTACTCTTGCTGTTGACACACCGAGAACACTAATGAATATATTCGGGCACACAAGCAATTGTCCACTTTTGTTGCCTACTTTCAGATGTTGTAAGTAGTACCTAATGGAAGTACTTATATTTTTCTTGAAGTCCGTTGTTTCTACCCGCCACCACCTCGGCTATTCGACTGCTGTGTGTAAAAGTATAAACTTATCCTGTTGAATTTTGCCTGGGACTTTATAAAAGGCTTGGTGTGCTCTCCTTATATCCTGAATTGATAATATTTATTATGCTGATGAGGCCCCATGCTTGCAGTGAGATCGAACCGGAAACCCACTTGACGAATATCTAGAAAATAGCAGTTCCAATTAGAAGAAAACCTAGATAATTAATTCGGATATTCATGTGCAGCATTTTCCGAAACACATGATTATTAAATGCTTTATTTTTAGTCTGTTCGAGGAAATCGTTCCTGTTTGTGGCCATATAAAGCAACCACTTTTGACTTTAACTTAAAGTCTGACCTGTCATAGTGTAATACCGTATGCGGTTTACGGATAATGCTGCTAAATGAAGTTCTCGTTATTTCCATGCAGTGAAGTAGCGCAAAATACTTCAGTTGACGATTTAACCTCATGCGTTTTGCTTTGTTCCTCTTCTAGTCAATAGGATTTGCTAATTTCTTACGGCTTTTCCAACTAGAAACTGTTTATACACGTATTCCCTTAGTAACATCCATTTTGTGGAGGAAATGATAACGTAATGTTTATATTTTGCCCAACAAAAACACTGCAAACTTTCATAATACATTCAGAAACAAGCCAAGAAAAACACGCGCCAATATGACTAGTTAACAAGTGGCTTACTACTGTGTCTTCTTGTATCACGGCTGTGTGACATAAGCGCAGAACTAACATCCATGGAGAAAAACTTGTAAAATAGCATTATTCAAACACAGGATACAGTGCATGGCCGGACTACACTAAGACCGTGACATTGGATATCCAAAAACGTCGCTTGGAGTCAAGCATATGACTTCTGTGTTCGTAAGTTGTAAACAAGTCTAACGTGGTGTATCATTATATTTTGTGTCCAGCTCCATGGCTAAATGGTTAGCGTGCTGGCCTTTGGCTACAGGGGTCCTGGGTTCGATTCCCGGCAGGGTCGGGAATTTTAACAATCATTGGTTAATTTCCCTTGCACGGGGCTGGGTGTATGTGTTGTCTTCATCATCATTTCATCCTCATCACGACGCGCATGTCACCTACGGGAGTCAAATCAAAAGACCTGCACCTGGCGAGCCGAACCCGTCCTGGGATCTCCCGGCACTAAAAGCCATACGCCATTTCATTTATTATATTTTGTGTTGTGCATGGATTAACTTTATGAAATTATTTTAAATTCAGGGTATACTGAAGATATTTTATGTGTTATAGTTTAAAACATTAACCTACACGTTATTTGGTATTCTAGAACGTCATTAATTTACGGGAAAGGTGAGCTTTCTCATGTTGAAGTATGTATAATACTGAAAATCCATATAATGTTTAAAGCCATCTGTGTTTGTATTTTTAGAATTGAGTTGTTTAAAAGATCAGCATCATTGTGTTATTTTATTTTATGTTGCACGAGTATGATAACCACAACTAAAGCTAGGCTGAATTTCAGATGCACTCTACTCCTGAAGATGTAAAATTATTTGAGACTTATTTATATTTGAGACATTGATCACAATGGTAAAAGGAAAACAAGGAAAAAGATAGGCCTACATTAAAGTCTGGTGCTCTCCCTAGGATTTTCCCAAACCTTCTCTATTATTTAACCAAGAGAGGAGGAGTAATTTCGAAAATTTGTTGAGCAAGACAAAATTGTAGATTTTGTAGCCTTAAAGGATTTTAAAACCCTCCTTGTCGACTGTTTAGGAAACAGATGGTTCACAGAAAGTAGTGAAAATAAATTTGTATTTTACACTCTGTCGGTCAATAAGGTAGGAAAAGTTGAGGTAGCAATAAAAATGTCAGTGTTGTTGGAGCTATCAGCGTTTGTGAAAGGGGAAAATGTTTTTAGGTAAGGATGATCCATTAATAAAGGGAAAGTTACAGAAGTGGTCACAACTCAGGAACATTCTGAACAATTATTGTGTATGCCATGCAAATAATGTACTGGAATCTCAGATGCATTATAAGAAAATGGTTAACCATATCAAAGGCCAGCTGTCAGATCTTGAGGCTTTCATTGAATCTCACTCAAATGAATAATTTCCAAACTCGAATCATTGACTACAGGTGTTTTAAGCCGTCAGTTTCAACACCTGTGTGTGTCCAAGAAGTTATATTCCTGACTTCTTCTTCAGTTTTCATTTCTAATTTACTACATATCTTTTTCTTGCTATGCTGCTACTCGCAGTCAAAACATTATGTTCTTTCCTAATTTTAGACATCTCAAACGCATAGCAAATGCATTACATGTGTCACCTGTATGTACAATATAACTATTTATAATAGTTTATTTAAATCCGCCTTGATCAATACACTCATTAAATGAAAGAAACATTATTTATTAAACCACTGTTTAGGCTAGCATATAATCATTTAAGGAACAAAAAGAAGAAGAAAAGAAGAAAAACTTGAAGATCATAAATTTGTATAGTGTTTCTCATTCAGTTCAACCAAAATTGTATGTATTGATCATTTTTATAATATTTCATAAGTTCTCTTTACTCTTTGACATGATGTATTGGGACACAATACTCCTTCAAATTGTAAAACAAAAGATTGTGTCATATTATGTTATTCTTTGATCTAACCACTGATGAAGGGAATGGTTGAGATTTCCCGAAACATGTATGGTTTAATAAATAATGTTTCTTTCATTTAATGAGTGTATTGATCAAGGCGGATTTAAATAAACTATTATAAATAGTTATATTGTACATTCAGACCAGTCAATACGGACCAAACACAATATTAACCTATCATGGTTAAGTTTATTAACAATGTGTCACCTGATCAAGATAATGACAGTTTTCTTAAGAGTATAGCACGTGGTCTTTCTGTGGACCAGTGCCGGATTAAGGTGTTTAGGGGCCCTGGGCTATTTAAAAATGTGGGACCCCTTCTTCGTAACATCACCTAAGACTAGCATACTGAAGTCGTTATAGAACTAGTTCCACTTAAGTTGATGAATAGGGAAGTGTTGAAATAGACTACAATTACTGTCTATTTTTCATGTTAATATTTCATAATGCCAAAACGTACTTTACATTTGTCTCATCATCACTATCAAATCGACATACAAAACAGAACTTAATACGATCTCATTCCCATTATCTTATTGGTATTACATGAATTTCAAATCTTAAATTTAAAACAAAATCAACATGTAAAAAGCTAGCATAAGTGGTATTATGAGATAACGAAGGGCATTGTAGTATTATGACTTGTACTACTTTTTACAAGTCATAATACTACGATGTCCTTCGTTATATCATTGGCAAACTCATTCCTGCCTGCAGTAAAGTATCGATTACCCGAATGTCGATCAATAGAAATATCGGCTAACAGAAAGTGTCCCAGTCAGCAAATTCAAATATCTGTGTTTTGCATATATCCGCAAGTGCTGTGACAAAGTAACGTTTTCTCCTTCCTACGTCAGTAGCTTCGCATCCAAAAATACAGAAATATCGTTAAAATATATTATAATTGTAATCTAGGTCCATTTCAGCCAATCGTAACTCTTTTCATCCAAAGTTTACCCTTTTTTACTCCGACGTAATTAACAATACTACCGTTGCTGAGAGTGGCGCATGAATCTTCACTTGTGGCAGGTATTGAAATGAAATGAATGATCGTACAGTTCGCAATGACGTCTGAAGTAACACAGGTCATTTTATGTTTTTCCGATACATTTAAAATAAACTAGTTAAAGATGGTGTTGGCGGATCAAGATTAGTTCAAGAATTTGGAGCTGGAAGGAAACAGTAACGAACATTTAAATGAAGAGTGATACCTATTCGAAAATTGTAAGTGCATTTGGCAATAAGGATGGAAGTTTGAAACAGAAAACTTTGAAAGTGTTCAGTATCACTGCATCGCTCTTATGGCGTAGGAGCAGACCTTTTCGCAAAACTGATCGGCTACCCGAAAAGTCTCTTATTTGATCGTTCCCATTCCCGAATTCTTTCGGATAACCGATGCTGTGCTGAACTGTCCTAATTGGTAGTTGAATAACTTTTACATTAACACTGTCTGTTTCCTTGCCTTCAGATTTGCAAATGACTGTAAAACATCATCGAATGACAACTCATTTGGTATGTCATCTTCTTTGATTAGTGCCAGTTTTGAGAAAGAACGCTCTGCTTCGCAATTGGTTATTGGAATTACCAAATACAATATCAGTGCCACAAATACATTTGGAAATACACTAATCAAGTAATTTTCGTATATGTATTTAGCTATCTCCTGGCAAGTAACTACATCTACACTTTTAACGAAATCATAAAAATGTTTATTTTTTTAGTTTCAAAGATTCATCGAGATCATTTCGGTAAAATCGTAAACAGTTTTAGGTAACCCATGAGTGAATTTCAAACGTCCTAAACTATCAAAGCTATATTCTTGAAATTTATATCAAAGATGTAAAATGATATCAGAAGACTGTTTATAAGTTTTCAATTCAGTAGCTTTTATGGTTCAGAAGATATGGAAAAAGTTCCTCGTATTGCAAATTTGATTTTTTCAACTCCATATTCTGTCAACATGTTTATCGTGCATGCATTTTTTTAAATTGCCTCTGGTTTTAATGTGCTAATGATAGATAATCCACTAGAATTATTTTAAATTTATGCATTCATAAATTTTTCCTTAAATATTAGCAAAACAAAAGTAATTTGAAAAGGAATAATAGTATTTTTTTCCCAGAAGAAAACTGTTCGCAATTTTAATTCACCATATATCTGTGAACTAATGTAGCAAGTTTGAACTGTCTATCTCAAGAACTGTAGATAGATAGATAGATAAGAAATGGGTGAGCCCTGTTTTCGCAGAGCTCCACACGTAGGTCTATGAAGACCCTTTGTGCCCCTTGAACGGGTTTGCCTAGTCCAGCCCTAGTGCTCCTATAAAGGATACCAGTGTCCGGATTTTGGCATTCCTGATGTCCTCCAGGCTCACAAAATGTGAGCCCAGGAATCGATGTCTAGTGCTTGCAAAAGCCTCGCACTGACATAACACATGCGCGGAGGTCTCCTCCTCCTTACCGCATCTTCTACACATCGGATCCTGGGTGATTTTCATGATGTGTAGGTGTCTCTGTAAGGTATTGTGGCCTGTTAACAGTCCAACTACCATTCTCATTTTGGTCCTATTCATATTCATTAGGACCTTTTTATAGCTTTGACTAGGCCCTTTGATAAGTTCACGTGCCTGTCTTGCTATGGTTAACCTCTTCCAAATATCTAGGTGAGACTGGTTTATCCATTGGGATATTGCCAGTCTCACACTTCGGAGTGACACTCCCAGGAAGGGCTCTCGTCCTATGAAGGAACCCATTGAGCCCTGTTTCGCTAGTTTGTCAGCTTCTTCATTTCCACTGATACCTGTGTGCCCAGGAACCCATAATAGGGTAACTGAGCTAAGCTCACACAGCTGATCTAACATCCTTTGGCATTCCCATACCAGTTTTGATGTTGTTTTAACTGCACATAGTGCTTTTAGCGCTGCCTGGCTATCACTACAAATAGTGATATGTCTTCTGTGTCCAGGCATATTCCATATATTTACAGCACAGGCTAGTATTGCGTATACTTCAGCCTGGAAAACAGTAGCATATTTACCCATAGGAAGGGAGAGCCTTGTCTTAGGCCCCCAGACCCCCGGCGCCTGTGCCCGTCTCCGTCCGCGAGCCATCTGTGTACCACGTACAGCCCCCAGACTTAAGACGGGCCCCAGCGTCCGCGGCCCACTCCTCCCTTGTGGGTATCACCACTGTAAATTTATAATTCAAATTAAAGCTAGGCTTCATCAGATCCCCGATCATCACTGTCATAGGGCAAGTCTGGTGAAGCCTTGTAAGAATATAGGCATGACCTCTATTCGGGTTTTTGAAGGACCATCCTCCGAGTGACCAAAGGCGATAGGCATTCATTCCCGCTATTACCTTAACATATAAATGTAATGGGGGAAAACCTAGGATGGCCTCCATTGCACATAATGGTGTAGTATCCAGTGCCCCTGTTATTCCTAGACACGCAAGTCTTTGGACACTGTTTAACTTGGTGCTCACAGTTTTACTCTCTGAGCCTGGCCACCAAACTATAGATGCATAGGTGATCGTGGGCCGTACAATGGAGATATAGAGCCACTGGACCACCTTAGGTCTTAGGCCCCAAGTCTTCCCGACGGCCCTGCGACAGGCCCACATAATCTTGCGAGCCTTATCCACCTTATGATCTATGTGTTTCTTCCAACTCAGTCTTGCCTCAAGGATTACCCCTAGGTACTTAACCGAAGTTGTCTTAACTAATTTTTTCCCAAATAGGAAAGGCTCTGACAGTCCGTCTAGCCTCCTCCTCTTGGTAAATACCACAAGCTCCGTCTTATCGGGATTAACCGACAAGTCTGTCTCGTGGCACCATCTTTCCACCCTACGTAGAGAGCTCTGTACGAGTTCGGAAACCGTACTGGGGAAATTTCCTACCGCCATCAGGCTTATGTCGTCTGCATAGCCTTGGGCGTATATTCCTCCAACATTTAACCTGGTAAGTAGTTCATCCACTACCAGACACCATAATGTTGGTGATAATACTCCTCCCTGTGGACACCCCCTGTCTATATTAGCTCTCAACATTACAGCGTTGAGGGTAAACAGAACTTGACGGCCCTGCAGTGAGGCCATAATCCATTTTATGAGCATGCTGCTCACTCCTCTTCTCTCTAGACTACGTTCTATGGAGCCCAAAGATGTATAGTTAAAGGCCCCTTCTATATCTAGGAATACAACCATGGCAAGTTGTTGTTGATCCAAGGCACTCTCCAGCCTAGAAACGAGCTGGTGCAGTGCCGTCTCAACCGACTTCCCTGGTTGATAAGCATGTTGGTGGGAATGCAGGGGAAAGTCTCTTAATACTTTCTCCCTGATATGTCTATCCACCAGTCTTTCCAAAGTCTTAAGTAGAAAAGACGTTAGACTAATGGGTCTATAATCCTTAGGTCTAGTATATGAAGACCTTCCGGGTTTAGGTATAAAGACCACCTTCGCCTGACGCCACAAGGAGTACACGTACCCCATAGTGAGACAGGCTCTAAAAATTCTAACCAGGTATGGTATAAGGACTTCTCCCGCCTCCTGAAGAAGCGCCGGGAAGATCCCATCCACACCTGGGCTTTTGTAAGGGGCAAAGGATTCTAATGCCCACTTAACCCTTCTTGGGGTGACAATCTCTGCGGCTTCCCTCCAGCCACTTTTATCGGGTCTGAAGGATCCGCTCGATTCTACCTCACAATTCGTGATTACCGAACCTGGAAAGTGGGCATCAAGCAGTAAGCTCAGGGTCTCCCCCTCTGTGGATGTGTATCCACCAGAAGGAGTCCCCAGTGAGCCCAGCCTTGCCCTTCTATCCAAGGTTAAAATTTTATGAAGCCTTGCCGCTTCATGTTGACTTTCAATGGAGTCACAAAATTGTCTCCAAGATTTCCTAGAAGCCTTTTTGACTTCTGATTTGTACCTTCTTTGTGATTCTTTGTAAGAATCTAGGCTTTCTTGATCCTGAAGTTCCCTGTATTTATTCCAGAGCCTTCGTGTATTTCTCCTCAGGTGTTCAAGATAACTATTCCACTTGAAGCTTCCTGTTACTCTCTTTGCCTTAACAATAGGGCAGTTTAATTCATAAGAGGTAACCAGTGTCCGTGTGAGAAAACTCACACTGAGCTCCAGCTCCTCTTTGTTTTTAATTATGTTTGAGGGTCCTCCCTCCATTCCCCTCCTCACGTCCTCCCTAAAAGATATCCAATCGGTTCTTCTAGGGTTTCTGTAAGACGGGATCTCGATGGAGCCCTCTATATAAAACACAATGTGTCTATGATCTGACAAGGAAGGCTCCAAAGAGACCTTCCAGTCTTTAAATTCCTGCATGATTCCCATGGAACCCAGGGTAAGATCTATGATCCCTTCGCTCCTATTATTAATGAAGGTAGGGGTATCACCAATATTCATGATCTCAAGATCAGTTGTACATAGAAATTCTATGAAGTGCTCTCCCCTTCGGTTTGTATTTTTGCTTCCCCAAATGCTATGATGAGCATTGGCATCGCATCCTACTATGAGGTTTAATCCTTGTTTCCTACAGTATATCACCAGTCTCTTGAACTCCTCCGGCGGGGGTGGAGATTCAGAGTCTCTTGGGAAATATGCAGAACAGACAACCAAGTCTCTTGGCTGTCCGCCCTCTTCATATCTCATTAGGACTGCTACCAGGTCTCTACTAATGAAACCCGGTATAGCCCAAGCGTTATGATCCTTAACTAGTATACATGCTCTAGGCTTCTCCTCTGCTATTCCACTGAATAGTGTGAAACCTGCACATTTTAGTCCCATGATATGCCCCTGTCTAAGCCAGGGTTCCTGTATCAGGGCGACCGAAAACCCGCCTTTCTGGATACTTCTATTAAGTACCCTAGAGGCCGCTATACAATGTTGTATATTTGCTTGTATGAAACTTATCATTCTTTACTTTCATAGAATACTTTACCTTATGCGGTCTCCGGAACTTGCAGCTCCGTCTCCCGCGATGGATCCTGGGGCTTGGCTGGCCCCGGTTCCTGTCCGGGCTCCAGCTGTTTGCCCCTGCTGGTCTCGATTTTTTCCGTGGTGGGGTTGGTCCTCTGCTTGTCACGCTTGCCCTCCACCAAGGTGAAGGTAGCCACATGCACCCCGCAGAAGATCTTCTTCCCCACCACTTTCTCCACATCCCTGGAGTCCATGCTGACCACAAGGCGGACACCTCTCTTCTCCTCCTTGCGGTCGTAGACCCTCCAGCTGGTGGGATTTAAGCCATGGTTCTGGCGTGCCATTCTTCCCAAAAGGACATTATTGTCCTTTGGTTGTCCTGGTATCCAGACCATGACTCTCTTGTAGGAAAGGAGTTTGTCCATGCCCACAATTGTGAGCCTGGCTCCTTCCCACGGTTGTATACCTGCAACAAGACTAGAAAGCCATGCTACAGTTTCGTTGTTCTCTGCTATGATGACGGCCGCACCCCTCGACAGATAGCAATCCAGGAACTGAGGCTTAATGGGCCCCTGCTCCGGAAGCCCGTCTATCAGATTGGTGATAGCCTCTTCCACAGCTTCCACCTGTTTCTCGGATAGCTGCTGGTCAGGATATCCCACAGGTACTATGGCCATCCTGATCCCAGCTTTGGCTATCCTGGCGTACTCCACCTTGGGTCTCTTGCGGGTCTGCCGGTCTTCTTCTGGGGTTGCCCCGACAGAAGTCGTTTCCCCGCTGGCATCTTAGTGGGTGGGGTCCTCTGTGCCCTAGAAGCAGAGCCCTTTTCAGGGTCCCGCCTCTTGTGCCCATTGGATCCCTCCACTGTTGTCGCTGTTGTGATAGTAGAAGTCCCCTCAGCCCCAGGAGTCAGGCCCTCTTTGGCCTGCTCCCGGGCCTTTAAGGCCTTCTTGTATCTCCTCTTTTCAGCGCCAGAGCGCTGTTTCTTCTTCTTCTTCTGGACCTGTAGATTGCCCACCTCTTGAGTGAGCCCTCTAACTGTCGAAGATGAACTATCCGAGGGTATCTCCGAAGAGTCCCCTTCGGTCGTTGTTGTAGAGTTTCTCTCGGAGGCCCCAGAAGGGCTCTCCGGTTTATGGATGGCTACCGTATTCATACAAATCCCACGAGTAGCTAGGGAAATATATGTAGTCCCAGGCAGAGCCCCGCATACCTGGGTAAGGCTACTTACTTCGAGAGGGCGCCAAGTATCTCGAAGGCTCCGTCCAAGACACATCTCCCATGTGCCATGCACCCCATCGGCACGGGTCGCGTTACACCTTAGGGTTGGGCGGTGCTTTAGCTTCCTCCTCCTTGTAAGCCGAACGGTTACCCAATAGGGCTCCATTCGGCATCGCAAGAATGGAGCTACTAGTCCCCCTCACCACGAAGAGGATCTTCAATTGAAGAGGGTAACCAAGGTTAGCCCCCTACAATTGTAGAAGCACACACGAGGGGGTCAAGAACTGTAACGCAAGAGACTTTTTATATACAGGAAGGTACTGAAAATTTGAAGTATGAGAAAACAGCGATTAGATCTGCATGTAGTACTCACTCTAAAATCCTCCTGGTACATATGTGGGGCCCTCAGATTTCTTTTTCTCCTGCTCTCCTGATGCTTTAGCAATCTTCTTCTTCTTTCTCTGGTCCTTTCCACAGGTAGTACCTCGCTTCTTGCTATGGTATATCAAACTCTTGTCGCGTTGCATTGAAATTCTTTTAGCACACTCTACCACTCCTTCATCTTGACCTCTTGCTGAAGCTCCAGTGATTTAACACTCCCCATGTTGAATTCACTGACAGCTCTGGTTACACATAAATCTAGTTTCTTTTTTGAAACAAACACTTCTTTTGGGCATTTGTTCCTTATCACATGGTGGAGCGACTCCTTGGCATTCTGTGTTTGGCCTCGTGTACATCTTTCTAGAAGTGCAGTAGAGGCCAGTCTGAGGTAGATTGGCATAATTCTGAATGCAATATTTTCAGACAACTGCACTTTTCTTTTTGATTGTGTATCAACACATCCCTCTGCAGCCTGCCTGTGGTACCAGCACCAGGAGTCCACCCCCTTTGGACAAGTGCCATGTTGTGGCTTCTCATCACTTGAAATGTAGTGCCTCAGAGTAGCATGAATGTCCCTTTTCATTTTTTCCACATCATTTATGTTGTTGGATATGGCATTCCTATAATAGTTAGTAAGCCTCCTTATCATGCTGTCAGTTCAACTCCCCTGTCCTTTTTCACCAAGTGTTACACCTTTACCCCTCCATTCCTTTACAAGATTGCGAAGAGCAGTTCCTAAACGTTTTGATACATGGTTGATACACTCCTCTTTAACAACACTGACATCAGGACCATAAACTTGAATGTCATTCAGATGTGCATGAGATTTTGCATCCCCATCGGATAACATGTTAGTGTACCTAAGTTTCCTATCCATGATTGACCTTCGCCACAATATTTCAGCTGCATCCTTTTCAATAGCATTGGATGAATCTGAGTAGTTTTTCTTTCAATTTCCATTGGCAATATGGTCCTGATACGACTTCCTATGTTCCAGAGAGTCCTCTCCTAAACATTCTACAGCAGAAACACACATCCCAAAAATGTTTGAAAGAGTTTCAAAATCGACTACAATTCCTGTCAGAACATCTGTTACTATTCCTATGCCATAATTTGAGGTATGTCCACGTTTTTGGAATGTGCCATGATAGGAAACACAAATGACAATGACTTCTTTGTCTTTTAGTGAAGGATCAGACTCAATGTAAGCTGCACGTACAACTATACAACTACGATTTAAAAGTTCTGATTTCACTACCTGCCCTTCTTGAACTAACCTATTCAATAGTTCTGAATAAGGCCTGACCCCATGGTATTCATTCCCATATTCATTGAGAATATCTGCATAGCAGAATGCCCCCTTCCTAGAGATAAAAATGAATCAACCATCCTATTGTTGACGTCAAAAGGTGGCCTCTCAGGATCTTTATCTTTAATTCTTGGTGAAGTATACACCTGAGATGAAATGTTCAAGCAGGCTTTACACTGCACTACTAGTTTCGAGCAGTAACCTAAATTCTCAGATGTGTAAACATTGATACTGTCAGACTTGCAATCACCATACAGTAATCCCTGAAATAATTGCTTCCAAACCCCACTATGTACAAGTGTGTAATCAACACTGGATAGTTCATAATTTTCAGCCTTACCAGTTACTGGAATATTAATTCTCTCATCAAAGGCAACAAACTTCTTCTCACTTGCTGAAAATGAAACAGCAGAGTCAGAATCACACTGATTTGGTACACTATTCACTGAACTAACCAGAATAGGTGGCTCACTCTCACAATTACTAGAAATATTTAGGCCTAACTGTTTAGCTTTAGAGAAAGACAATTTTCCAGCTCTTGATTTCTTAGATGGATGTTTCCTTTGAATCCTATAACCACTTCGCGGTGTTTTCAACCTTGCCATTACTAAATAATTAATTTCAAGGCAGAAAACTAAAAGAAACAAGCACTACTTTCTAACACACACGAAAAACAATCCATATAAACACGACCACGAGGTAAGTACAATGTTTACAAGCAGAGGGAGGAAATAATCAATATAAATACTTCTGCAATTGTATTCATAGTACTCAGTTCTACACAAAATACGTGTTTTTGAAGAAGAATATTTATTTGAGATTATAAAATATCTCTGTAATAAAGGAACTACAGTAAGCAGGGCATTTATTTCATAAAGCGTTCTGAACATGACTAGGTCAGTAAGTATGAGAAATTTTAACTCCAAACACTCCCCATGGCTACAGGAACATTTTGCCAAAGTTTTAGCGCATTGGATTCAAACACAGTGCAACGAAAATGTAAATGAAACTAAGTAATGCATGGAGTGAAGAAGTGGGCGCGGCGCTCGCAGAGATTAAAGCTCCGCGAGACATTTAAATCGCTGCAGGGACTTTAAAAATGGCGGTTGCCATTCGGCGATGCAATATTTCGATAGAAGAAGGTGGGGTATTTTATAACTTCAAAATCAAAATTTCAATTTTTCATCGATTTTCACGAAAATTCACTCATGGTTTACCTTAAGAAAAATTTCGTCCACAGTACACGAAACCTTACAGTCTACTACAAACTGAAACAATGACTGAAATGCTTAGTAAGGCTGAATGCGATTATTAAGTCCACTAAATAAACTGTCAATTATCAACAAATATGTTTCTACTTCAAGTTTTTTCTCCCTTTCAAAATAGTTTCGTTAAGGGCATTACCGTCAGCATCTCTCTTCTTTGATTGTCTTTCAGACTCAGATGTGTGCTCAAACCCTGTGAGATATTTTTCACATAACCTTTTAGCTTCCTCTTCATATTTGTCAAAATTACCTCTTTCATTGATTGTGAATGTAACGAGAGACTCCAGAAGTTTACAACCTGTTAACAAGTCTAGTGTAGGTTTCTGTAAACTCACACTAAATTTATCAAATCTTTCCAAAATTTCATGCCAAAAGACACACATAAAAGACGATTCAAATTTTATGAAATTATTTTTCAGTGATTTTGCTTCTCTCCGGGGCTCATGTTTTTCTTCAGCATTCTTACATATAATATCTAATACACACAAAATATTGTCATAGTTGATACCCAAGGCTTTCCCTGCTTCATAATGAAAACACCATCTGGTTTGACTCAAACCCTGCAGGCGAAGAAGTTTGTAATTTAAGTGCAGTTCCAAATTTCTCGACAGCATAGGCCATTTACGAGGGGAGCTTGAGAAATAAACATACAGTCGTTGCAGGTAAGTAAAAAACTTCAAAGCTTCAAGACAGGATTCAACAGCACTTACTCCGACTAAATTTAATGAGTGTCCTGCCCAAGGCACGAACGGGGCAAATTTATTTTCTTTCTTTAGTTGTGCCTGAAACCCATTGTACTGGCCAGACATATTCGCCGCATTATCACAAGAAAGTCCTTTACATTGACTCAAAGGTGTGCTTTTGCTATCCAAAAATGATTTTACTTCATTAAACAATGAGTTTCCCGTGTGGCTTTCTATAGCCTTAAAACAAAGGAACCTTTCTTTGCCTTCCCCAGAATGCAGATATCTACATACAATTTGACAATTTGTCTACATGAGCATAATCCGGGGAAGAGTCTATTATCAGTAAATTAATTCTTTTATTTCACTTAGGATTGTATTTAACACCTTTTTCCCCATTAAATGAATCAGTTATTCGGCAATTGTTTTTGATACATACGAAGGCTTCCCTTTTCCCCCATTACCGTGTTTTGAAATGTGCTCCTTCAGAAAAGAGTCAAACTGGGAAATTAGTTCAAGCATTCCTAAGTAATTCCCATTAATATGCACTCCAAAATCTCATTTTCTCAAGGAAATGCTAGTCCTCGCACACACAAAAAAATTTTGACTGCCACAATTCGTTTCAACACCTCGCCCCAGTACTGGGACTCTAAAGTTATCTGTTTAACTAACTGACTATCAACTCTTGAGGAAATTTTCTTCCTATACAGCCAAGAATTAATTGCATTCCTATGTTCTATACTGTTTTCATGGCTACTGACAACTTCGTCTGCCTTTTTCCAGTTACAAAAACCATGTGAAGAAAATGCAGACTTCATCTCGTCATTTGAAAGTAATTTGTAATGGTAACAAAACACTTTTCCAGTTGATGGTGAATATACAAGCCAAATCCTTTCAACAGAGTCTACATTTCTGAGTTTGCGCATAAACAAACTGTCTGACAAATAACGATTTTGTGATTTTTGCACTTGTTTGGATTCAAGATACTTTCCCATAACTGAACGGTTTTGGAAGTATTGAGGCCCAAGCTGAATACATTGCTCTCTAAACTCGTCCATTATGCACTCAGGCCAATAACTAGGATCAGCAGAAGAAAGATTTGAAGCAGGACTGTCATTAGCAGAGGCAGAGCTGCAACCAGGCTCTATGACACACATAGCCTCATTCTTGAGTACTAAATCTGATCCTGAAACATAAGGACACAAGTAAAATTTTACTTGTGTGTTCGTGTATTTAGCCAGCCCCGTGGTGTAGGAGTACCGTGTTTGCCTCTCACGCGGAGGCCTCGGGTTCCATTCCCGGCCAGATCAGCGATTTTCAGTTGTACCTGAGAGCAGGTAAGTGGCCCACTCAGCCTGCGTGATTACAATCGAGGAGTAATCTGACGGTGAGATGGCAGTCCCGGGCAAGAAAACGAAGAATAGACCGAGATGATGTGTTGTGCTGACCACACAACACATCGGAATCTACAGGTCCTAGAGGTTGGACAGCGGTCACTTGGTAAGGCAAGGTCCTCCGCGGTTGTAGACCATTGGTTTTTTAATTCGTGCATTTACTAAACAATTTATTACTAAGTAAGTAAACGTGTGACCACTCCGTGTCGGGTCTGGGTTTAATTCGGAGTGCCCTGAACAAGTTAATGAGACCCCATACCAAGCTCCCCTCCCAGGTAGCGTTGGGGAAGGTACCTGGATCTCCGGGGGGTGGCAGGCATTATTGCTACCAATACACCAACGAGGTCGGCAATTTATTATTTACGACTTCGAGTATTCTATACAATGTGACTGAAGTTTAAAATACACATTAGGATTCCCTTTCATTGTTCCTAAAACCATCTTCCTAATGCTCATGCTTTCCAGTTCCGTAAAGACCTAATCTCTCTTAAAACAGCAGTCTTAGATATGACATTATTCGCTTATCTGTGGAAGATTCTAATTCACCAGTAACAGTCTCTTCAGTCGTCGATGCACTTGTAGACTTCCTGACAAAAATTATTGATATTTACGGCAACTTTTCAATTTCTTTCAAATGTTGTTCTTTTAATTTACGTTTTTGGCACCAGTGGGATATTTTCTATCTATTTTACAAGTACATTATTGTAACTTAAGAATGGTTCAATAATCAGAGGTGAACTGGAAGTTATCTTCCTTATGCAAAGATATAGTATAGCATGCGCATTCCACCGTGCTTCCCCTGTCCCCTCCCGCTCAACTTCCTAGACCTCTTCGCTCGTTTCCCCTCTGCCCATAATCGCAAACTGCCAGATTTAAATTTTCGTCAAACCTTTACAATAATTGAAGACATGGATGGAAGAAGGGCTTAAGTCAGGTTGTGGCGTTATTCGGTAAATTGCATATATACGTTCCTTGGAGGCTGTTCTAAATTCTACCTAAATGGCTTCTCGGTAGTGTCAATAGATGGCGTGTGATGTGCTATATTGAGTTGGGCCGTTCTTCCAAATATTGCCCGTGCCCGACTTAAAATACACTCCAATGCTGACTTACGGCGAGCCAGCAATCATCACTAATCAGAAGCGAAACGGCTGACGCAGGAGTAATGTCAGGAGGAGAAACGTCTGATATTTCAGCAGACGACAGTGAATATATACCAAGTGAAACCTCAGATGATTCAGATACTAAACCCTTACTATCCGAATGTTCTGCCGTTCTCAGCCCAGTGTCATTTGCAACACCACAAACAAAAGGACTTAACTTTTCTATTCCAAAGTATGTCACTCACCTGAAGAAACTGTATGAGGAAGCAAGACTTATAATATTACGTTTCATGATACGTTTCAGTTAATGAAGGATATGAGGTCTGTAGATACTTTGGGTAGCTTTCCAGTCCCTCATGTAGGTATTGAACCCGGGAAATTAAAATATGTTAAGGATTTAGTAAGTTTTCTATGCGCAGGTGCACGTGCATGGTTTGAAAATATTTTCCGGGGAGCTGAATCTGTGGGAGTAGGAAATTCTCGATGTAGTGAGTCCCCTAATAATATGTTGTGACCTGTCAAATATTCTAACCTGTAAAACTTGTCTACATGCTACCAACAATGTAAATAATATTAATTTTCAATGAAAATGTTTCTTGAAAACGGAATAAGGGCGTAACTCCAAAATACGAAATTGACAACAAACCACAAAATTTATAAATACTTTTGATGTACATATTATGAAATAATCAAGAATGTAGTTAAATATAATATTCCAAAATTCTGTATTTCTGAGAAAAGTTGTTGTTGTTGTTGTAATTCTTTCAACTCATTTATCTCAAAAGATTGTTTTTTGAGTTACGCCCTTCTTCCATCCATGTCTTCAATTGCAGTGCGTAAGTAGCGAGGATTCGTGTCTGCGGACGGTAGTTGATACTAGCACTGGTGAAATACTAACGCGGACAGCTGATTAGAAGGAAGGAGGAGTGCGTGTTCGATATTTTGCGAGCGTAAATATTCATATACATGCACGGATGTGGAGCAGCAGACCTTTTTATACAATTTTAGATTCGGCCAAAGGCCGGGGCCTTGGCACACGGGGCCCGGGTCTGCACCCCCTTTAGCCCCCTTAATCCGGCCCTGATGTGAACTCATATTGCCAGTATAGGTCAGGTGTTGTGCATGGCCATGCTCAGAATCAAACAGGCAAGTTAGCTAGAACCGTTCACGCCTCTATGATAAGTTCTGTTTGGGGGAGTGTTTCTGCTGTAGTTGCACTGGTGCCAGTAAAAAAATTAACAGGTGGTGACTTAGCTTACTTGACAAAAAACTATAAGTACTGTCCAAAATAGCAGTTTTACTGTGATTAGCATTTTTTCTGATAATAATCGGATAAATCGCAACATGTTTTCTGTTTCTGTGTGATGAAGCTAAAACCTTATTTTATTCCAAATTTGATCCTGTCGTTGGTCATGGTTGTTCAGTTTTCAGTGTTGACAGAATTGTACAACAAGTTATAAGTGTGCCTCTCGACTTAATTACAAGTCAGTGTTTCCATCAGTCATAGAGAGGAAGAACGTGGTTCTTGCTTGTAATATTTTTTGTAACGAGACAATTACAGCAGTGTCTACAAGAGGCTATTCTGAAGTAGCACATTTTCATAACTTTATTAATTAAGTTAGATGGTGGACATTTATGAACATTAAGAGCAAGTCAATTGGAAGCATAAAGAGAGAAGTGGATGCTCCTCCATTCACATCAAGAGATGATATCAGATTACAGTTTCTTGTAGAATTTATGAATTGGTTGAGGACATGGTTTAATATGACCTTGCAATACGGTCGCCTTTCAGTAATCACTTTCAGGGCTTTCATATAAAACACAAGTGCCATGATTGAAATGATAAGCTTTTGTTTAGATGTTAAGTATATATTGCCAGGAAAGTTTCAAACCAATAAACTTGAGAAGAGATTTAGTTCTTATAGATAGTTGTGTGGTGTGGCTTCTGTTTTACAAGTTTATGAAGCTGAGAAAAACATAAGAGTGCAGTGTTTGCTAGGATTAAGGTCTGTAAAATTATAAATAAATACATTTAAGCAAGGATATGTTTGAATTAGATTCCGATTTATTGAACATAACTGACGAAATAGATATATGCAGTGAATTTTCCAGTGTGCTAGTTAAAGTAAATGAAATAGAAATAGACTTCAATAACATGTTTCTTGTCATTTGCATTTCAGGTTATGTAGCTTTTAAGCTAGCCTGTAAACTTAATTGCAGGTACTGTATCTCGAACTTATCAAATGAAACAGTGGAAAATGACATGTTAATAGCTTAAACAGAGGTGGGTTATCTGTCCCATCAGAATTGCTCTTAAATGTGTGTACAAATTTATATAAGATCATGCAGATTTTAATCTCTGAGGAATATAATGTAACATTCCTTGAGAGTAAGAATCAGGAGTGCGTAGTGATTCAGCTTGCTAGGCAAAGTGTAAGTGATACAAGGGAGTGTTGTTCATACTTTGAAAATACTCTATATGAACTATTCTGCCTATCTTTGCCGTATTTTGCAAATATTTTCATCAACAACTGCACAAAAGAAAAGAAAACTGATGTTGTAATTTGATTCCCATTGTAAAAAAAACACTTTGATGGACATAGGATTGTATTGTTTTTTCTAGTTGTAGCCATATGTTTGTTTATTCTCATATTTACATTGACGTATTTATTTCAATTTTGCACCTTGTTTTATATATATCCAATGAATACTGCTCTTCCAGCAACGTTTTATTTAAGAAAACCATTGAAGGTTAACTTCCAATATGTTACAAGTAAGACTCCAAGGAGTAGCAGTAGAGTGTTGCCAAGTTTCAGCGTCACGGCCTTGGTGTACTTTGGCCATGCACAGTGTGTACTAAGCTAGTTTTGCACCTGCAAACCACCTTACGTAATGGCGCTTGTTAAGGATACACCAAGTTCTGCTTCTTTATGATGAAAATGGATTCACTCAGTTTTGCTTTGCAAACAGAAGTGAATACACATACTTTTGCATCCGTAGGCTGTCTTTGGGGTGCGATATAAAGCAGACCGAAGCAGTTTTGCTTTAGTTTTAAGGGCATAATCAACAGACGACAGCATAGAGAACAAAATGTTGGCAAAAACCCATTTTCGAGCAAAAGTGGATTTACTGCATTTTGTATCTGGACTCCTCATAAGTAAATACGGTACCGTAAATGTTTACATTCCTGCAAAATACTAGTCTAGAGGGGATCATTGTATTATTTACCATGCTCAACTTCAAAGTAACGCAAGTAACATCACCGTATTGAAGAAAAATATATCTATCTTTTTCCAACAGATAGAGACAAAATAAAGGCTATGGAGGATGCATCAAAACTGCGCAAGAAGCAATGGAGGTACATCCACGAACTTACTAAGGACTGTCAGTATTTACGCTCCTTCCTTGCCGATACAATGTATGGGGACAAGCAACGACTGCGGAATGCATTACAAGAATACAAAGCTATCCAGCTAGCGTTTGAAGGAAAAGGGCCTGACGTAAGTACCTTTAAAACAAATTTCTATATAGTAAACATTGATTTAATTTCCTTGTACTATGTCATAAGAAGGTCCAGGGTTAAATCGAATTCTAAGGTACCGGGAGAGTTGGCCGTGCGGTGAGGGGCGCGCAGCTGTGACCTTGCATCCGGTAGATAGTGAGTTCGAACTCCACTGTCGGCAGCCCTGAAGATAGTATTCCGTGGTTTCCCATTTTCACAGCAGGCAAATATTGGGGCTGCACTTGACCCTTTCCTATCCCATCGCCGCCGTAAGACGTGTGTCCGTGCGACGTAAAGAAATTGTAAAAATAATTCTAAGGTGAAATTTCAACAGAAAGAAAAGCACAGCATTTGTATAAAGTTTGTATATATTACCCCCTTCCCGCGACCAAGATTGTTCACGTAAAAGAAATCCCGACCAGTCGCTCAGAGTTCATAAATATATATTTTACGTGGGATCAAAGACACACCGATACGCCAAGTAATATTTCATCTTTCAGCTGAGTTCATGGACGTCTCCATCCGACGTGTCATTGGATTTGCAAGAATATTCGATAATTCGACGTCTTAACTCTAAGTTAACTTACACTATAGCAGAAAATTTTAAATAATACTTAATGTAAATCTTAACTGTTATTTATTCAAAAATAGAAATACTGGTAGAGGAAAATGAAATCTCAAATTTAAAATTAAAATTATTAATTAACATTTGATCGACGGCTTAAAGTATCTATTAATGATGATTATTATTATCATTTATCATCTTTTCATCACAATTGAAATGCGCTATTGTTTCGTCTTTATACAATAATCATAAATTTAACTGGTAAAATCTGCAAAACCTGCATGGGAAACCAATGGTTACGTTAATGTAATATTTATCTATACATATCAGTTTCTGTTACTGTTAACATTCTTAGCCGTTCTTAGGACAATCTATTGAAATAAGATTTATTGATCACTGGTTGGATTATCTCAAGATATCGTCGGAATATCCCACTATAAGCATCCGGAAAAGCGATAAGTTTCTTATTTACTAGCAAACGTTTGCTATGTTATACAAATTCATGTCTTATATTAACTTCCCTTTACAACATAAATTAATCATTGAATATAACAAAGTATTCAGATCCGTAAGTGTGCTTATGTATCACCATGTGAGCTCACGCGTATCAATAAAGTATCTAGGGAACAACATTTTCCAAGACGTTGTGCGATATCAATTCATTTACACCTCTATACAAAGTAACAATAATAAGTAAGCCATAATTAATTTAAGATAATGGGATTTTCACTGGAAATTCTAAGATAAAAGCTGACCAAGTGAAGAAATACTCAATCTTATAGGATTTTGGATGATTTTATCCTTTCATAATATTCAATGAAAATCAAAACACGTCATCGCTATCATAATATATGGAATTTCGACGAAGTATAATGTGATTAAATCATTAACATATGTGATCCTAATTTGCGTCAATCCTCTCAACTCTCTCTTTAAATATTCTATTTCGATATATTATTTCATCGTAGCGACACATATCCCCTCAATCAATCTTTCTTTTCTTTCATGTAACAACATTACATCTTTTTCATTACTCATTTCAAATCATATATCTTCTTATTATTCCACATATTTCACGCATTTACCTTTCTTGACATACAATTAACCCTATCTTCGTATATTCATATCATAGGATCAGTATATTCTTAAATATTGCCAACATTTCTCCTGTCTGCTGTCATTTCCGTATCTAGTGCGATCCTAACTCATTATTATAACGTATCACCAAAATACGTATTAACATATCACTTGGTGAAAACGAAAATCCACAACCGGTTTCAAGTCATCCGACCGGGTCAGGAATGGAACAAATGAAGCCCCATCTAGCGGCGATGATACGAAATATGGCTGCTTTCGAAGACTGTCGCACTCCTCTGGGGCAATTATTAATGAATGACAGATGCAACGAAATGATAGTGGAGAGTGTTGCTGGAATGAAAGATGCCAGGGAAAACCAGAGTACTGAGCCACACCCACCCCAAAGACTATACATACATATTTAAATGCGTGCATCGAAAAGAAAAATGAGGCGTAGATCGCCGACCAGGAAGGGCGATCGACGCAACCCTGAGCTGGAAATTTCCCTCTTATCAACGCAATTCAAGTTAATGACTAATACTACCATGAGTAAAAATCCATATAAATACTAAATGAGGGTTTATTAAATATAAGACAAATCAAATAAATCAATTAAGGGAAAATACCAGCATGGAAACAGGGCAATACATACATGTTTGATGTTGACCGAAATGGAAAACGTGTCACCATTACGTGACCTCATCAAATTCTTTCAAACACCACGCATAGTTATTCATATAACGTTTCCATCGAATAATCAGTGACCTCAAAACATAATGTTGTGATGTTAATATCTTTTGCACGGGCTTAATTTGGTCATTCCATCAGCGAGAAAAAATTAAATCCAAGCGTGGGCGTCTCTTATATTTTAAAATCATTTTTCAATAATTCCTCTCGTTAAAAGATTCCCCCACCCCAAGGACTAGGTAAAAATAATAGTAAATTAAACCAGAGAGTGTACGACCTAGGAAGATTTCATCAAAGGGCATAGAGAAAGCTCTCTGGAGCAATGAATGGAATGCCAATCTCATAGAATAACATGGGCCTGCGCACGCCCACGAAAGAAACGAAATAACAAGGCGCCCTCCAGGTCACAAACGACCAGGACGGACACCAAACAAATAAACGACATCGCACCCAAGAAATAACAAGGCACGGTAAAGAATAAATACAAATTAATTTAGCTGATCGACACGTCATCCTTACACCCCGCTCATTCATCCTCACATTCATTCAAACATACGACTTTTTGCCCTCCTAGGTAAATAATACCAGCAGATTGGTACGAGTAAATAAATCAAGGCAACTCGTACAGTGCAACTCATCGTTTCACAAATTAGGTCTCACATTAATTATAGATACTTAGCTCAGCCATGACAATTGCCAGCAGGACGTTCGTGACCCCACGGTCACGCATAGACCCATCACATACACACTGCGTACGACCAGAATGGATCTCCCAGCCGACACGCAGGGCATACCTCCAACGATGGCAAATATTTCATAGTGAAGCTCATCAAAATAAACAGAGACCCAGCTATTAATTCACCACAATCACGTCCACAACTGACACACCAACCATTCTCGCCCCGAGTACAAAGATGCGTATCGATCGACCATGATACGAAGAAAAGAAAGAGAAAGAAAAGAAAAGAAAAAGTAAACAGGAATGCAGAAATAACATCATTTCAAAATATTATAGTACCTTCAATATCAATCATCGAGGCTTGATAAGGATGCGGTAGTTAAGGTCAGCTTTAAATCAATTAAACACCCATTTGAAATGTAAAAATGTCGCTCCTGTGTGTGAGGTCTCCATGATTAAAATAGCATGCATAAACACAACAAGATTCTTTCCAAGTAGATGATATTAAAAGAGTCTAGCCAAAATAATGATCCTTCATGTTCGCGACTGAGGGAGCTGCCCTCTATCGATTGAAAGAAGACGTACATGAGCGAGGCAGATACATATTCATTGAGACATAGGTAAATCATTTTAGAGAACATGCTACAGTAGCATGTTTCAGTACCCGGAGAAATACTGTCCCGCTTCCGCTTTGTCCAGCACAAACCACACATGGAGTGAGCGCCTGCCTTAGTTCCCGTAACGTAAGCCGATAAGGTTAATAGGTCATAAGCTACAAGATGTGAGTCCCTGAGTTGGCCCTATAGTTAGGTCCATACGAATAGATTATAGCAGCCAAATGGCATAGCAGCCCATGCCTCATAAAGCCCATGCCACATTCTTGAGTGTTAGGCTGATAAAACGAATAGGACATAAGTTACAATACCATCCATCCATCCATCCATCCATCCATCCATCCATCCATCCATCCATCCATCCATCCATCCATCCATCCATGCGGAGTGTGGAGGGAATATTTGGAACATATTCTCAACGTAAAGTCTTCCGGGTGGTATTGCGATCAGCCAAGTTCATGGGGAGAGGAAAATATTGTTGGTGAAATTAGGCTTGAGGTAGTGGAAAGGATGGTAAATAAACTCCATTGACAAGGCAGCAGCAATAGATAAAGTTATACCTGAAATGGTGAAGTATAGTGGGAGGATACGGATGAAATGGCACCATAGACTAGTAATATTAGCATGGAGTGTCGGTAAGGTACCTCCAGATATACAAAAGCAGTAATTGCACCTATCTATAAACAAGGGAGCAGGAAGGATTGCAACAATTATCGAGGTATCTCATTGATTATTATGCCAGGGAAAGTATTAACCGGCATCTTGGAAGGGAGGGTGAGATCAGTCGTTGAAGGGAAGTTGGATGAAGAACAGTATGGTTTCAGACCACAGAGAGGCTTTCAGGTTCAGATTTTCAGAATGTGCCAGGTAACTGAAAAATGCTGCGGGAGGAATAGGCAGTTGTGTTTATGTTTCGCAGATCTAGAGAATGCATATGACAGGGTACCGAGGAAAAATATGTTCGCCGTACTGGGGGACTATGGAATTAAAAGTAGATTATTAAAATTAATCAAAGGCATTTATGTTTTAATTCAGCTTCAGTGAGAATTGATGGTGGCAGAATGCATTTTTTTGCAAGTTGCTTTACGTGGCACCGATACAGATAGGCTTTACAGTGACGATGGGACAGGAAAGGGCTAGGAATGGGAAGGAAGGATTCGTGGCCTTTATTAAGGTACACGCCCAGCAGTTGCTTAGTGTGAATATGGGAGACCACGGAAAACCATCTTCAGGGCTGCCGACAGTGAGGTTCGAACTACCTATCATCCGAATATTGGATACTGGCCGTACTTAAGCGACTGCAGCTATCGACCTCGATGATCGTAGAATGAGTTCTTGGTTTAAGGTACTTACAGGGATTGACAAGCCTGTAATCTTTCACCTTTGCTGTTCGTAATTTACATGGATCATCTGCTGAAATGTATAAAATATCAAGGAGTGATTCTATTAGGTGGAAAAGTATTAAGCAGTCTGGCCTATGCTGACGACTTGGTCTTAATGGCAGATTATGCCGAAAGCCTGCAGTCTAACATCTTAACTTGAAAATTGGTGCAATGCGTATGGTATGATTATTAGCCTTTCGAAGACTAAATTGATGTCAGTAGGTAAGAAATTCAACAGAATTGAATGTCAGATTGGTGATAAAAAGCTAGAACAGGTCGATAATTTCAGTATTTAGGTTATATGTTCACCCAGGATGGTAATACAGTATATTAAGTGAGATTGAATCAAGGTGTAGTAAAGCTAATGCAGTGAGCTCGCAGTTGCATTCATTAGTATTCTGTAAGAAGGAAGTCGGCTCCCAGACGAAATTATCTCCCAATCGGTCTGTTTTCAGACAACTTCGCTTTACGGGAGCGAAAGCTAGGTGGACTCAGGATATCTTATTCATAAGTTAGAAGTAACAGACATGAAAGTAGCGAGAATGATTGCTGGTACAAACAGGTGGGATCCTTGGGAGGAGAGTACTCGGAATGAGGAAATAATGGCTAAGTTAGGAATGAACTCGATGGATGAAGCTGTACGCACAAACCGTGGTGGGGTCATGTGAGACGAATGGAGGAGGATAGGTTATCTAGCAGAATAATGGACTCTGTTACGGAGGGAAAGAGAAGTAGAGGTAGGCCAAGACGACGATGGTTAGACTCAATTTCTAAAGATTTAAAGATAAGAGGTAGAGAAATAAATGAGATCAAAGCACTAATTGCAAATAGAATATTGTGGCGACGTTTAATAAATTCACAGAGGCTTGCAGACTGAACGCTGAAAGGCATAGCAATATATATATATATATATATGTCATTATTTTAGTCAGGGGTTGTATTCCGCTTCAGCAAAAGGTAAACTACATACAAAGGACATTCTGAATTCAAAAGTTTTTAAAAAAAACTGTCCCGTGACAAGTTTATCAGCCATTTCTGTCTAGGAATGTATCACTTGGGAATTCGTGAAACGAAATGCCTCTACTTTTCCCACTCTGGATTTTGCAATACGGTACACAATCAATTAATCGATACTTATCTGCATTTAGGGCAGTCGCCCAGGTGGCAGATTCCCTATCTGCTGTTTTCCTCGACTTTTCCTAAATGATTTCAAAGAAATTGGAAATTTATTGAACATCTCCCTTGGAAATTTATTCCAATCCCTAACTCCCCTTCCTATAAATGAATATTTGCCCCAGTTTGTCCTCTTGAATTCCAACTTTATCTTCATATTGTGATCTTTCCTACTTTTATAAACATCACTCAAAGTTATTCGTCTACTAATGACATTCCACGCCATCTCTCCGCTGATAGCTCGGAACTCACCACTTAGTCGAGCAGCTCTTCTTCTTTCTCCTAATTCTTCCCAGCCCAAATTTTGCAACATTATTGTAACGCTACACTTTTGTCGGAAATCTCCCAGAACGAATCGATCTTTCTTTGGATTTTTTCCCGTTCTTGGATCAGGTAATCCTGGTGAAGGTCCCATACACTCGAACAATACTCTAGTTGGGGTCTTACCAGAGACTTATATGCCCACTCCTTTACATCCTTACTACAACCCCTTAACACCCTCATAACCATGTGCAGAGATCTGTACCCTTTATTTACAATCCCATTTATGTGATTACCCCAATGAAGATCTTTCCTTATATTAACACCTAGATTCTTAAAATGATCCCCAAAAGGAACTTTCACCCTATCAATGCAGTAATTAAAACTGAGAGGACTTTTCCTATTTGTGGAACTCACAACCTGACTTTTAACCCCGTTTATCAACGTACCATTGCTTGCTGTCCATCTCACTACATTATCGAGGTCACGTTGCAGTTGCTCATAATCTTGTAACTTATTTATTACTCTATAGAGAATAACATCATCCGCAAAAGGCCTTACCTCTGATTCCACTCCTTTCCTCATATCATTTATATATATAAGAAAACATAAAGGTCCAATAATACTGCCTTGAGGAATTTCCCTCTTAATTATTACAGGGTCAGATAAAGCTTCGCCTACTCTAATTCTCTGAGATCTATTTTCTAGAAATTTAGCAACCCATTCAGTCACTCTTTTATCCAGTCCAATTGCACTCATTTTATACACAGGGGCTACTATAGCAACTCTCCATTTATTGGTATAGCTCCTCCGCCCAAACAATAATCAAATAAGTACTTCAGATATGGTACTATATCCCAAACCATTGTCTTTAGTATATTTCCAGAAATCTTATCAATTCCAGCCGATTTTCTAGTTTTCAACTTCTGTATGTTATTGTAAATGTCATTTTTATCACATGAAAATTTTAATACTTCTTTAGCCTTAGTCTCCGCCTCTATCTGGACATTACCCTTGTAACCAACAATCTTTACATACTGCTGACTGAATACTTCTGCTTTTTGAAGATCCTCACATGCACACTCCCCTTGTTCATTAATTATTCCTGGAGTGTCCTTCTTGGAACCTCTTTCTGCCTTAAAATACCCATATATACCCTTCCATTTTCACTAAAATTTGTATGACTGCCAATTATGCCTGCCATCATCTTATCCTTAGCTGTCTTGTTTGCTATATTCAATTTTCTAGTAAGTTCCTTCAATTTCTCCTTACTTCCACAGCCATTTCTAACTCTATTACTTTCCAGTCTGCTCCTCCTTCTTAGTCTCTTTATTTCTCTATGATAATAAGGCGGGTCTTTACCATTCCTCACCACCCTTACAGGTACAAACCTGTTTTCACATGCATCAACAATTGCATTAAACCTTTATAGGGCAAAAGACTGGGGGTATTAAAATATATATTTTATGGTTAATTTGTACATGAAGTATATGTATGACTAAGGATGTCTAATTTCCCACTTAAATATATCTATGATAATTTGCTCATTACGTATTAATTACTTTATTGATATCAATATAATACAATAACATAACATAATACATGTTCTATGGAATAAAAAATGATAACGAAACCTCTAAAACGTAATTTTACTTTGGTTATAGAAAAATATGAAAATACTGTCTATGATTTGTGAAATGGTTCAAAGCATGATTTACATAACGCAACATTACATTTCATGTTACTGCATTTCTACTTCTGCTCGGTACTACACTGTGCACAGCGACGATATGTTTTTATTAGCTCAGGTGGATGGCTGTCGATATCTGATTATCTCACTGTATTTTCCATCGTTGCTTGTCCATCAGACTTCTTTCTCTTCCTTCCACGCCCGTTCGCAGGGGAACCAGTGCGTTTCTTGCTCGAAAATGACTGTATCAGTTCATTTACTAGTTGTGACCTAAAATTCAGGTGTGACGTGCCTTTTGTCTTCTTCTCTTTCATTTCCGCTTTGTACACTATGAATGAATTGACAAATAATCTGTGCAGGAAGTAATAAAAAATTTGAGCCACCCATCTTCTTGACTTCTTGACCTGCCAACAAAAGATAACATGAAGCTATAAGGCACTACAGTATGTACAGGAATTCCAAACATAATGGATTGTGTGGGTTGAACATTGTATTTGCCTACCAGAGAACTGGACATAGTCTTCAGCATTAGAGTCTCCAAATTCCTCCGAGTCCATCGCTTGTTCTTACGAGATTTAATCCAGCCAGACTTTATTTGCTTCCATATTCGGAGCAGTAATAATCAGCCTACAATTAGTTCCAAAATAATACTGTATTAATAATAATTTATTATTATTATTATTATTATTATTATTATTATTATTATTATTATTATTATTATTATTATTATTATTATTATTATTATTGCCAAGCTACTATTAGAGGAAACATGCTATACCTATGTTTATGATTTGAAGCAACTTATTAGTACGACTAAATAGCACAAATACTGTTCAACCAAAGTTAGTCCTGGATCTTACATAAAACCCAAGTGCTGACTAAGTGCAAACGACTATAACATCTTTGTCTGTCGTCATAAGAGGAAAGACAGTTTAGAAATAACGAAATGTAGTGAGTTTGAAAAATATGTAAATAATTTTCAAAATAGCACCTTACTAGATTGCAGAGAAACTATGAAATTATCACTGATTCTGTTATAAGTATCCTGAATGACACAACGGATAGATCATTCTTATATCTGTGGCACAAATAGGTTTGCTCCTTGAATAAAACATGTAAAACTGCATCTCTGAAGTGCATACTAACCTTTAGAAATCTTCTGTCTTCAGTATTCCACACCTTCTTCCTCCAAACACTGTTTCATTGCAGGTGAACACTATGAGACTGCCACTGAACGCGCGCTAGGAACCACTGGGATATTTACATCCCACTTAGTGACCTAGGTCGCAGTAGCGATCAGGATATTAAGTTTGAAATGAAACTGTGCAACATTCTTACACTAACAAGTTGAACTGCATGCTCTGGAACAGTTGGGAAGATATTCTCCCTAAAACCGTTACGTATATACAAGGTGGGAAGATAATATCCAAAAGAACTATAAAGAGATCCCCAGAAATCTTATCAATTCCAGCCGCTTTTCTAGTTATCAACTTTTGTATCTCATTGTAAATGATATTCCCATCATATGTAAATTTAATACTTCTTTAGCCTTAGTCTCCTCCTCCTCTACCTGGACATTATCCTTGTAACCAACAATCTTTACATACTGCTGACTGAATACTTCTGCCTTTTGAAGATCCTCACATGCACACTCCCCCCCTTGTTCATTAATTATTCCTGGAATGTCCTTCTTGGAACCTGTTTCTGCCTTAAAATACCTATACATACCCTTCCATTTTTCACTAAAATTTGTATGACTGCCAATTATGCTTGCCATCATGTTATCCTTAGCTGCCTTCTTTGCTAGATCAATTTTATAGTAAGTTCCTTCAATTTCTCCTTACTTCCACAGCCATTTCTAACTCTATTTCTTTCCAGTCTGCACCTCCTTCTTAGTCTCTTTATTTTTCTATTATAATAAGGTGGGTCTTTACCATTCGTTACCACCTTTAAAGGTACAAACCTGTTTTCACATTCCTCAACAATTGCTTTAAACCCATCCCAGAGTCTGTTTACATTTTTATTTACCGTTTTCCACTGATCATAGTTACTTTTTAGAAACTGCCTCGTGCCTGCTTTATCAGCCATATAGTACTGCCTAATAATCCTACTTTTAAGACCTTCCTTTCTATCGCACTGATTTTTAACTACGACACAAACAGCTTCATGATCACAAATACCATCTATTACTTCAATTTCTCTATAGTGCTCATCTGATTTTACCAGCACCACATCCAGGATATTTTAACCTCTAGTTGGTTCCATCACTTTCTGAATCAGCTGTCCTTTCCATATTAACTTATTTGCCATTTGTTAGTCATGCTTCCTGTCGTTAGCATTTCCTTCCCAATCGACATCTGGTAAATTCAGGTCTCCCGCTATAATCACATTCCATTCCATGTCGTTTCTCACATAGCTGATTATCTTATCAAATAATTCTGAATCCCTGTCAGTGCTACCCTTTCCCGGTCTGTACACTCCAAAGATATCAAGTTGCCTATTATCTTTAGAAATGAGCCTTACACCTAGAATTTCATGTTTCTCATCTTTAACTTCTTCGTAGCTTATAAATTCTCCTTTCACCAGAATGAATACTACCTCCCCCACCATTCATATCCTATCTCTACGATACACACTCCAGTTCCGTGAGAATATTTCTGTATCCATTATATCATTTCTCAGCCATGATTCAACTCCTATTACAATATCTGGTAAATATATACCTATTAAATTACTTAATTCTATTCCTTTCTTTACAATACTTCTACAGTTCAACACTAACAATTTTACGTCATCCCTACTTGATTTCCAGTTCCCTGTTCCCTTATCACCGCTCGCTAGGCCACGCCGTTTCCCTGAATATACCTCCATATTACGTTTCTAAACAAATTTTCTTATACCTACCACTGCGGTTTAAGTGAAGGCCATCTGAACGCAGATCCCTATCTCCTACCCACCCATTAGGATCTAGAAATTTCACTCCCAGTTTCCCACATGCCCACTCCATAATCTCATTTAAAACCCCAATCACCCCCAGTCAGCATCCCTCCTACACAGTATTCCACTTATAAAAATCTCCGCTTTCTTAAACTCCACCCGTGCTGCATTTACCAGATCCCACATATCTCCAACTATGTTGGTACTTATATCAGCCTGCCTTACGTTGTTGGTACCAACGTGAAACACTAATACCTCCTCCTTCCCGTCCTCCCTCTCTTCTACTTTTCTCAACATCTGCCTCAACCTAATTCCTGGATAACACTCTACCCTGGTACTCTTTCCTCCACACACTTTCCCCACGTGTCTAACGATGAAATCCCCCATGACCAGAGCCTAAACCCTACCCAACTCCTTTGATCCTCTCCCCTCCTGGTCAACCCTATCTTTCCTGACAGCCGCAGAAGCTACGTCCTCCTCCTTTTTCTCTTTCCCATGACCCTGTACCACATGTATTTTCCTATCCTCTACTCTACATTTCCTCCTAGCTCCACACATCTCAGCAACATTTCCCTGTCCCCCATCTTCACTCTGTTGTTCTATCTTGAGTGACTCTTACCGATTTCGCACAGACACCTGTCCTGAATTCTGGTCCTGAATAGAGCCCTTAGGCTGCAATCTCCTTCCCCTTAGAACATTAGACCACCTGTCTTCTAAAACTACCCCATTTCCTTCCTCTCCCTCTTGTACACCTACTGTAACCTGTACATTGTTTGAGGGAGTCCTATCTTCCTTCCTGTCTTCTCTGAGAATCCTAATTATCTCCCACAAACTCTCCAACTCATCCCTGAACTGACACTAAAAACACGACGGAGACCCAGTGCGGTGGATTTGGTCAAAACTAGCAAAAAGAAACCTGCCAGGAACTGGACCCGGGCCTCTTACAGATAACAAAAATATAAGAGACGCAAATAAATAAAAATATAACAGTAATAAGGGAAATAACATAAATTTATTATGAAGAGAAAATCCAAGAAAAAGGTTGCATAGGTAAAACAAGGGGGCCAAAAATCAAATAGGTAATATTAATAATATGTGGCCCACAATCAAAATACTAAATACACCAGACTCATTGATTATAGCCACTGAAGACCGTGTCGAGTATGCGGCTTAGAGCTTGACCACCAATGGAGATACCCATAGGCACCTTATCAAACTGATACAGGCCGAAAGGAGTTGCGAAGGCAGTAAATTCGCGACAACTAGGATCCAAGGGAATCTGAAAGTAAGGTGAATTGAAGTCGAAGACTGAATAAAACTTGCCTTTCCCGAAGGACTGCAAGGCGGTTTCTATCGTAGGAAGAGGGAAACTGTCGAAGATTACCTTACGGTTCAGCACCCTGTAATCAATGACTAGACGCGCTTGACCGTCTTTCTTGGGGATTAGAAAGGCAGGACTGCTGTAAGGCGACTTCGACGGGCTTATGACACCTTATCCAGAAAATCATTGACGCACTTCCTCATGGCAGCTAGTTCAGGAGGAGAACAAGGAAAAGGAGGGAGTCTAACAGGCGTGTCATCTTTCAGTATGATACGGTATGAAAACTCCTTAGCACATCCTAGCTTTGCAAACAGTACATCAGGGAATTCTTCCAGGAGACTATTTAGCATGAAAGTTTGATTTTTAGTCAGATCACTTAGGCCGATGTAAGATTTGTCGTTAGATAAGGAACACAGGGGCTTGTTTCTGAAGGGACTCTCAAAGGGAAAATTTTCGTTCGACCTAAAACGGAAAGCAAAGGAACGACTGATGAAGTCAATAGACAGTCCAGTAGCTAACATGAAGTCAGTACCTAGGATGAGAGGAACGGCCAAATCTGGGATAATATTGAAGTTCCAGTCCCAACAAAGTTTATGACTTTTCACGTGGGTTCGGATGCGTTTCACAGGAAATACGCGGCGACCGTCCGCAGACACATAATTTTCCGTACAACCAGAATTACGAAGGTGTTTTAATATCATACCATTGACAAAAAATTGATTGATGAAAGAACTAAACGATCAATAGACCCGTTAGAATGTCGGACACTGGTTGGCGACCTAGCGAGAGAAACAGTTTTAGGCGAGGTGCGACAAGCCGTATCGGGAAAAGAGCAATCAGCAGGAGGAGGAGGGGGTTGATACATGTTGTTCAGTTGCAATGTCGATTCAAATTCACGGGCAAGACTGATGATGTCGTCAACACAATTGACTTCCGGCCTCTTTGTAAACAATTTATATTGAGGAGCTAGGTTGCGGTAGAAGGTATCGAAAATTTCAGACTCATGAATTCTAATATCCAAGCGATTAAATAGGGTAAGAATACCGGTGGTATATTCGTCGATGGGTTCATCCTGACTTTGAGTTCTCCTAAGTATCTCTTGCTTTAATACGAAGTCCATATCAGATAACCAAAACCTAACTTTAAGCTCTTTGACGAAATCAGACCAACATTGAATTTTGTATTTACATAATCTATACCATTTGCTGGCACTACCTTCCAACATACCGGGGATGACCGGTACAAATAGGTCTAAAGGTATCGAGGTGCATGCCGCTCTATCCTCGACCTTTTCTAAAAACTCAATAACAGAGAGTCCTTTCTCTTCCCCGGAAAATTTCAGGTTCCATTTACGGACGATATCAAGAGCAGGGCTAAAATAGAGGGACCTGTCGGTAATGGAATGAGGAATATGGAACATAACTCTCACGTGCGTGCCAGGGATACGTTCATGACCACTATCACCAACCCTGATATCCGCATCGATACAATTTGTACTAGCACGAGGTGAAGCACCATTGTTGTTTACATTATTAATTTTGTCGAGTGCAATACCCGGAGAGTCATCGGGTACCATCTCGCTATCCCTACAGACAGGCTTATCCATATCGTTGTCCAAAGTTTACAGATACAATACGCAAGACCAAATAAAGGAATAGTTCAAAAGATCTCGTAAATCAGGAATGAAAGTACAACACTGCACAAAATACAATCAAATTAATGTGCGTAGAAAACAATGTCGGTAGTGGAAGAACATGTATAGTGCATAATAACATGTAGTCACATCATTAAGTATTTTCAGGGGGTTTGACGAGTCCAGCTCTGCTTCACCAAAAATCACCCTTCTGGTGAAACATTTCGACCAAACCACGCTCTGCCTACCAATTGAACTGACACTAAAAAGACGACGAAGACCCAGTGCGGTGGATTTGGTCAAAACTAGCAAAAAGAAACCTGCCAGGAACTGGACCCGGGCCGCTTACAGATAACAAAAATATAAGAGACGCAAAGAAATAAAAGTATAACAGTAATAAGGGAAATAAGATAAATTTATTATGGAGAGAAAATCCAAGGAAAAGGTTGCATAGGTAAAACAAGGGGGCCAAAAATCAAATAGGTAACATTAATAATATGTGGCCCACAATCAAAATACAAAATACACCAGACTCATTGATTATAGCACCTTCACACTCGCTTACCTTCATAAAAGACGTGACGAAAAGTTTGGTACAAGGACTTGGCATCTATATTAATAAATTGAAGAATATTAATTCAGGTGGGTACAAAATATTTCTTTGTAGCACATCGGGTCTAAACAGTCAACATTCTCCCTTTCAGTTCCTCAGATAAGACATAAAACTCCCCAAAATAAAAATCCGTCCCCGAGAATACAATATCAATAAGTAAAAGAGCTTAAAATGGGAGAAGAGGGAAGGGTGCACCGAGCTCATAAAATTCAAGCAGAGAGAAAAAGGGGAATTTACCATGGTTTCACGCCAAACAACATAAAGTATGGAAAGGCAACCCGCAAAGAATAAAACATATTAAACTAGAAAATAGGTAAAGAAAGCCAATGACGGCAATGTGAAACGAGCAATAAATCAATTAGACACAAAAGGTATCACGGACCCAAACGTCAGAACCACCCACGCTCACACAGAGACCAAGGGGTTGGGTCGCAGAAATAAAGGGACGTATAAGAACGTCAACGCACAGCACATAACAAAATAAACAACCGCTCCAGAGCTCTGACAATATGAATCAGAAAGTGGTCCATCAAAGAGACAGAGTGTCTCCAACACCAAAACACACAGAAACAGGCAAATCGCGTAGTTAGCTTGAATACATTCCAGGTCTATGAAGTAGACATGAATTATACAGATCATGCGATAAAATAATACAACATGAGCTCAAGCTGAATGTTAATGAAGCGACATGAGTAAAGGTCTCGGCCGCACACAGCAAACAATCTCATGCACACACACACATGAGTCCGTGTCACCATCTGTTCTCAAAATAAACATAGTGAATCGGTGAAAGAAAATACCAAAAGAAGTGTGTAAAAGTAAAGTTAACACACAAATAAATTAGAAACACATGTAATGAGGGAAACCTTTCTAACCCAACCATGGTGAGCACAAAACGAAGCAATAATAAACCAAGAGAAAATTAAAGAAAACTAAATGCCTCAATTATGTAAACAATTCACATTCTCGAAAGGCCGAGAAGAGTACAGACATCTTGAATGTTAAAATATCTTTTATATGCCACGAAGGCGACTTGGGAATCCAATCCTTCCATCTTTTCAAGTCAAAAACTCCACACACAACCCACCATAAAGATAACCCAACAAGACGGGCAGAAAAGAAAAGCTTTGACCTATGCAAACGTATGAGATGCCATCTACCGGAACAAGGAAAGATTACATAGTGGTAAAAACACATGATTGGAAAGAGTAATAGTTCATAGATACAAGAGTTCGGTAGGAGTCGTGAAGACTTCAGAAAAGGCAAACGAACCATAAAATGATATGGTGCGGTTGATCCCTCACATCCCTCAATGCCTCTCCACACCTCCAGTTCGTACACTCGCATTCCTTAGTCATTCTTTACGGAAAAAATGAAAACAAATATAAAAATAAAGTAACTTACCATAACCCATCGTGTAAATAATATACCGGTCCTTAAAAGTGAAAAATTATACTTTAATTGAACGATGGCACGCTTTCATTTTATAAGTAGGCCATACAATGTATTAGTTGAATACAAACTATTCTGCAATGTGTGATTATTTTCCTGGGTCTTAATTCAATCAAAGTAAAAGTCGTGTGAATTAACATGATCTTAATAGAGCCTGCAGTACCTTTCACTATTTCCAGAATTATGCTAAATTCTCTCACGTAACACTCTGAAGATAACATCATTGCAGTATTTAACACCAAACCATACGCAATACATACTATTACAGTATGAAACATCGGTTAATTTCAACTTAAAACCACGGTCTCAGCGATAAAGATACAGGTTCCCTTGATCCAGATGCAAGTTTGTAATGGACTAGTATATCTTGGAAACAATTTTCTGAACCCATGGGTAAATAGTGTAAATATCGAGGTCGATTAGTAAGTATTATTATTATATTATTATTATTATTATTATTGTAAAGGGCGGTACACCTCCACGCCGCTTATTTAAAATTTGCGCCAATTGAAACTCCTCTGCTGGAGGAAGTCTGAACTTTATCTACGGTATTAATTTTCAAGTTTCTCAGAAGATGTCACTACTGGGAAATTTTGTAGTTTCTGAACTGGGTCGTTTTCGACGCATTTTTGTTTCCCTATTGTAAGAAGTGTGAACTTTCTCTTCTAGAGGACACTACTGAAGATCAACAATAGTGCACCCTAGTGCGAAGTGAAAGAACTGTTTTTTGGAGAAATTTTTATTTCAAAAGTTTGTTTCTTGTTAAATTCCTTTTGTTATTGTTTAAGTTGGCTGTATACCCCTTTCTTTCCCCTTGTTTTGTATTTAGCCAATCCCGAAATTTTAAAATTAATTTCCAACCAATCAGGTGTATCTTCTCCAAAGGGGATATGTTGCTGTACCCTAGCCAATAAAGTGATTGTGGGCGGGTGTTTTCTTTCCTGAAACGCCTCGAACTTTCCGCGAGAGTATATAAACTGCTGATTTTAGGGTCTCTGCGCCACTTCTGTACCATCTTTCAGTGTGTAAAGTACATAGCAGGGGGCGGGAAGCGCCTCTTTCTTCGGGCAGCAGTTCTACAACCAGGTAATGGCCGTATAATAACTTCTTTTCTTGCTTGCTCAGCAGTTTAACTCTCGGGGCGGGTCCGAAGCTTTTCCACAAGGTAACTTTCCCTAAAATGTAAAGAATCTTTGTATCTATTCTCTTTCAAGCTTCATATTGGGATAGAGAGTGCTTAACCCTCTCGAGCTCCCACTCATATGGTTTTGAGGTGAACTTATTTTTTTCACAACCAATTCTTCCTTTATGTAATGTAATTCGTTTCATCCTAAGTCACCTCTTTAGTATGGGATTAGCCCTAGCATTAGCGGCCTAGTGCCAAGTAGGTCTTAAACAAGTGTATTACGAGTGCAGTTCGCCTCCTCTCAAATTGTTATTTTAGAGGTCATGTAATTAACCTTTTCTCACTTAATAGACCTCAGTAGGTTGGGTATTTTACCCCTGTGTTTACGTCCTTAGAGGACAGCTTGAAGGTGGAATTAGGTGTGGCCTTTGACAGGCTTAAATTTTGAGAGCAAGTTGCTCTTTCTTGAAAATTTTGTTTTCTGCGCGCCTCAAGGAGGCCTTACTGTGTAAGTTGGAGCAAGTGCTCCTGGGCATGAATGGGGTTTTCGGCCCCTCTGTGGAAACTTGTTTTGGGGTAAAGTTGGGCTAATTGCCCAAGAATTGTGAGTTAGGGGCTCGAAGCCCAAATCTTGTGAATAATGTACTTGTAATTGGTTACCTTGCTACTCTGTACCTGTCATTCGTGTTTTTTCTGAATTTTGGAAAGAAAATATAACCTTGTTAAATTTTAAAGTAACTTTAATTTCGTAGCTTGAGACCTGTTCACCCCCGCACCTTCTTTCACCTCTACCTACCACAAAAATACGGTAACAATTATTATTATTATTATTATTATTATTATTATTATTATTATTATTATTATTATTATTATTATTATTATTATTATTATTATTATCTACGTAGGTATGTACGACAGGTTGTCAGCACGGACATTATTTGGTATAAATCGTGGTTGTATCATTTATTATCTTTGTGTTGTATGATCTGTATTTTGTAACAGAACATGTGAGGTTATGTTACGATACTTCTAACGTAGGGTTGCCATACGTCCTGAAAAAGCGGGATTGTCTTGAATTTGAGCATGTGTCCCGACGTCCTGACTGAATTATTTAAAAATTCCTAAATGTCCTGAATTTTAAAAATCAGAGCAAATTATTTAAAATTTTCTTCAATGTTTTTGAAAGAGAATGGGATTATTTTGGTTGGTTATACTGAAGCAGAGTCTGACATCGTTACCTGACGTTGTCATGGTAACAGGGTTGATCTACGCTAACGTTATCTACTTCCGACCGGGAACAGCGTGTTGAATAATGATGAAAATTGTCCTGAATCCATGTTATCTAGCAATAAATGGGTTCAGTTTTTAAAGTAATGTAAATCCAGTGAGCAATATTCTGAATTGCTTAAATTGGGTCAGTTCTATTTCTGTTCACCTGGCCATAATGTATGTGCGGAAAACAAGTTTTCGTTAATGAATTCACAATGGACAGATGACAGAAATAGACTAAATGTAGAATCTGTTAAATCAATATTATTGTTGCAATACATTTTTAAAGAAATATCTTGGCAGGAATTTCATGATTAGGCCTACATTAAAAAATGATGAGTTGCTAAAACGTGTGTCAAGTTCGGAAAAGTATGATTGGTACGGTATCAGCATCAGGGAATTTTTGTGTCATAAATATATTTAAGCAAAGGTAAATAGATGCTGTTTTTAGTTTTCACTGATCCGTGTTATTGAGAAATGAGTAATTCCACGTGAGCTTTCCCATTTGTTACTTAAAAATCTATGCAAATAACATTGAATATTATAAAATTTTGGAGTGGTCTGTAAAGTACGTGTTTTACATAAAGTATGATTTCTTAATATTTCTCTATTTGATTTTAACATGAACATCAGATAACAAGTGTGTCTTTTGGTAACGGATGGAACAGTTCATATGCAATCACACAAGTACACTCGTTGGAACCATACGCGCCGACTTTTGATATTGAGCACGGGGGCAAGGATGAAAACAAAAAGCACAATTCCATCCTTGAACCACTATATGTATGGGGGCAAGTGTTCCCGTGGAGTCGGCGCCTTTGGTTGGAACTTGTCGATGTTGGTGCCATGAATTTCATTCTGAACCTTATGGCAAATCTATTCTGGTGTATGTTTATTAATACGACTTTATTTAATGTAAGAACACGTAATTAATAGTATATAATTTGTTATTAACTGTAAATATGATGTATAAATTCGAAGTACTGTTGTACAACGCAGGGTAAGATTCCAGAACAACGCACCTTTGTCACTCGAGTTATACAGAATATTCTATTCATTTGTACATAGGATATTGGAGACTCGAGAAGATACGAGAAAGCATGTTGTATCATACTTTTCTGGAAGCCTGGTCAGGCAAGGTATATAAAGGGAGGACTTGAGCTGTTAGTGAAGGTTGTTAATCGAGTTAAGTATGTGAACTCACGTTGTGCTAATTCCGTTAAAGTGGTTATGTTGTGTTGGTACATGTGATCTTGTCAAGTGTCGCGTAGTTGGCCGACATGCTATACTCCGTTCGGCTCTACTTCTAAATTGACGTTTTGGCAGATTATGGCTCTGTCTGGTGGTTATGCGCTGAAACATAGGCATCAAACCAATCCCAATCTGCCATTCATATCGATTTATATCGGCAGAGCACGATCTCGAAACCCAGTTGCCAACTCTAATATTTACATTCGCCACGAGGTTAACCAATCTCACTCAGCGTGTATGGTATTTGCTACGCTTCGCGATCTTTCGCATTTTCCTTCTGTAATTAGTGTGCTTTTCATATTGTTGGAGGGTTCTAGTGACTGAGATCAGTGGAGTGTTCCCTTTGTAGGCCATGACCTCCTTCCTGTGCCAGCCATTAGCGGTGAGTGATGTTTAATTTCCTCATTCACTTTTATTCTTAATAATATATTCTCTTATTAGTGTCAGATGTTGTTAGTAAGTGTAGTTTTTGTGAATTTGTTTTCAATCCATATTCATTAGTTTCTCTGAGTATGGTATTACATTTTACAAGGGCTGTTTGCTGCGTTCGTATAGCATCATCTGTTCTCGCGGGCGTAGCGCGCTGGCAACAGAGGAAAGGCGATGCTCATTTGTTTTGCGAAACTTCAATTTAGAAGTAAGGCCGTGCGGAGTATAATGTGCAGTCGATTAAGTTCAAGTATGCAGGCGATTGAGTTCAAGGTGGTGGTTCATTTGATGTCCAACTATTAATGTGTATATAATTTGTAAATAAAACAGCGTACATAATTGACAGCATCTCGTGTGTGTGTCTTTGTGAATACGATAATCCTATACACGCAAAGAGATGACATCATGTTAGTGCTCTAGCGGGAAATACGGTAAACATTACGTGTTCGCTCAAAAGCACAGGAATCGTTGAGAGTGGAGAGGCCTGTAGTGCACAGTAGAAGGCTGTGATTTGATAAGCAGGGTATTCAATTTACGAATTATTTCAAATATTTCGGAATTATAATCGACAATAAACTAAATAGCCGGAAAAAGGCTGCATAGCAAATGTAGTAAGAAAAGTAGACAAAAATTCAAATAATAAGATCACAACCGGAACGAGGGTGAGAAAGTGACCCTGTTACGGTTTTAGCGATGTATATAAATAGTACCAGATCGATAATGGATTATAGAAGTCGCTATACTGACATAAACACAAATGACAACTGGAAAAATCTAACAAGAACAGGAGCGATGAAATCATCTCCAAACAACGCGATTTTAGCAGAAACTTCAGAACCTCCCCTAGAAATTTAAAGCAACTACGGTATGGATAAAATATATCATGCAGAAAATGACGATAAAACAGAATCCTATGAAGGCAAAATAAAAATTATCAGAGAAACACGACAAAACTGACTACCAAAAAATAAAATGCTATCAGTAGTATGGGCCTAAAATCAGTACATACCTTACAGTAATGATATTATTCAAACTAGAATGAACATGAAATACATATTAATTTATACCTCACATTATCAAATCGGTATTTGAAAATACAAAACCATCCCTAAGCAAGAATAAAGTAGTCCGTATTAAAGTGCCTTTATATTCACTGGCCGAAAAAATATCCAAACAGCATGAAATAAGGAATGTAGAGTACGGATATTTTAGCAATATATTTGTCGATAAAACATGCTTAATCGATTAAAGGTACAATAGTACAGGTTAATATCCGCGCGAGAAAAGCCATCGTAAATATGCCATGCCGGTCCGGTGCAATCGCCTGAGTGTTAAATGCAGGCATGCTAACGTGCATGCATTGTGTCATACAGGTCCCGGATGACAGCCTGTGGGATGGAATTCCATGCCTCTTACACTTGGCTGGTCAATACAGCACGATTAATGCCGGTTGTGGATGACGCTGGAGTTGTCGTCCAATGATGTCCCATACGTGCTCGATTGGGGACTGATCGGGGCATCGAGGAGGCCGAGCCAACATATCGGCACTCTGTAGAGCACGTTGAGTTACAACAGCGACACGGGGGCGTGGATTATACTGTTGGAAAACATCCCCGGAACTGCTGTTAATGAATGGCAGCACAACAGGTCGAATCAACAGACGGACGTACATATCTGCAGTCAGCGTGCGTGGGATAACCACAAGAGTGCTCCTGCTGTCAAGGGAAATTGCTCCCCAAACAGGAACTTCAAGTGTAGGTCCAGTATTTCGCGCCGCAAACAGGTAGAATGCAGGCGCTCATCTGGCCTCCTTCTAATGAAGACACGGCCATCACTGGCACCAAGGCAGAACCGGCTGTCATGAGAAAACACAACGGACCTCCATTCCATCCTCCAATGAATTCTCGCTTAACATCACCGAAGACGCAGACAGCGTTGGCTTGGGGTAAGTGGAATGCACGCCGCAGGGCATTTGGCTCGGAGCTGTCCTTCAAGTAACCGACTTCGAACAGTTCGTTGCGTTACTGTGGTGCCAACTGGCGCTCAAATTGCTTCTGCGGACGTTGTCCACTGCGCCACAGCCATACGCCGAATACGGTCGTCCTCCCTCTCGGTGGTGCAACGGGGACGTCCAGAGCCCGGTCTTCTTGCGAGCGTACCTTCTCGTGACCAGTGCTGCCAGCACGCATGCACAGTGGAGACATTCCTGCCAAGTCGTTCTGCAATAGCGCGGAAGGAATATCCGTCTTCACATAGCCCTATTATACGGCCTCGTTCAACCGCAGTGATCTGTTGATACCAGCCTCTTCGTCGTCGTAAAGGCATTCTTGACCCATTCACAGTCATTCCGTCCAGTCACACAGGTAACTAACGCTCTCGCGCAGTACAGCCCGTATTTAAGTCAAAACTCATGTGCAACGTCATGGAGCCGCTACTAGCGTCACGCTAATGCGATTTGAGGGAAATTTGAATCAAAGTCATCTTTCAAATGTATACGAGTAAACACGCCTACCAACGTTCGTTAATCTAGCACAACCCCTTCTTGGTGTTTAGAGACTTTTTTCCGCTAGTGTAAAATTTATCAAAACCAATGTCTTAACTTTTTCACAGAGGGGTCAAATCTTCAGAACTCGCTATAAGCAGAAGTAGCATTTTACAGTCAACAACCTTCGACTGGTAAAAAAAAAATTGGGTCACCGATGATAGAGTCAATGTATACAGCGGAATTATCCGCATTTCGCAATTGTTATAAAGCCATATAAGATGAACAAAGCTCTATTATGCTCTGATTCTCTTAGTGCATTAGATGCATTACCAATGATGAAAACAATAACTGGCATGTAGAAAATATCAGAGGTATACGTCATAAACTAAGTACGGGAACCCTGAATATAATCTTCACATGGATATTATCTGCGCACTTTTTAGCGATAGATTTACACCCTAGTGCTGAATCGGTCGACCTCGGCAATCTTCGAGATTCGCACTGGCTACCTTTGAAACACAAACTATGAATCACTTATGCATCGCTGTGCGACATCTGGCGTACACTTTACGCACTAGCACTGTTGTTATTTACACAGCAAAGCCAAACTATAGAATTCACTCTAGAAATAAGATTCGCATCGAGAAATGTTACATAATATTATATAATGTGTGTGTGACACAGTTGTTGGCTTAATATAACAAAAGTTTAGAAAATTCATATCGATCGATCATATTATCGATTCAATTCAGATTTCATTTCCATTCAGTTGGCAGTACTACCGGAACCGGGAGAGCTCTCTCCTTATTCCTCAAACCCGTACACAAATCTATCGCTAAAAAGTGCGCAGATAATGCCTAGCACTCGGGTATACATGGTAATATGCAGGCGGATAAATGAGCAAATGAAGCCGCAAATGTTTTACGAACACAATAATATTATCGCTATTCCACATACGGATCTATGGGTGAAACATTAACAGAAGACGAATGGAATAATTAATGTCGAACGCCACCTGAACAAAAAGGAAAGAACCTATTTCTGATGCAATGTATAATTTGTGGAAGGAAAATGCGCGAGACGACAGTATAATTCAATTCCGTTCAAATCACGTATGTGCCCCAACACGTCTGTTTCGACTTAAAATCCGGTTTAACTAACTGTGTCACCTCAAACTAAGTATAGTATATTTCAACGTCCTTATATGAACGTGCAAGAGCCCTTTTAATACAATCATTAAGAGCAGGCGGTGTGCAATTACCGATAAATGTGTAGTGTACAGTATGTTAATCCTATTTTCCAGATTGCAAAAGCATAACTAAATAGCGAGATGATTGTAAAATTCGGATATATTTGTGGTAAATTTCCCTTATGTGTGACCCAATCGGTTCTCCATACAGGACAATAAAATGAAAGTTATACTCCGCGCCACCTTTTGAGCAGACTAAAGAACAAGAGGTAGTAAATGAAATGGACAGATCCGGCTCGCCAGGTGCAGGTATTTTGATTTGACGCCCGTAGGCCACCCGCGCGTCGTGATGAGGATGAAATGATGATGAAGACGACATATACACCCAGCCTCGTGCCCGCGAAATTAACCAACGATGGTTAAAATTCCCGACCCCTCCTTGAACCGATGCCGGGACCCCTGTGGCCAAAAGCCAGCACGCTAACCATTTAGCAATGGAGCCGGAGGGAAGAGGTGGTATAGGCCAGGGGAAGACGCGGGTGTGTGGGACTGCACCTACGGTGTTGTCGCATGGTAGGAGAGCGAAAAGGCGGCGCATATTTCGTGTTACCTGTCAGCACGACTTAAGGCAGTGGTGTTGCCAATGCGGAGCTGCCATACTTATTCGTAGATTTTTTGACCATACGGGCGCAGTTACTACATCATAGTCCGTTTAAAACAGCAGTGTCGAAATATTGTCAGTGTGCTTTGCTATGGAAAAAGGTGTACGTGCGTATGATGTGCTAATTATCAATTCTTCGAGCCTTTTGTACGTGTGTTGGTTAATTCTTCATTTTTCTCGTTAGTGAATATTATTGCTTGTTCATAGATCTTCGTGCAATGGATCCGAATAAAAACTCACCAGACTGCTTTCAGTTGAAAAAGAAATGCAAGATGTTTACGTCCGGCAAGAGAGAAATGATTCAATCAATCAATCAATCAATCAATCAATCAATCAATCATTACTGCTCTGAATTAAGGGCAGTCACCAAGGTGGCAGATTTCCTATCTGTTGTGTTCCTAGCCTTTTATTAAATGAATGCAAAGAGATTAGAAATTTATTAAACGTCTCCCTTGGAAAAGTTATTCCAGTCCCTAACTCCTCTTCCTATAAATGAATATTTACCCCAATTTGTCCTCTTAAATTCCAGATTTATCTTCATATAGTCCTTTACTATATTTAAAGACACCACACAAACTTTTTCGTCTACTGACATCATTCTACGCCATCTCTCCGCTGACAGGTCGGAACATACCACGTAGTCGAGCAGCTCGTCTCCTTTCTCCCAAAACTTCCACGCTCAAACTTTGCAACATTTTTTTAACGCTACTCTTTCGTTGGAAATTACACAGAACAAATCGAGCTGCTTTTCACTGGATATTTTCCAGGAGGGTCCCATACGAAGGAACCATACTCTACTTGGGGTCTTACCAGAGACTTATATGCCCTCTCCTTTACATCTTTACTACAAACCCTAAATACCCTCCTAACCACGTGCAGAGTTCTGCATTCATTATTTACAATTATATTTATGTGATTACCCCATTGAAGATCTTTCCTTATATTAACACCTAGGTACTTACAACGATTCCCAAAAGAAATTTTCACCCCATCAACGCAGTAATAAAAACTGAGAGGACTTTTCCTGTTTATGAAACTCACAACCTGACTTTTAACCCCGTTTATATTTTGTCACCATACAATTGCCTACTGTCCACCTCACAACATTTTCGAGGTCATTTTGCAGTTGCTCACAATCTTGTAACCTTTTTATTACTCTGTACATAATAACATCTGCAAACGGCCTCATCCCTGATTCCACTTCTTTACACATATCATTGATATATATATTAAAAAATTAAAGGCCCAATCTGCCTTGAGGAATTCCCCTCTTAATCATTACAGGGACTCTACTCTAATTCTCTGAGTTCTATTTTATAGAAACATAGCCACCCATTCAGTCACTCTTTTCTCTAGTCCAATTGCACTCATTTTTGCCAATATTCTCCCATGATCTACCCTATCGAATGCTTTAGACAGGTCAATCGCGATACAGTCCATCTGATCTCCTGAATCCAAGATATCTGCTATATCTTGCTGGAATCCTACAAGTCGAGCTTCAGTGGAATAACCTTTCCTAAACCCAAACTGCCTTCTAGAAAACCAGATATTAATTTCGCAATCATATCTAATATAATCGGAAGGAATGCTTTCCCAAAGCTTACACGAAGTGAATGTCAAACTGACTGGCCTGTAATTTTCAGCTTTATGTCTATCGCCCTTTCCTATATACACAGGGGCTACTAGAGCAACTCTCCATTCATTTAGTATAGCTCCTTCATGCAAACAATAATGAAATATGTACTTCAGATACGGTTCTATATCCCAGCCCATTGTCTATAGTATATCCCCAGAAATCTTATCGATTCCAGCTGCTTTTCTAGTTTTCAATTTTTGTATCTTACTACAAATATATATGTTATCATAGATACATTTTAATACTTGTTTAGTGTTAGTCACGTCCTCTATCTGGACCTTGTCCTTGTAACCAACAATCTTTACGTATTGCTGACCGAATACTTCTGCCTTTTGGAAATCCTCGCATACACACACCACTTGTTCATTAATGATTCCTGAAATGTCCTTCTTGAAACCTGTTTCTGCCTTAAAATACCTATACATAACTTTCCACTTTTCACTAATATTTGTATGACTGACAATTATGCTTGCCATCATGTTATCCTTAGCTGACTTCTTTGCTAGATTCAATTTCCTAGTAAGTTCTTTCAATATTTCCTTACTTCCACAGCCATTTCTATCTCTATTTCTTTCCAATTTGCACGTCCCTCTTAGTCTCTTTACTTCTCTGTTATAATATTGTGGATCTTCTGTTATGATATCGTGGATATTCTGTCCGTTCATAAGCATTTCTGAGCGAAAACTGTTGTCGGCGGTATTACCACTGTTCATGAGGCGGCGAGACAGACATCTGAGGCAATGGGAACTTATACAACCGTGCTGGACTCAGGCCATATATGTATGCAATGCTGTAATAATGATTAATAAATAATAAAATAATATGGGCCTTATATATATTACGGAAGTAATAATTCAACGAATGTAATGATTGTGCATGCCAAAACAATTTGTTTGAAATGCATTAATCGTGAAATTGTCGTTAATACATAATTTAATTCAGTAATGTAATTACTTTCAGATGTAGCCGTTAAGTAGCGGTATGGGACTACACCAATACGTTCATGCATGGATTCTGTTAAATGTACTCAGTGTGTGTCGTAGAGATGGGATGGGAGGGCTACGAAAGGGTTGAGGATGGGACACATGAAGTTCTGGGTGTAAGGCTCATTTCTAAAGATAATAGGCAACTTGATATATTTGGAGTGTACAGACCGGGAAAGTGTAGCATTGACACGGATTCAGAATTATTTGATAAGTTGGTCAGCTGTGTGGGAAACGACAGGGAAAGAAACGTGATTGTGGCGGGAGATCTGAATTTGCCAGATGTCGATTGGGAGGGAAATGCGAACGACGGGAAGCGTGACCAACAAATGACGGGTGGGTTAATGTGGGAAGGACAGCTGATTCAGAAAGTGATGGAGCCAGCCAGAGGGAAGGATGTTCTGGATGGGGTGCTGGTGGAGCCAGACGAGCTCTATAGAGAAACTGCGGTAATAGATGGTATTAGTGATCGTGAAGCTGTTTCTGTCGTAGTTAAAAATAAATGTGATAGAAAGGAAGGTCTTAAAAGTGGGACTATTGGGCAGTGCCATATGGCTGATAAAGCAGGCATGAGTCAGTTTCTAAAAAGTAACTATAAACGGTGGAAAACGGTAGATGGGAATGTGAACAGACTCTGGGATGGGTTTGAGGATGTTGTTGAGGAATGCGAAAACAAGTTTGTACCTTTAAGGGAGGTAAGGAGGGACCCACCTTATTATGATAGAGAAGTGAAGAGACTGAGGAGGAGGTGCAGACTGGAAAGAAATGGAGTTGGAAATGGCTGTGGAAGTGGGGAGAAATTGAAAGAACTTATTAGAAAATTGAATCTGGCAGGGGAGGCAGCTGGGGATGACATTATGGTAAGCATAATTGGCAGTCATACCAATTTTGGTGAAAAATGGAGGGGTGTATATAGGTATTTTGGGGCGGAAGCGGGTTCCAGGAGGGACGTTCCGGGAATGGTTGACGAACAAGGGGAGTGTGTATGTGAGGATCTTCAAAAGGCAGAAGTATTCACTCAGCAGTATGTGGGGTTCGTTGGTTGCAGGGATGATTTCCGGATAGAGGAGGAGACTAAGGCCAAATAACTATTAAAATTTACATATGATAACAATGACATTTACAATAAGATACAGGGGTTGAAAACTGGAAAGGCGGCTGGAATTGATGGGATTTCTGAGGATATACTAAAGACAATGGGTTGGGATATAGTACCATATCTGAAGTACTTGTTTGATTGTTGTTTGCTCGGAGGAGCTATACCGGATGGATGGATGGAGAGTTGCTATAGTAGCCCCTGTGTATACAGGAAGGGGTGATGGACATGATGCTGAGGATTGCAGGCCGGTAAGTTTGACATGCATTGTATGTAGGCTTTGGGAATGCGTTCTTTCTGATTATATTGGACAAGTTTTTGAAATTAATAACTGGTTCGATAGAAGGCGGTTCGGTTTTAGGAAAGGTTATTCCACTGAAGCTCAAATTGTGGGATTCCGGCAGGATGTGAGGGATATCTTGGATTCGAGAGGTCGGATGGGCTGTATCGCGGCTGACCTGTCTAAAGCATTTGATGGGGTGGATCGTGGGAGACTGCTGGCAAAAATGAGTGCAATTGGACTGGACAAAAGAGCGACTGAATGGGTTGCTATATTTCTGGAAAATAAATCTCGGGGAATTGGAGTGGGTGAAGCTTTATCTGACCCTGTAATAATTAAGAGAGGAATTCCTCAAGGCATTATTATCGGACCTTTATGTTTTCTTATATATATAAATAATATGAAGAAAGGGGTGGAATCAGAGGTAAGGCTTTTTGCGGATGAAGTTATTCTCTATAGAGTAGTAAGTGGGTTGCAAGATTGTGGGCGACTGCAACGTTACCTCGAAAATGTTGTGAGATGGACGGCAAGTAGTGGTATGTTGATAGGCGAGGTTGAGGGTCGGGTCGTGAGTTTCACAAATAGGAAAAGTCCTCACAATTTTGATTACTGCGTTGATGGGGTGAAAGTTCCTTCTGCGGATCATTGTAAGTATCTAGATGTTAATATATAAGGAAAGATCTTCATTGGGGTAATCACATAAATGGGATTGTAAATAAAGGGTACAGATCTCTGCACATGGTTATGAGAGTGTTTAGGGGTTGTAGTAAGGATGTAAAGGAAAGGGTATATAAGTCTCTGGTAAGACCCCAACTACAGTATGGGTCCAGTGTATGGGACCCTCACCAGGATTACCTCATTCAAGAACTGGAAAAAATCCAAGAATAAACAGCTGGATTTGTTCTGGGTGATTTCCGACAAAAGAGTAGCGTTACAAAAATGTTGCAAATTTTGGGCTGGGAAGAATTGAGAGACAGAAGGAGAGCTGCTCGACTGAGTGGTATGTTCCGAGCTGTCAGCGGAGAGATGACGTGGAATGACATTAGTAGACGAATAAGTTTGAGTGGCGTTTATAAAAATAGGAAAGATCACAATATGAAGGTAAAGATGGAATTTAAGAAGACAAACTGGGGCAAATATTCCTTTATAGGAAGGGGAGTTAGGTATTGGAATAACTTATCAAGGGAGATGCTCAATAAATTTCCAATTTCTTTGAAATCATTTAGGAAAAGGCTAGGAAAACAACAGATAGGGAATCTGCCACCTGGGCGACTGCCCTAAATGCAGATCAGTATTGATTGATTGATTGATTGATTGATTGATTGATTGATTGATTGATTGATTGATTGATTGATTGATTGATTGATTGATTGATTGATTGATTTAAATTACTATCGTTGGTCTGTGCTGTGTTATAATCTTGAAGTACAATTTTCAATAGCGCGGCAGTACATTTGGCAACCGAGGCGAGTGTGACGAGGCAATGACATTACTTCCGCTTTAGTCTGTTCGAAAGGTGGCCTGGAGAATTGTAAATTTGTATTCTAGTATTGACTGTTTCTCAACGAGCTTGAATAACATAGAGGGGCTGTGTGCCTGACATCGGTGCTCCCTGCGGAACCAAGTTGATAAAAGACAGTCATGTTAACGGTTGTCAAACAAAGCGAGTTGGCGCGAGAATATATGTTGAGGTGACAGGGAGATTGTGCGTGGCAATTTTCTTTCGTAAGTTTTCGTATGTTTTTAGAAGTGAAAATATAGATTATCGCTTCAAGAATACCTGCCGTATGTTCAGCGTACGGTTTTACTGGTCGGATATACGGCATTTTTAGTAAGTACTGCTGAATGACAGCCGAGATCACGGTAATTTCTGTTAGTAATTAAACCCATTTTAATGTTTACACTGCGAAAGTACTGATAGACATGTTAATTATTTGTCGGATTATATTTCAGATTTCCTTTTAAAGAACAAGGAAATAACGCAACATTGGGTTGTGAGGACGAAAAGAGATAAATGGTATCCCACTCAATACAGTCGCTTGTGCTCTGCACATTTCGAAGGTAAATACAATTATGAAACAAATGGTCAACGGCGATTACTGACAAATGCCGTTCCGACCATATTTCATTTTCCTTCACATTTGCAAAAAAAAAAAAAAAAAAGAAAATAGAGTGCCCACCTCCAAGGAAACGTAATCACGAAAAGTCACCTGCAGATGTTACCTCCTGTTATTTTTACTTCAAATGTGATATGTGCATTTTATGATGTGCTTCATACTAAGACTTATTTAGCACACGGCAGTCCTTCGGTGCTTTTTATGCAATATTTTATTATTATTATTATTATTATTATTATTATTATTATTATTATTATTATTATTATTATTATTATTATTATTATTATTATTATTATTATTATGTCAGCAAGTTGTTGTGTATGTATGGTGCTTGATAACGCTCCCTTTTTACGGACTTGTGATAAGTGATGATTTTTTCGTACCTGTTTATATTTTGTCCTTGAGAGTTCATTTAATTTGCCACATGCCATTGGTGGTATATGAATCAATGAAGTTTGATATTAAGGTTCTTTCTTACCTCACCCCCACTCTCTCCATTGTGGTCCTTAAGGCTACGTGTTACTCTCTTCTTGTGCTTGAGCATCGGTTTGATGTAGGCCTATTTCGGTCAAACGTACACCACGTATGGTAAATACAGTGTTTTACTCCCGTTTGCGAAATTTATGCAGCCTTTACTGTAGATGTCAGTTGCATTGGCATTTAAATCTAGGCTACACTTCATACTGGATAACTTTCAAGGTTACCTTTCAGCTAATAATCCCAGAATTATATGTTAATGGGAAAAATTATATATCCCCTATATTATAATAAATAATTTCATTAAACAATTATACTGTATTGGTACAGTAAATCATAGGGATGGAATCCTTTTAAAAATACGATCAGAATAAGATTGTAACCTATTGTAGGTCCCTATTATTTTAAGGATTTCTTTCATATATATTTATGGCCACGATTTTTATTACAATTTACGCTGAACCACAACAGCCAAGCAGGGTAACGCTATTGTTCCGGTTTCGAGGCCTATTCGTATGTCACATTACGTCGACTTCGAACTACTCTACAATCAGCTAATCATGATGTTGGCCTCGTGCAACAACATGATAAAGTGGCAGTATTCACAGTCTACGATTTTTAATGCTTTAAGCTTTCGGCTAACAGTCTTTAAATATTCCCCAAAGAATATAAAATGCGTATTTTCTACACATTTCGTCATTCAAGAGTAACGCCCCCTTGCTTTGTGACCACAGGAAACATGGCGGACGTTCGTTCTTTTAGCTTCACCCAGGCAACGCTTCCGCCTCTCTGTTATTCTAGCTCGTTGCTGTTTCTCTACAGTAAACGAAAATGAAGTCATGATGTTTAACAGTTAGAAACTTTAGAATCCCGGATGTTTGTAATAGTCCGGTAGAACATAACCCAAGCCAGTTTTATGAGAATGTTTAAAGATAACGGATCAGAAAGTTATTGCATGTTCAAAGTCCAATTACCGGTTTGCGAGTTAACAACAATACGATATGAGGATATAGGGAATAATTCATGTTGAGAAATATTAGGTTAGCTATTTACTGTTTTTAACAGTTTCCATTAGTTTTTTATACATAACGCAGGGACACAGTTTATAATTATTCACGCCAGTACTACGGTACTAACGAATTAGACCGAACGACAAAAAAGAGAAAAGAATTTTAGTTTACCACATTTCTTTTAGCTAGAAACTTTAGATTTTTATATTACATTCACTAAACACGTTTATGAATATTTATGCAAGGCAAATTGGCGGATGGTATACAAAAGAAGAAACATTTAGTGGCATTTGGTAGCATGAGCCTAATAATTTGTTCATTAATTTAAGACGTTGGAAGATATGATTTGTATTACCAATTTCAGTACCACATGTAGGCTACATACGTTGCTTTCTAAAATATTAAGTCGAGAAAGTTGTTCCGACGTGCATACATGGTTTAAAAGAAACCGTATAATTGTAGTGATATGACGCTTTGTTCTTTCCAAATTAAAACCAGGGTTTGTTAGGCACTTTGTTCAAAATATTAAAAAGGGTGTTTAATTTGCTTTTCTGACGATCGACGTCATTCCTCGTTTCACTGTCTTCTGATGTCCTCCTGTGGGTGGGGGCTGTAGAATAACACCCATGGTCTCCCCTGCCTGTCGTACGAGGTGACTGAAAGGGGCCACAGAGGCTCTTAACTTGGGATCTTGGGTGGCGACCACGGGTCCCTCAGCTGAATCCTGGCATTGCTTCCATTTATTTATTTTCATCTACCATCCGAACTACCCTGGTCAATTCTTGTTCTTTATTTTTAGGTTGAACTCTAGGGGGTCTTTCTCTTTGACGCCTATCATGCCCTTGTTTTTCTTTGGCCGATACCTTCATGTTTCGAAATGTTGGACTCCTTCCAGTGTTTCCTACTGATTAATGTTAATATAGGGTGGTTGCCTACTAGTTGTACCGTACTTCCTCTTAAAATAATAATCACCACCTCCACTGTTCTCTGATGAACATTTGACAGTGTTCTATAGATATGTGTGAGTTACTGCGATACAGTGATCTAATACTTCACTCGTGCCTGTATCGTTTGCGAGTTTATAGCTTTTATTACACTTAAGAAAATGGAAATTGCAACACCATGAAGGCATTGGTCGTTTGTCTTGATTTTCAAAGTACGGAACGATGCCATGTAGGTATGTAAACGATCAAGGTTTCAGACCCATTTGATTGTTGCTACAGGTCTCCCCACGTGATTGGTCGCGGAGGAATCAACTCCAGTATACGGACTCTGGTGTAGCGTAGCTGACTTGCAGTCTGTGCAGTGAAGTGTTCCCCCTCAAACATGCCTCGACGACAGAGAAGAGCACGCTATCAACAACTGTCGCCGTTTGAGAGGGCTCAGATAATTGGGCTGTGTGAGGCTGGATTATCGCTAAGGACTGCCGCTGCACGTGTTGGCCGGCAGGCATCTACGGTACAACGTGTATGGCAGCAGTGGTCAAATGAAGGTAACCACACTCGTAGACCTGGCACAGGCCCAGCGTGCCAGACAACTGTGAGAGAGGATCGCCGCATCATTCGGATGGCCCGGATGGAACCCCATGCAACAGCAGCGCAAATTCGAGCAGCTGTGGCACTCCACGTTACACAACAAACAGTTGACAATCGCCTGCGTGCAGCTGACTTACGAGCCGTGTCCCTGCAGAAGGTGTTCCATTGATCCCACAATAGCGACGGGTAAGGCTGGCCTGGTGTCGAGAAAGACCGACGTGGATCGACGAATGGCATAGGATCGACTTTAGTAATGAATCGCGCTTCTGTCTTGCCCGCAGTGATCGCCGAATCGTGTGCGCCGACGTACCGGGGAGAGGGGCCGCCCAGATCTTATTGTCGAGAGGCACACAGGGCCAACACCGAGCATTATGGTCTGGGGAGCTATTGGCTTTAATGTGAAATCATAATTATTGCTTGTTGAGGGCACTATGACTGCTCGACAGTACGTTGATAGGGTACTCAATACAGTGGTTGTCCCTATGATGGCGAACTTTGCTAATGGGATGTTTCAGGAGGACAATGCCCGGGTTCACACTGCACGCATCTCCAGAGAAGCTCTCCACGACATCACAACCTTAGAATGGCCCGCCAGATCCCCGGACCTCAGTCCTATTGAGCATGTGTGGGACATCATGGGTCAACAACTAGCCAACCGTCCTCAGCCACCCACAACTCTGGAACAACTTACCCGTGCAGTGCAACAAGCATGGGCCACAATTCCTCATAAAGCGATCCAGGGCCTTATTGACTCCATACCTCGACGAATTCATCAATATATTGCAGCTCGCGGTGGGCGCAACCTGTATTGATTGTTGTCCAAACTTGCGGTCAGAGGGACCTGAAAATGTAATCATCGAATCACAACCGAACACTCGTCCTGCATGTTCAATTGCAGCAATGTAGCACCACTCCGTCTGGGTGCTGCAATTTTCATTTCCATCGGTATATCTTACAATTTCTTAAAAATAAAACGTGACTATGCTTTCTTAAATTCTGAATATACCAATTGTTTGTGTTCTCGGGATTATCTAAAGCCATGATAACACTAAACAATTCGGTACATACTGCGCCATTGTGTTCGATCCGCACGTCAGCTTTCCTGCGTCCATTTTCACTTCCAGGCAAATGACGTAACAGTTCCTATTCGTAGGCCACCGGCCAGGACCATCGCATGGGTGTGGCGACCGAGGCGGTCGCGATCGGTGGGGGAGGGGGCGCCGCCGTGGGTAAAAAGATATATCTTTTATGCGTTTGTAGTCTAATACTATAGTTGACTGTATTGGTCTCTCTGTTATACAATAATACAATGGATGCATGGCTGAGTGCGCACAAATTATATCTATACATAATGCACTGTAATAACTGTACATACTGAGCAGCGCTGTCCGCTGTGGTAGCAGGTGGTAGGGGTGGGAGTAGGATCGTGACTCATCGGCGCCGGCGAGTCGACATCAACACCCCTCCCCACCCGCAGTGCGCGTCTGACACAGTTTACACTTGTATTGGTTACTTGGTTTATAGTGACATTGATATAGACACGCCGTCGCTGTTTACGCCAATTGCTAATCGTTCATTCTTCCGTGCGTTACGAGCTTTATGAATACTGAACGATGATGTTGTGAAGTGCATAGTGATAGTGATTAGTGGAAAACTCAGGAATTATGACGAAAACGTTGTCAGGGGCGCAAAGGAGAAAGTTGTACAAGGAAAGTGAGTTAGTGAATGAGGCTTTATTAAGTAAAGTGCTAAAACTATTTTTTAAACTAACATAACACAAAATCTTGCTGCGGCTGAGACCAGTTCGTTTGCACCTAGCTGTATTTCCTCCTCACAAAGTAGCAGTCAAGAGGCCGAAGACACTGAATTTGTACCTGTACCTTCCACTACTGATGATACCTTTACAAGCGATCGTGACCACAGTGATCGGGATAGTGATAATGGCAATAAAAGAGTGATAGAACTGTCAACAGACACTGAAACTGAATTTATTTCCAAATCGGAGCAGGTGCTGGTGATTACTTTAGATCCTGCAACATGGCCAGCGGATATTATACACATTCAGCGTGATGAGTTTGTTTTGAAAGGGCCGACTCAGTATTCTAAAGAAGACCATGATTGACCAAAAATTACGAAAATAGACACTTTTCAAACCAATTTAGGTATCGGTTTTTGGAAAATGGAGAAAAAATATCAATTCGATTGTTGATTTATTCAGAAAAGTCAGATACTGTCCATTGTTTCTGTTGTAGATTGTTTAATCCCTCATCAAAGTCACATTTTGGTCAAGCAATGGGTTTTTAACAACTGGGAAAAATTAGCAGACCGTTTAAAATCCCTTGGTTTGTAACCAGACCATTTCAAAAATATGGCTACATGGTTTGAAACAGAAAAAAGAAAGTAGACACATCAATCAACCAGCACATCTTGAAGCAAATCGAAACTGAGGGTCAGCGTCCAGATGAAGTATTGCGACGTTTAGTGGAAATTATATCTAGCAGAGCGCAATATGGCTTTTCGTGGCTCATCTTCCAAAGTTTTCATAAAAAATAATGGAAAATTTCTTAGGCTTGTGCAACTTTTATGAAATTTTGATAATGTAGTAATGGAAGACTTAAGAAATATAACTAACAAAGAAACACAATTTCATTTACTAATTGTGTCAATACAAAATGGGCTAATAACTATACTAGGTGACTCAGTAAAGCAAAGTATCTTGACGAAAATAAAGGAATCCAGATATTTTCCCGTTATCCTTTATTATACTCCACACATGTCACAAGGAGCAAGTTTCATTAATGATTCGCTACGCCACTGAAGATGATGATGGGAAGATCAAAGTACAAGAAAGTTTTATAGCCTATCGCGTTGCCAAAGAAACCACTGGAGAAGCTCTCGCTGATTTGCTGTTCAAAAAAATCGAAGAGGGTTGTTTGAACATGAAAAACTCCCATGATCCATGATCAAAGATACGATAACGGCGCCAACATGACAGGTGTACATAATGGAGTTCAAGCCGGTGTCCTGGCCAACTTCCCTTTGGCTGTTTTCATTCCTTGTGGGTGCCCTAGCCTAAACCAAGTAATTCCTGATGGAGCAAAATCATCAGATAAGTCTACATCTTTATTTGGTACTTTACAACGCCTCTTCACCATCTTCTCTAGTTCAATGAAGCGCTGCTGTGTAATAAGCGACCATACTAAAGCACTTACTTTAAAGCAAGTGTGTGAAACGCTTAAGTTAGGGATGCATTGGTTGAGTTAGGCGACAGAATTTATGACCCCCAAACAGCTTCTGAAGCTCAATCTTTGAATAATCAGATGGAAGACTTTTCCTTCGTCGTAACTTTGATCTTGTGGAATGACATTCTTTTTGAAGGTAACGAGATCAGTAAAAGCATTCAAGGAAAAGAGGTAGACAACAGTAACTGTCTGAAAAGTTCAATAAATGTTTGGAATGTTTAAACAGATTTAGAGAGAGAATGGATATGTGGACGCAGTAATCTCCGCTAAAGGAATAGCTGCTAAATTTGGTTTCGAACCTGTCTTTCCTTAGAAAAGGATTCGTAAACAAAAACGCGTTTTTTATGAGTCTTCTGAGGAAGTGCAATCGTCACCTGAAGAAACCTTTATGAAAGAAGTTTTTTATCCATTAGTGGATAAAGTTTTGAACTCACTTTAAAAGGAGGTCAACTGCGTTGAAGGAACACCAATACGTGTGGGGATTTTTGCATAATGTTGCTCAACTTCCAGGAAAATAAGATCTAACACAAAGTTGTTTGGACCTTGAAAGACATTTAACTGTCTGAAATCAACGGCATTGAACTGCATCTTGAACTTTTACATGTAAGTTCGATTTTGGATCATGGAAAGAACACAGTCACACCAAACGTATTTCGTATGATCAAAACGCAAACAGTAAAGATTTGTTTAAAAACCTGTGGGTCGCATTAAGAGTGTTACTTACAATACCCGTGACAGTTGCTAGTGCCGAATGAAGCTTTCGTAAGCTTAAGCTTGTGACGGAATTAAAGTGAAAAACCTCTCTTGTATCATCCCTTTCGACTTGGAACTCTAACCTAGAAATTTGTAAACCTGAACTTTCGACCAAGCATTGACTAAATATATTTTATCTATGTTTGTGAGTCTAATCGCCTCTGCTCGGTCTCTGAGCAGTTATGAACTTGCCGTCAGATCGCTTATTCTACGTGGGGTATGCGCGCGCATCTTCCCGGGCAGGGCCAGCCGATTTGAGCGTAGCTTGGAAAGTGGACTGTTGTTGATTGCCGACTTGGGAAGATGGAGGATAGTTTCGCTTGGTGCTGTTTGAATAGGAGGAGATCTTGATTTGAGGCGAGTGAATCTGACGTTAACATCTTTATAGATAGGGAGATCAGGATTGGTTAATATCTTATTGTATTCTCTATACAAGTTGTTCAATCATTGTGTGGGAGAAGACTTCCATTAAGTGGCACGTTCTGTGGCGATATGGACAATGGCTAACTGCAAACGAGTGGGCTATTATTATTATTATTAGCGTATGGTAACGTACACAAAACAATAAAAAGGTTAAATATACAGCACAAAATATTATATACATAATTACAAGATCATAACATTGAAAACAATCGTGCAAGCAAAAGGGTTCAAAGAGTTAGATCTAAGTTCTCTAGCCATTGTATGGCCTAAGAAGAAGCCACCACAAAATCCTGGCTGGATCCAGCGAATGCCCTTCCAATGCATTCGGTGACAATATGGTTGATGGTCTGCTTAACTGCACCACAGTCACAGGCTGGAGATGATCTCATACCCCATTTAAACAACATTGATCCACATCTCCTGTGGTTAGTACATCCTCTGTTGAGGGCTACCCATGTCTTGCGGGGCAAATCAAAGCCAGCTGGAAGATTCTTATAATTGAACAGTGTCTGCCGTTGAATCGGAACTACACTGTTCCACTCTTGTTGCCAATCAGGTTTTGGATTGAAATCCCTCCTAACAAGTTCCTGTGTTGTTTGAATAGGAGGAGATCTTGATTTGAGGCGAGTGAATCTGACGTTAACATCTTTATAGATAGGGAGATCAGGATTGGTTAATATCTTATTGTATTCTCTATACAAGTTGTTCAATCATCTAATTCTAGGAGGTTCTATTTGGCTGAGCACTGGCAACCAGAAAAGAGGAGTAGATTTTACTGTGCCACTTATGACACGCATTGTTTCATTCAAGACCGAGTCCACATTTTTAGTATGAGAGTTGTTGATCCAAACTGAAGAACAGTACTCAGCTGTGGAAAGCACCATCGCCATAGCTGAAGTACGCAAAGTAGATGCAGAAGCTCCCCATGTGGAACAAGCAAGCTTGTGGATGATGTTGCGTGACCTTAATTTGGCTGCTAGGTTGGTTAGATGTTTACTGTATGTTAGCGTCCGGTCGAGAGCAACTCCAAGATATTTTGGGTTGGCATTGTGTGGGAGAAGACTTCCATTAAGTGGCACGTTCAAAGTGATATTCGCTTGTCGGTTATTTAAATGGAAGAAGCAGGTTTCCGTTTTACTAGGGCTTGGTTTCAAGCACCACGTTTTGAAGTATGCACACAGAACATCCAAGTCTGCATTTAAAGTTCTCTCTATCACATTAGCATCCACATGCTGACTAATTATTGCCAGATCGTCGGCGTAAGCAAATTGACGGGAGCTCGTGACAGGTATGTCTGCAATATACAGGTTAAACAGTAATGGAGAGAGAACAGATCCTTGAGATAGACCATTGTTAAGTACCTTTATTTTGCTGTGATTTGTATGCATGACTACCTGAACAATTCTATTTGAGAGCATATTGTTAATCAGACGCGACATTTTACCACACTTTGTCAGTTTAAAGAACTTATACACAATACCTTCTCTCCACACTGTATCATATGCAGCTGTTAGATCAATAAACACTGCTCCACTCTTTAATTGCTTTTCAAAACCTGTCTCAATATGTGTTGTCAGGGAAAGCACCTGATCTTCACAACTACGTTGAGGTCTAAAACCAGCTTGTTCGATTGGAATGATTCTAAAAATTAGAGGGCTTATTCTATTGTAGATGAGACGTTCCAAGAGCTTAAAACAGACACTCATTAAGGCAATTAGTTGTAGCTTTCGACAGAATCCGTAGGTTTACCAGGTTTTAAGATAGCTAGTATCTTAGTTCGTTTAAACTCTGAAGGGAGTTGACTTGTTCGGAGTATGTTAGAGAAAAACTGCCCTAGCGAGTTCCTTAAATTTTTTCACAGTGCTTTAAAAATTCTGGGTGTATACCATCAAAAACTGGGGATTTTCTATTTTTCAATTCATTTAGGGCAAGCAAAAGCTCTTGCTCAGTAAAAGGAGCAGAAATGTTGGAAGAAGTAGTGTACTGCTTTCTCAAATGAGACAGTTCATTTTTAATAAACCTTTTGTGTAATTTGTCTGGCTTTGATTTGGACACACTGGCAATGCGACTGGCAATATGATTAGGTGAAACCTCTGGTTTCAGCTGGGGACTGTGAGGTTTTTTTCCTAGCTTCTTCAGAAGGCTCCAAGCTTTTTCGACTTGAGTGTCTGAAGTACAGTGTATCCATGGTTTCCTTCCATCTGCTTCGTCTAGCTTCATCTAGTTTACGAAGGAGCTCGTCAGCTACATCTTTTTCACCACTTCTCTAGAAATCTTTATAAAGTAGTTCACAAGCCTCATTCCACCCTGGTATAAAGTCCTATCTCACTCCACGGGGAATATGTCTTTTAGCACATGTTAGAATAGCTTTCACAAACCTAGAGTAGTTACTAACCTCAGGAGGAATCCATCGTGTGGTACTGTCAAGATCAGCTGAATAGCTCTCACAGCTAGCTTTACTAAAGTTCCAGCGAGGGAGTGGAGAAGATCTTATAATAGGAATCTGCATTCCAATTTCCAGAAGGACAGGTCGATGTTGACTATGTGGAAAGTTCATAAGAACTTTACGAAACACAGGTAAGCTTGATCCCTGATCACATGAAGCAAAGCACAAGTCAGGATTGGTTTCTGAGTCCCATCTCCCTGACTTGAATGTAGATTTGTCTTTTGGATTGCAAATCAGTGGGCTAATGGCCCGGAATACTTCACCTTGTTTCTGTTTTTTAGTAACTGATACATCCTCCAAAACTTATTTTTTAAAATAGATTTATCTATGTAACTCACACGCCTTGTGGTTGTAAGTATTGCAACGGGATTGGAAACCTCGACCAAGCAACAAAGCTGTAAGTTCTGCATAATGCTATAATTATTGGTATTTCATCACTTAGGGTATCTCGCCTCTTTAACTACGACTGTGCTGGATTAATGTGGAAGAATTTGCGTTCGGAATACAATCCGTTTCAAAACCATGTTTTTCATTTCATTGTGAACTGACTTTCGCTTAAGTTTGGAGTTGCTGAAAATTTTTGAACTATGAAAAGTGGTATCTGTACAATTTTAGAGGATCTAGTTAATTATTTTTCCGCTCAGTTTCAGTAATTTGAATTACTGTTTATTTTATTGTGTTATTTGGATTTTGCCTCGATTCACTTGTAAAACCTTAACTGTCCGAGGCGAGGTAATTTGGTGAGGAAGTTCACACAAGAACTTAAGTAAATGCATCATTTTTGGGTTTCTTTTGGTGATTTATTTATTTATTTATTTTTCCAGCTTTGAGTTGAATTTTGATTTTCTTTATTATTTCCTTCTTTGTTTCTCATTGTTGCGATCGTGTTCTGTGATTGGGTAATCCGTGTAATATGGCGTCACCCCTTTTTGTTGGTGATGATTACTGTTTTGTGGTGATCGTTTGTTTTGTTAGTGTTACCTGATATGATTTTCTTGTGGTTAATTCTGTTCGTTTCTTGGTGTTAATTCTTTCCTATTTTTCTATGTTGTGAGCCTCCTGATTTTTAAATTTCACTTCCGGTATGATGATGTAAAGACTTTCCTGTGAGAACTTCTCGAGACGTGGGTTTTAAAACTGATTATATTTATTTAATTTTGAAATTGAAAAATTGGTACGAGGTTTAAAATCTTTAAAGTTGAAAACTATATTTAATGAAGACATCTCAAATTTATGTACAAGTCCGAGGAAAGTGAAGTTACGTACCATTTACTAATGTAGTTTACTGTAATTATCCCTGGGGTTTCGGCCGATTCCTTCGTTAGATTATTATTATTATTATTATTATTATTATTATTATTATTTTCTTAAGATTTATTTTTCTTCTGGGGATGTTCAGTGGCTTTTAAATTAATTGCATTCATTAAATAAATTTGGTTCATTCAGTTCAATGTCTGGTGTTTATTCTTGGAGTAGATAAACCAGTTTTAATGCAGTAACCACGTTCCACGGTTTGTTATCACCTGCACTGTTCATGGTAAGTTCCTTTTAATTTATATTCTTTTCCTTCTTGTTGTGCTGTTTTGGTGATATGTGCTTCCACCTTTGTTTTATTTATTGGCTGACCGGTCTGGGCGATTTGGGGAGATCGTAAGACTGGCTCAGTTAGTGGTAGCAGAGCGTGGTTGTTGTTGTTTGTCTGCTGCTCTGCTGCCTGATTTTAGTTGTTTCTGCTTTGTGCAGCCTAATTTCCCTCCCCTGTTTTCCCTTGCTTGGTACAGTGCAGTGCTGTATTGATTTGTTGGTGAATGAAAATCAAAACTAGGAAAATTAAAACCCACTGTGAATAATTTATGTTAAAGGAAGTGCAAGGATCTCGTGTAATTCTGTAATTAATTTTGTTGCATGTCTACCACCATGGCGCGCGCTGTTATGCGCCCCTCCTTTCTACGCCGTGCCGAGTTGGAGTATGAACTAACCATCCGTGGCCTTGAATCTGCCCGTAATGTTGCTGAATGTGCTGCCTTGCTATCGGCCAACTCCCAGGTTCCCATTAACTTATTAGTTATTGACAGGAGCCGAGTTGGTGAGTACCTGAATTCAATTTGTGAGAGCCTTAATGAAATAAATATTATAAGGGAGGAATTTATTGAGCTGCCTCCATCTAAAGCCCAAGTAAACCGGCTGAGGGCCAGAGCGAGCCATTACTCGGGCCGAATCCAGGACCTATTGTCCATTAAACCTGACCCGGAATTCATTTCAGAATGTGCTAGGTTGTTAACCGTGGTTTCAGGTATTACTGCTGATTTAGATTTATTATTAGTCAGTAGGGATATGGAAAATTGTACTATCTCAGCTGGTCTTAACCATGTTGTACCTACCATAAGTGTTCCTTCCAACCAAATTGTGTCCTCTTCCCATAGCCAAGGTTCATGCTGTGTGACAGCTCCTTTCTTGAAAAGCTTAGTCTCTAGGTTAAATTCGGCGTCATCGCCAAACTGGTTGAAGGAAGGTTTCCGTGGAGTAAAGAGTTTTTCTGTGAATTCAATTGAAGAGAGTATCAGATATCTGCGATTTCTTGTAGAGTTAACAGACACTGGAAATGTTTACTCGGTCGATGATTTGGGGATTTTCCGCGCACTCTTCCCTCATTGCGAAGGGATCCTGAAAAGGGAAATTTCTGAAGCTATTTCTAGAAATTTAACGATTAACACGTTTCATGAACTTGTCCTTTCTAAGTTCATTCCCTCCCTTGCTCTTCAAAGTTTAGTGCCACAGTACTGTTTTCGAACCTAGTTTCTGCATGAGAACCTACTGACTTATGTTATAGATCTGCGATTCTTTTGCAAAGTATTTAAAATGTCAGTCCCAGAAGGAGAGATGGTAGCTAGAATTTTAAAAGGAATATCTCCTGCATATCGTTCCTACCGTTCCCTGACTCGATGCCCAACTAATTTTCAAGAACTAGAAGAGGCCTGCTCTTTTGCTGAAGATGTCAAACACGGGGATGCCTCTAGGCCTGTGAATTTTCCTCCTCCTGTTACACCTAATTATCCTGTCCCTTCATCTACATCTAAAGAGGTGAAAACTCGTAAATGCTATAACTGTGGGTCCCGAAATCATTTAAAGAATTCTTGTCCTGATGTTAGACGAGATTCCAGTGAATGTTATTCCTGTGGCTCTAGAGAGCACGTTAAGAAAAATTGCCCCTTGGTAGGTCGAAATGGTACTCAATGACTACAGTGCAAGAGGGCAAGGTCTGCCCACCCTAAGATTGTAGAGTCTGAATCTCTTGGAAAGCCTGTGTATCCCCCCATGTGCAATATAATCTCCGCCCATGTCCCCTCCTCTGGTACTTGCACGTTTGTTGAGGTCAATAATGAACCAGTGGATGCTCTCCTCGATACGGGTAGTGTAGTATGTTTAATGAATTATGCATGGTACCGTCAAGTGAAAACCTCATGTAAATTACCTGAAATGGAACCTACTAATCTAAGATGCGTTCCTGCCAATTGTCAGTTTTTGAATATCTTGGGTTCAGTGAAGGTCATGCTGAGGATTGGTAATTTTACTTGGGAAATCAAGTGCTTGGTAACATCTAATTTATCATGTAACATTATTCTCGGAGCCAATTTTCTATCTTGGACCGGACTTGTTTTGGATCTTCAATGTCAAAAATTATTTTTCAAGTTTTCTCCTGACTTAAAGTTTGACTCGATTAATGTTCCCTTGAATATACCTATTATTTCTTGTGTGGGTTACCCTCAGTCCGAGGAGCCTAGCAACATTGATCGCCTTGACCTGAAACATTTAGGGGACGCCGAAGCGCGTCAAGTCCGTGATCTGTGTAAGGAATTTCCTGATGTGTTCACTAGTAAGTTAGGCTTGACCGACGTTCTCGAGTATGATATCGAGTTGTCTGTCCATCAGCCAGTTCGATCTCTTCCTTACCATCTTTCCCCACCCCGTATGTTGGAATTGAGAAAAATTCTTGAGCATATGGGGAGAGATGGAGTGATTAGGCCTTCCACTTCTGCGAACGCGTCCCCTGTGTTCTTAGTACCCAAGCCTTCTGGTGGCTTTCGAGCAGTGATGGACTATAGGGCTCTAAATAACAAGATTGTGCTCCAATCTATCCCGTTACCCGACCTTCATACTTGTTTTGGATGGTTCACGGGAGCGAAACTTTCCACAGTCCTAGATTTGAACCAAGCATACTACCAAGTGCCTTTATCCAAGAGATCCATTCCCCTCACTGCTTTTATAACCGACTGGAACCTGTATGAGTTCCTGGGGCTTCCGTTCGGCTTAAGTTGTGGAGAGGCTGTGTTGTCGAGACTGTTAAATTCCATTCTCTCGGACATTAAATTCAAGCACGTCTTTAATTATCTGGATGACTTAGTAATTTTTTCGAATACCTTTGAGGAGCATATGGTACACGTCAGGCAAGTCTTGCAACGGCTAAAGAAGGCCGGACTGACAGTGAAGTTATCAAAGGTAGCGTTCGCCAGACCCAGCATGTCCTTCCTAGGACATGTAGTTTCTTCTGCAGGTGTTTCAATTGATCATTCCAGAACTCAAGCCATTAGGGATTTCCCACGTCCCAAAGATGGTAAAGGTATCGCCCGTTTCATCGGTATGGTGAATTTTTTTAGAAAGATTATTCCCAACTTTGTTGAGTTAGCTGCCACGTTGAACTACCTTAGGAGGACGAATGTTAAATTCACTTGGGGTAGTGCCCAGTAGGAAGCATTCAATTCATTGAAAGTCGCATTGACTAATGTGTTAGCTATTCCTGATTTTGAGAAGCGTTTCATTGTTCAAACTGATGCCTCTGGGCGTGCTATTGCTGGTGTCCTATTACAAGAACACGAAGACGGACGTAGGCCGGTAGCTTATGTATCCAGGGTCCTCAACGATCTGGAGTCTAAATACTCCATTTACGAATTGGAGTGTCTAGCTGTACTGTTTGCACTAGAAACGTTTAGATCCTTTATTGAACATGTGAACCTTGATCTAGAGACCGATAACCAGGCTCTTTCTTCGGTGTTGAATCGACCTAAAAGGACTAGTAGGATAACTAGATGGGCATAACGGTTCTCATCTTTTAATTTCAATGTTCGACATATACGTGGTACCGAGAATGTCATTGCCCATGGTTTGAGCAGGATGTTTGAAGGTAATCCTTGTACTGGAGCGAACCCGTGTGTCGATGAGTTTGCTGTCAATGCTGTAGGTGTTAGTGCCATCCTTACCGATCTTCTTTTGTTTTACCAAAAGTTTGGGGATCATCAAAAAGCTGATCCGAATCGGAAAAACATCATTGACACAATCAGTAGTGGAACCGAAGTAAAACCTTACTCCTTATCTAAGGGCGTTCTCTGTTGTAAGGGTCGCAAGGACCATAATTTCAAAATTGTCGTTCCAAACGTTCTGGTACCTGTCATTTTTAAATATTACCACTGCTCTCCCCTTGGTGGTCATTTAGGTAACTTCAAAACTCGTCAGAAAATCAGGCAATTTTTCGTTTCGAAGAAAATGGATAGTGAAATCCGGAACATGATTAAATCCTGTAAATCTTGAGCCATCAGCAAACCTAATTTGAAAAACCGGGTGGGATTATTGTCATCATCACAAGCTTCACGTCCAATGCAGCGGCTGTTCATCGATTTTGTAGGTCCCCTCCCCCGATCTTCCCTGGGAAACACCCACATCTTTGTCTGTATAGGAGCCTTCTCCCGGTTTTGTTGGATCTTCCCCACCAGGTCCACTAATTCGCGTACCTCTATCTCCTGTCTAAATTTTATCTTCGCATCCTTTGGCCCACCCAAGTTCTTAGTATCTGACAATCTGACAAGGTATCTGTTTGAGCTGTGCATCTCCCACGTCACCACTACCCCGTACTACCCAAACCCTTCTTATGCTGAGAGGTTGAATCGGAACATAAAGTCCGCGTTGATAGCGTATCATCATGACAGTCAGTCCAAATGGGACTCCTGTCTGCATTGGTTAGCCCATCCTTTTAATTCCGCTACTCATGAGTCTCACGGTAATACGCCTATGTCTGTAATGCTCAGCTATACCCCGTACTCCCCTATGTCTAATGTTCTATGTATTGAAGATCTTCTGCCGGACCTATCAAGGCCTAATGACGTTCAAAAGATCTGGAACGAAGCCAAAAGAAATCTATCTGTGTCATATGAGAAGGTCAAAAGGAAGTACGATAAAGGTAGAAAGCCATCAATATTAAACGTTGGTGGTCTGGTGTATGTTACCCCATAAGTAAGGCCGTGAATAAGTTTTCGGCAAAGCTTGCCCCTAGGTACCAAGGCCCGTGTACTGTGGTGGAGTTCTTGTCTCCGGTTTCAGTTTTGGTAAGTGACCCTGTAGCAAAACGAATTAGGCGCGTTCATGTTTCACAAATTAAACCTGGTTAAACGGGCAAAATTGTACTGCATTCTCTGCTGGTTGGACGCACCTTTGGTAATTGACCTGTACTGTTAGTTGAACCTAGCACACATACTGTGGATTGGCGAGCGAGTCAATTTGGTCCTTATTGTGCCTTGGGTTGGGGACTTTAATTTAGTACTCGTGTGTTACTGTTACTCTGTTTGGTTCCTTGTAGCTAGAAATTGGTTTTTCTTAACTGCCTTGTGATGGTGGTATTAATACCTTGGGATGGTATATTCGTGTTATCGAATCTTATGCTTGTGCGATGCACTACTGAATTACCATGGAGGATATCTAGTTTCAACTAACCTTAAATTGTGCTTCTGTATTGACCTTCTGTTTACTAAAGGTTTTAATATGTAAATTTATGGGCTTATTTCTTTCGTGGCTCCGCATGGAATTCCTTGTGCTGAATCCCTTTGTCATCGAGTGACTTGATCATTACTGGGCTATAGTAAGTTTGGGATGGAATGTGAGGGTGTGTGCTTGGTACCCGAATGTTTACCTTTTTATCATCCTTTCATTGTGCGTGTGTGAATGTGTGTGGAGCTTAGTAATGATTTGGTTGCAACCTGTGCCTTTTCAGTATTGTGCGATTTCTGGTTATGGTGTATTACGTTTGGTTGGTGTCGTAAAGGTTCCCTGCTTGCCTTGTGCATGGACTGTACGTCTTAAAGGTGTTTCATTTTCTGACTACTGATGTTTTGTGTTCATCTATGATCAGGTGATCTAACACTCCTCTTTTTGGTACTCTTCGCAGCTGGTTTTAATGTGGTATTCTATGTGTGAACCATCGATTATCTTATTTTGGCTGTAACTGTTTTGGTGTGGGATTTATCTTCCTAAACGTTCGATTTGGATCGTTTTGAAATTATGTAGAAAATCTGTCTCCCTATTTTTTATCTGTGGGTATTTGGTCTGTGCACTTATGCGAGCATTGTGGTTGCATCCCTTGTCTTGTGACTTGGTAATGTATTTGTGGTATTGTTTTCATCCTTTGAGTTGTGAATTGTTGATGATGAAGTGTAATTTACCTTATCTACTAGTTGCTGTATGGGTTGTTCTGTGGTACTATTAGACTTCTTTCCTGAGGAGGTATCTCTTTGTGCCTATATGGTATGGTCCTAGTCCTTAGCTGGTACCGGGTTTGGTATTGTAATTTCTGCTCTGTATTGTGCTGATTTGGTGTAGTGGCTGGTGAGCACGCGTTGAGGATGGATATCCTTTGACCTCTTAATGAGTCGACCCGTGCCTCTAGTGTGTCATTATTGTAAATGTCTTTGAACTTCGGATGTTTGGTTGTCATGACACTTTGGTTGGGATGTAACTGGTCCTTTAATTTACCTCGGTCTTGCTGTAGATTTGGCCATTTGTTATTGAATTCACAAGTCTGATGATGTAAACCTTCTTGTTGGTAATATATTGGTTTTAATAGGCTCTGGGATCTTCGGCTTGTTCTTACCCTCTTAATCTTGGTCCGCCGTCACCATTCTATGTTTTGCTACTCCAGAGCTCTTCTTAAGTACCCTGCCTGCTTATGACCTTTTTCCTAGTGCAAAGGTTATGGAAACTCTACCTTGTGTTCCTTCTGCCATCCTTCTTTAACCTAGCGTTTTCTCTGAAATGGGTTCATTATCTACCCCCTATCCCTTGTGGACCTTTCCTCCCGTCATTCTCCTTCTGACCATGCGCGCCCTGAGTCCCTGATGGTGTTTAAGATGAAAAGTTCATGAGTTAGTGTAGTGGTATCTAGGCATTGTTTCTTGTGGTGGTACCTTTGATGTGGCCGTTACGGATGACCGACTGATCGCGATCCCTCCATCTGGTAACCTATAAGAGTCTCCTAATTGCCCATCGACTCTACAGTTGCCCGGTTTTACCTCCCTTTAACTTGAGTTGTTTTCTGCGTCTCTTCCTTCCGCTGGTATTCCTTTGGTCTGTCGAAAGTATTAGTTTTCCCTTTTGATTCTTTCCCCGAGATTTAGTAGGTAACCAGGGATTAGTTGGCGATCCTAGTGTAGTGTGTATATTTTTCCTGCTCCTGTTGTCTGACCCTTGGGCAGATTGACGAGTTCGCCACTCTGTGGTTTTGCGTGTGTTACTCATGTATCTATAAATGTAATTTGATGTTTTTTTGCCCTCCTGATTTAACTCCAGTTATTCCATACCATATGTTCCCAGTGCGTCTATGCTATTGCGTGTTCTTGTTGATTGTTTCTGTATTTTTCTTCTGGGGGTACCTTTCGTGGTGGAGTAACCTAGTATATGTTATGTGGTCTCCTGTTTGTTTCTTAATTGATATTGAATTTACCCTTCTTATTCCTTCCGTGGCTAATCGGACCATGTGGAACGCTCTGAGCCCCAGTCAGTTTGTTGGTAATTAATGCCATGTAAAGTTAATTGGTGGATCTATTGATCCTTGTAACTAAATACTCACCTGCTTTTTACTTCCTGTTTTTATTAACTTCCTCTCCTAGCGTTTTTTCCCTCCTCCGGGTTTTATGGTACGTTTCATTCGCCCGTTGTCGCTCATTTGCAACACGAGATGATGCACATCCTTAAAACCTAAGGAGATTTGTAAATGTATTCTAGCGTAAAAATTTAGTTCCATCGTGCTTTAGGAAATAACCTGGATGCGTGGACTAATAAGTAAGTGGACTTTGTTTGGTTTTTCGGTTGGAATATTTGAGATTGATGTAGGATTTGACATACCTCGAAGGTGAACTTGTTTATGGTTGAACACTATATTATCGTGTGATGCATTGAACTAAAGTATGTCGAGTGCAATTGGAAATTTAGTAAACTCTGGTTATTAGGCTCTCCATCTGGTGAGAAACGTTACTACTGTGATCGGTTAATGTACCTGGACACTGATGTTGATCGCACCCCGCCAATTATCTTGAAAAGCAACGTAATGTAGAACTGTGTTCGGTACCATTAAGCTGGTTATGTGGACCTCCGATAAAAACATGGTTATTCTGGTGGTCGTTGTCAGTTGGACTACCTCACCAAAATTTAGTTTATGTGTGACCACCACATCATTGTTGAGATATGCATGAGATTTTGTTGTGCTTCGGGGTGGGAGGGCTGTGACAGTATTAAGAAGTTGAGCCTCCCCTATAACCTTTTGGACTGGTGCTAGCGCCATTGAAAATAGCGTCAATCGGCTTTACGCCAATATACTTTTTTTAAGTTTACGTAATGTGGAATTCGTTCATGTAATGAGCTGGTGAATGTTTCCGCCTAACTGCGCATGCGCCGGCTGCCGCCAGGCGTAACTAGTCCTGGACTCGCCAGCGATAGCGGGAGCAGTTCCCTGCGAGAAGCCATCACGGGTGGAAGTGTGTGCTTGTACTACGCTATGGCGTGGTGGGTTATTCTGAAACCACCGTGATTTCACATTTAATGGGGATGTATCCCTGCTGGACTTGCTGTTGACAATCTACCGTACCTTTGGGATATAATTTTGGATGAATGCCTCTTCTGGATTCTTCGTAACAAGTTTAAGTTCTCGGGCCTCGTTGTAACCTACTTCAACAACAATGACCAGGTTTGGATTTCCACTCTCACACCAACACCGTCCACTAAGCTGAGGTACCAGTCCTAGGGACAGCGGGCAGAATAACCTCACACGCCTAGGAGGGGTGCTCCTAGGCGAGCAGGTTAGTAGTTCATTCGCCCCCAGAGAGGAGGTTAAGCGAGTACAAGAAAAGCAAAAGAAAACACCAACAAACAACATGAAAACATTACGAATAAGCAAAGGAAGAAATAACACACTTACAGGAAGCGGAGAAAAGGAAGCGGCTAAAAGCCGTGGTTACAACTATCAAAGGTGACAGTCACAGTGCTCCATTCAATGTGGTGAACGAAAACAACACTTTAGTGATAGAAAATAGCTTTAATTAGAACAGAAAAAAATGTAACAACTTAAATGAAATTAAGAAAACCTAGGTTAATTCAAAAAGGAAAATTGATATCAGAAAATAAATTCAATGTAATATTTGGAAAAGATTAAGTGTAAATAACCAAATGAACAATAGTTAAATTGATCAGGAAAAATATTTGATATTGATAGCTGATAATTAACAGCAGATTAAAAATCATTAAATAACAACAATGTTGCATTCATTAATTCACTAACGATGTTGGAAAAATATGATATTCTTTTAACAGATAATAAATAATTGATAAAACTTGGATAAGAAGAAAAAACAGAACGTTGACCTCCGTACCATTTCAGTAGAAACACTTAAGAGGTAAAATAAAATGTGAACGATCACGTGAAGAATAAACCAAATAACTACTAGTTTTCATTAACAAGATTATAGTTCGGTTAAATATCAAGCAGGATGTTACTCTTCGTCGCTCGACTAATTTCTTCAATTTACACTAAGGGGCTGTTTCCAAGATAAGTTAAAGTTTAACGTAGAAGTTTACACATCCGCCCCGGCAAAGAAAAAGGCAAATCATACGTTAAAAGGTTGGCAAAAATTAATTAATGAACAAAAAAGTCAAAGATACACACAACCAAAAATATATTATCAGAGAACCACACCGGAGCCGTGTATAAGATTACATAAACCAAACCCCAACAACAATACCAACAACATCACGTTGACACGGTAACAACAAAACAAACGCAAAGCTTCCTTCCAGAGCAAGGAGGAAAAAAAGAAAAAAACAGGCCAAGAAAAGTTAACAGAAAACCCGAGCAGAAAGAACGCATAAGAAACAGAGCGGAATGTTACACAGAATTACGAGCAGGAAACCCCAAGGGAAAAAAGCATAGCCCGATATCTTGGAAGCGCCACCTTGGTGCACATAAGAAGGTTACAATACTGCCTACGAATGATAGTTCTTAGTTTTTAAAATTAAATTTTCTAATCCAGACCACCGTGCATATTCCACGCTTAGGAGAACAATTAGTTGGACGAACCCATCTTCCGAAATGCATTAACACGCATGACGCCAAGTCCGAATTCGGAGAAAGAAGTTTTAATTATTATTATTATTATTATTATTATTATTATTATTATTCTTATTATTATTATTATTATTATTATTATTATTATTATTATTATTCCAAACGAAAACACATACAGTATATTTCCTTCACGGCGAATGAAGGAAATCTAACACAGGTACATACCTTCCAGACACTACCTTTTTGAAAATCCAAACCTGATCATTGTTGTTGAAGCAGGTTACCACGAGGCCCGAGAACTTAAACTTGTTACGAAGAATCCAGAAGAAGCATTCCTCCAAAATTATATCCCAAAGGTACGGTAGATGGTCAACAGCAAGTCCAGCAGGGATACATCCCCATTAAATGTAAAATCACGGTGGTTTCAGAATAACCCACCACGCCATAGCGTAGTACAAGCACACACTTCCACCCGTGATGGCTTCTCGCAGGGAACTGCTCCCGCTATCGCTGGCGAGTCGAGGACTAGTTACGCCTGGCGGCAGCCGGCGCATGCGCAGTTAGGCGGAAACATTCACCAGCTCATTACAAGAACGAACTCCACATTACGTAAACTTGAAAAAAGTATATTGGCGTAAAGCCGATTGACGCTATTTTCAACCAGTCCAAAAGGTTATAGGGGAGGCTCAACTTGTTAATACTGTCACAAGCTAATAAAATCTTATTTGCGCTGTACAGTGACACGGAAGAGGCTGAACTCTCTCGCCATTCTAGCAATAGGAAATGACACTGCAAAAAACTTAGACTTTAGAGAAAATCTGACATTTGCTCATGCAAAAGCCACGCGAATGGCTTTCAATGTTTGAATTTTGTATATAGACGACAAAAAAGAACACCAAAGACAAGAACAAAAAATTAAAAATCCAAGACTGTATTTTGTATATGTCTGTTAGGTCATCAGCCCAGAGGCTGGTTGGATCCTCAAATAGCACCACCAAAGGTTATGCGGTTATAAGGAAACCGCAAAACCAATGGCAGCACCAAAATGAGGCGTACTAGGCGAGGAGTGAGGTAGTTTGCCATTGCTTTCCTCACTGGGTCAGAAAGTGCTATTGCAGCACGACTGACCATATGAGTAACACCTTTCATAACACTCAGATGCACTAGTTGTGCTCTACTCAGCACCACCCATACCTCAGCAGCTTCCATATGGTCACAGCCATCGATGACTTCGGTGAAAGCTACACTTTACTCTGGCCTGTGCCAAGGGATGGATACAAAAGTACTGTATCCATCAAGAAATGGCAGCAGCCAAATATTGTATATAAATAAATGAAATCTTAGTGTATGTATATCAGATATGTAGTGGAGGGTGGGTGGTCCGCGGTGCTGTTATTTATAAAAGCTGCCTGTTTTTCCAGCCCGCAACACGGCGGGTCCATAGGTGGTGGATAATGGAGTGGCTCTAAAGAGCTAGGGTATCATCCCCCCGAAACAAAACTGGAACGAACAAAATTACGAGTTTTACCGGGGTGGTGGGGCGCCGATTTAAGCATCGCCTTGGGCGCCTACATACCAGCGACGGCCCTGGCCACCGTCAATTCTTTCTATCTCCTTACCGAATTTCATTCATAATTAATCATTTCATCTTCATTAGGTCCTCAAATTAGGCTGGCGTCACGAAAGGCGACCGGCCATAAAAAGATGCCATATAAATTTACCTCACCTCATCCCCAATTCCGTATCAGGAAAACGGAACTAGGGGTAGATATACATACAATTGCTGGCTATTAATGCTTTTATATTGTATTGGCAATCGAGATCTATCTCTGGTGAGATACAGTGTCCAGACTGTGCTGGGTCTCCTGATGCGAGCTAGGTCAAATTACTTTCATTTCTTTATCTGTCTCATTTTTGGCTTTGAGAATATGAGATTCCCCGAGGTATGAGCGATGCTAGCAATGCCATTCCTTATGCAGCCAGTCCCTGTGATGAATGATGTGAAAGTGTTGTTCATAGGGTTGGTTGATGTATGCATTTCAGTGGGCTTGGCAGACTGACAGCACCTTCTGGTGTGAGAAAAGCAACGGGAAAATACATCACTCCTCATTTCCTTGTACACCTCTTCAGTGACACCTAGACTACGTACGACAGCTGATGATGGATCTGTTAAGGTTCCAACCAGTCTTGGGCTTAGGACTTGACATACGTACATATAATATGGACACTTTTCATAAGAGAGTCTGTGCATATTGTATTTTAATGTCATTTTATTCCTTTTTGCTAAAGCTGTGATCAGTCTGGCTGCTGGCATAGCTCTCACGATTGCCATAGACATAAATATACCGGTAGTGTATATAATTATGGCATATGGATACTGAGATTGAAAAGTTAATACCTGTATTTTTAGATCCTTAAATAGTTGTCCGCATGAACTCTTGAAAGTGTATGAGACATTATACGTAAAATAATGTTTTGGTTTAAAAGCAGTTTCTCATCCTGTAGTATCATCCCACATAGCTATACAATATGACATGGTTACATGAAAAGAGCTGTGATTATACTACCTCTTTCAGTTTCCTCGCTTGTCATCTGAGCTAAACATGACATATTAATGGAAACACCATTCAGCTTCATACTGACGAACTGGATAAGGTCGGATCATCTCGAAATTTCAAACGTATCGTATACTTTTATTTGGATACCAGTCCTTTCTCTTCATATTAATAACCCACTTTTTAGTTTATCACTTAAAGGAAACCTGAAAATTTGTTTACGATGAGTTACGTTTAGAACATTGGTACACACTGAAAATAACTTAATTCTATTAGGAATAAGGAACAATTACATTAACTTATAATATGATATATTTATTGTTTTATCCGCTGTATTGGTGCAATTACACAGCCCGCCTAGTAGCCATGATCGTTAAGGCGCGAATTTAATAATGGTCTGACAACGTGGTTAGCCGGTTCGAGACCCGTTGGTCGAAAACATTTCACCATCAGAATGTTGGTCGGCATGCTAGGAGAGGTGGTGGTATACAAATTCGAATCACTAGATTGCGTGCCAAAAGCCTGGATTAAATTCCTAACCTCTCCTGAGTGCTCATATGGAAGGAGAGCATAGGACGCTGTTGATAGTTATTCGTCCGTCGGATGGAGGACGTAAAGCCTTGAGCAGACCCCATGGTGCTATTCGTGAGGGGTAGGCTATGTGCTGCTATCGGGTTTCATCCCTTCCTTCCTATCATATATCACGTTATTCAACTCATCTCTTATTAGGCTGAGGTCAGGAAGGGCATCCGGTCATAAAACAAGCTACGAAGATTCACCTCTCTTTATACCCACCAACGGTTGAACATACATTTGTGCAATTATATTATACGCAGAACACAAAGTAGCCATATTTGCTTGTTGACAACTAACAACCGAAGAGCCCACGCTCATCACACTCTAGGAAACATGGTGGACGAGTTGCAAATGTCCTCAGCCAGGAGTACTGTATGGGCTCGTATAGCAAGTCTAGGTTGTATAATATAAGTCATTGGTCCAATAAGAAACGGAAACGAGGATGAAGAACACTTCAATTCGTTTTTCCTGTGCAAGCCCAGTTCGTTTTAAGTTGTCGACGTATATAACAAGCAAGTCAATATGAGGCATTCCCGACCAGAAGGACGAACTCAGCAAATGTACGTTTTGAGAAGAATGCCATGACAGATTTTTACCAAGCGCGAACTCGACATATTAGTCCTTCTTGGTAACTTGTTCCATAAGAGTCTGTGGTAGTAAAACAAAACATATTTCACAATTCATTTATTACAATCAAAATGTGACATGAATATAATAATCATAATAACAATAATAATAATAATTGTTACAGGTATTGTAGTGGACCGCAGAGGGATGAGAAGCGGCAGGGGTGAAGGGCTGGACAAGCACAAATTAGAGTTCAAGAATATCTACTAAAATGTGAGAATACTGTATTTTCTTTCTTTTCACACGAGATAACAAAATAACACAGCAATAGTAAGGGAACAGGAGGCTCAAAAAACAACAACAACAACGAAGCCCAACGCTCATTAACATTACAAAAACCAAGGTTGGGAGCTTGATAGCTCTTAATTGATTTTACACGGAAGCTCGAAAGCTCGGAGGTCAACAATAGGAAAGAACACAATGGCTTCAAATAATCTCTACTACATGACCACCAGAGTTCAAACCTATTTCAAAATTATACAAAGTATCAATCACTACTGGTCTGCATTTAGGGCAGTCGCCCAGGTGGCAGATTCACAATCTGTTATTTTCCCAGCCTTTTCTTAAATGATTGAAAAGAAATTGAAAATTTATTAAACATCTCCCTTGGTAAGTTTTTCCAATCCCTAACTCCCCTTCCTATAAACGAATATTTGCCCCAATTTGTCCTCTTGAATTCCAACTTTATCTTCATATTGTGATCTTTCCTACTTTTAAGGACACCATCCAACCTTATTCGTCTACTGATGTCCTCCCACGCCATCTCTCCACTGACAGCTCGGAACATACCACTTAGTCGAGCAGCTCGTCTCATTTCTCCCAAGTCTTCCCAGCCCAAACTTTGCAACATTTTCGTAACGCTAATCTTTTGTCGGAAATCGCCCAGAACAAATCGAGCTGCTTTTCTTTGGATCTTTTCCAGTTCCTGCATCAAGTAATCCTGGTATAGGTCCCATACACTGGAACCATACTCAAGTTGAGGTCTCACCAGAGACAAATATGCTCTCTCCTTTACATCCTTACTACAACCCCTAAATACTCTCATAACCATGTGCAGAGATCTGTACCCTTTATTTACAATAATATTTATGTGATTACCCAATGAAGGTCTTTCGTTATATTTATACCTAGGTATTTACAATGATCCCCAAAGGGAACTTTCACTCCATCAACGCAGTAATTAAAACTGAGAGGACTTTTCCTATTTGTGAAACTCACAACCTGACCTTTATCCCCGTTTATCATCATACCATTGCCTACTGTCCATCTCACAACATTATCGAGGTCATTTTGCAGTTGCTCACAATCTTGTAAATTATTTATTACTCTGTACAGAATAACATCATCTGCGAAAAGCCTTATCTCTGATTCCACTTCTTTGCGCATATCATTGATACATATAAGAAAACATAAAGGTCCAATAATACTGCCTTGAGAAATTCCCCTCTTAATTTTACAGGGACAGATAAAGCTTCACCTACTCCAATTCTCTGAGTTCTATTTTCTAGAAACAGAGCCACCCATTCAATCACTCTTTTGTCAAGTGCAATTGCACTCATTTTTGCCAGTAGTCTCCCACGATCTACCCTATCAAATGCCTTAGATAAGTCAATCGCAATACAGTCCAATTGACCTCCTGAATCCAGGATATCTGCTATATCTTGCTGGAATCCTACAAGTTGGGCTTCAGTGGAATAACCTTTCCTAAACCCAGACTGCTTTCTGTCAAACCATTTATTAATTTTGCAAACATGTCTTATATAATCAGAAATAATGCTTTCCCAAAGCTTACATGCAATGCATGTCAAACTGACTGGCCTGTAATTTTCAGATTTATGCCTGTCACCCTTTCCTTTATATACAGGGGCTACTATAGAATCTCTCCATTCTTTTGGTAAAGTTCCTTCATGCAAACAAAAATCAAACAAGTACTTCAGATATGGTACTATATCCCAACCCATTGTCTTTAGTATATCCCCCGAAACCTTATCAATTCCAGCCCCTTTTCGAGTTTACAAATTTTGTATCTTACTGTAAATGTCATTGTTGTCATAGTTAAATTTTAATACTTCTATAGTATTAGTCACCTCCTGTATCTGGATATTATCCTTGTAACCAACACTCTTTACATACTGCTGACTGAACACTTCTGCATTTTGAAGATCTTCGCATACACACTCCCGTTGTTCATTAATTATTCCTGGAGTGTCCTTCTTGGAACCTGTTTCTGCCTTAAAGTACCTATACATACTCTTCCATTTTCACTAAAATTAGTGTGGCCACCAATTATGCTTGCCATCATGTTATCCTTAGCTGACTTCTTTGCTAGATTAAATTTCCAAGTAAGTTCCTTCAATTTCTCCTTACTTCCACAGCCATTTCTAACTCTATTTCTTTCCAACTTGCACCTCCTTCTTAGTCTCTTTACTTCCCTGTTATAATATGGTGGATCTTTACCATTCCTTACCACCTTTAAAGGTACAAACCTATTTTCACATTCCTTAACAATTGCTCTAAACCCATCCCAGGGTCTGTTTACATTTTTATTTACCGTTTTCCACCGATCATAGTTGCTTATTAAAAACTCCCTCATGCCTGTTTTATCAGCCATATGGTACTGCCTAACAGTCCTAATTTTATATCTTCCTTTCTTCCACATTTATTTTTAATCACCACAAAAACAGCTTCGTGATCACTAATACCATTTATTACTTCGGTTTCTCTATAGAGCTCATCTGGTTTTACCAGCACCACATCGAATATTCGTCCCTCTAGTTGGTTCTATCACTTACTGAATCAGGTGCCCTTCCAATATTAACTTATTTGCCATTTGTTGGTCATGCATCCTGTCGTTTCCAATTGACATTTAGTAAATTGATATTACCCGCTACGATCACGTTCCTTCCCTTATCGTTTCCCACATAGCTGATTATCTTATAAAATAATTCTGAATCAGCATCTGCGCTACCCTTTTCTGGTCTGTACATCCCAAAGACATCTAGTTGCCTAATATCATTAGAAATGAGCCTTACCCCTAGAATTTCGTGCTTGTCATCTTTAACTTTTTCGTAGCATACAAATTCTTCTTTCACGAGAATGAATACTCCCCCTCCCACCTTTCCTATCCTATCTCTACGATACACCCTCCAGTTCCGTGAGAACATTTCTGCATCCATTATATTATTTCTCAGCCTTGATTCAACTCCTATTACAATATCTGGTAAGTATATATCTATTCAATTAATTCTACTCCTTTCTTACAATACTTCTACAGTTGAGCACTAACAGTTTTATGTCATCCCTACTTGATTTCCAGTTCCCTGTTCCCTTAACTCTGAATCTAACAATTCGTTATGTAAGTGATTAGTTTGGACGGTAAAATCAGACAAGGTATGTAAAATACAATTCAAAAAAGAAGCCGTAGCTTCTGATACGATTATACAATTAGAAAACGTGTCTTGAACCCAGTAGTTCGTTTTACACAATGTCTTTCAAGTTCTTAGACCCAGGATAACAATGTATAAAACAAGAGGCTGATCCCTGGAATTCACTTAACAAGATTTACAACCTTCCGATAAGTAGGCCAGAGAATTACTTTATTATTTAGGAACGCAACAATAGTTGCTCTAAAATTGGTTCGTATATTCCCGAAAATACAGGACAGAAGGTCCATATTACACCGCCGCAAGGTTACGAAAGCGAAAGAAAGAAATAAAGCAAGAAAAGAATAAAGAAAATTTAAATTTACAAGTTCGAAAAACAAGATGAAAGGATGCAAAACCTAAGCAATCCGCAGAAAAATTATTTACTTTACCTAATTGGGCATAAGGCCCTACGAAGCAGAGGCTAATCCGTACTAATCTGTGATTAAGTGATAGTAGAAAATAAAGGGCAAAACAGAGATACAAAAACTTCATGGTTAGAAAAATTAGTCAAGAAATGTTAAGTAGATAGGAAGTTTAACGAGAGTACCACACCCGTCCTTCCTTGTATTTTACAAATTCCCATTACAGAATAACCTTCAAGACGTACAGAGTTCCTACGTGAATTTAAACTTTGAATTTAAAGCTCTACATGTATTTAGAAAAGAAACGGACTACTTAGCAGTTACATGCTAACTTAAAAACTAAAATCTTCCAGAGCTTCCCACACAAGCTGTTCGCTTAAAGTTGTACGTTACTACCGTACCTGATTAGTTATATAATGTCAATGCTGCTTCCCCTGCCTCCATTCCTCCTCGGGAGTCGCTCTTTGCACTCTTTTACATTATGCTCACACACAAGTCAATCTATACAAGACACTTTAGCTAAAACAAACCTTGCTCTTAAATAGGGGCTCAGCCGATGTTTCCAGAAGGATTTAGTTACATCTCTTTTTTGATGGATAGCAGGATATTACACAGGTACAAACTGATTGGGTAATTAATTTGTTTTGATTACATTTGTAGGAGGATCAAAGTGATACATAATTGACAACTTCAGAATAATTAAAAGGGAATAAATAACAGTAAACAAGTTGTCCAACTTCTAAATATCAATATTCTTACAGATTAATATTATACTTAAACACCAGGGAGCAGTCCGAATCCGATGCTAATGGCATCTAATCCCAGACAGCCAAACTATAGAGTATCTGATAGTTCAATGTGTTTTCCACAGGTGACAGCACAGACTTTAAGACGCAATTTTAAATACACTGACTGACAGAGCAAATGCAACACCAAGAAGGAGTGGTTCGAAAGGGATGAAAGTTGGGGAAAAAACAGAGACGGCACGGATGAATAATTGATGTTTATTTCAAACCGATATGCAGGTTACACAATGCGCACGCCATCGACTCAGTAGTATGTAGGACCACCGCGAGCGGCGATGCACGCAGAAACACGTCGAGGTACAGAGTCAATAAGAGTGCGGATGGTGTCCTGAAGGATGGTTCTCCATTCTCTGTCAACCATTTGCCACAGTTGGTCGTCCGTACGAGGCTGGGGCAGAGTTTGCAAACGGCGTCCAATGAGATCCCACACGTGTTCGATTGGTGAGAGATCCGGAGAGTACGCTGGCCACGGAAGCATCTGTACACCTCGTAGAGCCTGTTGGAAGATGCGAGCAGTGTGTGGGCGGGCATTATCCTGCTGAAACAGAGCACTGGGCAGCCCCTGAAGGTATGGGAGTGCCACCGGCCGCAGCACATGCTGCACGTAGCGGTGGGCATTTAACGTGCCTTGAATACGCACTAGAGGTGACGTGGAATCATACGCAATAGCGCCCCAAACCATGATGCCGCGTTGTCTAGCGGTAGGGCGCTCCACAGTTACTGCCGGATTTGACCTTTCTCCACGCCGACGCCACACTCGTCTGCGGTGACTATCACTGACAGAACAGAAGCGTGACTCATCGGAGAACACGACGTTCCGCCATTCCCTCATCCAATTCGCTCTAGCCCGGCACCATGCCAGGCGTGCACGTCTATGCTGTGGAATTAATGGTAGTCTTCTGAGCGGACGCCGGGAGTGCAGGCCTCCTTCAACCAATCGACGGGAAATTGTTCTGGTCGATATTGGAACAGCCAGGGTGTCTTGCACATGCTGAAGAATGGCGGTTGACGTGGCGTGCGGGGCTGCCACCGCTTGGCGGCGGATGCGCCGATCCTCGCGTGCTGACGTCACTCGGGCTGCGCCTGGACCCCTCGCACGTGCCACATGTCCCTGCGCCAACCATCTTCGCCACAGGCGCTGCACCGTGGACACATCCCTATGGGTATCGGCTGCGATTTGACGAAGCGACCAACCTGCCCTTCTCAGCCCGATCACCATACCCCTCGTAAAGTCGTCTGTCTGCTGGAAATGCCTCCGTTGACGGCGGCCTGCCATTCTTAGCTATACACGTGTCCTGTGGCACACGACAACACGTTCTACAATGACTGTCGGCTGAGAAATCACGGTACGAAGTGGGCCATTCGCCAACGCCGTGTCCCATTTATCGTTCGCTACGTGCGCAACACAGCGGCGCATTTCACATCATGAGCATACCTCAGTGACGTCAGTCTACCCTGCAATTGGCATAAAGTTCTGACCACTCCTTCTTGGTGTTGCATTTGCTCTGTCAGTCAGTGTATAGTGTACAGTATACTGTACATTTGGTATCAAGTGTTGCTGAATCCTAAACTTTTACCTTGTGATGGCAACCTTCTTAGGACAGGATTTGGAGGTATACAATGTTTATACTGTACTAAATGATAAGCTATACATTCCTATAGAACTGAAATTATCTATTTTTGAGATATTTTCATTGTTTACAGATAATTATTTACAAATATTTATATTTTGTTCACATGTTACCGACAAAGAAATGCTTCATAACAATTCACATTCATTTCATTGCTTATGAAATGCTGCAAAGCAGTTCCTGTTCCTATTTATACAAAGATGTACTCCCCTTTTTGTGCAGATAATGTGTGATCGCTGGGTGCAATTAATCTTCTTGCATCGAGTAGGTTCTTTATTGCCATCATGCTCTGGTAAGTGATCAACACTACCCGTCCGCACTTCCCTCTGTGGTCTCGTCTCAGTTGTTTGTTTTTTATTAGTTGAAGGTGATCATACAGGGCTTGTAGATAGCCTTCCTCTTTTGATACCCTTGAATTGGTTATCAACTTTCACAAAAGCTTCAGTTACCCTAAGCCTGAAATCTAACAAATCCATTATCTCCTTCTGTGCCAACCCAGCATTTCTAGCATTTGGCTGCAGTGGCGGCTGGTGGTTTAAAAGTTCAGTGGTGTACAGTTTTTACCAACGATATAATATGATTACAGGCTAATTTTCAAATCTAGATACATCAACAATACCTTTTTATTATTAAAAATAAAACAAACATTTTATATTTCTATTTTCAGGAATATTACTATAACGCATTAACATTTTTTCATTTAAAAACTATCTTACCATACTGAAATGAAACACTTTGAGGTAGCCTAATTCCGGTATTGAAAAAAATATCCTTTTGTAACGTATCTGGTTTCGAAATTAAACGTCGCGTGGGCCTTCCCATTCGTTTCACCTCGGATTGTTCCTCAGCAGTCCGTTGCGGAAACGGCCCAGACATTAAAGACTGCACCGAATTCATGATCTGGCAAAATACCACTAACTGATAAAAACGCACAATAATAAAAACACACATGCTGACACGAATGTTTACACAATGAAATCAATAATCTACTTAGCTTGTACGCACATAACAAAGCTCACGACTATATTGAAAGAAATGGCGGTGTTTATTATCAAATTTAGAGACATTAGTTATATATCCAGCCACGGCCGACTTGATGCGTCGCTCTAGCCAGGACGAATAGCTCCAACTAGCTCCTTACCGAGCGCAGCAAGGGATCCAACCGGCCGTGATCCAGCAGATGAACTTCCATCTGGTGTCGCTAGATGACACTCCTGTTCTATAACAGAATCTCACATTGAGCAGCAACGGTCTCTAGCGACTTCGCTAGTAGTTGGTTACGTAGGAGCACGGCCGATTTGATGCGTCGCTCTAGGTAGCTCCTTAGCGCAGCGAGGTATCCAGTCGGCCGTGGTAGGAGGAGCCAGGTTGATAAACCTCCATTTAAGCAATGTATAAGAAGCCACGCCTATCTTTTCCTCTCCCCGCGCACCTCTCTAGCAGCCAAAAGCACACTTCTAGCAGCCCTGCGCACCCCTCGAGCAGCCCGAGTTTCATCCTACCTCAGCTTGACTTCTCGCTGCAAACTTTTCGACTCCTGCAGTGAACATCTAAGAGTAGCGGCTTGTTAAGTACCCTGTAGTCAATATTTGCTCGTTCAAGCTCTTGAAAGGTTTGTCTTGCTGAATAAAAATACAGTAGTTGAGTAATCCAAATGATAAAAGTTTACCTAAAATAAACATAAAAATTTAATGGGGGTAGCGCAAACCTGCAACCTTATGGAGAAACCGCCCCTGTTTGGCTGTACTCCATCACTCAGAGAAAACAAATATTTTTGTACTTCAGAAAGACGTGACATACAAGCCAATCAAACCTGAGGAAAGTAATTAAAGTTTTGTTTGGTTTGCACATTGTTATGGGAGCAGAATATCAGGCCTCTGTGTCAGGAAAATATCTTCAACAGAAAGTTCAGCATCTCCAGAAGTAGTATATCCATTGCCACTTGCCTCGGTTGGGCTGCTTACATATATCATCTCAACATCAGCTCCTGAAACATATCGCAAAATAAAGCTATATTTTAATAATTATTAGCTAAAAATTTGGGCAACTCAGTTTGCCATAAGAGTACTGGAGTTTCATAATGTGTAATAATATTGAATGTGATAACGTACCAATGCGCTGTATTTGTGGCTGCTTTGTGGTTCATCCTCATCATCACTGGCTAGTTCCTCCACATCAGACACATCTCCATTCTCCAACAACTTCAAAATCATATCAACGTCGCTTGGGTTCATTTTCATCCTTGATGTGCCTGAATTTCAACAAAAATATATTTTAGGGAACTCAGAGAACAAAAACAAAGTTTCTTTTTACATTTCTAAGAGACAATCTAGAGTATACAACACTTAATCTTCTTCTATATTACTAGAAACTACCAGGTATATAAATAAAACTTTGTGAAAGATAATGAACTCAGTCACACTATTTGCAACACTTGGGACCCCATGTACAGTATACTGTACATGCTAATATATATGGATGTTATGAGGCAAGGGATATGAAAGACTAACTATAATTAGTATGCATATTCTATTCAAACCTTTATTTTTAACCCCCAAACAGAACTTTACCATAAACAGAATAAAATGTTAAAAATCAAGAATAAAATTTTCCCACTTACCTCCACTAACAGCATGCTTGTCTGCCATGTTTGTTGTTTATCTTCATAATTCACTAATGTGTTGGTAGATGTCACTTCAACCAATTGAGAAACAAAGGTAAAGCATAGAAGTCTCTAGCAAGATACAGAACTCCTCTATTCACTAATAATTCTTGGTGCTATAAGCTAATGAATTTGATGTACAGTATACTGTACACCTGGACTGAAAGGGTTAAGTTAGCCTAAGATAAGAGGACGTAGAATTTTTCAAATTGCCTGCCACCCACCACGTGCCTAAGGTGGCATTCATGAGGATTTTGCCCCGTCAAGATAGCAACACTGAGGTTAGCGATGCAAGTTGGCAGATGACAGCTGTCAAAAAGCACGTGCAATTTTTCAAATTGCCTGCCACCACGCGCATAAGGATGAGGTTTAGTGCCGTAAAGATGGCAGCACTGAGGTTAGCGACGCAAGATGGCCGCTGTCAAAAATGCGCTTGGCTTTGAAGAGCACGTGGCTTGGTTTAACTATGGCCGTTAACAGCTGGTATGAGCACGTGGATTTATTTCAAATTAACCACCACCACATGACTAAGGTGGCAACAGTGAGGTTTAGCTTTGTTAAGATAGCAGCACTTAGGTTAGCGATGCAAGATGGCGGATGACAGCTGTCAAAATGCACGTGGATTTTTTCCAACGAGCTAGAAAGAGGACTATAGAGTGGCTATTGGACCGCCATATTTGAATCTACTTGAAAGCCACGTCCACCATATTGTAAGCGATCAAATCGAGTGGGCGTGTGATGAAGCAAGTACAGAAGCTGCGGGAATAAATACAGTTTCACAGTTTTCTTTATTAGAGAAGCACTCAAAGATGCATAATGCCTGTTTAAAAGGACATTAAAAATACAAGGTACAGACTACATACTTACATTTTTTTTGCTATTGTCTTTACGACGCATCGACACAGATAAGTCTTATGGCGACGATGGGGCAGGAAAGGGCTACGAATAGGAAAGAATCGGCCGTGGCCGTAATTAAGGTACAGCCGCAGCATTTGCCTGGTGTGAAAATGGGAAACCACAGGAAACCATCTTCAGGGCTGCCGATAATGGAGTTCTAACCCACTATCACCCGAATACTGGATACTGGCCGCACTTAAGCGACTGCAGCTATCGAGCTCCGTCTTACATATTGTATAAAGAAAGAAAATTAGTGCATTTCCAGTACGGTAGCCCTAATTACAAAACATATCACAATAGTTCATTGCCATTAAACAAATTTAGACCTACATACAGGGAATGAAAATATAGAACAGAAAACCTTGAACAAAGTAATATAACAACATCGAGAAATAATTCATATAACTTTAATGAATATGAAAACCTACAACCTGTTTTCCAGTCATTGACCGGGTCAGGAATGTAATGAATAAACCAGATGTAGGCTGTTAGTGCGATGGGGTCGCCACTCCCAAAGTGATTTACTAATGACTGATGAATGCTATGAAATGAGAATGGAGAGTGTTGCTGGAATGAAAGATGACAGGGAAAACCGGAGTACCCGGAGAAAAACCTGTCCCGCCTCCGCTTTGTCCAGCACAAATCTCACATGGTGTGACCGGGATTTGAACCACGGTATCCAGCGGTGAGAGGCCGACGCGCTGCCGTCTGAGCCACGGAGGCTGCTTTAACTTTAATAATAATAATAATAATAATAATAATAATAATAATAATAATAAATCCTGGTTTTTTGCCAGTTACCTGGATTTGGCATTTGTATGGATTTAGCCTAATTCTACGACCGGATACCCTTCCGGACGACGACGCCAACCCTAGGTGGAGTGATGTATTTACTATTACGTGTTTCTGTGGTGGTTTATAGTATGTTCTGTTGTGTGTAGATGAAGAAGGTTTTCCAGTCGCCGATCCAGAGGAATTAACTGTCAACTACCCGGTAAAAATCCTCAACTCGGTCGAATCCGGGACCCTCTGAACCAAAGGCCAGCAAGCTGATCATTCAGCCAAGGAGCCGGACACAAAGCAACTTGGCAGGTTCGAGCCTAGCTCAATACGATGGTATCTGACGGTGCTCAAATCCCTCAGCCTCGTGTCAGTAGATTTACTGGCACGCAAAAGAACTCCTGCGGGACTACATTCAGGCAACTCGGCTGATCAGAAAAAGTAGTTAGTAGGACGTAAAACTAATAATAATTTACGAAAAATAAGTATTTGTTCACATTACTTCTTTTTCAAAATGCTGGGGAAATGTGCTCTGTAGGATACAATGTAATAATAAGTAGTGTTATTAGTTTTTCGTCCTACCAACTACTTAGTACGGTTTTCGGAGACGTTGAAGTGGCGGACATATGTCCCGCCGGAGTTCCCTTACGTGCTAGTAAATCTACTGATAGAAGGGTGACGTATCTGAGCACCTTCAAATACCAAATATGCCAACTTAGCTCAGAAATCCAGCGCTCTACCGTCTGAGTCACTCAGCCAGGCAGGATACAGTTTATCATGTCTGGCTGTCTGGTCAGTTCCTACAAGAAAATAAAAGTAGGCCTACCCTACACGTGCTGGATTGTGCTACACAGGCAACGTAATTCTGCTAATCGCCCATAACTGTGTACTTTAGTAAAAAACAAAAAAAAATCTTATTTGAAATATGATTACATTCGTCGTGTTTTTCCTACAATTTATGCATTAGCTTGCCACACACGTAGAGAGCATAATTTATTCGATCTAATCTATTAAAAGTAACGCATCGTAAGCGGAAGAAAGGCGCTTAAACTATGGAGTCGCTATTTCGTCTTGGCACCACCCAGAGCGCTGTAGCAGCCATGTTAGCCACTCTATAGTCCTCTTTCTAGCTCGTTGATTTTTTCTAATTGCTCGCCACCACGTGCATAAGGTAACAACAGTAAGGTTTAGCCCCGTCAAGATAGCAGCACTGAGGTTAGCGATGCGTTGTTGTTTAAAGATGGCGGATGATAGCTGTCAAATGCACGTGGCATTGTTTACAAACAAGAGCACGTGGCTTTGTTTACAAACAAGAGCACGTGGTGATGACGTCACGGGTTCAATGACCTTGGTCTCTGTCACTGACCTTACTGACGCCAGCAGGTGACGTCACGGTCACGTGACTGGGGTCAATGACATTGCTGACTGAGCAGAAGAAGTGCTGACGTCACTTCCGGATCCAGAACCGCCCTTGCTCCTCTACGTACGTGTTACCGTTCTCCAGCGCGTAGCTTGGAACTGTAAATAATGTTTAAATTCTACATAATTATCCTGGTGCCTTTTCATTGTTTTGAGTACGGCATGGATTTGTGTTTTGTGAAAATCAAGACGAGATCGGTCTAACACAATGGAGCAACTGTGCTGAGTGGTGAAGGAAATGGAGTTCAAAGAGAATTCGAAGCTCAGTATCCCCTAGCCAATTACATTCACTGCTACTCCCACCAGCTCAACCTGGTATTGGAACACGCGGCCTCTTAAAATCAAGCCCTGCGCGTATTTTTTTTCTGCAGCCTATCAGCATTTCCTGCACTCTTTTCCAGATGTCCTCAACGTCTGTCAGCTTTGGAAAAGTGATAGCACGGCGAATTCCAGGATGTTCATCAACAAGATGGCACTTCAAGTCTAGAACCGTCAATTTGTGTATGAAAACAAAGATGCTTTGTTATAATGCTTTCTGGATATGGAAAAGTCGAAATATGTAACGACAGTTCAAGAAGCACGTGCACTAAGACACAATTTGGAGGGCGAACGGTTCTTATTTTGGCTGTCCTTCTTTCAGAAAGTAATGCCTCATGTAGATATTTCGTACTCCTAACTACAAGCAAGATCTAGAGATGCAATCAAAATACGAAATGCTGTTGGCATTTTCACAAAGACTGTTGCTTCATTCAGGGATTCTTTCGATAAAATAGCAAATGAAGTTTCTTCCGAAATGCCACACACTAAAAACGCAGAATGGAATCCTACACGACGGCTGATGCTAAGCATGTTTGTGTTCTAATCACTGAGGAGATAGGTCTTAGATATGAATCTGCTTTTTTATTTAGATGTTGCAAATTTATTAGAATCGATGAATTTGGGTGAATATTCAATACATCTCCCTGTAAAAGCAGTTAGCACCGTGTGTGACAAGAATAGACAAATGACTGAGCTTAGCGTTCTGTATGAAAGAACCGACTTCAGAGAAATTGGTGATGCATTTCGTTTGCTTCAACTTATCCCAAAGAACAAACATCAAGATACTTTCACCCAAATTTTTACCGAGATAACGTATTTGAAGCCCTCTCCACAAACATTTTCGAACTGGGAATATCGCCGTGGAAATTTGTGTCACTGGGCTTTTTCGCCAAAGTGTTTCCCAACTGTTATTTAACATGTGACTTATAGTGCTATTAAAACAATGTGAGTGTTCTGACAGTTCGCAGCACGTGGCGCCGAACAAAGGAGTGGGAGCGCTGTGTTGCCACATGATCCGGCATGAGTTACTACATCACAGTCAACAGCTCTCGTTCTGCGCTAGGCTCTGCGGAAAATAATATCCATTAACGGCGATCATGAAAGAGTTAGAAAAACGTTAAATATCGTTGCTATTATTCCAAGATGGCTCAGCAGTAATTTTATCAGCTCAAATATCGTAAGACAAACTCCTCATTCGCCTTCCTCATAGGCTTTAATGAGTCGGGTTTTGCCCGGTGTTGATAACCTGTCATGTGATGGTCCAATTACATCCACTCCCTCTCTTTCCCCTTCACCTTCTTCCCAAGGCTCCTTTTCTTTCTTTTCTTTTTCTTTCCCTATTCTAATTACTGTAGCTTGAGAAATTTTAAAGCTGCTGCTGTTCTTTCTACAACTTTGTTAACGTCTATCAGTGGGCCTCCATTTTTCCCTTCAGCCTCAAAATATTCCCGTAAGGCACATACCATATCGCGAACTTGACCACGTATAGCGAAGCCATGCCTCTCCATTACGCTTGCCTTTTTTCTAGGTGAATGAATTCTAGGACGCCCTCGGTGTTTAGCGGCGCTCTGAACGGGTTGCAACATTTTGAATTCAGTAAATGAGACGGTGTTAAAATTACACTATACTACACAATACTATAATTTACACTGCACTAGAATGCCAGCCTCGATAACGGTACACTTATTAACACGAACACAATAGCACTATAATATTTAGTTGATTTAAAAAAACACACTATACAGACAATGGTATCTCTCAAAGTAGACATTGTTAGCCCAGCCACATGTGTTACGGTATACTATATTGGCAACGTGGAACTCGGACCGACCGCCTCACGAAGCTTTCAGACAGCGGGGGTAGGAAAAGGGAGAGTGCATGCCGAGCTGGGATTGGCTGAAACGGGAGGCGTGTACCGGTTGCCATAGTAACTGCCACCTCCTCAGTGGCGGCTCGTGAAAAATCGTCCTACGTGCTACAAAAAACAAGCTAAATACGCTGTTTTAAATCTGCATATTGCCATGATGAACAACGCATACTTCAAACTTGGTAATACTACTACTACTACTACTACTACTACTACTACTACTAATAATAATAATAATAATAATAATAATAATAATAATACAACTTTTCTCACAATTTATAACTCAGAACAAACAAAAACAACATTAATTTGGAAGCAGATGAATTCTTCGACAACTGTCTACGAGATACCGGTAAATAATTCATTGGAGAAATATTGTTTTTACTAACCTAATGGCGCAACTTACATCAGTGCAAATAGAATCGTGGGAATATAGATCTCCACTAAGAACACTAATTTAATTTCACTTTATATACACTGCAGTGGATAAATAATTTGATAAATCTTCGTATAAACTTTAGCACTAACACAATGACAGAAAAAACACGCACCAGTAATATAACCGCGAGATTAAAAACCGCACAAAGCAACTGAAAGAGCTGCCAACTGATTCATTGAGACCTCCCCTATTACCAGAGTAAATGTCCGGCTCCATGGCTAAATGGTTAGCGCGCTGGCCTTTGGTCACAGGGATCCCGGCTTCGATTCCCGGCAAGGTCTAGAATTTTAACCATCATTGGGTGTACGTGTTGTCGTCATCATCATTTCATCCTCATCACGACTCGCAGGTCGCCTACGGGAGTCAAATCAAAAGATCTGCATCTGGCGAGTCGAACATGTCCTCGGATACTTCCGGCACTAAAAGCCATACGCTATTTCATTTCACCAGAGTAAATGACATTGTAATGCGGGATAACATTTAGGGTGAGTCAAAGATTCTTTGACTCACCTACGAATTCCTTATTTTTGACACAAAAGGAAGATGGATATTTTAATAAGCATGTGTGAGATAGATTGCCTCCACTTACGCTTTACTTTCGAAACCAGACGATGCTACTCTCTAGTGGCAGATTCGCTTACCACGTTCAACATAAGCACGGCCGACTGGATCCCTCGCTGCGTTCCGGGTAGCAGGAGACATCGAGTAATTCTACACCCTTGCGGGAGAGGAAGTAACTATAAACGGGATCAGTGAAAGTTGATCCCGGTTTACGGTATACTCCGCCGGCTAGGGGGAGTGTTGCAAGCTTGGCTGCGCCTGCGTATTGCTTCCTTCAGGCTACAGGCAAGGGCTCACTTCACATGAGCACGAGCCTCGTTCCCCGGGAGAACGGCGCTAGGTGTTCGACAGATCTCGTCCTGATTTGCACAAAACACAAATTCATATCGTACTCAAAACAACGAAAAGGCACCGGGATAATTGTACGGTACATAAATAATATTCCTTACAGTTTCAAGCTACGTGCTGGAGCCCGGTAGCACGTACTGACCGGCCGCCACTGCACCTCCTACTACCACGCTGAGAGCTGTCAGAACACGCACATTGTTTTAATAGCACTATAGTGTCACACATTTAATATTCATTTTCGTTTCGTCGGAGCGCTGAAATCCTACGTCTTGAAAACTCCATATGTTTTCGCCTGCTAACCATGTCGGATGATTGTTCGCTCCTACTTGGTGCTGCCCTCTTCTTCAGCAGGTCTAAACTCGTTCGCCCCTTCTCTCCCTCTTGCGCTAGCCAATCAGCGCTCAGCAACCTCGACTGGGAGCCAACGAATCTGGGCGTGCTCCGGTCGGCCATTACTCTGAGCAGTAGCTGCCTTAATATGATCGAAGGTAGCGGCTATTGGGGGGAGGGTCGCTCCCCAACTTTGTGGAATAAACATTACGTTTTTATTCCTCTTCAGCCAGCTGAAACTAGGAATTATTTAAACAGCAATTTGTACAAGCCCCGTCGTCTTATCAGCTAATTCTTTCCTTTATTGTCTCTAATTATTAACAAAATTGTTAGCGGAAATACGCACTAAAGGTTGTTCGTCCTGGTTAACCGATTTTACAGCGCCACAACAAGTAGTGGAGACTTTGCACGAGCTGTGAGGAAGGGTAGCAGGGATATATTTTTCGGCCGTGGTCATGACACTGAGGTATGTTTATCCCGCTTACCGCACGCATTGTCCGGCTCCATGGCTAAATGGTTAGCATTAGGGATGGGCTGCGAACGGAGTCGCGAAGAGTCGACATTGCTACCTCTGGAACCGACACTCTCGACTCCAGTGTCGACTCCACTGATGTACTAACGCTATCTACCAACTATTGTCGGAACTGCTTGGAATTATAGTTCCACCATGACGAATATAAGAACCGGGAGGCCTAAGATTCACCGCCATCTAGCACCACGTGTGACGTCACGCAAAGCCGAACATAGCCGACTCCGCTCCGCTCCTACTGCAGCACCCGACAGGGGCCAGCGGCTGCGCGCGCCCTGGGACTCGCATTAATATAATAATTTAAGACAATTCTGAAATATACACTATCACTGTAGTACGCATGATGCCATGAGATCATCCCCAGTAGTCATTATTAAAAGTAACTTGAAGTATACTTTAAAATTCGAAGTTCTTTTTCTTTTCAAAAATATAAATACAAAGTACACAATAAATTTGTTATTAAATATCACTTTGTCATAAACAAAATGCTGAACTTCAGCGGGACAAGAATATATCATAAAATAATTTTATTCAGAACTGTTCTGTTAGTTTTGTGTCTTCAGTTAGAATCCTTGGAAAACTCTCTGTAAATAAAGAATAGTCCGCCTCTGTGGTGTAGTGGTTAGCGTGATTAGCTGCCACCCCCGGAGGCCCGGGTTCGATTCCCGGCTCTGCCACGAAATTTGAAAAGTGGTACGAGGGCTGGAACGGGGTCCACTCAGCCTCGGGAGGTCAACTGAGTAGAGGTGGGTTCGATTCCCACCTCAGCCATCCTGGAAGTGGTTTTCCGTGGTTTCCCACTTCTCCGGGATGGTACCTAACTTAAGACCACGGCCGCTTCCTTCCCTCTTCCTTGCCTATCCCTTCCAATCTTCCCATCCCTCCACAAGGCCCCTGTTCAGCATAGCAGGTGAGGCCGCCTGGGCGAGGTACTGGTCATACTCCCCAGTTGTATTCCCCGACCATGAGTCTGAAGCTCCAGGACACTGCCCTTGAGGCGGTAGAGGTGGAATCCCTCGCTAAGTCCGAGGGAAAAACCGAACCTGGAGGGTAAACAGATGATGATGATGATGAAATAAAGAATACTTGTTCACTGTTTCAAAAAGAATATTTTCATGGCAGCAAACAATACGTTTAAAATTCAGTGTAACTTTATTATTAATGTAAAACGAAGAGTCGTTTAGATACCAGTTCTCAAGAAATAATAAAATTGTACAATAAAATACAGTTTTTAATCGGGAATAGCTAGTTATCTCCCTAGAAATGATGTCTTTAGTTAATCTCCGTTTCAACCCAAACCTCGTAATTATCTCTATTTCTGTTTATAACTCCACGACAGTGAGAAGGTGGTGGTGATTAGTGTGAAAATGAAAGACTCCGTAGCATTCGCAGATGTAATACCGCCGGGGTCGGAAGTGAGCAAGTGTTAACTAAGAGAGGTTCGACGGAACTGATGAAAGTGTGGAGCCTGGCACAACTAAGTGGAAGCAATGCCAGGACTCAGCTATGGGCCTCGTGGTCGCAACTACGCCCCCAAGTTGAAAACCCCAGATACCCCTTTTAGCCTCCTCTTACTAGCAAGGGATGCCGTGGATATTATGTTCTACAGACCCTGCAACCTCAGAGGGTACCGGGCGAGTTAGCCGTGCGGTTACGGGCGCGCAGCTGTGAGCTTGCATCCGGGAGATAATGGGTTCAGCCCCACTGTCGGCACACCTGAAGATGGTTTTCCGTGGTTTCTCATTTTCATATTAGGCTGTACCTTAATTAAGGCCACGGCCGCTTCCTTCCCATTCCTAGGTGTTTCCTATCCCATCGTCGCCATAAGACCTATCTGTGTCGGTGCGACGTAAAGCAAGTTGTAAAAAACCTCAGAGGGCTTCGTGAAAACGTTACATATTACCAACAATAAGCCTATACAGTACTTCAGTGAAAATTTAATATTAAAGATTTCTACATTGGATATATAATTTTGAATTTTAAAAAATAATGTGCATAGCTATAACACATAAAAATGTTTATTTAACACGTATTATTCTACGCTGTTATTAGCTCCGTAGCTTAATGGTCAGCGTCAAGGCCTCCATATCAGAACGTCATAGGTTCGATTCCCGGTCGCTTTTTAACTGCGTCTAGTTAATTTAATTCGGGGACTGGGTGAATTATTTTGCTAGTGGTTTAACGTCTTATTACGCAATTTCAGGGTTGTCGACGGTGGGCTTCAAACCCACCATCCGCCGCATGCAAGCTAACAGCTGCGCGAACCTAACCGCATGGCCAACTAACTCGGTACTCGTAATATTGAATACATCCCTCCACATATATTTGGCGTTAGGAAGGGCATCCGGTCGTAAAGCAGCTCCAGTCCACATGTGTTACACAGTTGGCACCCGACTTCACAAGATGTGGGTAAAACGGAAGAATAGAAAAATTCTATGGCACTATTGGTTTCCTATTGCATCTGTTATAGCTATGCACATTATATTTAAAAATTCAGAAATATTTGTTTGTTTCTTTGTTGTTTAAAGGGGCCTAACAGCTAGGTCATCGGTCAAATTCAGAATTAGTATCCAATCTAGAAATCATTAATATTAAATTTTCGCTGAAGTACTGTATAGGCTTATTGTTGGTAATACGTAACAGCTTTCATGGAGTCCTCTGAGATTTTGGGGTCTGTAGAATATAATATCCACGGTATCTCCTGCTTGTCGTAGGAGGCGGCTAAAAGGGGTCCCTGGGGCTTTCATCTTTGAAGAGTGGGTTGGCGACCACGAGGCCCTTAGCTGAGTCCTGGCATTGCTTCCACTTAGTTGTGCCAGACTCCAAAATTTCATCAGTCCCGTCCAACCTCTCTTGATCAACTCTTGTTCATTTCCGACCCCGGCGGTATTACATCTGCGAATGCTACGAAGTATTTCATTTTCACGCCCTTTGTGACCCTTGATTTCTTTGACCGATTCCTTCATTTGTTGAAGTGTCGGACCTCTTGCTGTAATCAGTTTGTTAGGCGTTGATGGTTGCCCAGTTGTATTTTCTCTTAAAGCAGTGATCACCACCACCTTCTCACTGTCATGGAGATATAAACAGAAATAGAGATAATTACGAAGTTTGGGTTGAAACCGAGATTAACTAAAGACATCATTTCTAGGGAGATAACTAGCTATTCACGAATAAAAACTGTGTAAATGTTATTTGTACAATTTTATTATTTACTGAGAACTGATATCTAATCGAATATTCGTTTTATTTTAACAATAAAGTTACACAGAATTTTAAACATATCGTTTGCATATTCTTTATTTACAGATATTTTTCCAGGGATTCTGACCGAAGACACAAAACTAACAGAACAGTTCTCAATACAATTATTTTATGGCATATTCCTATCCCGCTGAAGTTGAGCATTGTGTTTATGACAAAGTGATATTTACAGTAATATCAAAATACTGTGTAGGCGTACTTTTTCTGAAGAAAAAACTTCGAATTTTAAAATATACTTCCAGTCATTTTTAACCATTTTCAATAATTATTACTACTGGGGATGATCTAATTTCATCATTTGTAAAATGCATACTATAGTGAAAGTGCACATGTCACTATTTTCGTAAATTATGACATTAATGCGAGTCCCATTGTGCGCGCAACTTCTGGCCTCTATCGGGTGCTGGTGCTGGAGTGAGATATTATTTCTTGTCGGAGCGGAGTCGGCTATGTTCGGCTTTGCGTGACGTCACGCGTGGTGCTAGATGGCGGTGAATCTTAGGCCTCCCATAAGAACCAAGTGTGATGACTCATCGAGTTCAGGCGCGCCCCGCCAGGCAGCGCTAGAGTTTGGTAGCTCCACAATACCTATCAGCTGGTCTTAGGAATGGTGACACAGGAAACGTATTACTCCGTAACTGATAAGTATATACACTGTCTTTTATTAAAAAATGAGAGATTACAATTAAAATACCACGGCAGAGAACAATGGAAAAATATCATACACAGAAATAAGAGCTACGACTTTCATCACATGTTGCGAAAAGCACAAGTTACTCGAGTATATATATACATAAATAACACAACTCCCAGCATATTAAAAAACACCCATGAACAATTTAAAGGTAATACTCTACTTACCATCTCAGTTTGTCGGTTACTGGACTTTCGAAAGCTTGCGTGAAGATTTGGCGGATGTTCGAGATTGTAAATCTCGCCGGATTTCTTTTACTCCGAAGAAAAATCGGCACTTCAGATAATGATAAACAAGGCTGGAGATTATATCCATAACATGTTGAAGACAACAGCCAGCACCTGAAGGATCAACTGAAATTTTGTCTATAGAATCGATACAATCAAAAAATATTTCGCTCCACATCGATTTTGAGTTCAGTTTTTCAACTAAATACTTTCTCGGCCTGGAAAAGAATGTCACATATACTTTTTGAACGGCGTGTTAAAAACACTTCATTATTGCTTGAACCTTAGTCTTTTATTTCGGAGAGTAATGAAAATGTACTATGATTATTATCACGTAGAGAATGGGCACAGGGCGAACACTTAATAAATTTAGAAGAGTGCTTAACAACGTACCCAGCCAAATGGTTCACTAAACCCTTCTCAATCGAAGAGTTTTGAACTGCGTATTTCTAACTTGCTTCTCCAATAAATTAATTCTCGATTTTGCTGAGTTTAGACTGGATCTAGCTCGATTTAAATTTCGATTAGCATTTTTTAGGCGCCTTTTGAGCGATAATATTGTCTTTTCGGCATCAGAAAGCACACTAGAATAACCCAAATTTTGATCAACATTAGACTGACCTTTTAATTCTCCACTTGCTGCTACACTCCCGTCTTCAATCTTCTTTCTTCTTCTCCTAGTGGTGTCTAGATTCTTTTTTCCTGTTGGGAGTTTCACGAGACTTAATCTCACTTGAAAGGTATTTCGGCAAATTCGGGAAAATGTGAGGCACTGCTCCTGGACGTAATTTCGACCTCTCACGAGGCATAACCACTTTTTTACCATTCACTATAAAGTTATCTGATTTTACTATCAAATCATCAGAGAAATGAACTTGACACACTCTACTATTCCTTTCGTGGAATAGCTCTGGCCCATTTTTCAAATTTATTTCTATCCTTCGGTGGTGAAAATAATTTTATACCATTAACTACTCTACCATAGCCTGACTTACAGCCAGGCACAAAACAGTACGGCATGTTGAACTATTAATTTAATCAGGCCACATAACGCACGTACTTTAAGTGCTCAACACACAATGAACTGAGTTTAGGAACTGAAAGTAAAGGAAATTCAACTTGTTGACTTGAAATATCTCGCATAATAACATCTCCCGCCCTTTCCAACACATGGTTGGCCGGTGTATTGGAGCACGTGTTGGACACCGACGTTTGCAGTGCTCCCAGTGGCGGGTCCACAAACTACCACGCTATAACAGTTGAGTCATCACACTTGGTTCTTATATTCGTCATGGTTCCACGTTCCTCCCTTGGAAACACGTGATACGATGAATACAAGATGATTATTAGCCAGCAAACATTAAATATTGTTTCGAGATTTTATCATCGTTAGTGTTAATGTTGTAGGTCTATTTTGGCGACGATGATGATAATGACGACGCTAATTGTAGTGGTAATAATAATCTGACAGTATACTTTTACACCATCGCCAATATTGACTTCACCGAGTTCAATTACCGTACGCAGTATAGGGTACAACGCGTGCGACTGACACCCGGCGTTCCCGGGTTCGATTCTCGGCTGGGTTAGATTTTTTAATTGTAAACGATTAATACCCCTGGCCTGGGGCATAAAACAGAAGAAAAAGAAGCGAGTGCTTAGAGTATGATTTTACAACAAATTTTTTACCAAACATTGTGCGTCATAATAGCCGCCTCCGCAGTCTAGGGAGGCCCCGGTATCGATTCCGGCCAGGTCAGGAATTTTTACCTTATCTCAGGTTTCGTGATCACGTTGAGGTAGAGACCGGGTCTAGAAAGCCAAGAATAACGGTCGAGAGGATTCGTCGTGCTGAACACACGTCACCTCGTAATCTACTGGCCTTCGAGCTGGGCAGAGGTCACTTGGTAGGCCAAGGCCTACCAGGGCTGTCGCGAAAAGGGGCTTTTGTGTATACTACTACTACTACTACTACTACTACTACTAATAATAATAATAATAATAATAATAATAATAATAATAATAATAATAATAATAATAATGCAACAAGACTTAACATGGTCCTTGAATTATAATGATAACCTACAACCTGTTTTCCAGTCAGTGGCCGGGTCAGGAATGGAATGAATGAAGCCCCCATCCTGCGGCGAGGATAGGAATTGTACCGGTTGCCGAGGCCTGTCGCACTCCTCTGGGGCAATGATGAATGACTGACAGATAAAATGAAATGATGTTGGAGAGTGTTGCTAGAATGGAAGATGACAGGGAAAACCAGAGTACCGGGAGAAAAACAAATCTCACGTGGAGTGACCGGGATTTGAACCACTGAACCAAGCGGTGAGAGGCCAAGGCGCTGCCGCCTGAGCCACGAAGGCTTTTAATGGTGTAGTGTATGTTCGAATTATGTTAGAGGATTTACCCATGTTAGATTTGTTTTCATCGTACATGTGCAATTCATAATTATTTACCATCGATGTCTGTTTATTAATTTCCTGATCACGACAAATAAAGACGTGAAATAAAATGTCCGTGGTCTGCTTTGCCGATACCTTCTGACATGACACGTTTAATTTTATTTCAACTACACCATTACGCTCGTCGTCTTGGTTAACGATATCGTACTTCACTCTACAATACTCTTAAAACACCCAATGGGCAAATGAGCAGCAACATGCATGATATTTCATGTTATTTTCCGCGCCACGACACGCAAGCGGCCCCGCAATGAGAGTCAAGTTCGCTTGGAGTCGCGAGGCTTCATGCGAAGCGAGCGTGCGGCCCCGCAATGCGCATCAATTTAACTTGGAGTCGAGAGGCTTCATGCGAACCAAGACCGGTGTTCGGAGTCGATGGAGTCGACGCTCTCGATTCCAGGCTTCAGTCGCGCCCATCCCTAGTTAGCATGCTGGCATTTGGTCACAGGGGTCCCGGATTCAATTAAACATCATTGGTTAATTTCGCTGGCACGGAGGCTGGATGTATATGCTGTCTTCATCATCATTTCATCCTCACCACGACACGCAGGTCGCCTACGGGAGTCTAATCAAACGACCTGCACTAAAAGCCATACGCAATTTTATTTCATTTACGGTGCGGAATTAGAGGTTTAGCACACAAATGGTTCCAAAATTATTTATCAAATCGAACACAATATGTGATGATTAACGATACTAAAAGTTTTAAGCAGCAGACAAAAACGGGTATACCGCAGGGCTCAGTACTAGGTCCAATTCTATTTCTGATTTATATTAATGACATACAATCTCTAACACTAAAGGGGAAATGTAAAGTATTTGCTGATGATATCTTAATAACTTACAAAGGACTATGTGAAACACGAATTATGGAAGACATAAATTGTGACTTGGACAAGTTATCGGAATGGGCTTTATCTAAAAAAATGATCATAAATGTGACTAAAACAAAATACCTAATCTTTCATAAAACAGCCCATAAGATAACAGCGGCTAACACTGTTATCCTAAAGGACCAAGTAATAGAGCGAGTCAACTCAGCTAAGTATCTTGGTATAATATTAGACTCAACACTTTCCTGAAAAAGCCATATTGATTATGTAATCAGCAAAATTACCCCTTTGATAGGAATAATGCACAGATTAAGATACAGTAATTTTTCTCATCAACAATTGAAGTGTATATATTATGCAATAATCCACCCACATCTAACATACGCAAGCTTTATTTGGGGAAGATGTAGGAAAGATTACATTAATAATTTGGAAATCCTACAAAAAAGAGCCATCAAAATCATGTATGGATTCCCCTTCCTCAAACCATCACATGAAGTTTTTTCAGAGTCAAATATTCTGCCATTCCATAAACAAATTGCATTTTCATCAGCAGTCTTGATGTATAAGCTAGACAGGAAATTAACCCATTCTACTGTTAACTTCTCCCACTTTAGTGAAATTCATGGATATGAAACTAGAGGATCATTAAGGATATATCCCTCTCATTCTAATTCAGTAAAGTACGGAGTGAAAGGCATAGAATCATCAATGTTTAGGGAATATAATGTGTTGCCTCCTGGTATAAAGAACTCTAAATCGATTATATGTTTTAAGAAAAAACTGAAGGAATATTACTCTTTTACAGATATCTTAATATAATCTCTATATAACTTGCTTTAATTAATACAATAATATATATATTGTCCATATTTAGTATATTACAGCCATGCAATATCTGAATATACTTCTGAAAAATTATGATCCTAACATGTAAAAAGAAAGAAAAAAAAAGTACTTGTCACTTTACAGAAAAGCCATTGTATATGAAATGTAATTATTGTGTTGCCTTAAAAAAGTATGTACTGTATTGTCCCTATCACGAGCCAGAGGCTCATGGGACCTTTTATCACCAATAAATAAATAAAAATGTTGTTGTTGTTGTTTGAGTCGTCGGTCCATAGATTGGTTTGATACAGCCTTCCATTCTACCCTATCCTCTGCTAAACTTTTCATTTTTACATAACTAGTACATCCTACATCTGTTCTAATCTGTTTGTCATATTCGTATCTTGGTCTATCCTTACCGTTCTTACCACCTACACTTCCCTCAAAAACGAACTGTACAAGTCCTGAGTGTCTTAAGATGTGCCCTATCATTCCATCTCTTCTTCTGGTCAAATTTATCCAAGTCGATCTCCTATCACCAATTCGATTCAGTATCTACCCATCTCACCTTCAACATTCTTCTGTAACGCCACATTTCAAAAGCTTATATTCTCTTTCTTTCTGACCTAGTTATCGTCCACGTTTGACTTCCGTACAATTCAATGCTCCAGACGAAAGTCTTCGTAACAACATTCTGTGCCGTTATTAAACTAAAAACTCTTGTTATGTCATATACTTTGGACAATCTACTGTTATGCGACACTGATAGGAAAAGACAGGTGGAACAGGGTCATGGGAGGAAGAAGTAGCTTCTGCAGCTGTCAGGAAAGATAGGGCTGACCAGGAGGGGAGGGGATCAAAGGAGGTGGATAGGGTTGAGGCTCTGGTCATAGGGGATTCCACCATTAGACACATGGGGAAAGTGTGTGTGGAGGAAAGGGAACCAGGGTAGAGTGTTATCCAGGAATTAGGTTGAGGCAGATGCTGAGAAAAGTAGAAGAGAAGGTGGAGGGGAAGGAGAAGGTGGTAGTTTTTCACGTTGGTACCAACATAGTTGGGGATGTGTGGGATCTGGTAAATGCAGCACGGGTGAAGTTTAAGAAAGCAGAGATTGTTATCAGTGGAAGACTGAGTACGAGGGATACTGACTGGAAGGTGATTGGGGATTTAAAATGAGACTATGGAGTAGGTATCTGAGAAAATGGGAGTGAAATTTCTAGATCTTAATGGGTGGGTAGGAGATAGGGGTCTGCGCTCAGATGGACTTCACTTAAATGGCAGTGGTATGTATAAGTTAGGAAATTTGCTTAGAAGGGTAATAGGGAGGTGGTGATAAGGATACAAAGATCTGAAAGTCAAGTAGGGATGACATAAAAATGTTAGTGTTGAACTATAGAAGTATTGTAAACAAAGGAATAGAATTAAGTAATTTAATAGATATATATTTACCAGATATTGTACTAGGAGATGAATCATGTCTGAGAAATGATGAGCCCAACTTAGCACAGTGAGGTGAGGCGCTGGCAACCAGGAATGAGTTACCTGGAAAATTTATAATGTCCAATAATCGACCAACTATATTGGTATTATAAATTTACTCATTTGGAAAAAATATTTCAGGTTCCCTATGGAAATCAACTTCTTCAAAATGCCACTTCGTCGAGAAGCTCATCTCCTTTCTGCCAAGTCTTCCAAGCCCAAACTTCGCAAAATTTTTGTAACACTACTCTTTTGTCTGAAATCACCCAGAACAAATCGAGCTGATATTCTTTTGTCTTTTTCCAGTTCTTGAATCAAGTAATCCTGGTGAGAGTCCCATACACTAGAACCATATTCTTTTTGGGGTCTTACTCTCTCCTTTACATCCTTACTTCAGCCCCTAAATACCCTCATAACCATGTGCAGAGATCTGTACCCTTTATATACAATCATATTTATGTGGTTACCCCAATTAAGGTCTTTCCTTATATTAACATCTACATACTTGCAATGATCCCCAAAAGGAACTTTCACCCCATCAATGCAGTAATTAAAACTGAGAGGACTTTTCCTATTTGTGAAACTCACAACCTGATTTTTAACCCCGTTTATCACCATACCATTGCCTATATCAAAGTCATTGCAGTTGCTTGGCATCATGACACCTTTCAAGGTATGGCAGTCAATTTTATTAAGTGAAACTACTGCGTGTGAAGCTAGGGAAGATTTCTACGTTCCCCTTAGTATGTAATTGCTAGGACGCCGGCCTTTTCCTAAAATAAAATGTAGGGCTCTCTCATTTCTAAACCAAATGTAACTTTCAGTCTTCGGACTTTCATATTATCATTTCCTCATGGGAAATAGTTGAAATGTTAGGAAGCATGAGTGGTTACCCTCATTAACTTCCTCTAAATTAATGTGGGGTGATTAAGTTTTCCAAAATTCTGAATTTCTACTTGTTTTTTGGCTTTAAATTTGTTTTCTTCTTAGTCACCCAGCAGCATGGAATTAGTCTCTGTGTCATAGGTATTTTGCCCACTTATGTCTCCTGTTTAAACATTAATTTGGAATGCATGTGTTTTCACCTCCTTTTTATTATTTACTTACGGCCTTCCAAATGTAACCTTCCTTCTCTTTCTATGGCCGAGTAGTGTGGGCCTTATATTCTTCTTGAGGATAAAATTTCTAATTAGATATTTAGGGGTATTGTACAACAGTGTACCTACTGCTTCAACAGGGATTTCAACCGATGTGGTCATGTATAATAATTCATAGTCCACAGGGGACACATTTTACTCTAAAGTAAAATGAACTCCCAGGGTTCGATCCATGGTATGTGTTAAAACTGACTGGAAGGCAAGGCATCTTTCACCAATTTTTAAACTCCCGAAGGGGTTTCCTTCCCCTTGCAAAATTCAGAAGACATGCGGGTCACATGTTTGTACAGTTTCACTCTAAAAGTGAGTTGTATTCGATTTTCTAAATAATTATCCTATTTTGTAAATACCTTGAGCCTATGAGCTCTGAATTAATCAATGCAAATTTTCAAGCTTCTTAATTACATTCAAAATTTTAAATACAATGAAAGAAAAGATGTTAACTTCAAATGTGATTTTCTTAACAGTACCGGTACTTAAATTCCGGTTTGTCCTTCTCCAACCATTCAACCCTCACACTTCTTTCCCCTCTCTGCTCTGCGGAAATAAGGTGTAACACTCATCATCATCATCATCATCATCATCATCATGATTATTAAAAAAATCAAAATCAAAAATCTCTTTATTTGCAAATGAGGTGTCTACCTCGGTGGCAAATGGTACACTAAAATACATTATTGTCAAGCACTAAATTTTAAATTAACAAAGAGACGAAGAAAATTTTCCTAGAATACAATATTATACAATTTACGCTAATAATCATCCTTAATAAATTTATATTGTTTACAAAATTCTACTTATATAATATCTTACAAACATAGACAACTCATATACAGTATGTGAAATTACTTCTAATAATAATATACAACTGGTATAAGATTAAAATTAACATTGAATTTATTTACATATTTATATTTTACCCATTTTGGAACCTAAGTAGCATAACGACCTGCTGCGTCTTAACCAGAGCCCCTTTTGCCACCACTTTTCAGAGTTCCTGAAGGGCCTTCACAGCTACCGTAGCGGTCCCAGGGCCCTCGAAGTCCCCACTGTACTTCACCCCTACAGGCAGTCCCCTACTTGGGCTGTCCAAACTCCATAGACAAGGGGATGGAATTAATTTAATCACACACATTTTTTATTTACAATATCCTGCACTGGTCGAATGCCCTCTTAACATTTCATTTATTTTCTCTGTTGTTGTTTATTCTCTTCTTGAATATCTGTACAGATTTTGGAAAAGGATCAAACACTACCCCTGGTAAACTGTTCCACTCCTTCACGCCCTTCCCAATGAATGAAAATTTACCCCAATCGCTTCTGCTAAAATTCCTTCTAATTTTGTACTTGTGGTCAGTTCTACCAATATAATTATTTTCCAAATGAAGTCTCTCACGGATATCTCTCCATGCTTCTTCTCCTGTATAGGCTCTATATAATCCTATAAGTCTACTTTTCTCCCTTCTCTTACTTAAAGTTTCCCAACCAAGTTCCTTTAATATTTCTGATACACTACTCTTTCTCCTGAAATCCCCTGTTACAAATCTTGCTGCTTTCCTCTGCACACCATCTAGTTCTTTTATTAGGTATTCTTGGTGAGGATCCCAAACACTGTTTGCATATTCCAATAATGGACGAACCATACTTAAGTAACTTTTTTCTTTTAATTCTTTGTTGCATCCTTTAAGTAGCCTCATTATGACATGTAATGATCTGTATGCTTTCCCAACAATGTCATCAACATGACCCTTCTAGTGCAAATTACTTTCAAATCTCACACCTAAGTATTTGCACTTGCCATCTTTAGGGATAACTACCTCATCCAAAGTATATTCAAATTCAGTTTTAAAACTCCTGTTTGTAAATGTTGTAACAGTTGATTTGCCTCCATTAATCTTCATATTATTTTCTTCAACCCATTCTTGGATACTCTCAAGGCCCCTTTGTAATTCTGAGCAATCCTCAATGTTATTTATTTCCCTATAAACAATTATGTCATCTGCATACAATCTTATTTTCGATGTTATATTGTTCCCTAAATCATTTGCGTATATTAAGAAAAGTAATGGACCGATTATACTACCCTGTGCAAATCCCTTCCAAACTTTCTCTTCCTGTGATATATTATTTCCTACTTTGACTTTCTGAACCCTTGAATTTAGAAATGTTCTTATCCAACGTATAACCCTTACGTCCAATCCTATTCCCTCCAATTTCTTTAATAATATTCCATGTTCCACTCTATCAAAGGCTTTGGAAAGATCTACGGCTATGCAATCTAACTGGCCTCCTGAATCTAACTGATCTGATATGTCCTGCTGAAATCCCACCAGTTGTGCCTCACAAGAAAATTTCTTTCTAAATCCATACTGGCTCCTTATGAACCAATTTTTATCATCACATATCCCTCTGATGTACTTTGCTATTAAACTCTCCAGTATTTTACAAACTATACTGGTCAGGCTGATTGGTCTGTAGTTCTCTGGTTTCCTTTTATCACCCTTTCCTTTATAAATTGGTATTATTATAGATTCCTTCCATTCCTTTGGTATTACACTATTATTTATGACATAGTCAAAAAGAAATTTTAAATAAGGCACTATATACCACCCCATTGTCTTTAATACCTCCCCAGTAATTTGATCACTTCCTGCTGCTTTTCCTTGCTGAAGCAGTTGGATTTCTCTGAAAATATCTTCATTTGTGAACGAGAAGCTTCTTGTTTCCCTATGTGTCTCTCCCTCTCTATCTTCTGTTATGGTTTCCAAGTCCTGACAATCTTCTACTGAATCTCTGAATTCCCTACTGAAGAGGTTTGCTTTCTCAGTATCTGTTAAATAGTGTTCACCCCCTTCTCCCACCATTGTAGGAATTTGGATTCCTTTACCTTTTTGATTCCTGATATATGAATACAGCTTTTTCCATTTCCCTTTGTGGTCATTACCCTCTTGAAGAATGCCATTCATATAATTCTCTTTTGCTTCCTTTTTCACTCTATTCAGTTCCCTCATTAGCTGTTTTCTAGTTTCTCTATTCTCCCTACCCTCTTTGATTTTCCTGTTTACTATTCTACATTTTCTTTTTAATTTTCTTATTTCCCTTGTGTAATAAACAGGGTCTGAGGTCATTTTACCCTTCTTAACAGGTACAAATCTCTTCTCTCCTTCCCAAATAATTCCTTTAAATTTAGCCCAAAGTGTATCCACATTACTCCCTTCACTTATCCAACAACTGAATTGTGATTTAAGGTATGTCCCAAATTCATCAACTTTAGTTTTTCTGTACAATTTCTTGTCTTGTGTGACCCTCTTATTAAGCCTTTTTGGTACCAGTCCTACATCCATTATTACAGCCTTATGGTCACCTATTCCTTCAATTACCTCAGTTTTATCAACAATTTCCCATGGTTTAACCAGGAATACATCTAGTAAGTTATTGAGACGAGTCGGTTCTTGTACTACTTGTGTAAATCCTCCCTCCCAAATTAACTTATTTGCCAGTTTCTGTTCATGGGCTTCACTTGCAGCTCCATTCCATTCAACTTCAGGCAAGTTTAGATCTCCCCCAATTATTACCATACCATTATTATTGTTTTTATGAGTATAATCTATTATTTTCTCAAATATTTCCATGTCTCTTTCCTCTCTTCCAGGCCTGTATGTTCCTATAATTCCCACCTCCTTCATATTATGACAAACTAATTTTATCCCTAATATTTCATCCCTTTCATCGGTAAACCATTCATGTGAACAATAAGTTTCCTTCACCAGAATAAACACCCCCCTCCCTTTTTATCTCCTCGGTCTCTACGATAGACTGTGTACCCTTCTGGAAATACTTCTCTATTACCCACCCGTTCTCTCAACCATGATTCTACTCCTATCACCACATCAGTCTTATAAGATTCCATCAATGTACCGAATTTTAATTGTTTATTTACTATACTCTGACAGTTTACCAAGAGCAATCTCAGACCTCCTTCCTCCCTAAAACTTGACTGTTGCAATTGGGTAACGTTTGACTCATGAGTGGAGAACGTCCCTGGAACCCAGATCCTTGTACATAGATCTTGATTTAAGGGCCTGGGTTTTCTGGCAAGTTTCCCTGTATGTGCCAGTTTAGTGGTATGGGTTTTCTTAAGTACAGATTAGTTTGCAAATCTCTGTTGATAATTGTAGCAATTTGTCTATTATACCAGTCCCTAGTTCTTGTTTTTTACTTTTCTTCTTACTGAAAGCGAGACACCGATATTAATAATAATGTTATTGGCTTTATGTCCCACTAACTACGTTTTTGGTTTACGGAGATACTGAGGTGCCGGAATTTAGTCCCGCTGGAGGTCTTTTACATGCCGGTAAATCTACCGACACGGGCTGACATATTTGAGCACCTTCAAATACCACCGGACTGAGCAAGGATTGAACCTGCCAAGTTGGGGTCAGAAGGCTAGCACCTCAACCCTCTGAGCCACTCAGCCTGGTGACACCGATATTAGCAGAATAAAAGTAATATTTTAATAGGCCTAATTTGATATGCATGTAAGTTTAGTATTTTGGGAGATCTGCTACTTGTATGTATACTGTAAATAGCCCATGGCAATCATTTACAGCTACTTGAAAGTTCTTTGTCGAGTTTATTTGCCAATTCTTTCTTTCTTTCTTTCTTTCTTTCTTTCTTCCTTCCTTCTGAAATCTGTGACCACCACACACGTTATGCATGAAACAAAATATTCTGCAATATTGGGTTGTGTTGTGGTTAGTGATCAGTTTTTATATTGATATTTTGCCTTAAATTAACTTCTAACGTGTTTAAATAATCGACGCAAAATATGATAACTATGCTCTTGACAGCAGTCACATGCCTTTTAAATGACACGTGCCCCTTGTGACTAGAGTAAAGAAACCGGATGATATCCCTCGTTATCACTAGGGCGGGCCACATTTTAAAAACCAGATGCTGCTGCCTGAGGACATGTTTGCAGCCCTAAGTATGCCACGGACTACATTGGTTACAGGTGGCCATTCTGTTACAATGTTACATGATGGCTACAATGAGTTCTCGCAGTGAACAATCATATTGCCTTCAACATGTGTCTACAAGCAAAATTGTATGTATTTATAAATCTAATTAGTCCGTTCAATAAGATTATGTAGTTGCTTCGTATGGAAGTTGCCAATAAACCGGGTGAGGTGGCCGTGTGATTAAGGGTGCGCAACTGTGAGCATGCATCCGGGAGATAGTGGGTTCGAACCCCACTGTCGGCAGTCCTGAAAATGGTTTTCCGTGGTTTCTCATTTTCACACCAGGCAAGTGCTGGGGCTGTATCTTAATTAAGGCCACAGCTGCTTCCTTCCCACTCCTAGGCCTTTCCTAACCCATCATCACCATAAGACCTAACTCTGTCTATGCGAATTGAAAAAAAAGAAAAAAAGGTGCCAATAGTATCTATCATAGCATTATTATGTAAACATACCCTTTCTGCTGGAATTGTTGAAAAACTTATAGCTAAGATTCTACTCGACCTTATGCTAAGCTGAAATACCAATCCACCCATCCATTTTCCTGTGTGATGATTCTTGTTAGAATACTGTATTAACTGTCTGAAATGTGCAGCTATCACATGAAATGCTTGATCAAATGAAAAAGACACTGTTACTCACTTTTGACGAACAGTACTATGCTGGCGTTCTAACAAAGCCAAGTTCCAGAATGGGAATGACCCAGATATAGCAGTGAGCACCGCTCTGCTGTTTTTCGTTAAATGTGCAAACTTACTATTCCTGTCAGCAGGAATCGAATAGCTGGAATATTATTATGAACAGTGTGTCATAGATCAATAGTTATCAGAACATGTATGAACTAGAGGAATGGCATGCTACCAACTATTGGAGATGTGTTGCAACAGAAGAAACAAAGCACAACACAACAAACAGTATTCCATGTAATGTTATTGTTGATCAGTTCTGTGGGCTTTCAATATTGTAGGCTTTCACATTTAGTTTTCCTCCGACACTGTGATACTGGGCATCCTCCTCACATTTTTTAAACATGGATAAGTTTTTGGACTGGAGCTCTATCTGGAATTAGCGTTATCAATTTAGCATAGACAACTTTGTGTGGACAGAAAACTGACACCATGGTAACCAGTGTTCATCATTTACCTATACCAAGTATTCTTCCTCGCGTCATTACTGTTGCCAGAACTCTGTCTTCTATACACAGCAGGTACAAATGGCATCTTGTTTGTAACGAGTTTCCACTGTCTTTGAATGGCGTTTCATCTAGGTCACAGCTAAGCCTCATGAAGAACAGGAGAAATTATCTCATAATACATATCTTGTGAATATTTATTACCATAATATTGTGTGCTAAATCAGCAACCAGTTTAATGGACATAGATCTTGATAGGGAGAACTGACTATCTTCTGATTTGGCATGGGAATGTTGTGGGCTGGATTAGCTGCTATACTGTTGGACCTAGATCATAATGCTACACATTTCTTTTGACATATCAGAACTCCCTATCTCCCATGAGGGTGGAGTGAAACATTATTTGCATTATCTTCATTATCTGTTCCCCCCTGCAGGTTGTAAAAGGCAACTAAAAAGGGAACAGCCAAAGCATCTGTACTCACTCTCTCATCTTCTAAGCTCAGCTTTTCCATGTAGCAGAAAAATGTACATATATCTTTATTTCTCATTTTGATAGTCATCTTCACAAATTTCCTTGTTAATACGGGCTGTTGACCACATGGTTTGTTAACTTAACTAATATCAACAAAAACCACCATCATCACCTGTTAACACAATTGAACAGCTCTCCTTCTTATACTGCTTTTCCCACATCTGTGGGGTTGCGGGTGCGAACTGTGTCGCACATGTGGATTTGCCCCTGTTTTACTGCTGGATGCCCTTCCTGATGCCAACCCTATGTGCAGGGATTTAATCACTATCGCATGTTTCTGTGGTGGTTGATAGTATGGTGTGTTGACTAAATGTGAAGAGGAGAGTGTTGGGTCAAACTCAAACACCCAGTCCCCGAGCCAGATGAATCAATCAGAAGCGATTAATATCTCTGACCTGGCCGGGAACCAAGGAGTCGGACTAACACAATTGAACATTATTTCCATGTTAATGAAGCTCACTGTTGATATGGACTAAGCAACAAACGTCTAAATTTATGAATATCTCTGTTATCATAGCCAGTACGGTAGTGAGATTTGTAGATCCTAACAGGGGGGTAAGAGATAGGGATCTACGCTCAGATGGCCTTCACTTGAACCGCAATGGTACATATAAGTTAGGAGATTTGTTTGGAAGAGCTATAGAGAGATATATTCGGGGAAATGGGGTGGACCAGGGAGCAGTGATGATAGTATAGGAAGCAAGAAGTCGAGTAAGGATGACACAAAATTGTTAGTATTAAACTGTAGAAGCATTGTAAAGAAAGCAATAGAATTGTGTAATTTGATAGATATATATTTACCAGATATTGTAACATGAATTAAATCAAGGGTGAGAAGTGACATGATGGATGTGGAAAATTTCTCATGGAACTGGAGGGTTTTCCATAGGGACAGGTTAGTAACGATAGGAGAGGGAGTAAAGAAGAATTTTCGCCATAAGACTTATCTGTATCAGTGCGACGTAAAACAAATAGCAAAAAAGAAGAAGAATTTGTAGCTACAAAAAAGTTAAGGATGAGGAACATGAAATTCTAGGTAGCAGACTCATTTCTGAAGATAATAGGCACTTTTTTTCTTTTTGTGGGGTTGTACAGACCTGGCAAGGCTGGCACTGACACTGATGCAGAATTATTGATAAGCTATGTGGGGAATGACACAGAAAGAAACATTATTGTAGTGGGTGATCTGAGCTTGCCAAATGTTAACTGGGAAGGGAATGTAAAAGACAGAAAGCATGACCAACAAATAGCGAATAAGTTATTATGGGAAGAACAGCTGAATCAGAAAGTGATGGAACCAACTAGAGGGAAAAGTATTCTAGACATGGTACTGATAAAACCAGATGATTGATAGCATAAGTGATCATGAAGCTGTCTTTGTCAGAGTTAATGTGTTACAAACCATTATTCTCGTCATTATTCCGTATTGAAGAATAGCTAATCACAAAGTTTATACAAGGAGTAATTTTAATACCACCTATTCAATACAATTTATTCCACTATTGTGTGGTTAAATACACATGGAAATTACCAGAAATTTGAAGGGTACATGTTTCGCTCACTGTTTATTGGGCATCATCAGCCTCAATCAATCTTAAAACACACATGGTCTAAGGAGTCATAATAATTTTTTACATAAAACGCATTGAAGAATATTTACAAGTGTTAATACTGTGGATGCAAAATGTTCACAGTACAAAAATATTGAATAAAACAGAACTTATGCTAAAATCACTTTGAAAAATTGAAACGTTCATCTAAAAGTAATTGTCACACATAGTTTTTTAAAAAATAATCTATGTCTGACACTGAAATGGATCTTTTTGATAAAAAGCTTGAACAATATATATTACATTTGGAAAACAGGATATCAAAAATAAGGAGACGAGATGCTCGAGTATGTGATGTGTAATTCCCTATGGGAATCAGCATCTAGGCCTAAATCATATCATATGTGGTGTGTTTTGAGCTGTCAGTGGTAAGTTTGCGTGGAATGACGTAGGTAGAAGAATGAGCTTGAGAGGACGTTTAAAAGTAGGAAAGATCATAATATGAGGATAAAGTTGAAATTCAAGAGGACAGATTGGGGCAAATATTTATTTATAGGACTAGGAGTAAGGGATTGGCATAAATTATCAACGGAAGTGACTGATACATTTCTACGTTTGTTGAAAATATTTAAGAAAAAGCTAGGTAAATAACTGTAAATAAATGTAGGTAAACAATTGATAGGGAATCTGCCACCTAGGCAACAGCCCTAAATGCAGATTGATTGATTGATTGATTGATTGATTGATTGATTGATTGATTGATTGATTGATTGATTGAAACTGTATGAGACATAAATGATTACAAATTGTATTTGCTATAACTTATATAAAGTAGTATTTATTGACAGGACCACTAATACCATTTTCACACCAGGCAAATGCTGGGGCTGTACCTTAATTAAGGCCACGGCCACTTCCTTCCAACTCCTAGGCCTTTCCTATCCCATCGTCGCCATAAGACCTATCTGTGTTGGAGCGACGTAAAGCCACTAGCAAAAAAAAAAATACCATATACATTTCTGTTCATTTTCAATTTAAGAGGAGAATGTCAATCACACTGGTTTGCCCTTTAAAACAACAATTACTACCACAATAAAGAAAGGAAACTAGGAGAGAGGATTCTTCTTCATGTGCCATCTTCTCTAAGAAGGTTGGCACTCATCACAGCACTTCAATCCTTAGATCTAGCATCAGTGAATAGTTTATTGCAACTACCATATTTTAAAGTTGTCCAACCAAGAAGTTTGTCTTCTACCATGGCTCCTTTTGCTATCAATCTTCCCTTGAATGATTACTTGCAGAAGATGATATCACTTTCCTCTTATTAAATGGCCCAAGTACTGTAGCTTATGTAATTTAACTGTGTTAACTACCGGTATCTCTTTACATTTACCAATCTTATGCATTATCTCAAGGTTCATAACTCTGTCCAACCACTTTTACTCATGGAATCCTTCGGTAAGTCCACATCTCAAATGCCTCCAATCGGTTGACCACATCTTGTTTTAGTGTCCAAGTTTCCATTTTATAGAGTAGTACCCTATGGGAATCAACATCTATATCATCTGATGGCCAAGCAGGCATCAATTTTTGGTAATGAGACAGTCTCTCATAGTGCATTGGCACTGCCGGTGGCTACAATTAGCCTACGCAGTGGCCTCCATGGTATGCACTACTAGCCATGCGTCGTCTTCGTAGGTGTGATGGGTACCAACTGATGAGCCCAGCCTAGCACACGGGGGGCGAAACGCTGGCAACCAGGAATGAGTTAGCTGGAAAATTTTTAATGTCCAATAACGCACCATTTATATTGGTATTATAAATTTACTCATTCAGAACAAATATTTCAGATTCCCTATGGGAATCAACATCTATATCATCTGATGGCCAAGCAGGCATCAATTTTTGATAATGAGACAGTCTCTCATAGTGCACTGGCACTGCTGGTGGCTACAATTAGCCTACTTAGTGGCCTCCACGGTATGCACTACTAGCCATGCGTCTTGGTAGGTGTGCTAGGTACCAACTGATGAGCCTAGCCTAGCACACGAGGGCGAAACGCTGGCACCAGGAATGAGTTAGATGGAAAATTTATAATGTCCAATAACGGACCATTTATATTGGTATTACTGTCCATCTCACAACATTATCGATGCCATTTTGCAGTTGCTCACAATCTTGTAACTTATTTATTACTCTGTACAGAATAACATCATCTGTAAAAAGCCTTATCTCTGATTCCACTTCTTTACACATATCATTGATATATATCATCATCATCATCATCATCATCTTCCTTCCAAGTATTGGGCCATGTGACCCGTTACGGCCTTGCATTTTACTTTTTGCAAGGCTTGAAAGCAATCAAATGTCCTTCCGACGGGTTGCTAGCCTGAAGGAAGTCATTGATATATAAGAAAACATAAAGGTCTAATAATAGTGCCTTGAGGAATTCCCCTCTTCATTATTACAAGGACAGATAAAGCTTCACCTACTCTAATTCTCTGAGTTCTGTTTTCTAGAAACAGAACCACCCAGTCAGTCACTCATTTTTGCCAGTAGTCTCCCATGATCTTCCCTATCAAATGCCTTAGACAGGTCAATCGCGATACAGTCCAATTGACCTCCTGAATCTAGGATATCTGCTATATCTTGCCGGAATCCTACAAGTTGGGCTTCAGTGGAATAACCTTTCCTAAACCCAAACTGCCTTCTATCAAACCAGTTATTAATTTTGCAAACATGTCTTATATAATCAGAAAGAATGCTTTCCCAAAGCTTACATGCAATGCATGTCAAACTGACTGGCCTGTAATTTTAAGCTTTATGTCTAGCACCCTTTCCTTTACATACAGGGGCTACTATAGCAACTCTCCATTCATTTGGTAAAGTTTCTTCATGCAAACAATAATCAAACAAGTACTTCAGATATGGTACTATATCCCAACCCATTGTCTTTAGTATATCCCCCGAAACCTTATCAATTCCAGCCGCTTTTCTAGTTTTCAACTTTTGTATCTTACTGTAAATGTCATTGCTGTCATAGGTAAATTTTAATACTTCTTTAGTATTAGTCACCTCCTCTATCTGGACATTATCCTTGTAACCAACAATCTTTACATACTGCTGACTGAATACTTCTGCCTTTTGAAGATCCTCACATACGCACTCCCCTTGTTCATTAATGATTCCTGGAATGACCTTCTTGGAACCTGTTTCTGCCTTAAAGTACCTATACATACTCTTCCATTTTTCACTAAAATTAGTATGGCCACCAATTATGCTTGCCATCATGTTATCTTAGCCGACTTCTTTGCTAGATTCAATTTCCTAGTAAATTCCTTCAATTTCTCCTTATTTCCACAGCCATTTCTAACTGTATTTCTTTCCAACCTGCACCTCCTTCTTAGTCTAGATCTTTACCATTCCTTACCACCTTTAAAGGTACAAACCTATTTTCACATTCCTCAACAATTGCTTTAAACCCATCCCAGAGTCTGTTTACATTTTTATTTACCGTTTTCCACCGATCATAGTTACTTATTAAAAACTAATTCATGCCTGTTTTATCAGCCATATGGTACTGCCTAATAGTCCTAATTTTAATATCTTCCTTTCTTTCACATTTATTTTTAATTACCACAAAAATAGCTTCGTGATCACTAATACCATCTATTACTCCAGTTTCTCTATAGAGCTCATCTGGTTTTCCAGCACCATATCCAGAATATTCTTCCCTCTAGTTGGTTCCATCACTTTCTGAATCAGGTGCCCTTCCCATATTAACTTATTTGCCATTTGTTGGTCATGCTTCCTGTCATTCACATTACATTCCCAATTGACATTTGGTAAATTGAGATCACCTGCTACAATCACGTTCCTTCCCTTCCTTATTGTTTCCTTAACCTTATCCTTTCCTTATCATTTCCCGTTTAATACCTGTTTTATGTCGTAATAGGATGTCCATACTGGTATAGATGTACAGCAATGACATACTGGTATAATACCAGTAAAAGCATCCAAGATTGAAAGAGTAAACACCGTATACTTAAGTAGTTCTGATAGGCTTAGACATTACGTTTACATGGTACGGTTGCTTGTTGTTTTGTTGAGGTAAGCACTGACCTGTGCAGTCTGCTGATTCGTTACATATTGGGGACACACAGCAACCTATAGTCGGGCTGCAGTTATAACACCTGTTGTGTGGTGAACAAGTTAAAATGGGTAGAAAACAAATCCTACAAACCAGTATTTTGAATATTAGCAAACATCAAACACTTTCAGATGCATGCTGTGACTCCTACTACTACAAGTTCCTGCACATCACAGGCTTACTGTGCTATGCTTTGGGTGAATTTAGGCTATGTTGTACCTAAGGTGGAAAATTGCTAAGAATACAATAATATTAATGCAAGCCTTATACGGACTATTTATTTCTAGGGCAATCATGGGAAGAATTTGGTGGTACATTGAGCAACATGTATATAGATGAGTTCAGACTATTCCATCCATACAAGCAAGTGGAACGGCCTAGTGCCCCCATTTCCATTTGCTTTTGTGTGCCTTTACAACTACATTGGGACGGCATGGCTGTATGTTGTGTGCATGTATTCTGAAATGCAATGATAACCACACAACAATGCTTACTGTAGATTAATCCTGATTAACAAGATATCTTCTAATATATCACTGCATAAGTTGGACCGATGAGGAGAACGTGTATACTAATGACAAACATTTACTTTCTTTATTTAATATTCCGGAACTTTTTTGTTTTGGACTTAGCTCAGTATGGCTAGGCTCACTAGTGTGACCTATACTCATGAATTTTTACTCTGGAATTTCTCTCTTCATAATTTATATTATCATGTATGAATTCAATCGCCAATAAAGTATTTCTTTATGATCATATTTGCCCACAGTATTACTGGCAATATAACCTTTATTACAATATTGGACATATTCTACCTGTAATAATGATGGTTTCTACAATTATGGTTATATATGGGTAGGCCTACAGATATTTTGTAATACCGATATTCTATCCAAACCTAAATTATTCTGGTATTTGGTCCCTGATTTCTCACTTTTTTAAATGTACTTCTCGCTTGCCCAATTCTTACTTTAATTTCTTCAGAGTAGTTATTGACAATGGTTCCCAAATATCTATATTTCTGGACTCTTTGCACAATTTCACCAATTATCATCAGATTTCCTTGACAATTTGCATTTGAAATAATTGTGCAGCAATAATTAGGGCTAAACCACTTTACTCACTGGCTGTTACCACCTCATTAGTTAGCTGTTGTAGGTCTTCAAGAAATCCTGCGAGTAGAAGAGTGTTGTCAGCAAATCTCAAGTTGTTCAAAAGCCTGCCATTCACCTTTATTCCCAGTATTTCATCATACAGGGCTGCTTTTTTTTTTTGTTATGGGCTTTACGTCGCACCGACACAGATAGGTCTTATGGCGACGATGGGATAGGAAAGGCCTAGGAGTTGGAAGGAAGCGGCCGTGGCCTTAATTAAGGTACAGCCCCAGCATTTGCCTGGTGTGAAAATGGGAAACCACGGAAAACCATTTTCAGGGCTGCCGATAGTGGGATTCGAACCTACTATCTCCCGGATGCAAGCTACACAGCCGCGCGCCTCTACGCGCACGGCCAACTCGCCCGGTCAGGGCTGCTTTAATGACTTCTTCAGAATAGATTTTAAACAGTAATGGGGATTAATACATAACCTTGTCTCATATCTACCTCTTTTTATTTCTATTCCTCCTGAAATCATATTGCCTTCCTTTATTAAAACAGTTTGGTTGTAATACAGTTGGACTATAATTTTCAGATCACTTTTGTCTACATTCTTTTTTCTGAGCAATTGAATCAGACAGTCATGGTGAAGTTTAAGGCTTTGTCGTAGTCCAGGAAACAAAATATATAGAGATTGATTCATCTGCAGGCATCTTTTTGTCAGTACATTGAAAGCAAACAAAGCTTCCCTAATTCCTAAGACATTTCTGAAGCCATACTGGATCTTACCCACATCTTGCTCTAATTTCCTGTATATTCTGTTATGGATGATCTTCAGGTTTTCAGGCTGACTGTCTGATGGTTGGTACAAAATGACAGAGGATAGGAACATATTAGCAGAAAGAACTACCATAACAAAGACAAATTCCACATCTTGACATACTGTCACCTTTGTAGATTGAATAACCCTCAAACTCAAATCTTCCCAATCTGTTTCTTCCCAGTGCCTGATGAGTTACCTTGCTTGATTAGTGGGATGAACATCCATAATCTCCAAGAGGTCCTATTAAGAATTCTTAGTTCTAGATGAGGGCAGTATGCAACAGGACTAAAGCCAGATAAAAGAAGAGGCAAGAAAGAACAGTTTCCAGTAGATAGGAAACACAGGATACAATCACAAAAGGAGGAAAGTAACCCAACAGAAATAATATCCTGTAAGTAATGGAAATGAAATAACAGTTATTTAATATTTTTTCTTGTTTCTCCTTTCTGCTGTTTCCTATGCTCACACTACATTCTTGTGTGTGTTCCTATTCACCCCAGCTTCCTTTGATGATAGACATATAACTAACTGAGAGGAAACCAAGGACATTAAGGCTTGTAATTAAGTGCATAAATGGCCCTCAGTTTATGGCAAAATGTTATTTTTCAAACCTTTCAATAATCAGACATATGAGAAAGGGGTGAAATGTAATTCAACAATATATTTTTAAAAATGTATGAATATTTAATTAAGTTATTATTTTTCTGATTTCAGAGAGTGATAAGATATTTGGATCACCTATTGCACACTTCACGGAAAGAACTTGATAGATTACGTTATAAGAGTAAACTGCGCATGGAGGTTTTCAAGAGTCTTCAGGTAATATTTATATTAACCTTAGAATACTAACATTATTTGCTTGTTGCCCAACTAACATACGTAAAATTTATGTGCATGTCCATATCTACACTAAAATAATAAGCAAACTCCACATTGTAGCCAGAAGTAATATATTATTTAAGAATTATGAAGTATAGTTTGAATGATGTTGTTAGTAAAGAATAACATACAATAAAGGAGAGTAGAAATAATACAAGATTAGCAACATATTTTGTATTGATATAAGGTGGATCATCTGTACTCTCCTTTATTGTATGTTAGTCTCCTTTCAATACAGACCAAATATGAAGTTTTTAATATTGAAAGTAAAGAATAATTCAAACCACGTAAGTGGATCAGTTTCTAAGTTCTATTTTTTTTTTTTTTGCTACAATGGAACCTTGGATTGCGAGCATAAATCGTTCCGGCAACATGCTTGTAATCCAAAGCGCTCGTATATCAAAGCAAGTTTTCCCATAAGAAACAATTGAAACGCGGATGATTCGTCCACTACACAAAATTCTAAAACAAAATATAACGTAAAACAAATTAAAGTGCACTTTTCCTTATAATAGAATCATTGTTGGTGTGAGGGAGACAAGAGATGACATGAGAAGAGTTACTGTGTAGCACGAATTTCATGAACGGAATCACTGCTATCTGTTGACTCACTGGAATTGTTTTCTTTTCATGCAACTTAAACGGGGAATCTGTCCAATGACTGTTGCTTTTGCCTCTTTTTGAGGATTTCACGAAAATGTGACATTGCATTGTCATTGAACAGATTCTTCGCTCGCACTGCTACAGCCTTATTCAGGTGGTGTTTTTCTACAAAATTTTGCTGTCCAGCATGCTCAATGTTTTCTCTTTAGTCGTGAGGCGTATGGGCTGTGGCAGCAGAGCCCTCAGCAGGACCCACACTTTGCAAGTGTGCGGGGTGCGGGAGGAGCCTGGAAGAACGATGTGAGCTTGTCAGGGGAAGGAAGAGTGCAGGTGGATGTATGGTCTGCAAGGTTAGTATGGTCTGTCCGGCAGAGCCCTCAGTAGGTTCCTAGAGTTTAGCAAGGGTGCAGGAGTGGAAGAGCCTGGAAGGATGATATCGGTTTCTCAGGGGAAGGTGGCGCAAGCGGGTGTAAGTGCTGAATGGCGGATCCCTCAGCACATCACCAACACTTTGCAGTAGTGTACTTAGGCTTTTCCCCCCCCACGTCTTATATTAACTGTTGTTAGAGATTAATTCTAAAACATTTTACAAAACACTGAATTCCATTATAGTGACTATTTAAACAATTCAGTTCTATAAAGACGCTAAAATAAAGATTCGAAATGTAACCATAACGTGACGGCACTATTTGTAGTGAGATCAAATTGTTAAATACGTTGTCATGTTTTGAAATTTGAGCAAGGAGAGAGAAATTCAGGAGTACACTGTTTATTTGTTTTCATGAATGTTGTTATTATCACTTGTATTGTGATCAGTGAAACAGTGCAGTTCCATAATAGTTGGGATTGCATTAGCTGTTAGCCTATTAATGTGTGTGTGCATAAATGCCATTGTAGTGTAGTTAATTCATTAATTAATATTGTAATGCAAGCAGATTTCTATTCAGCTAGTGCCATCGTAATTTTTATTATTATTATTATTATTATTATTATTATTATTATTATTATTATTATTATTATTATTATTATTAATCTAAAAGTATCGTGATGCTGGTCAGTGAAAACTAGACCGAATGGGCGGCACAGCCCTGGCAGAGTAAAATGTCGCGAACCACCACTGGTTGGTAGTATAGTGTGTTGTCTGAATATGAAGAGGGAGGTGTTGCGACAAACACAAACATCCAGTCCCGGGGCCAGAAGAATTAATCAGATGCGATTAAAATCCCAACCCGGCCAGGAGTCAAACCCGGGACCCTCTGAACCGAAGGCCTCAACACTGACCGTTCAGCCAATGAGCCAGACAGAAGGTACCTTACTAATATTCCATGCTAATCTTGTACTCTATGAAGACATTTAAACCCTGCCTTCCCACTTTAGTTCACCCAGGTCTAATTTCACCTATACCTGCTGTTTATGACATTGGAATTGATTTACCATACTTTCCACTTACTCAAATATAATTTCACCAACATCATTGCTCTCCTCCCCATAAGCTTGGTTGTTCACAATGTTACCAAAAAGATTTCCTTTTATGTTGAGAAGATTGTCAAAATATTCCTTCCACTTGTCCAGTGATTCCCTGGAATCTGTTGAGTTCACATGATTTACCTGAAACATTATTAATTTCCTTATTCCCTCCCTTTCTAGAGCCTCCGTGGCTCAGGCAGCAGCGCGCCAGCCTCTCACCGCTGGGTTCTGTGGTTCAAATCCTGGAAACTCCATGTGCAATTTGTGCTGGACAAAGCCAAGGTTTTTCTCTGGGTACTCTGGTTTTCCCTGTCATCTTTCATCCCAGGAACACTCTCCAATATCATTTAATTTCATCTGTCAGTCATTAACCACTGTCCCATAGGAGTGCGACAGACTTTGGCAGATGGCACAATTCTTATCCTCCACATCAGATGGGGCTTCATTGTAAAGATTGTTGGTTACAAGGATAATGTCCAGATAGAAGAGGAGACTAAGGCTAAAGAAGTATTAAAATTTACATATGATAACAATGATATTTACAATAAGATACAAAAGTTGTAAACTAGAAAAGCGGCTGGAATTGATAAGATTTCTGGGGATATACTAAAGACAATGGGTTGGGATATAGTACCATATCTGAAGTACTTATTTGATTATTGTTTGGTCGGAGGAGCTATACCAGATTAATGGAGAGTTGCTATAGTAGCCCCTGTGTATAAAGGAAGGGTGATAGCACTGGCGTAGCCAGGGGGGGGGCCCAGGGGGGCCGGGCCCCCCCCAAAATATTTCCTGAAACTAGAGCGAGGATCAGCCGTTGTTTTACGTACGGTACGAACAACTTAAAAACGTACGCCGAAATGTTAAATTAACGTAGCGACAAGAATCTATTAGTAGGGCTCAATACGGACATACATAATTCTCCATATTTGTACTGCTTGAATGAAAGGAAGACACTTAGGATTGTGTTGCGCGAGGATATTTTCCTGTAGAGGCCTCAGTATTGGGAATGAAACCGTGTACTGACAAATGTCAAGACATGAAGAAAGGGCCAATTAGCAAGGGATTACTCAGTAGGGGGCCGGAACGTGACCACCGAGATTCGGGGGCCACGTCCAGAAACAGCTGCAAGCTTACAACATCGTGTCAGCTTTTGCAGATCGGTTCCAGGAAACAACAATGTCCTAGGGATCCTCGGGTTGCACCGTGGTTGAGAGATGTGCTGTGTTTGAGTTGCAGCGTTGGGAAGACTGTGACAGGATTGTGATCTGCACGTTAGTTCCTCATTTTGTGCCATATAAGTAACATTTTTTGAAGAGGGACCGTTTTGTCACTGAAAAGCCAACACTACGTGCATCCTCGGTAAGTTATGAAAAAGTTTTTTTAAAAATTCTTACAGTGCCAAGACAATCGCGGATGCGTGCCTAAGTTCGATAGGTAGGCCTATATATTTTGTCAAATGCCCGGGGACTGATTGGAACCTCAAATGGCACCATCAAAAGTGCGGGTAAATACTTTATAATTGGCGGGCATGATAACTCCGTTCCAATGCTTCCATCTTCTCATCAGGACGGCTCAGGCTTGAATCGCAGTCGATACATGAAACATTTTTAAAATGGGTAGTCACGTTCTACTGATACGGATTCTACTTAAAACACTAGATCCCGTCCCTTACCTTTCTTTATACTTTTGAGTCAGAACCGCATCATTTATGGTGGTGTATTTTGAGTATCCAACCATTCTTCGGACTTACCTTGTACCTTAAATGGTGAGTGGATGCAGTGGCGTACCCACAAAATAATTTTAGTGGGTGGGGTGTAAGTCCAGGCCAGTAGTATGGATACAACTTTCCCTTGAAAGGGGTTGTGAAAAGATTTTTTATTTAGAATTTGCTTTACGTCGCACCGTAGGTCTTCAATGGCAACGATGGGAAAGGAAAGGGCTGAGAGTGGGAAGAAGCGGCCGTGGCCTTAATTAAGGCACAGCCCCAGCATTTGCCTGGTGTGAAAATTGGAAACCACAGAAAACCATATTTAGGGCTGCCGACAGAGGTGTTTGAACCCACTATCACCCGGATGCAAGCACACAGCTGTGCGCCCTAACTGCACGGCCAACTCGCCCGGTGAATATGAAAAGAAAGCCGGTCCTACCGAGTGCGGTGACGGATCTTCAGTAGATATTGTTGGTTTTGATTGTTACCATGTACAATCATAGCTTTTGCACTTTTAACATAAACCGGCTGCATTATTGAAACTGTTCATAAAATTGAAAATATCGTTCTTCGTTTGTGAGGAAGTAGAATCTTCATTTAATTTGTCTTCTTAAAAAAGAGGAACCACTTTGGTACTACACCCCGTGAAGGTGACTACCTTCCAGGCCGTATATATTTCGATTACGAGAGACTCAAGGAAAACTCTACTGCACCCAAAAACAAGGCTGTATCCTCCCCATCCCATGCCTTTCTTAACTCTGTCAGTGCCGGGAATCGAATGCAGGATGTCTTAAGTCAAATTCGAAAATAAGGAGACCTAAAAGTACCAGCCGGCCCCACAGTGTACGGGTAGCGTGCCTGCCTCTTACCGGAGGCCCCGGGTTCTATTCCCAGCCAGGTCAGGGACTTTTACCTGGATCTGAGGGCTGGTTCGAGGTACACTCAGCCCACGTGTTTATAATTGAGGAGCTATCTAACGGTGAGATGGCGGCCCCGGTCTAGAAAGCCAGGAATAACAGCGGAGAGGATTCGTCGTGCTGAGCACACAACACTTCGTAATCTGCAGGCCTCCGGGCTGAACAGCCGTCGCTTGGTAGGCGATGGCGCTTCGGGGCTGTTACGTCATGGAGTTTAATTTGGAAAAGTGAATAGAGAAGGAAGCGGCACCCCTGCAAGGTTCCTTAGCTTCCAGCTAGTTCTTCTGTCCGGCCTCGTGCGTTTAGGACAGTAAGAAAACGTACGCCTTAATAAATGCTCCTCATAAAACCTTTGTAAAAATACTAGCTGCATCTATTCATAACAATAATCACAAACGCCTCCCTTTCATGTGGCTCAGTTGGTTGAGTCGCTGTTCTTCTGAGTCTGAGTTCGCAGGTTCAAATCCCGGATTGGATCGGTAACCCTTAAAACGGTGTTGAAATGGCAACAGCTCAGTGTCGTTGATTTCTGGCACGTTAATAAAAATTGTAGATACGAATATTAGCGTCACGAAACTCTAACTTTATACTAGGTACTATATTCTGTATCCCAGACTTGCGTGGAAAAGTAATTAACAATTTACTTTACGTCACACCGACACAGATAGGTCTTATGGCGACGTCGGGATAGGAAATGCCTAGGAGTGGGAAGGAAGCGGCCGTGGCCTTAATTAAGGTACGGCCCCAGCATTTGCTTGGTGTGAAAATGGGAAACCACGGGAAAACATTTTCAGGGCTGCCGACAGTGGGGTTCGAATCCACTATCTCCCGGATGCAAGCTCACAGCTGCGTGGCCCTAACCGCGTTGGGAACTAACAGGACAAGGTAAACCCTACATAGCATTTGTTGTAACGTGTATTTTTCTTTACCAACTAACAAAATATCTATACCCATACGCTTTACATTATTTATTTATTTATTTATTTATTTATTTATTTATTTATTTATTTATTAGTGCCTTCAGTACAGTGGCGAAGTTAAGGCTCCAGGCCCTCTTGTACACTTAACCACATACTAATCAAAATCTTAAATAAAATACTAAAATTCTTAAAATAGTTAAAACTACATAAATTAATAGAATTTAAAATAAATTTAAATAAATTACTTACTAAATATTCGGTGGTGGGGTCATGTGAGCCGAATGGAGGATAGGTTACCTAGGAGAATAATGGACTCTGCTATGGAGGGTAAAAGAAGTAGAGGTAGACCAACACGACGATGGTTAGACTCGGTTTCTAACGATTTAAAGATAAGAGGTATAGAACAAAATGAGGCCACAACACTAGTTGCAAATCGAGGATTGTGGCGACGTTTAGTAAATTCACAGAGGCTTGCAGACTGAACGCTGAAAGGCATAACCGTCTATAATGATAATGTATGTATGTATGTATGTATGTAAATTAATATTAGAACTAATTAATATTAAAAACTCTTAAACATGGCTATTCCTCAGGAACGCACACATTCATACTTCAACCATTCAGTCAGCTGTCCTCAGCAGGTAGTCTCGGCAGGTGACCTTAAATCGTGATTTAAAAAAGTTAGTTTCTCTGACCTGAACTGGCAGGGAATTCCATAATCTGGCGACAGTCACCACAAATGATCTAATAATTTTATTTGTGCGGTGCAGTGAAATAGAAAAAATGGATCTAGAACGTGTATTTAAGTTGTGATATGATGATAAAAAGACGAATTTAGAAGAAATATACATTGGCTGACTTTCAGCTACCACTCTGATCACCATCGTTGAAGTGTGAGCTGGCGACGTTTATCAGACATCAGCCATGAGACAGCCTGATAGTATGGGGTGATATGAAAATCGTACGGTACTCGATATTGTAAATAAATCGCAGGCAGGAATTCAGTGCTCGTTGAAGTTTAAGTGTTTCTTCTCTCGTCATGTCAACTAAAACAACGTCACAATAATCAAGAATAGGGAGAATGAGTGTCTGTATTAGTTTGGCCTGTAGCTCAAATGGAAATACATTCCTCTGTCGTTTAAGAGGGTGAAGTACTCCAAAAATCCTTTTACGTATTTCTTTCGATTGATCAGACCAATCAACTGTTACATTCATCATTACGCCGGGATTTTTAACCGTTTTACTGTAGGGAATAATGTTACCATTCAGTAGGATAGGCGGGATTGCGACATTGTTTGAGAAGCTCAGTAATTTTCGTGATCCAATTATAATTGTCTGAGTTTTTTTTTTTGCAGTTTAGTATAAGAGAGCTTCGTTGTGCATATACACTTAGTCGTCGGAGGTCCCTGTTAACATCTTGTCTTGCAGTGTCGATATAGCCTATTTAAAGATCGTCAGCACAGAGGTCATGTGTGTTATATCGTGTCACAGATGGTATGTCATTGATATAAATACAGAAACTTAGGGGCCGTAGAATACTGCCCTGTGGGGCAACACTAAGTTTCATTTTCCATTTAGAGGCCTTGTCGTTTACTGTTACACGCTGTTGACGGTTACTCATAATGTTATGTATAAAAGTAATAGGAATATCATATACACCTGTAGTCTTTGATTTTATCTAGTACAAAGCCTTTTAACCTGATTTTCTGTGACACTGTGAAATGTGAATGGCAGATTGGCTGGAGGGGAGGGCGGTGAGTCGGTGCAGTTAATTTGGGTAGGTTGAATATTTATTCTACTAAAGTAATCGTTCAGTTCGTCAAGTGGAATGTCGGGAGTTGTCTGTCTCTGTTGATGTTTTCCTATTCCCAGAGCTCTAAGTTGGTCCCATGCGCGATTAGAATTTATGTTGTTAGCTGAAATCCGAAAATATATGCATTTTTTAAATTTCTGATTAACTGCTTTGTGCGATTTCTTAAGATGCGGTTAGATTTGAAGTCTGTGTCATCTAGGGTTTGTTTATAATGTCGAAATAACGAATCATGGTGGGCCATCATTCTCTTGCATTCATCATCTAGCCATGGACAAGAAGGACGAGAAACCTGTATTCGACGCGCGCGTGTGTGTTTGTGTGTGTATCTTTGCCGCATTATTTGTATAAAATGTCACTTCTTTATTGCTTATCACATGACCATTATTATTATAACATTACCGTATTTGTTCTAAACCAGAATATTGCATCCTTACTCAAAGTGTTTATTCTTGCATTCATTTCACTTCTACGCGGAATATATGAAATGCTGCAGTTATGTTGGGATGGGAGTAACAGAGGTAGCCGAGGGACCGGGGCTTGTCGTCCAAGGAGTCCAGACACCCCAGGAGTTTTAACGAAAGTTCCTTTATCGAGCATTTTATATATAATGTGCATTAATATTAGCTTCCGGAGTCCGACTCATTGGCTGAATGATCAGTATTGAGGCTTTCGGTTCAGACGGTTCCGGGTTCGATTCCCGGCTGGGTCGGGGATTTTAATCGCGTCTGAATCTGGCTTGGGACTGGGTGTTTGTCCCAACATATTCATATTCAGACAACATACTACATTACCAACCACCAAATAAACACACAACACTGATCACATCCCCCTATATAGGGTTGGCGTCGGGAAGGACATCCGTCCGTAAAACAGGTACAAATCCACATGTGCGACACATTTCGCACCCGCGACCCCACAGATGTGGGAAAAGTGGGGAAGAAGAAGGAAATTACTATTAGCTTCCGGAATCCGCACGATTCCACCACTCTTACTTGGATCCAAGGACACTCATTTCCTTTTTCGGTATTCTACACCACCTAAACTAAGGAAGTTTGGACACCTATCAAAATAAAATTCTGGATGAATGGGCCCTCCCCAAACTGAAATCCTGGCTACGCTACTGGGTGATAGACATAAAACTGAAAATTACAGGCCAGTAAGTTTGACATGCATTGTATGTAAGCTTTGGGAAGGCATTCTTTCTGATTATATTAGACATGTTCGTGAAATTAATAACTGGTTCGATAGAAGGCAGTTCGGTTTTAGGAAAGGTTATTCCACTGAAGCTCAAGCAAGATATAGCAGATATCTTGGATTCAGGAGGTCAAATGGACTGTATCAAGATTGACCTGTCTAAAGCATTTGAAAGGATGGATCATGGGAGACTACTGGGAAAAATGAGTGCAATTGGACTAGACAAAAGAGTGACTGTTATGCGTTGCTATATTTCTAGAAAATAGATCTCAGAGAATTAGAGTAGGTGAAGCTTTATCTGACCCTGTAATAATTAAGAAGGGAATTCCTCAAGGCAGTATTATCGGACCTTCATGTTTTCTTATATATATAAATGATATGAGTAAAGGAGTGGAATCAGAGGTAAGGCTTTTTGCGGATGATGTTATTCTCTATAGAGTAATAAATAAGTTACAAGAATGTGAGTAACTGCAACGTGACCTCGAAAATGTTGTGAGATGGACAGCAGGCAATGGTATGTTGATAAACGGCGTTAAAAGTCAGGTTGTGAGTTTCACAAATAGGAAAAGTCCTCTCAGTTTTAATTACTGTGTTGATGGGGTGAAAGTTCCTTTTGGGGATCATTGTAAGTATCTAGGTGTTAACATAAGGAAAGATCTTCATTGGGGTAATCACATAAATGGGATTGTAAATAAAGAGTACAGATCTCTGCACATGGTTATGAGGGTGTTTAGGGGTTGTAATAAGGATGTAAAGGAGAGAGCATATAAAGTCTCTGGTAAGACCCCAACTAGAGTATGGTTCCAGTGTATGGGACCCTCACCAGGATTACCTGATCCAAGAACTGGAAAAAATCCGAAGAAAAGCAGCTCGATTTGTTCTGGGTGATTTCCGACAAAAGAGTAGCGTTACAAAAATGTTGCAATGTTTGGGTTGGGAAGAATTGAGAGAAAGAAGAAGAGCTGCTCGACTAAGTGGTATGTGGAAATTCTAAGTTCCCATGGAGGGAATTAGATTCTTTTCCACCAATAGAGCATATCAAAAATCAGATCAAAAATTAGATGATGGCTTTTCCGGCGTTTGCTCTGGTTAATAGAGCAAACGCCGGAAAAGCCATCCATCTAATTTTTGATCTGATTTAAGTGGTATGTTCCGAGCTGTCAGCGGAGAGATGGCGTGGAATGACATTAGTAGACGAATAAGTTTGAGTGGCGTTTATAAAAGTAGGAAAGATCACAATATGGAGATAAAGTTGGAATTCAAGAGGACAAACTGGGGCAAATATTCATTTATAGGAAGGGCAATTAGGGATTGGAATAACTTACCAAGGGAGATGTTCAATAAATTTCCAATTTCTTTGAAATCATTTAGGAAAAGGCTAGGAAAACAACAGATAGGGAATCTGCCACTTGGGCGACTGCCCTAAATGCAGATCAGTATTGATTGATTGATTGATTGATTGATTGATTGATTGATCGATCGTCTTGTGTCCCTACCCTTGCATGTGTAGTGGTGAATAACCTTATGCTTGAAGAATGTATTCGTAACTGCTAATCCCATACTAGAACAGAAGTCCAGTAAATGCTTCTCATTCCTGTTAGCTTCCATTTATTCCCCACTTTTACCCATCATCTTGTCATATCGGTCAGTTTTATTTCTAATTCTCGAATTGAAATTGACCATCAACACTATCCTATTCTGCTGACTATGATGTCACTCAGTGTTTCATAAAACTTGTCAACTTCCTCCTCATCTGCACCCTCACATGGTGAATACACTGAGACTATTCTCATCCTAACTCCTCCAATTACTAAATTTACCCACATCATTCGCTGATGTATGTAGCTAGCAGAAACTATGTTGCGTGCAACAGTATTCCAGATGAACAATGCTACCCCATACTGTGCCCTTCACTTTTCAATACCTGTTAAGAACATTTCACAATCTCCTCTCTCTTCTTCATTATCTCCCTTTACTCAAATATCATTAACTCTAACACATCCAGACACATCCTCTTTTGCTGACTCATCCAGTTCTAATTTCTTCCATAAGCCCCATCAGTACTGATCGCTCCCCATCAAATTCCATTTTGTTTGCTAAATTGTTTCCAAGGAGTCCCTTGCCTATCAAATGGAACTGGGACTCCATTACTCCCATAGGTTCAAGGCTTCCTTAAAAAGTTCTGAGGTCAATAAATTCGAAGCAGGATGCTACCCTCCTTACACATAGTTCCAATGAGGATCTCTTCTCTAATGAGTTAGGGACCACTGGTGGATTGTATAGTCCTAGCTGCCTGAACACAAGGAGGACCATGGCTCAAAATAAGTCCGAGATTCCATGGTAACATGTATCCTTACTCTCAGGACCACTTACTAGGCCAGTCAGCCATTGCCCATGGTTCACGAACTAGGGTGTGAGTACTTCTTCCAGATTCACATTGGTGTTGCGGTAAATGTTAAGCATTACTGAACTGTTCAGTCTGTCCTGATTCATAGTTGATCTGAAGTAGGTTTTTGCACATCTTAGAGTTGAGAACGACTGTTCCATGTTGGAAGATTTCACTGGCATGACACATAATATGGTTGGCAACTCTTTCATTTTGGGATAGATATTATTCCTGGTATGCAGCAAAGCTTTTATAGCAGTGCTTTTTCTTTTGCTGGTCTTTCCACAATTGAAACCTCAAATGTAGTTCTCCTCTAAGCTCTGCACTACTTCCTGGTAGGTTCGGTTCATAAATGGTTGCAAATTGTATGATGGCATCGCTGCTGTTACCAGGCTTGTGTTCAAAGTTAGGAATCAAAGATTGGAGTTTCATTACATGCTTGTGTCTGTCAGGTAAGAATTTTACTGAAAGGTTGCTGAGAATATGGTCAATAAAAGGAAGAAACATATTGAGGCACTAGTAATCGTTAGTAGAATTCAAAGGAGCGTGATTGTGATGGGATTACTTGGATGTAAGTCGAGCTGCCTTTGCTTTCGCATCTGCAGATTAACCCAGTGTAAAAGCCATCTAAAAAAGAAAATTGTGTTATTATCATGACAGGCCTATAGAGTTTTAATTACTCATTCAGTCATATGGTAGCTCTGATTTAGGTGGAGATCTGGGTTCTGTAGCTCTTGGGAGACACACACCGTCATTCCATGTATTTCTGCCAAAATAATTAATGATTATGAATTCAAATTTTAGAATGGACTAGCAAATGTACCCGTGCTTCGTACGGTATTCTACATTGTATACGGATATCGAAGTAAATTACTGTACACGAAGTGAATAAGATTTTTCACATTGCATGTCTCTTGACATTATCCGAGAAACAGCAAGGGAGGTCCGCAGACGTTGTTTCCAATGTAAAGTGCGAGTTGCAGAGTTGTGATGATAGCGACAGGTCCACTTGTACACAGCAATTCACTATGCGTAACGTAAGTCACATTTTGATGGGTAAATTTTTTAATAATCGGTGTCACCCTTGCAAGGGGGCACCTATTCCTAATGATAAAGAGAATCGGCTAAAAGAGTTTTGAAAAAAATGTACGCTCCCTTGTCGTCTGCTAGTCAAATCAAGAAGCGAATTATTCATTACAATGGCACATAGGCATAGGAGGAGGACCCCATTCCTACTGCCAGTCAAAATTCGATGTGGGGAGTACTGATTACAACAGGAGACGCCCTCCAGCTGACAGTCACTATTGATTTGTAAAGTATTAATTACAATGTCAGACACACTCCCTTCTAGATCGCTACAAATCGACTTCAGTGAATAAACGTAGATCGACATACGGAAGTGTATGCATGTTCACCTTCATTTACAGAATAACTGCTGCTAATCGGCGCACGATATTGAAAAGCGGATTGTACGGTAAAACGTCTCTGGCCTCATTTAGCGATCTAAATGGCTGGCCCTATGATATTTCCTTGTATCATATCTATTTAAAGGTAAGATTATTGTATAAAGGTTGAATAGGGTGAAATTTGTGTAAGATTTTCACACATTGAATTACTTTTCACATACTTATGCGACAGCTTCAAACATAGAATTTGGCTCACATATGGCTATTGGGTGGGCCAATATTCGTGTGGAATTTGGTGATCCCATCTTTCCTATAATTGAATCAAACCACCAATTATACGTGTACAAAGTGGAAAAATTAGGTAAATTCAGAAATACAGCCAAATTTAACGTACAAAAAAGCTATAATTTTGCTAAATTTCAATTTTCTAACTCGTCTGGGAGATTGTGCCGCCATCTTCATATGGGGGAGGGGGTTAAAATTTGGATTTTCAGGAAACTTTTAAGCCCATGAAACCTATACGTTATCCTTCAGGATAAATATCACCGACTGTGTTCTTATGCAGATTTGAAACTCCCAGCGTGTCCCCCTCAGAGAACTTTGTGAATTTTAGATTTTTCTAGGGATCCTGAAGTCATCAACTTGTCTGGTACCAAGTTTTAAGTTTCTATGATTCCTAGAATGGTCTCATTAATTCACGCCTGTTTTCATTTTTATGTCTTAATTTATATATTTTTATATCTCACTCCCCCATCACCCACCCTAAAGGGGGCCAAACTTTGATTCTTAAAAAATCGGGAGTGTTAGTATTCATCTCAGCGACACCAATAACTATGGATTCGACACTATATTCGATTATTTTTATGTCGCAATCCCCCTCGCCCCCACCACAAAGGGGGATGAACTTGGACTTATAAAATATCCGGAATCTTACTAATCATCTCAGCGACCCCGACAACTCTGGATTCGACACTATTTTCGATTATTTTTATGTATCACTCTCCCATCGCTGCCCACGACGAAGAGGGCTGAACTTTGAAAAATTCCGGAGTGTCACTATTCATCTCAGCTACCCCAAAAGTATGGATTTGACGCTACTTTCGATTAATTTTATATCTCAGCCCCTAAGGGTTCCTGGGGTGTCCTATCCCCACGTGGTTTGTCTCGTGATACTAAAAATTCGAAGTGTACAATTCACCCCGGCGACCCTAAAAACTATGTATTCGACACTATTTTCGATTAATTTTTATATATCACACCCCCTTGTCCCCCATCCCAAAGGGGGATAAACTTGGACTTAAAAAATATCTGGAGTCTCACTATTCATCTCAGCGACCCTGACAACTATGGATTCAACACTATTTTCGATTATTTGTATACAGTATATCACTCTCCCATCGCCCCCACCACGAAGGGGGCTGAACTCGGACTTTAAAAAATTCTGGAGTGTCATTATTCGTCTCAGTGATCCCGAAAAGTATGGATTCGCAACTACTTGTGATGATTTTTATATCACAGCCCCTCGCCTCTCCCCCCCCCGCCCCTAAGGGTTCCCAGGGGTGAATTACCCCCACGTGGTTTGCCTCCTGATACTAAAAATCCGGAGTGTCACTATTCATCTCAGCGACCCCAAAAACTATGTATTCCATACTATTTTCTATTATTTCTATATATCACTGTCCCATCGCCCCCCAACAAGAAGGGGCTGAACTTGGACTTTAAAAAATTCCGGAGTGTCACTTTCCATCTCAGCGACCCCGAAAAGTATGGATTCGACAGTACTTTCGGTGATTTTGATATCTCAGCCCCCTCGCCCCCCACCCCTAAGGGTTCCTGGGATTTATTACTCCCACGTGCTTTGTCTCCTGATACTAAAAATCTGTTGTGTCACTATTCATCTCAGCGACCCCGAAAACTATGGATTCGACACTATTTTCTATTATTTTTATATATTACCCCCATCGCCTCCAACCCGAAGGGGGCTGAACTTGGATATTAAAAAATTCCGGAGTGTCACTATTCATTTTAGCGAATCCGAAAAGTATGGATTCGACACTACTTTCAATGATTTTAATATCTCACCCCTCATCCCCCCGCCCCTAATGGTTCCTGTTCTGTCTTACCCCCACGTGATTTGCCTCCTGATACTAAAAATCCGGCATGTACAATTCACCTCAGCGACCCCAAAAACTATGTATTCGACACTATTTTCGATTATTTTTATATATCACTCTCCCATCACCCCCACCACGAAGGGGACTGAACTTGGACTTTAAAAAATTCCGGAGTGTCACTATTCATCTCAGCGATCACGAAAAGTATGGATTCAACACTAGGCCTGCTTTCGATGATTTTTATATCTCAGCCCCCTCGTCCCCTCCTGCCCCTAAGGGTTCCTGGGGTGTATTGTCTCCACGTGGTTTGTCTCCTGATACTAAAAATTCGGAGTGTCACTATTCATCTCAACGACCCCGAAAACTATGGATTCGACACTATTTTCTATTATTTTTATATATTACTCCCCCATCGACATAAAAAATTCCGGAGTATCAATATTCATTTCAGCGAGCCCGAAAAGTATAGATTCGGCACTACTTTCGATGATTTTAATATCTCACCCCCACCCTCCCGCCCCCCGCCTCCCAACCCTAAGGGTTCCTGGGCTGTCTTACCCCCTCGTGGTTTGTTTCCTGATACTAAAAATCCGGAGTGTACAATTCACCTCGGCGACCCCGAAAACTATGTATTTGGCACTATTTTCGTTTAATTTAATATATCACTCCCCCCTCGCCCCCCACCCCAAAGGGGGCTTAACTTGGATTTTAAAAAATCTGGAGTGTCACTATTCATCTCAGCGACCCCGAAAAGTATGGATTAGACACTATTTTCGTTAATTTGTATATCTGACCCCCTCGCCCCCCACCCTTAAGGGTTCCTGAGCTGTCTTACCCCCCACATGGTTTCTCTCCAGATACTAAAAATCTGAAGTGTACAATTCACCTCGGCGACCCTGAAAACTATGTATTCGACACTATTTTCGTTAAATTTTATATATCACTCCCCCCTCGTCCCCCACCCAAAGGGGAGCTGACCTTTGACTTTTAAAAAATTGGGAGTGTCATTATTAATCTCAGCGACCCTGAAAACTGTGGATTCGATACATTTTTCGGTTATTTTTATATACTGACCCCCCTGACCCTCCACCCCTAAGGGAGCTACAGATGGCTTACCCCCTACAGTGCTCGTCTCCAGATAGTAATTCATAAGTGTACCAAGTTTGGTTGAAATTGCTTCAGTGGTTTAGGAGGAGATGTGTCATTTACATACATACAAACATACAAACATTCATTTTTATATATATAGATTTAAACATCAAATATGCTTTTGTGCCTTAGAATTCAGCTTCTTTGAGAAATAACAGAATTGCTGAGGAAATGTCAAGGAATTGTGGCATTGTGCATCATGTAGTTCAACCCATCCTGTTTCACACAAGGTTTGTTGATGACCTATTTGACTGACTTATTTAACATTTCTCTTTGACTATGTCATAAATAATAGTGTGATACCAAAGGAATGGAAGGAATCTATAATAATACCAATTTATAAAGGAAAGGGTGATAAAAGGAAACCAGAGAACTACAGACCAATCAGCCTGACCAGTACAGTTTGTAAAATATTGGAGAGTTTAATAGCAAAGTACATCAGAGGGATATGTGATGATAAAAATTGGTTCATGAGGAGCCAGTATGGATTTAGATAGAAATTTTCTTGCGAGGCACAACTGGTGGGATTTCAGCAGGACATATCAGATCAGTTAGATTCAGGAGGCCAGTTAGATTACATAGCCATAGATCTTTCCAAAGCCTTTGATAGAGTGGAACATGGAATATTATTAAAGAAATTGGAGGGAATAGGATTGGACGTAAGGGTTATACGTTGGATAAGAACATTCTAAATTCAAGGGTTCAGAAAGTCAAAGTAGGAAATAATATATCACAGGAAGAGAAAGTCTGGAAGGGAATTGCACAGGGTAGTATAATCGGTCCGTTACTTTTCTTAATATACGCAAATGATTTAGGGAACAATATAACATCGAAAATAAGATTGTATGCAGATGACATAATTGTTTATAGGGAAATAAATAACATTGAGGATTGTTCAGAATTACAAAGGGACCTTGAGAGTATCCAAGAATGGGTTGAAGAAAATAATATGAAGATTAATGGAGGCAAATCAACTGTTACAACATTTACAAACAGGAGCTTTAAAACTGAATTTGAATATACTTTGGATGAGGTAGTTATCCCTAAAGATGGCAAGTGCAAATACTTAGGTGTGAGATTTGAAAGTAATTTGCACTGGAAGGGTCATGTTGATGACATTGTTGGGAAAGCATACAGATCGTTACATGTCATAATGAGACTACTTAAAGGATGCAACAAAGAATTAAAAGAAAAAAGTTACTTAAGTATGGTTCGTCCATTATTGGAATATGCAAACAGTGTTTGGGATCCTCACCAAGAATACCTAATAAAAGAACTAGATGGTGTGCAGAGGAAAGCAGCAAGGTTTGTAACAGGGGATTTCAGGAGAAAGAGTAGTGTATCAGAAATGTTAAAGGAACTTGGGTGGGAAACTTTAAGTAAGAGAAGGGAGAAAAGTAGACTTATAGGATTATATAGAGCCTATACAGGAGAAGAAGCATGGGGAGATATCCGTGAGAGGCTTCGGTTGGAAAATAATTATATTGGTAGAACTGACCACAAGTACAAAATTAGAAGGAATTTTAGCAGAAGCGATTGGGGTAAATTTTCTTTCATTGGGAAGGGCGTGAAGGAGTGGAACAGTTTACCAGGGGTAGTGTTTGATCCTTTTGCAAAATCTGTACAGATATTCAAGAAGAGAATAAACAACAACAGAGATAATAAATTAAATGTTAGAGGGCATTCGACCAGTGCAGGATATTGTAAATAATAAATGTGTGTGATTAAATTAATTCCATCCCCTGGAATAAGGAGTTTGGACAGCCCAAGTAGGGGACTGCCTGTAGGGGTGAAGTACAGTGGGGACTTCGAGGGCCCTGGGACCGCTACGGTAGCTGTGAAGGCCCTTCAGGAACTCTGAAAAGTGGTGGCAAAAGGGGCTCTGGTTAAGACGCAGCAGGTCGTTATGCTACTTAGGTTCCAAAATGGGTAAAATATAAATATGTGAATAAATTCAGTGTTAATTTTAATCATATACCAGTTGTATAGTATTATTAGAAGTAATTTCACATACCGTACTGTATATTAGTTGACTATGTTTGTAAGATATTATGAGTAGAATTTTGTAAACAATATAAATTTATTAAGGATGATGTGTGTGTTTAATAGAAAAAATTATTAGCGTAAATTGTATAATATTGTATTCTAGGAAAATTTTCGTCTCCTGTTAATTTAAAATTTAGTGCTTGACAATAATGTATTTTAGTGTACCATTTGCCACCGAGGTAGACACCTCATTTGCAAATAAAGAGATTTTGATTTTTGATTTGACTTTGTTTTTCTTTCATCACGATTGACCTCTTGCTAGACCCTCTAACAGCTGTTTCATCTACTGTGTCTAGACTCTGTCTAACACAGGGAACAGAACACAATTTTGGAAGTGACAGATTCAAACCATGTGAGGCACAGTATATATATAGCACAAGTGGTTGCTCTTTTGAAATTCAGCCTTGGATACCACAAAAATGTTTCCTGATATATTAACACTACCATCACAGCCCTATTTGTGAAGGTGGGAAATGTTTGACCCTAAGTCCTGGAGTTTATGCAAAATAATGCTTGATAATAATGACTTAAGTGTATACCACCAAAAACTCAAACATTCTCCATGTAGACAACACATTCCTTTCTCTACAAATTGCACACATAATGTCAATTGTTCACTGGAACTGATGTTGCTTGTTTCATCTGCTTTTCTTTTAACAGCTTCAACAATTTTATTTTCAGTGATGCAATAACTGTTGATGAGATTGTTTTGCATTGTTTTGCTTATAAGAGAAGAGTTTCTGGGAGTAGAACCTGGTCACTGTTGCCAGTGTGATATTCAAGTAGCTCCCTGGAATTCTCTTTGTTTCGGCTGTCAACCACCTTGGCTGTTCATCCCTGTGTCCTCTTAACGGAATATATTTCCAGCCACACTAAATAGTTGCTTTTACTACTGGAACAAGTTTTACTCTGTTTTCATGCATGGTTTATAATACATAATTGTTCTGTTGACCCTCAGCATTTTCCATCTTGCCTTCATACACTAGTTTAATCACATTTTAGGACAGCAGTTTTATGATATTTGTTTTCAGAATGTGTCCTAAATATTTTATGGGCTTTTTAAAAATTTTTCAAGGATTTTGTAAGTAAATTCTGTAACACATCTTTGCTTTACCCTTACTTGTTAGATCTGAATAAAATGCACACGCAACAGTACACAGCTTCATCCTTCTTGCTGCAAGACAGCCGTGGGAATTTGTTAAACCACGCAGGCTGAAATTATCTAGGCTGTTCCAATTTTATGGTCTTTGGAAATACGTATTCTTTATCAGGAACCCTCAGACAATTTATGGCACATTTTGAACAGTTTTTGCATGTAAAATGGCTAGGGGATACATAAATTCTTAAAAATTAGTTACAAAAACATTAACACAGGTTATAATACAACTTGAATCGGTGTCATTGAAATTCCTCTGCTTGGACCCATCACATTAGAAACAATACAGAAATTATTTCAGGAAATAACTACAGTTATATCTAAATAATGATTACAACAGTAACCTCATCTTTAACAGTAAACTCTCTTGCTACATTCACTCTGAGTTATAAAAGCTAAACATCATGAATGAAAGGTGAAACAAATATTACTCACGTGGTCAGGCACGTGTGCAATGTGCAAACAGAGTGCAACAGATGATGTACCTGTTGAGATGAAGACTTTAGTAACAATGCTTGGTGTGACAAAGTTTATGAAACTATGGTCATCTGGTGGACAATCCGTTAGGCTATACATACTATGAAGGAAATATTTTCCCACCAATTATAACAAGAAATATTATAAAAATGGTGATGTCATTGCACTTTATACCCATGTGCACATGCCAGGGGGTTAAGAAAACTAATACCAGGGAATTTAACCAATTTTTTAAGAATAAAATGAAGGAATTCACCCCTAGAAACTTGGGTTTCAAGAATGGGGAAGGAAATCTCATTATGACCCATGAGAAAAATTATGAACATTTGGCTCATTATTTTTTGATCTGTGACCGCCCTGATGAAGGACTTGTTTTTAGAACACTAGTAGAAAAACTACAGAATTCACATCCTCCTGACAAAGGAGATCTGGTGGTCCTCAAGCTGAAGTTGGGCCACCACATTGCTGTCAGTCCACTCCTGGTCAACTCTATGTGCCACCATACGCAAGGGGCGAGATGGGGGAGTCATGCTGCTGCTTACTGGGTGATGCAGACAGCTTTTGCAGGAGATCTGAAATGCTCCATTCAGATGGTTGTGATGAGATGGTTTTAAAATGGTTTTATGGTTTTAATGTTGAAGCACCCATCCCTTGCTCTCTGAATCTAAATAATATATTTGGTGTAATTGGTCTTGAAATGTGTGATGAACTGATATATGGTCCTTGTGTTAGCCTTTACTGGATCAATATGCATAACCTTAGTGACAGAAATGAGGCAGGCAGTAGAGACACAGGGTTTATTACACTTCTCTGGGGGAGTGTAGGTGTTAGTACCGAGATCTTTGTGTTTGAGCATAGCTGCATGCGTTTGATGGCATGTATGAACTAGGTGGTCGTGACATAGATGGCGAACAAAATGGGGCCAGTATGTCAGCCTCATCAAGGTTGAGCAGTGGGTCGATTCCCTGTAGATTTGACCCTGATGGGTCAAAACAGAGCTCAAAGAAATATAGGTTGACTCTGATGTGGAAGATTTAGCAGTTTCAGTGCATCGCTTTTTCCTTTCACTATCCATTTCAGGTGATATTTTCCAGGCCTGTTTGATGCTTTCGGCATGAGACAATGGCTGACTCATGCTGATGACTGGCTCTTGACCTCGAGAATTCACTTCCACTTCTGGTATATTCTGGAAATTTTTAGAAGAAGATTGATAACTTCCACGTAACATCCCTACATTCAGATCAAGGTGACTGACTGATTGATACTATTGTCTGCTGTCCTTCTCACAATATTATCAAGGTCTTTTACAGCCGCTCACATTCCTGTAACGTACCGTATTTACCACTCTATACAATATGACATCATCTGCACAATGACTTATCTTTGATTCCATTTCTTATATCATAAGAAAATATAAAGGTCCAGTAATACTGCCTTGAGGGACCCCCTCTTCATTATTACAGGATCTAATATCCAGAAATTTAGCAACCCATTCAGCCACTTTTTTATCGAGTCCAATAGACCTTCGTTTTGTCAGCACTCTCCACTGATCTACCCTGTTGAAAGCCTTTGATATGACGATAGCAATACAGACCATTTGACCTCCTGAAACTAAATTATCTGCTATATCTTTCTGTACTACGTAAGAATGTTACTTTGAATCAACAAATGGGAGTTTCGAATTAACAAAACCATTGCCTAAATAACTTGTGTCAGAAATTTTGTTTCAATCTTGTCTCAATTCTCAATCACTCTAGCATTTAGGGCAGTCATCCAGATGGCAGATTCCCTATCTGTTCTTTTCCTACCCTTTTCTTAAATGATTGTAAAGGAATTGGAAATTTATTGAACATCACCCTTGGTAAGTTATTCCAGTCCCGAGATCCCCTTCCTATAAATGAATATTTGCCCCAATGTGTACTCTTGAATTCCAACTTTAACTTCACATTTTGATCTTTTCTACATTTAAAGACACCACTCCAAATTATTAGACTACTAATGTCATTCCACGCCATCTCTCCACTGATAGTTCGGAATACCAATATAGTTGGTCCGTTATTGGACATTATAAATTTTCCACCTAACTCATTCCTGGTTGCCAGCATTTCACCCTAGTGTGTTAAGCTGGGCTCACCAGTTGGTAAATAGCACACCTACCAAGACGCATGACTGGCGCACACCGTGGAGGCCACTGCGCAGGCTACTTGGAGCCACCGGCAGTGCCAATGCACTATGAGAGACTTTGTCTCATTTTCAAAAACTGATGCCTGCCTGGCCATCAGATGACAAAGATGTTGATTCCCATAGGAAACCTGAAATATTTGTTCCGAATGAGTACATTTATAATACCAATATAGTTGGTCCCGTTATTGGACATTATAAATTTTCCACAACTCATTCCTGGTTGCCAGCGTTTCGCCCCAGTGTGCTAAGCTGGGCTCATCAGTTGGTAAATAGCACATCTACCATGATGCATGGCTAGTGCACACCGTGGAGGCCACTGCGCAGCCTACTTGGAGCCACCGGCAGTGCCAATGCACTATGAGAGACTTTGTCTCATTTTCAAAAATTGATGCCTGCCTGGGCATCAGATGACAAAGATGTTGATTCCCATAGGAAACCTGAAATATTTGTTCCGAATGAGTACATTTATAATACCAATATAGTTGGTCCATTATTGGACATTATAAATTTTCCAGCTAACTCATTTTTGGTTGCCAGCGTTTTGCCCCAGTGTGCTAAGCTGGGCTCATCAGTTGGTAAATAGTACGCCTACCAAGATGCATGGCTAGTGCACACCGTGGAGACCACTGCGCAGGCTACTTGGAGCCACCGGCAGTGCCAATGCACTATGAGAGACTTTGTCTCATTTTCAAAAATTGAAGCCTGCCTGGCAATCAGATGACAAAGATGTTGATTCCCATAGGAAACCTGAAATATTTGTTCCGAATGAGTAAATTTATAATATCAATATAGTTGGTCTGTTATTGGACATTATAAATTTTCCAGCTAACTCATTTTTGGTTGCCAGCGTTTTGCCCCAGTGTGCTAAGCTGGGCTCATCAGTTGGTAACTAGTACACCTACCAAGATGCATGGCTAATGCACACCGTGGAGGCCACTGCGCAGGCTACTTGGAGCCACCGGCAGTGCCAATGCACTATGAGAGACTTTGTCTCATTTTCAAAAATTAATGCCTGCCTGGCCATCAGATGACAAAGATGCTGATTACCATAGGAAAGCTGAAATATATGTAATTTTATTTATACACATGGGCTACTATAGCAACTCTCCATTCATTTGGTATACCTCCTTCATGCAAAATATGGTACTATATCCCAACCCACTGTCTTTAGTATATCCCCTTCCCTAGTTTTTAACTTTTGTACCTTATTGTAAATATTGTTATCATGGGTAAATTTTAATACTTCTTTAGTATTAGTCACCTCCTCTATCTGGACATTATCCTTGTAACCAACAATCTTTACATACTACTGACTGAATACTTCTGCCTTTTGAAGATCCTTGCATACACACTCTCCTTGTTCATTAATGATTCCTGGAATGTCCTTCTTAGAACCTGTTTCTGCCTTAAAGTACCTATACATACCCTTCTATTTTTCACTAAAATTTGTATGACTGTCAATTATGCTTGCCATCATCTAATCCTTAGCTGACTCCTTTGCTAGATTCAATTTCCTAGTAAGTGCTTCAATTTCTCCTTACTTCCACAGCCATTTCTAACTCTATTTCTAGCCAACCTGTACGTCCTGTCCTCTGAGAGAATCCTAATCATCTTCCTCAAACTCCTCTACTCCTTCTTCATACTCCTTAATGCCTGGCCTCACCCAAAGTTCCTACACTTGCACTCCTTAGTCATTATTTATGGAATAATGAAAAGAAAAGGAAAAATAAAATAATATTCCACGCAAAATAAAAATGAAAGGAAATATTGTCTAGAAGAATGAACTGGGATAGATACAGAGAAGTTCTAGGGTAGGCTGTACAAAAAATCCAAACAAATTGTAAGGGGTCAGAGGGAATTGGATGAGGCAGAGGAATAAATAAAAGAGGCCATTTTAGCCTCATACCATGACAACTGTCCCCTTAGAGAAAAGAAAACTGCCAAAAATATTAGGTGGTGGAATAACAACCTAGCCAAAATGACAAAAGAAATTTATGAAGAAAGAAGAGTGTTGTATAAAAAAATCATCAAGAGATGGCATGTGGAACGTATATCATAGGAAACTCACTGATTATAACCCAGAGATATGGAGAGCAAAGAGAAACTCTTAAAGACTGTTTTGCAAGAAAGTGGAATCAAATAGTGAAGCAGCAAGGCTCCAGAAGGTTCTTAAAATGGTACATATAAATCAAGTGGGAACACTGGAAAAACCCAATGGAACATACACTCAGATGGGATAGGAGATGCTGGAGGTGTTGCTAGCTTGTCATTTTCCTGAGGCTGAGGAAGTAGAAGGGGAAGAAATGGTTGAAACAGAGGCCAGACCACGAAGAGTGGATTGGAACTGTGCCAACCGATTAATTAAGCCTAACCATATGAGGTGAACAATCGACACGTTTCAGCTCATAAAGGTTCCGGGGTCAAACAAGATACTCCTGATACTCCTGCAGGAAGGACAGAAGATAATCATCAAGGACATGACAAACCTTTTTAGAGCAAGCCTAGCTCTGGGTTATGTGCCAAAATCATGGTCTAAGGCTAAAGCGGTATCTATACTGAAGCCTGGAAGGGCAAACTATGCCCAAGCCAAAGCCTATAGACTGTTATACTTAAACTCCTTCATGCAAAAAGCAGTGGAAAAGATACTAAATAAATACATCTGGAAAACCATGCAAATGAACTCAACCTTACATGAAAATTAGTTTGCATACAGACCCACTGAGACAGCGCTGGTTTGCAAACTAGAGGAAAACCTAGAATATAAAGAAATTGCTCTGGTGGCATTTCTAGACATAGAAGGGGCCTTCAGTAATACAACCTATGACTCAATGATTAAAGTTGTTGAAGAGAGTAAGGTGAGCAGCAAAACTGTTGTAAAATGGACTAGATCCATGTTAGATGAGAGGAAAATAAAGGCAACTCTGTTTGAAGAGACGCTAACGGTTAGAGCCACCCAAGGTTGTGCGCAGGGAGGAGTTCTTTCTCCTCTTCTGTGGAACCTTGTGGTGAACAAAATCATAGCTATGCTCAACGAACAGGCATTTTACACACAAGGATATGCAGATGATCTAGTTATTGTGGTAAGAGGTAAGGTGATGATTGTCATCCAGGACCTTATGCAAAGATCATTTAACCTTGTGGAGAACTGGTGTCGGGAAGAACAACTTACAATCAACCCAAGCAAGATAACACTGGTCCCTTTCACAAGAAGGAAGAAATTAGAGGGAACGAGAACACTGAAGCTCTTTGAGCAAGAAATCTATATGGAAGAACAAGTGTTACACTTAGGTGTAATATTAGACAAAAAGTGAACCTGGAATCCACACACAGAAAGAAACATAACCCGAGTTAAGAACCTATTGTATGCATGCAAGAGGGCAGTCGGGACAAGATGGGGCCTAAGCCGGCAATGGTAATGTGGATATACACAATGATCATTAGACCACTGATGACCTATGCAGCAATCATTTAGTGGATGAAAGTAAGTCAAGGAAAAGTCAGTAGCAAACTAAATAGCCTTCAGAGAATGGCATATATAGCCATAACTGGGGCAATGAAGACTATGCCAAGAGAAGCCTTGAATACCCTACTAGATCTCCCTCCATTAAGTACCTAACTTTATAGAGGGACAGGCTAGAAACAGCTTATATTGATTGTAGCAAAATGGATGCAGGAAGGCTCAAAGGCCCAATCTTGAACACTGTAAAATTAACAGAGTAATAACAGGGGAAGTTTTACACGTGCCAGCTGATCATATGATTCCAAAGTATATCTCTGAGAAACCGTTTGAGAGATAACAAAAAAAGAAAGACTGGGACATCAACAGATGGAAAACTGGTAGGGAAGATATTGTGTGGTGGACAGATGGCTCAAGGACTGAGAAGGGAACAGGAGGAGGGATCAACGGGAAAGACCTGAGAGATCAATCCAAATGAGCCTAGGCAGACACACTATAATTTTCCAAGCTGAAGTGATAGCCATCAACACGCCTTGAGGAAAACTTCAAAAATCAAAATCTCTTTATTTGCAAATGAGGTGTCTACCTCGGTGGCAAATGGTACACTAAAATACATTATTGTCAGGCACTAAATTTTAAATTAACAAGAGACGAGGAAAATTTTCCTAGAATACAATATTATACAATTTACACTATTAATTTGTTCTATTAAACACACACATCATCCTTAATAAATTTATATTGTTTACAAAATTCTACTTATAATATCTTACAAACATAGTCAACTCATATACAGTATGTGAAATTACTTCTAATAATAATATACAACTGGTATAGGATTAAAATTAACTTTGAATTTATTTACATATTTATATTTTACCAATTTGGGAACCTAAGTAGCATAACGACCTGTTGCGTCTTAACCAGAGCCCCTTTTGCCACCACGTTTCAGAGTTCCTGAAGGGCCTTCACAGCTACCGTAGCGGTCCCAGGGCCCTCGAAGTCCCCACTGTACTTCACCCCTACAGGCAGTCCCCTACTTGGGCTGTCAAAACTCCATAGACCAGGGGATGGAATTAATTTAATCACACACATTTTTTTATTTACAATATTCTGCACTGGTCGAATGCCCTCTAACATTTCATTTATTTTCTCTGTTGTTGTTTATTCTCTTCTTGAATATCTGTACAGATTTTGGAAAAGGATCAAACACTACCCCTGGTAAACTGTTCCACTCCTTCACGCCCTTCCCAATGAATGAAAATTTACCCCAATCGCTTCTGCTAAAATTCCTTCTAATTTTGTACTTGTGGTCAGTTCTACCAATATAATTATTTTCCAACTGAAGCCTCTCATGGATATCTCTCCATGCTTCTTCTCCTGTATAGGCTCTATATAATCCTATAAGTCTAGTTTTCTCCCTTCTCTTACTTAAAGTTTCCCAACCAAGTTCCTTTAACATTTCTGATACACTACTCTTTCTCCTGAAATCCCCTGTTACAAACCTTGCTCCTTTCCTCTGCACACCATCTAGTTCTTTTATTAGGTATTCTTGGTGAGGATCCCAAACACTGTTTGCATATTCCAATAATGGACGAACCATACTCAAGTAACTTTTTTCTTTTAATTCTTTGTTGCATCCTTTAAGTAGCCTCATTATGACATGTAACGATCTGTATGCTTTCCCAACAATGTCATCAACATGACCCTTCCAGTGCAAATTACTTTCAAATCTCACACCTAAGTATTTGCACTTGCCATCTTTAGGGATAACTACCTCATCCAAAGTATATTCAAATTCAGTTTTAAAGCTCCTGTTTGTAAATGTTGTAACAGTTGATTTGCCTCCATTAATCTTCATATTATTTTCTTCAACCCATTCTTGGATACTCTCAAGGTCCCTTTGTAATTCTGAGCAATCCTCAATGTTATTTATTTCCCTATAAACAATTATGTCATCTGCATACAATCTTATTTTCGATGTTATATTGTTCCCTAAATCATTTGCGTATATTAAGAAAAGTAATGGACCGATTATACTACCCTGTGCAATTCCCTTCCAAACTTTCTCTTCCTGTGATATATTATTTCCTACTTTGACTTTCTGAACCCTTGGATTTAGAAATGTTCTTATCCAACGTATAACCCTCACGTCCAATCCTATTCCCTCCAATTTCTTTAATAATATTCCATGTTCCACTCTATCAAAGGCTTTGGAAAGATCTATGGCTATGCAATCTAACTGGCCTCCTGAATCCAACTGATCTGATATGTCCTGCTGAAATCCCACCAGTTGTGCCTCGCAAGAAAATTTCTTTCTAAATCCATACTGGCTCCTCATGAACCAATTTTTATCATCACATATCCCTCTGATGTACTTTGATATTAAACTCTCCAGTATTTTACAAACTATACTGGTCAGGCTGATTGGTCTGTAGTTCTCTGGTTTCCTTTTATCACCCTTTCCTTTATAAATTGGTATTATTATAGATTCCTTCCATTCCTTTGGTATTACACTATTATTTATGACATAGTCAAAGAGAAATGTTAAATAAGGCACTATATACCACCCCATTGTCTTTAATACCTCCCCAGTAATTTGATCACTTCCTGCTGCTTTTCCTTGCTGAAGCAGTTGGATTTCTCTGAAAATATCTTCATTTGTGAATGAGAAGCTTCTTGTTTCCCTATGTGTCTCTCCCTCTCTATCTTCTGTTATGGTTTCCAAGTCCTGACAATCTTCTACTGAATCTCTGAATTCCCTACTGAAGAGGTTTGCTTTCTCAGTATCTGTTAAATAGTGTTCACCCCCTTCTCCCACCATTGTAGGAATTTGGATTCCTTTTCCTTTTTGATTCCTAATATATGAATACAGCTTTTTCCATTTCCCTTTGTGGTCATTACCCTCTTGAAGAATGCCATTCATATAATTCTCTTTTGCTTCCTTTTTCACTCTATTCAGTTCCCTCATTAGCTGTTTTCTAGTTTCTCTATTCTCCCTACCCTCTTTGATTTTCCTGTTTACTATTCTACATTTTCTTTTTAATTTTCTTATTTCCCTTGTATAATAAACAGGGTCCGAGGTCATTTTACCCTTCTTAACTGGTACAAATCTCTTCTCTCCTTCCCAAATGATTCCTTTAAATTTAGCCCAAAGTGTATCCACATTACTCCCTTCACTTATCCAACAACTGAATTGTGATTTAAGGTAAGTCCCAAATTCATCAACTTTACTTTTTCTGTATAATTTCTTGTCTTGTGTGACCCTCTTATTAAGCCTTTTTGGTACCAGTCCTACATCCATTATTACAGCCTTATGGTCACCTATTCCTTCAATTACCTCAGTGTTATCAACAATTTCCCATGGTTTAACCAAGAATACATCTAGTAAGTTATTGAGACAAGTCGGTTCTTGTACTACTTGTGTAAATCCTCCCTCCCAAATTAACTTATTTGCCAGTTTCTGTTCATGGGCTTCACTTGCAGCTCCATTCCATTCAACTTCAGGCAAGTTTAGATCTCCCCCAATTATTACCATATCATTATTATTGTTTTTATGAGTATAATCTATTATTTTCTCAAATATTTCCATGTCTCTTTCCTCTCTTCCAGGCCTGTATGTTCCTATAATTCCCACCTCCTTCATATTATGACAAACTAATTTTATCCCTAATATTTCATCCCTTTCATCGGTAAACCATTCATGTGAACAATAAGTTTCCTTCACCAGAATAAACACCCCCCCTCCCTTTTTATCTCCTCGGTCTCTACGATAGACTGTGTACCCTTCTGGAAATACTTCTCTATTACCCACCCCTTCTCTCAACCACGATTCTACTCCTATCACCACATCAGTCTCATAAGATTCCATCAATGTACCGAATTTTAATTGTTTATTTACTACACTCTGACAGTTTACCAAGAGCAATCTCAGACCTCCTTCCTCCCTAAAACTTGACTGTTGCAATTGGGTAACGTTTGACTCATGAGTTGAGAACGTCCCTGGAACCCAGATCCTTGTACATAGATCTTGATTTAAGGGTCTGGGTTTTCTGGCAAGTTTCCCTGTATGTGCTAGTTTAGTGGTATGGGTTTTCTTAAGTACAGATTAGTTTGCAAATCTCTGTTGATAATTGTAGCAATTTGTCTACAGAGATTTGCTTTTCCATTACCATTCAGATGTAACCCATGCCTAGTGAACATTTGCCTGCCAAGACCTAAAGTATCTACTACATAGACATTTCTAAAACTCTTACATAATCTCTTGATTTTTATATTTACATCATGTACAGCTTTGTTCACACATGAGTCCTCTAAAAGGTCATACCTAGGTGGCACATTAACTACAATTACTTTTGAGTCAGGTAGTTTGGAAATCTTACCTCTGAGAGTCGTAATTAGTTCCTCACCTTCATTTGCAGCAATGTCATTTGTACCACTCACAATTACCACATAATTGTCCTTCTCTAACCCAGGATCACAACTTGAAATGACGTCTTCAGTTTTGGCACCTGGTTTTATTAGTCCTAAAACCTCAGTTTCTGGATTCTGCAGCTCATCCTTGATGCCTTCTGCCATACCCCGCCCTTGGCTGTCTGCGTAGAGATGAATCTTTGGCGTTCTTGACTTTCGGTTGGTTTTCTTCTTTTGTAGGTTATCTCCACTGGATTTAAAATTATTTGGAAAACTTGGTGTGTCTTCTTCTGGAACTTGCTGAAGTAACTGAAATCTATTTTGGCACTGCAAAGAGTTTTTCCCCGGTTTTAAGTTGTACGTAGTTTCTTCCATATGTTTAACATTAGGCCTAAAATGGCTACGCGTCACTTCCGTCCACGGCGATCTTTCTTTTCCAATGTCTTCTTTACTTTCCAGTTTCTTAATTCTGTCCTTTAAGCTTTCATTTTCATGTTTCAGAGCGCATAAGTCTTCTTGTAGCACTCCTAAAATCTTAATTATAGTTTCATATGTCTCTCTTTTTTGTTGTTCTGCCTCACTATCGGTTTGTTTACACTCGGGACACAGCCATTCACTTTCTTCAATATCAGTCCTATTTACAATATTTGCACAACGAAAATGGTACCATTCATCACACTTAAGACACAGAATCCCATTTTTAACTACTCTTCTGCATTTGCCACATTTTTCACTGCATCTTACACCATTATCTACTACGGATATCACAGACTCACACACAGTAGTCGCCATATTGGAAGTCTTGAAAATGAACTACAGAGATAAGAACATTTTTATATTTACAGATAGCCAAGCAGCCATTAAGGCACTTGAATCTGTCTGGGTTACATCCAAAATTGTTTGGTATTGTCATACACTTCTGCTGAAGCTCTCAGAGTACAATGTTGTTAAAATAAAATGGGTACCTGTACATGCAGGCATAGAAGGTAATGAAAAAGTAGATAAACTGGCAAGAAATGGGTCAGAAACACCTTTTGTGGGCCCAGAACCAGTATGTGGGATTTCTTATAGACTAGAGGGCCAATGTTCCCTCATAGTGTTTCCTCTGTGGTTGTGTACTCTTTTGTATGATGCATTTATTCCATGAGAGAATGTAGACTCCATGGATCAGCTGTGTGTATAATATGTGTGTAGATGGAGGAGCTCATTGAGCTTAACATGTTAGCCTGTATGTAACAAGTAGTAGGATGTGTATTGTTGTGGAGTATGTGTTCGAGAACAGTGTATATGTACAGAGATGTTGGATGTTCAATAAACCATTCTTATAACTAACATGTGGTATCATAGTTATGTTACTCCTTGCATACCCCGATAGTTAGTTCACCTACAAGGTTATGGGCCCAGATCAACAGAAATTCAGAGATCCAGTTTGACAGAAATTCGGAGATCCAGATTGACAGTCTGCTCAGTATGTTCCAGAAGGTTCCAGAAGATTGACAGAGCTACAGAACTACATAGACAAGCCCGACTTTACATAGGTAAATGGGTACAAAAGAAACAAATAGAAAACTGGAAAAATGCTCTAGGATGCAAGCTTGAGAAAGAACTAATGAAGAGTCCAAACAAGAAGCATACTAAGGAACTGCTGGAACTCAGCAGAGAAAATATATGATGGGTAGTAGGACTGCTGACTGGACACTGGCATCTTAAAAAGCACCTACATAGAATTGGAATAATAAGAGACAATGTATGTAGTGCACCCGCCCCTTCCCTAAATGGCACCGGCATGGAATCTACAGGGTCGCACATGGGTCAAGAAGTATGAAATAAATAGGCGCTGAACTAAAGTAAACTTAAAGGCGTACAGGGGAGGAGAAGCGGGGCATACATAACTAAAATGAGAACACATTCGAATTAAAATATTTAACTCACAAACCGGTTTATTCAACCTTAATGATGATGGGAAATGGCGCACTAAATAACACTAATGAATTACATTAAAATTTATAAATGTTTGTTGTGATTTGTTAGGTAAGCATCTGTCCGTTATACTTGATAGAAACGAGTACGTTTATCGCGAAGCGGTGTATCGTGACACGTAGCAAATGGTAATTTTATCATAACACTGAGGCTATATTATCACTAACACATAAAACTAACATGCACCCGACAACACGTCTGAGCAATCCCTATTCTAATGAAGACCTAGATTTCCCAATGAAATGACGTAAAAGAAAAAAAATACACACATATGATACAACACCTGGGTTCGAACCGACCCTCGCTATTATAGACATCGCCAAGCTGATGGACAGAACCACCACTGTCCTTATGTACAACCACACATGACATAAAGAACACATAAATGATACATGATATGCAACAAAATACGTAAAAGGCACTTTGATCTTTCTTCTGACGCTGTAGGCCTCCAATGCCTACGTTGAGCATCAAACTGACAACCTCTTGCGATGAAGGCAGGGTCCTGTAATCCCTATCTGTATTATACTCGAACAATTAACAATGCTTCATTGGCAAACATTATCATTATCGGCCGGGTCGCTTGTTAATAGCTACACTGCTCTGCCGTGTTAGGTAAATCACATATTTTGCCGTTCAAACAGGCCTCTTTCTCTTACTTCAAAAAGCCCCTGCTTTCCACACATCTGGGACATAGAAAAAAAACACGACTGGTGGCAAGGGCAGACGAAATGCTCCCATTCCACACGCGGTCGACAACCCACCATTAACAGGTGTAACCTTCCCTTTCATAAGGACGCAAGACCACTCCACTAAGAAGCAAGTCTACAATAAACCGAGGTCTAAAACACTCGCACAAATCACCTCGAATTCAACACACATTTACCCAACAGTATCACGTCACTTTCACAATGCGGCTCCGGTATTACAATGCTAATATTTGCCCGATTATTATTATTATTATCGTTGCCATTATACATGACTTACCCGCTGCATTAATCATACATGGTCATCGTGCGGAATCTATTCAGCAATTACAACACAATTAAGTAATCGTGCAGCAATTAACATCTGATTACTGACTGCTAATTAATCGATGGTCAGCACATGGCCACTTTATCGTCACACGGCATTACATTAATTAATTAATTAATATTCACACGGATTGATATTTGACACACGCATTATGATCACTTCCTGGTAAATTTAATCACATAATCAATTTAATCTTATCACTTCCTATCTAAGTATTTCAAAGGGTGGAGTTCTTGGCTGTCAGTTCGACCGCTGAGCCTCGTAGTTACGTGCCTTATGCACTGTAGTACTTACCGTTTTACTTGCCATACACTTATCAAATTAATGATTACTCTAATAACTACTCTCACTGCACTCCCCTAAACTAATTACTCCTGGTCTTCTGACGCAAATAAACAAACAGAATCTCCCAAGAAAGAAATAATTGAATGAATCTCTATCCCATGCAAAGCTAGAGTATTATATTCCCTAAATTATTTACAATCAATTACTCAGACCTGTCGCCGGTTTCCTAAACTAAGAATTAATAACTACGCGCCCATTCCGGCGCTCTATTTCAACAGGACTACATCTTTAATCTCTTATAGCGTCAGTTTACAATAAATATTCCCATCCCCTCTATGCATGCCAGATAATAAGACTTTGTACTCATCTCTATCACATGATGACACCTTCGTCAGCTCAGGAGGTCCATCCTGAGCTTACTCCTCCTCCATGGGCACCACGGTGATCACTTTCATTTCCATTCCATCTTGAAGTTGAAGATCCATTGTTCGATGCTGGTGGAGCCGCTGGCAGTTAATCCTGTACACACACAACGTCACTGTTTAATTCACACTCCGGTTAACAGCGTTCAATGTGAACGTCCGGTCACGATCTCGTAAGCGGCTACGTAAGATTATTGTACTATAGTAATGATAATAATATTACTTTACACATCACGGTTTTCTAAAAAGTTAACACTGGCGTCACAGAGATCAAAACTATACACTGTTTATGCGAATTGTATTATTTCACTTAAATGGGAGTTAACTTCACTTGAACAAAGAACTAACGAGGGCTTAACCGAGCATAGCTTCGCCATCGATGAGCCGCTAACCCCGAATGACGCTTGTCCCTTACTGCGGTAGTTTTTATAAGGGAGCGATACCCCTTCCACTAATTTGCGTAGCGCCTATTCCCGGCGTACTCGAGGTATAATAGTATGGTTAATCGTGACCAGTATTTAGTTGATGCGATTGAGATATAACCACTCACTTATCCTTCGGTGAATCTCCTTAAATTAATTAAAATCTGTCCTGCTTCCCCCACCCTGCGTGGTGAACTCCCTTTCTCGAGGAGGTGTCGTGAGAATAAACAGATGGCCCAGTACTTTTCCACGCAGAAACCACACAGTATTCTCTCTTCTTCTGAAAGTTATCAAGGAAGAGGACATTAAACACTCTAAATAAATGTCCCAGTGATATTTATCCCTTTTAAATCGGGAGATGACCCCATAATTCGAGTTTCATTAGTTTTCTGGATCGTAGGTAATTAAGTTGGCTAGTCCGAGTCCAAGATGGCTCCTATATTTCATTTCGAAAAAGTTGGTTTCCCCTCATTCTGTGAGTCTTGAGGAGGGATGTCTTCTCTCGAGTGATGTCACGGGGAATCCCCATTCATAACCCCTCCCGGGTCTAAGTTGGCTTGGCTTCATCTGCGGGCCCCCGCCACACAAAGGACAATACTGCGCAATAAGTTGCAGACAAAGAAATCTCGTAGAATAATTTTTTAAAGACACAATTTATCTATCTCAATGATATGAATATTAATTAGTTTCGGCATGACCTCTATTAATGATATGAATATTAATCAGTTTCAGCATTGTTTCCCTTAAATAGCATTGCGTGCGTAATTACGAAGATCAATATCAACCAAAGGTCCTTGGATCATGCCCCTGTCGGGTTCAGTAGGAAATGTAACGTTGCAGAAGAATCAGCTGAACGCATACTCTTTGAATGTGAGACGCTGGGAAGAATCAGAATCTGCACACTGGGATTACCTGGTGAAGAGAGAAGAAACATCCGAGAAGACCCAATAAGGAGGACCTGCAAGTTTGTGAAGGGAGCAGGTATAACTAGGTGGGGATGAAGGAAAACACATGGTAGCAAAAGATCTTCGAGGTAGACACTAAAAGGAAACTTTTTAAAGAGACCCCATGAATAAAGGAAGAAGAGGAAGAAGATAACCTTCATATTTCAAGAAGTGACAGTGTCAGTGACACACTTGTAAAAATTCTCATGGAGTTCAGAGTCAATGCTAAATTGCTAGCTTTGATCCAACCGACCTTCACAGATACGTATTCACAAGTTTTTAGGTGAGGTGTCAGAAACACTTGAAATTTAAAAAGACAGGTGTATGGCCTCTCCCCACTCCTGTTCATTTGTGTTCTATAGAAAGTTATCATATAATAGAGAAAAGAGGAAGTGGAGAAAATTTGGCTGAAAAATCACTAGTATCACATCTGATTGCCTGGTCTATGCTAACGTTGTAGTGATCTTTGAAGACAACCTACCAATAGCAGTGAAACAAATAGAAGTACTACAAGATGTAGTTGCTAAGACTGACTGGAGGATCTCATTTGAAAAGGCAGTGTACATGGATTCAGCTAAAACGGACCCTATCCACAATACTGTATGGAAGTATCTTGAGGAATTATAAGGGAAGGTCACATACCAGGGAATGATGGATCTTACGTAAATTTTGCAAACACGTTAAATGAGCCAAGAATAATATAATAGCCAAAATATTTATTTTGGAAATTAACTCATGCAAACAGAAAGTGTTGAAGTTTGCATGTTTGAATTAGCATGCTTGGCTACTTAAGACTGGCGCATGATGGGTGTACTCGTCTGGGGACATTACTTACTCTTTATAGTTTCTGCAACAATGATGTTCATTGTAAAAATGTTGAAAGCACAAAATGGTTCTACACCAACTACACCTAACAAAGCAAGGATAAGGACAAGTGGAACATATTAAGTCACTGCTGTCAAAACAATATTACAAGAATGCTCAAAGGCACCCAGTTTTTTGGATAAGTATTGGCTTCAGTACCAGGTGTATTGCCACATAAGGTGAAAATGAGGAGCCGACAGTTAGTGGTATTTATTATTTTAACCATTATGGTTTATTTTGGTCCGTATTGTACTTGTCAGGCATACCTGCTATGGTAATGGAGGTGACCATACAGCCAGCAACACCACACCGAGTGCTGAGTGGTGGTAAAAAACTCAGCTTCGGTTGGATGAGTCCCTCTGGATGGGGATTGGTCCCCTGAGTAGAGGAAATGCCCCAGAATCCATAAAGCAGCGTATGTACCCCAGGTTAGGAGTGGTTGTGGCTCCTGTACTGGGCAGAAGAGAATGTCTGGCCACGGCGGATGATCATTTATACGACAACGGCAAAGATTCCACAGTGTACGAGAGAAGGCAATGGTAAACCACTTTCATAGATTACAGTATTACCAAGAAAACTGCATGGAATATGACTGAAGTGAGTTATGATGATATACAGTAGTATTGGGATTACCTGGTGAAGAGAGAAGAAACATCCGAGAAGACCCAATAAGGAGGACCTGCAAGTTTGTGAAGGGAGCAGGTATAACTAGGTGGGGATGAAGGAAAACACAGGGTAGCAAAAGATCTTTGAGGTAGACACTAAAAGGCACTCAATATGCTGCTGAGGAAGACCCTTGGATCCTTCAGAGTACTCGTGATGCTAATGATGTAGCTGCCATTTAGAGAAAGAGAATGTGTTGTAAGGATAGATAACTGTGGAAACATGGTATGTGCAGAGTATGTATCACGGTAAATTAGAAATTGTGAAAAATGAGATGACTCACTTGAATCTTAGGAATTACCAAGTTATGATAGACTGGAATTGGTAATTTCAAATCAGAAAACATAATATATTACTCAAGACATGATGAACATACAGAATATTGTGTGACTTTTGTAATCAATCAGTAAACTGCTAGAACTGTTCTGGGTTATTATGTCATAAGTGACTAAAAAATAATAATAATCATATGGCCTCAGCTATTGTGTGCAGACATTTCAATTTGATGCCATCTGACTGTCTGCTCATCAATTTCGACGTTCTGTTTTACTCTAGGCCCACTAGATAGCAGACCGAGTAAACCGAAACTCTCTTGGGCGTCTATGGCTGAGATTTAATTAATTTTGTCGGGTAAACACCAAACGTGTCACCAGAGATCTTTTACATGCCGACATCGTACGGCATGGAGTGTCGAATGGACTTTTCTCCGCCCTTCAAAAAATCCGACTACCTCTGCCGGGTTTGAACCCGGTATCTTGGGATCCAGAGGCCAACACTCTACCACTGATCCACAGACTGAGTGATGTCCAGAAGGTTCCAAGAGCAACCTCTCAATATGACTATGATACTGGTATATGTCCCAACAACTGAGGCTGAAGTATTCTATGATCAACTGCAAGCAGCTGTGGATAAGATGGGCAGACAAGATGTATTAATTTTGATTGGAGATTGGAATGCTAAAGTTGGGAATGATAAAGAGGGAAATGTGGGTCTCTATTGCTTAGGTGATCGAAACAAAGCTGCAGAGAGGATTATCAGTTCTGTGAATCTAATAAAGTTTTCATTGCCAACACATGTTTCAAGCAACCAAACCATCGGCTGTACACCTGGACATCACCAGCTGGGAAATACAGGAATCTGGTTGATTACATAATTGGGTCTAGAAGGTGGAGAAGTTCCATTACAGAAGCAAAATCTTGGCCTGGTGCAAACAATGGATCAGATCATGAATTGCTGATGTGTAAATTACACGTCAAACTTAAAAGGAAGGTAATCCAACACCCCAGATACTGCAGTGGCACAATGAACTGTTCGAAATCGGTTACTTGAAGGACACCTCTGAGCCAGATGCCCTGCAGCGTGCATTCCACTTACCCCAAACCACCGCCATCTGCAACTGCAGTGGTATCGAGTGAGAGCTCATTGGAGGATGGAGTGGAGGTCCGTTGTGGTTTGCTATGAAAGCCAGTTCTGCCTTGGTGCCAGTGTTGGTTAGGAGGAGGCCAGGTGAGCGACTGCACTCCATCTGTCTGTGGCATCGACACACTGGACCTACACCAGGAGTTCTGGTCTGGGGAGCAATTTCCTATGACAGCAGGAGCACTCTTGTCATTTTAGCATGCACCCTGACTGCAGATGTGTACGTCCGTCTGGTGATTCGACCTGTTGTGCTCTCATTCATGAACAGCATTCCCAGGGGTGTTTTCCAACAGGATAATGCACGCTCCCATGCCACTGCTGTAACCCAATGTGCTCTACAGAGCATCCACATGTTGCCTTGGCCTGCTCGATTCCCCAATCGAGCACGTATGGGACATCATTCGACAACAACTACAGCGTCATCCACAACTGGCATTAACCATCCCTGTATTGACCGACCAAGTGCTACAGGCATGGAACTCCAATCGCACAAGCCGACATCTGGCACCTGTATGACACAATGCATGCATGTTTGCATGCCTGGAATTCTGTAAGGTTTTTGGATTGGTACTGTTATTTGGTATTGGTAATTTGAGACATATTCTATGATTTTTGGTAGTTCTGATGTCTGTGTTTTGCTATAATGTGTGTCTAAGGAATGGACTGTACTGACCAATGCTGATGTTAGATGCTGCATTCACAGTGGAACAGTAAGGGGGATTTGCGATGGCTTTTCTCACACGGATATTAACCTGTAGTCTTGTACCTTTAATCAATTAAATATGTTACCTCAAAAAATATATTGCCAACATTTCAGTATTCTACATTCCTTATTTCATTATGTTTGGATTTTTTTTCTGCCAGTGTATGTTGGAAGATCTTTTTCACATTGCCTTTTTTGTTTTCCTCTTCCAAGTCAGTACAGATGTTGTTATAGTATTGCTGCTTATCTTTGTGAACATTTCTCTGGAAATCTCTGTTCAGCAGAGTCACGAGTTCCCTATCCTTCAGAATTTTGGCTTCCTTCATTCCTTCTTTCTCTTCACTATTTAGTTTCTGTTGTCATCCAGTGTGATGTTCACTGAGCTCGATAGCTGCAGTCACTTAAGTGCGGCCAGTATCCAGTATTCGGGAGATAGTAGGTTCGAACCCCACTGTCGGCAGCCCTGAAGATGGTTTTCCGTGGTTTCCTGTTTTCATACCACGCAAATGCTGGGCCTGTACCTTAATTAAGGCCACGGCCGCTTCCTTCCCACTCCTAGCCCTTCTCTGTCCCATCGTTACCATAAGACCTACAGTATCTGTGTTGATGCGACGTAAAGCAAAAAAAAGAAAGAAAAAAGCACTGTGATGTTCTCTTTTTCTCAGCCCTCAGCAAATAATTATTACATTTATTCTGAACGATGATTTTAACTCCACACCGAAGTCAGTGCAGATATGATCAAAGCAACTGGTGCAATAGGAATACAGTGGCTTCATAGAGTAATTAATGCAATATGGAAGGATAGGAAAGTCCCAGATGATTGAAAAAAGGGAATAATAATACCTCTCTTCAAAAAAAGAAGCCGGAAGAAATGTAGCAATTATAGAGGGATCACTTTATTGTCTCATGGTTTGAAAATATTTGAGAAAATACTTGAAAAAAGGCTAAGGAAAATAATAGAACCACAACTACAGGAAGAACAATATGGATTCAGAGAACACCGATCAACTACCGATCTCATATTTGCACTTAGAATACTGTTAGAAAAGCATTGGGAGAAGGGCAAAGACTTAACACTAGTGTTTTTGGATCTCGAAAAAGCATTTGATAGTGTTCCAAGGAAGACTATATGGGAATGGTTAAGAAAGAAGAATGTACCCAAAGGGCTTATCCAGAAAGTTAAAATGCTTTACGAAGACTGCTGCAGTTGCGTACAGATAGGAAACGGTAATTCTGATTCGTTCCAAACCACTAAAGGAGTGCAACAAGGCAGTACCCTTTCACCATTACTTTTTATCACTGTCATGGATGAAGTCATGAAAGAAATTAAGCAGAAGAACAATATGGACATCAATGCATTTGCATTTGCAGATGATGTAGTAATTTGGGGAAATACAGAGAAGGAAGTCCAAGAGAGGCTGAACACCTGGAATGAACATTTGAAAGCACACGGATTAACAATAAATAAATCGAAAACTGTTACTATGTCTGTCAACAGGCAGAAGAAGAAAGGAAAAATAATGCTGGAAGGTACACAACTGGAAACAGTAGACCAATATAAATATCTTGGGTGCATCATTTCAAGTGATAACAGAATACAGCATGAGATTAACAACCGCATTCAAAAATCAGCTCAGTTTTACCATCAAGTTTGGAACCTCCTCTGGAACGAACAAGTTCCCTTAAGATCAAAGCAGATTCTATTCCAATCATACTTCACCCCCATAATAACATATGGCCTAGAAACCTGCACAACAACCCAACAAGTGGACAGCAAACTACAAGCCACAGAAATGAAGTTCCTACGAACTATGGTACAGAAGACAAAAAGGGACAGGGTAAGGAATGAAAGAATAAGGGAGCAAGCTGGTGTGTACCCATCCCTGAATGAAAAAGTGACAAGGGCCCGTTTTTGGGCATGTCAAACGAATGGACGATGGAAGGACAGCAAAACAATGGCTACACACAGTTGTGGCCGGAAAACGACCGGTAGGAAGACCTAGGAAGAGGTGGCTGGACCAAGTGAAAGAGGACATAGGAACAAGAGGAATCAGCTGGGATGTCGTCTTGAGAGAAGAGTGGTACATGGACAGACAGAAGTGGAGAGTGCTCGTAAACCACACCCGGGCAACTGGAGTGGAAAACTGATGATGATGATGATGATGCTTTATCTGTCCCTATAATAATTAAGAGGGGAATTCCTCAAAACAGTAGTATTGGACCTTTAAGTTTTCTTATATATATCAATGATATGTGTAAAAGTAGGCAATGGTATGATGATCAACAGAGTTAAAAGTCAGGTTGTGAGTTTCACAAATAGGAAAAGTCCTCCATCAATTACCGCATTGATGGGGTAAAAATTCCTTTTGGGGATCATTGTAAGTACCTAGGTGTTAATATAAGGAAAGATCTTCATTATGGTAATCACATAAATATGAATGTAAATAAAGGGTACAGATCTCTGCACATGGCTATGAGGGTATTTAGGGGTTGAAGTAAGAATGTAAAGGAGAGGGCATATAAGTCTCTGGTAAGACCCCAACTAACTGGGCGAATTGGCTGTGCAGTTAGGAGCACGCAGCTGTGAGCTCATATCCGGGAGATAGTGGGTTCAAACCACTGTCGGCAGCCCTGAAGATGGTTCTCCATGGTTTCCCATTTTCACACCAGGTAAATGCTGGGGCTGTACCTTAATTAAAGCCAGGGCCACTTCCTTCCCATTCCTAGGCCTTTCCTGTCCCATCGTCACCATAAGATCTATCTGTGTCGGCGCGACGTAAAAGGAACTAGTAAAAAAAAAAAAAAAAAAAAACCAACTAGAGTATGGTTCCAGCATATGGGACCCTCACCGATTCAAGAACTGTAAAAAAATCCAAAGAAAAGCAGCTTGATTTGTTCTGAGTGATTTCCAGCAAAAGAGTAGTGTTACAAAAATGTTGCCAAGTTTGAGCTGGGAGAACTTGGGAGAGAGGAGACAAGCTGCTCGACTAAGTGGTATGTCAGATCAAAAATTAGATGTGTGGCTTTTCAGGCGTTTGCTCTATTAACCAGCATTTCGTCTTAGGTCTGACACTAGACTCTTCAGAGTGGGATGTGTCAGACCCTACCCACTGACGCTGGGGTGTATGCAGGTGAAAAAAAAAAAGTCAATCAAATCAATCAAAGTGGTGATTTCATTACCTCCCCTCAGACGAGGAGAGGGCGGGCCGACAGCTATACTAGTAGCTCTTTGGCCATAGAGAGGGGAAGATCATTGTAGAAAAACCAAAACAAACAGAGGAGGTATGTCTTGTACATACCGTGAGAAGACAAAAAACAGTGTATTGGCGCAAAGGCACTGCGACAACAAGCCAGGTCCCAGGGGGGCCCCGCAAAGCACCCCGCGCAAGCAGACCCCAACAAACATCAGAGGAAAGGGACAAAATTTTATTAACGTATCTCGGGCGCGCAAATTGGAAAAGATAGAGTATTACAGAAAGTAACAAGTGTTTACATATAATGAGCTGATATTACAGAAAGTGACAAGTATTTACAGATATTGAGCAGGTATTATAGGTGGGTGTGGTGTGAAGTTGGAGTAAGGAGTCAGGTAGTGTTGGGAGAGGAGGTAATAAAGAGTGGTAGTTATATTGGTGATGGAGGTGGCAAGTATTCGGAGCAGGTCCAATAACGGAGAGGGCGGTAGGAAGAAATTGGATGATGGGGCGGGTTGGTAGAATGTTTGTGGGGGTGGGGCGGGTGGCGAGGCAGATGAGGGGCTAGGAGGAGAGATATGAGAAGAGGAGCGGCCAGTATGAGGGGGGGAGCGAGAAGGCTCCACGCGGTAAGTCCTGCTGCGGAGACTGACGCCAGTGTTGATCAGATGTTCTACAGCGGCTTGAGCGTTGTAAATACGAATCGCACGACGAGCTGGGATGCCTGCCAGTTGGAGTTCCTCCAGGATATCCTGATCGGTGATCGTAGGGTCAACGCCACGGACCACACAACTCGGCAATGGAAGTCGATTGGGGGCTGTTGAGGCGGCTTGTCCGTCAGAGGCGGATTGAGTCGTCCTGGTGGCAGCCGTGGAGGTTTGCTGGGAACAGGGTGGGGTAGTAGCTCGAGGAGTGAAGGTCGTGGACATAATAGGAGAAGAATGGCTAGACGTGATGATAGTGGGAGAAGAAGAAAAAGGAGTGACGGTCAAAGTTGTGAAAGTGACAGTAGGAATAGCAGTGGAGATTGACGAAATGGAGATGAGAGGCGACGAGAGTGGCGGGGAAGTATGAGATGATAAAGGGACAACGGAAGGAGCCTCGTAAGGATTAGAGGCCAGTTGGTCTAAGACGTACTGCGGAGTCGGAAGCACTGCATGGAGCTAGCCGTATAGAAGTGCGCCATGAGCTGCCATGGCCATGTTGGGACGGTGCCCTTGCGCCAACTTCATTCATTGTCTCCCCCTTCGGTATGTACAATACATACCTCCCATAATTATCTTTCTATATGCCTTTTCTTCCTCTATAGCCTAAGAGCTCCTTCGTTGAGCTGATGGCCCGCTTTCCCCCATATGGGGAAAGAATTTAAATAACTCTTTTCGCTTTGTGTCACCTGCATACACCCCAGCGTCAGTGGGTAGGGTCTGACACATCCCACTCTGAAAAGTCTAGTGTCAGACCTAAGACGAAATGCTGGTTAATAAAACAAACGCCTGAAAAGCCACACATCTAATTTTTAATCTGATTTTTTATATACTCTATTGGTGGAAAAATATCTAATTCCCTCCATGGGAACTTAGAATTTCCATAAGTGGTATGTTCCGAGCTGTCAGTGGAGAGATGGCATGGAATGACATTAGTAGATGAATAATTTTGAGTGGTGTCTTTAAAGTAGGAAAGATCACACTATGAAGATTAAGTTGGAATTCAAGAGGACAAATTGGGGCAAATATTCATTTATAGGAAGAGGAGTTAGGGATTGGGATAACTTACCAATAGAGATGTTCAATAAATTCCCAATTTCTTTGCAATCATTTAAGAAAAGGCTAGGAAAACAACAGATAGGGTCTGCCACCTGGGCGACTGCCCTAAATGCAGATCAGTAGTGATTGAATGATTTGTATTTGGCAGTTTCTGCTGCTTGTCATGTTCTACACTGTCCAGCAGTCTCTGAAGTCTTTTGTTTTCTTTTGCTGTGTCAATGCAGAATGTCAGAAAGTACTACAATACTAAAATATCTACATTCTGAGCATAAAAGATCAAATCAAATCAAAATCTCTTTATTTGCAAATGAGGTGTCTACCTCGGTGGCAAATGATACACTAAAATACATTATTGTCAAGCACTAAATTTTAAATTAACAGGAGACGAAGAAAATTTTCCTAGAATACAATACCATACAATTTACGCTAATAATTTTTTTCTATTAAACACACACATCATCCTTAATAAATTTATATTGTTTACAAAATTCTACTTATAATATCTTACAAACATAGTCAACTATGTGTAATTTCCATAACATAAGAAGTAGCACACAGGTGAAAACTTCGGCTCACTGAGAAACATGCGGGGTCGCTCATGGATGAATGCTCCAGGCGTTCACGAAGTAAGTGCTCACACTGACGATGGGATTGTTGCCAGGCTAAAACTTCTCCCACCACTAGCCAAAATTTTGAGGAAAAGCTATTGAGAGGGATAGCCCATAAGCACAATCCTATGACATTAAATATTCATAATTATTTAGAGCCTGGATGAAAACTCTGTTTGCGACCTCTCACGGGTTAAGGCGGTGAATAGAAGTGAAAAATAGAAGTGATAAAGCCTTTCTGTCATACATTGGGAAAATAACTGACAGAATAGGGAATCTAGTGGGGTTCCATGGAGTAAAGACCATATATAGGCCAACGAATAAAATCAAGGAATTACTAAAGTCCGCTGAATAAAATTGCCATCCTCTCTCCACAGCAGGTGTCTACAAGATCCCGAGCAGCCGCAGCCTAGTGTACATAGTGTGCTAGGAAACGCAGCATCACTATCTGACTGAAAGAGCAAACCAATACAGCCAGCTGGGACAAAGTGAAAGGTCATCAGTTGGTGAAAATTTGCTGCTAGTAGATTATGACATACAGTACAGTAACACTGAAATACTGTCAACTACTGTGTCTTATTATGCCCAGCTACAAAGAGAAACTACTGTAATCCTGATGCACACAAATAACAGCCATAAGGATGAATCTGAATGAGTCATCAAAGCCTGGTTTCCAGTACCAAAAGCTTTACAACCTGGAGGACACGATGGCTGTGGCAGGCAAAAAAAAAGCAAAAGGCAATCAGTTGCTTGTCTCTGCGAGTGCCAGGCTTCACATTGCTCCAATCATTAGTCAAAGAACAGTTAATCAGCAACTGCTGCCTGACCACAGCAGACCAATAGGTGAGCAGCTTGCACTGAGAGCTTTGTAGCAGTCAAAGACAGCAGAACCCTTTAGAATGTCCAACACAGTTTTGGTGAAATGTCGGCACTGCCAAATGCATACCATAGCAAACCATTCCAAAAATTATTGTTGACAGACAAGTTTCAATCTGGCATACCATGGCAAACCATTCTGAAAATGACTGACAGAGGAGTTTCAAGTTGTCTCCCAAATCCAGTTCTCCACAACTTGAATTTAACATAGCCTAAACACTCATATCAATAAGAAATCCTAAGACATTACTAAAAATTCGACCTGAGACCATCCAGACTATGGTCAGCTATAGTAACCACTAGATGTCCGGATCCATGGCTAAATGGTTAGCGTGCTGGCCTTTGGTCACAGGTGTCCCGGGTTCGATTCCCGGCAGGGTCAGGAATTTTAACCATAATTGGTTGATTCCGCTGACACGGGGGCTGGGTGTGTGTGTCATCTTCATCATCATTTCATCCTCATTACAACGTGCAGGTCACCTATGGGTGTCAAATCAAAAGACCTGCATCTGACGAGCCAAACTTGTCCTCGGACACTGCCAGCACTAAAAGCCATACGCCATTTCATTTTTCAATTTACCACTAGACTAGGGTATTCGTGAGAAGTGTGCCGTAAAGAATTTTTAGGAAGGACTTTAAACATACAAGATTCCAAAATTTATTGGAAATATCTTTAACATGAACCTTGTAACTTGCAGTTACTTGTCTTTCCTATTTGTGACCTGGAGTAAAGATGGTAGCTATTGGCTGATTACATGGGGGCGGGGGAGCAAGACACTCAAAATATCAAAGATCCTCAGGGATAAAATGAAGATAATGTTTGTATTTACTTTCAGTGTGAGCAAGCTGAGCTTGAAGATCGTTTGAGAGAAGAGGAAGATAACGGTAATGTAGTAACACGCGAGGAGCAGATTATCCTCAATCGTATAGAAGAAGTCGCTGCAAAGAAGAATGCAGCTACAGCTATTAAGACATCATATGACAGTATGCTAGCTATACTTCAAAAGGTAATGTAAAATTTTATTATTTTCATGGAAATATATTTTTTGAGAAAAGCAATATCGAGTGGTATTGGAGTCTTGCATTTGGGAGATGATGAGTTCAGGCCCTACCGTTGACAGATCTGAAGTTGGTTTTCTGTGGTTTCCCATTTTCACACACAGCAAGTGCCTAAACTCTACCTTTATTAAGCCTGTGGCCACTTCCTTCCCAGATTCAAGATTCTTAAAAAGGTATTTTTAAGACAGTTTGAAGAACTGGACAATGCTTACATTATTCACATATCTAATGTTTTAATTTTTTTGTGTTAAGTAGCTGAAGAAGGTCCAAGAGGACCAAAACATATACTAGTTAATAGATTTGGTGGAAGGTATTGGAAAGGTGGATCTTATTAAAAGAATTAAAGGAATGTGATGTCTACTCATACATTTGATTGTTCTCTTTCCATTACCCTGTATATATAATATCTAACAATAGTGAAAGTTCATGCTGTTTTCTTTCTAAGGACAGATTTTTGTTTTATTTCATTAAACTTCTGGCGTTCCATTACAGTTGTAGCAGGTTGATCTACAGTTGAAAGATAGAGTCTAATTTTGGACATACTGGGAGGTGTTCCTTGTCCATTGAGTATTTTGTTATAAATTTATGTGAGCTAGAGCAATACTAATAGCATCCCTTTATATTAAAGTTTTCAATTATATGATACACTAGCAACCCACCTCAGCTGTGCATGGCAGCAATCTTGAATTTATGGTGATAGGCCTTATAGGATTTCCTTGTAGATGAAATTAGTAGTTTTCCTCTGGATGTATATTTTTCCAAGGTCCTTCTGACCGCCTGTTCATTAGCTCATTCCATTTGGAAGGATTTGTCACTTTCATCACACATTACCTCATGATACATTTAAACCATTCCTCCACTAAAATGACAGTAACTCCTAAAGCATTCATCCAAATTAAAGGGTATTACTAAATTAATAAGATTACTGAGGTGAATAAACAATCAATTTGATAAGGATTACATAATTAATCTCCAAATAGGTTGCCAAATTTTAAGGTTGATTTTTTACTGCAAACAATAACATAACACTTTCTGAAGGCTACATTTTATGAACAAGTATGTTCTATTGTAGGCTACTTTCACTCAATTTGTTCACTCATACTTGAGGGTCTATCATTGATGGTTTGGGCAGCGTAAACCAAGAAAGCATTAGGATGGCCCTTCACAAAAATTGCTTCTGCTCGACTCCCTTTTGCCATAGGTTAATGCCCCATAGACTTAACCTTTCTCAATAAATTATCTATATAATAAGGGTGTATTCTGCCTGAAGGCAGGTCCAAACCTCTGCAGAGGCATGCCTGAGCCAGAGTTTACGTACGGTAGAGTGGCCAGTTCCTTTCCTCTCCTCCATTCCTTACCCCCCCACCAACAGTGCGTGGCAACCCATCCAAATCTTGACCACGCCCGATGTTGCTTAACTTCGGAGATTTCACGGAATCCGGTGTTTCAACATGTGTACGGCCATTGGCATCTATACAATGGTGGCATCAAAATCCATTTGGTGGATGAGATTAGCCCACAGAAACAAATACAGACATCTTTCAGGGATGAGGGAAATGGATGATCATGGTGTATACAAAGTCTAATAAATGTGTTTCATTATAAATTTATGTGAGCTAGAGCAATACCCTTTATTTATATTAATTTAATTTATATAAAACATATGGATATAATGTTTAAAACTGTAAATATTCAATGGAATGTAGGAAATAGCAGGGTATTAGAAAGCTAAGAATACTGACCAAGAGAATTTATCGTGTTAACCACATAATCTGTAGGCCATACAGCTGAGCAGTGGTTACTAGGTAGGCTAAGCCAAATCAGGGCTGTAGCACCATGGGGGTTCTTTTCTGTTTTCAAAAATTTGCAAGCAATATAAATGGTTTAGTTAAGAGTTTTTCAAGAGTATACTTTAATTGTAATCTATTTCTAGGTACATGTGTTTAACTCTCAGAAGTAGTCACTCTAAAACAGATGTATCCTATGTATCTATTTATATTTAATATTCATATTCTTGTAAGTGCTGTTCATAAACAATCATTGTATTTCCTGCATTTACAGCAAATGTTAAATTCATATCCAGGACTCATGGTACTTCGACACAGTTCTGAATTCTCTCCGCCAAGATTCTCGGGTTCAGTGCCGTTGTATATTACGAGCAACAGAGATGGGCCAAGTAGCAACAGAGGAACTGGCTAACATTCGTGACGAATACAAAGTGCTGGAGAAACAAGTGAAGATCAGCATCAAGGAGCGGGACAGAGCAGTACGCCAAGTAAGGAGAGCTGTGGATGAGCTCTACCTACAATGTAAAATGCTCACTAGAGTTGAGGTAAGAGTCATTATATATCCATTACATTACTATTGCTTGTCAATTACTGAATAATTTACATAGAGAAGATTTTTAAAATATTCGTTCCATCTATCCAGTGATTCCCTGGGATCTACTACGAGTTCACCTGATTTCCTTGTTGTTGCTTGTTGTTTTAAGGGGCCTAACATCGAAGGTCATCGGCCCCCACCTGATTTCCTAAAACCTTTCATTTTTCCTCTCTTTCTAAGATTATTACTGTCCAAAAATGCTTCTCTCAATTATTATCATCATTGTCCGACTCTTTGGCTGAATGGTCAGCATTGAGGCCTTCAGTTTAGAGGGTCCTGGGTTCGATTCCCAGCCGGGTCGGGGATTTTAATTGTGTTTGATTAATTCTTCTGGCTCGGAGACTGGGTGTTTGTGTTTGTTCCAACACTTCCCTCTGCATATTCATATAACACACTACACTACCAACCACCAAAGAAACATGCACTAGTGATTACATCCTTCCATATAAGGTTGGCATCAGGAAGGGTATCCGGCCGTAAAACACGGCCAAATCCACATGTGCGACACAGTTCACACCCGCGACCCCACAGGTGTGAGAAAAGAGGTAAAACAAGAAGAAGAAGAAGATCATCATCATATACCGAGCAGAATGGCCGAGCGTATTAATGCACTATGATTAAGGAGTCAAGTTCCGCATTCAGGAGACTCGTGAGTTCGAACTCCACTGTCAGCTGTTCTGACAATAGTTTTCTGTGGTTTCCCATTTTTACTTCCCGGTAAATAACGGGAAAGTTCCTACCCACAGGCCACAGCCAATTCCTTCAACCTCCTTACCCAATTTCAATCACCAATACTCATCTTCATTAGCTCCTCAACTGAGGTTAGCAGGCTGGCATCAGGAAAGGCATCCAACCATAAAACATGCCATGTAAATTCACATTGTCTCATCCTCACCACTATATCAGGAAACGGGACACTAAGGGTTAGATGATATTATTATTATTATTATTATTATTATTATTATTATTATTATTATTATTATTATTATTACTACTACTTCTAATAATAGGCAAGATGCAATTCACTCCCTCAAAAACCGACATGAAACTGCAGCCGAAACAGGACTACAAATATCATATGAAAAACCCAGTACATGGAAGGAGCCTCTCGATTTCTAGATGGGCAACCCATGATGACTAATTTAGATGAATTTCTCAAGTAAATAAATTCAAATACCTTGGAAAAATCATTCAACCTTCTGGATTAAATTGTGAAGCAAATAAAGAGAGAATTACTAAATTACAGAAAGCATATCGAATCACTTGGAACACATATAACAAAAAATCATTATCTTGAGAAACAAAACTAAGACATTTGTATAACCTGAAGCATTATACGCATCCAAAACCTTAATCATTGGCAGTAGATCACTTATAAAAGGTACAGAAAAGCAAGAAAAATTTTACGGAAAATTTTTGGCTCAGTCTGCACAGAGGGAGTATGGATGAAGAGGAAATCTCATAAATTTATTGCCATACTGAAAAAATCTCAGACACTATCAGGAAGAGGAGGTTGAAATTCTATGGTCACATTGTCAGAATGAACAATGATAGACTGACCAAAAGAATTCTAAATCTTGTCCTCACACTGAAAGTCGAGAACAACTGGCTAAATGAAACAGAATCGGATGTTCAGGAAATCCACATGAATCAGGAAACTGTGAAGAACCGATCTGCTTTCAGAACAGTGATCAATAATCCTTGTTTCACGGAGCCAAAAGCTAGAACTAATAAAACCTGGACAGAAGAACGTAAGAAGAATTTCAATGAGAGGATGAAGAGATTTTGGGAAGAGAAGAAAGCAAAATCATCAGCTAAATAAGTTCAAGCGTGCTCCTCAGTTGGGCATAACGATGTACTTCCATGTCCTGTTTTGAATTTTGATTTTAAAATTAATTTATTTCCCCTATTTTAAATTTAACTTGATTAGTCCTTCTTAACTGGACAAGGTTACAGATATTACGGATGAGGAAAATTTTCTCACAGAACTGGGGTATTTAACATAGAGACAAGATAGGATTGGTAGGAGGTGGGGTATTCATACTAATGAAAGAAGAATTTGTAAGCTATGAAAAAGTTAAGGATGATAAACATGAAATTCTAATATGATTATTTACTTACACATACACACGTTAAATGCTACATTAATTTTGGACAACATTTACTGCTTTATTATTCAGAGTGCAGGAATGTGCAGTTTGTTTACCCTTCTGAATCTTGTTGTGTCAGTATTAGCAAGGAAGTGAAGTTATCTATTGCCTAGTGCGCCATTCCCGCGTCCAAGTCGAGACGAACAAGATCCAGGCTAGCTCAAATATGATCACATTTCTCGCTGTTCACAGTTTACGGGCTATGGGTTCCACATTAGAGACAAGATCACCGATTTATGCTAGTAGAAATACCTAACTTATGCAGAGGACGTCTCCTACTCGTTTTCCTAGTTAGTTTCTACCTGCGGCTTACAAATTTCCAAATTGTTAGTACTTACATCTAAGCAACTATTCTAAAAGTCATTAAAAGAATGGTTAACTTTTACTATGTGACATTTATTGTAAATCAAGAAAGGTTAGACGCAAAAGGTTGTCAAGATTCCTCTTTGAAATGGTAAGTAATGAGTATTGATATATGTCTCAAAATTCATCTTGAAACATTAAGTTAGAGACATTGAATTGAAATAAAATATCAAATTAGGATAATTAAAAATGAAAACATTACATAAAAGATATTAATTGAAAAATACTAGATTGAAAACATCGGATTGAAAAGAAAATAATTTGAGTTAGACAAAGATATTAGATGCATCTAATTAAATGAATGAAAATTACATTGAAACATACTATATACACTGTCGTAGATTGAGAGTCTTTAAATGTTGGATGCAGTTTCCATACTTGGTAATGAATAAATCAAAAATTGGAATCACATCTTTCATCATGTAAATTCTTGAAAAATTATTCTGAAAATTCTACTTGCTTTCATCTCGTTTTCGTTAATTCATTGCAAAAGGTTAACTTCGTTTGACTGAAACTATTTGTGTCCAAATACACAACCAGATTGACATGGGAAAATATCTTCGGAAATATTTAAAACAGTTCATATGAATCACGTCTTTCAAACATGTTCTCATATTTCTTGGCATTTCTTCTTACAGAGATAAAGACAACTCCCTTTAAGTCAATATATTCCTTAAAATATTATGATTAAACATCATATCTAGAAATTATGCAAGTCGTTCTCTTATTTGAGATCATTAATTAATTCAAGTGCACATCTATGTCATAACATTGTGTTATCAAGTGTATCTGACCATCACTCCCTCAAATCATACTGTAATCGGATGGTCTACCTTATGCAAAGACTTCACTTACTACCAACAACTCTTATTTGTGAAGCTAAGTCACCAGTGATATCGGGTAATGCATTGGAATAAACTTCAAAAGCTTCCCTAAAATGTGAGAAAATTCTTACGATTAGAAGAAATACATGGATGTAGGCTAATGTAATATCATTTTCCTCTTCAAGAATCATTTGGTGATCTACAATAAAAATATCAACATATGGACGTCATTGAGATCGTATCCCACATTAATTATGGCTTATTCAAGGACAAAAGGGTCGACTGAAGACAAATTATATTCATTAACTACCTCAAAAATATGTAACTTGGAATACAATCTTCCTTAAAACAAACTATGACCATACTCAGGAAGAACAATAATCATCACCAACATTAATCATCATGACCTCATATCATTATTCACATTTCATATCAATATAGCATTTCACTTCACCGTAACAGCATTAACTCATTCCAACTCGACGTATTTCTAACTGTCATCATGGACCGTGTTCCTAACTACTCTGTCTTAGTCTCAATCTTTTAATAATTCCGTAAAATATCACCATATCCTTCTATTTAGTAAACATTTCCTATATACGATCTCATTTCCTCTATTACTAGATGTCATAAGTTCTCACATAAGCCTAATATTATCGCGACGTCGTATGAAATTCTCCAAGAGATAAAAAGTTAACCTCCTCTCATATTACATTGACAGCATTACGAACGGATGCTTTATTATCACTGGTTGACTATATCCTACACATGGATTTGACATTTAGGTCCGATGAATACCTATCAACCTTTAACCTAATTATGGTATTCGTCTTCTAGTATATAATCATTTCACTGACATTAATTAGAATAGCACTTGGAAAAATAAATAAATTCTTACTTGTATGATTGACTTAAAGAAACCTATCTTTGCTCTGCGTCCCCTGTAGTTGTTTCATGTCCGGGTGGATGGACATGCAGGCACAGCTCCTGGCATTTCCCTCATCTGTTTGGGAACATCTGGGCCTGTCTCGTCTGGTTATGGGTCCTTATGGGCTGGAAATGTCATCCTGTGCGGCTGTCATCTAGGTAGCCTCACCTCCATTTTTTTAATGCATGCTGCTGGTCTCTCGAGCAATTGGAACAAAACAAGACGTCAGTTTGGTTAATGTCGTCATCTTATGGATATGCTTTTCTACCATCTGCATGTGATAAATGAATATTGATCTTAGAAAAGTTAATCTTGGAAGTATTCTAAGATTTGGAATATGTAAAAGTGAATATTCCAATCAAATTATGGAGATTTATGTGTCTTTATATTTTTCTTCTCTCTCTCTCCTTGTCGATATTACAGTCCTTTAGCCTCTCGGAATTGATGGTATTGGCTAATACGTCGTCTTGGGTGTGTATCGTGACGTAGCAATGTGGAACTCTTTATATTTTAAAATACGATTTAATTTCGTGGCATGAAATATTCTGTAGCACTAATACTTCATAAAATAGTTGTTATTCTGTAGCGCTAATACTTCATAAAATGGTTGTGAACAATAGTTTCACTCTCTCTTGTAGCTAGTATTCTGATGTAATGATGCTTTTCTTCCTTTTATGTACGACCATGACGTTCTCCGTCTATGCGAAATGAATGTTAGATTTTTTAAAATAATAACTCTTAACAATCTTCATACGTCATTCTTTACCATCGCCTTTTATATTTCTTTTTTGCTGAGCGCTTGACGGAAACATCACTCCTTTGGCTCATAGTAGTATTCTGATGATTTAATATCGACGTTCTGATGACTTAAACTCCATTTTTGTTCCGACTGGATCCTGTTGTGAACAGTGAAATGGCACACTAGCGACAATCATGGAGATTCCTTGCCCTTCCTTGATGCTGTCACCAGGTGCACTTTTGTGGCTGTGGAACTCTAGCGCTGTTGTGACATCGCCACAGGCTCCCTTCTAAAGATAATAGGCTACTTGATGTTTTTGGGGTATACAGTCCTGAAGAAGGTGGCACTAAAACTGGTGTGGAATTATTTGATGAGATAATCACCTGTGTGGGAAATGATACACAAAGGATTGTGATTTTAGCGGGTGATCTTAATTTAGCAAATGTTAAGTGGGAAGGTAATGCGAATGACAAGAAGCATGACCAACAAATGGTAAGAAAAGTTAATCTGGGAAGGACAGCTGAACGAGAAATTTATGGAACCAACTAGAGGGACGAATATTTTGGGCATGCTTCTGGTAAAACCAGATGAGCTCTACAGGGTGTTTCAGTGAAAGGTATGCAATATGGAAACTGGTAATAGGGGCTGCTACACTGAGTATTTCAACATAGGGAACATGTGGTCTGTGAGGCCAGCCAAAGGTGATATAGACTTGAATGTGTGTAAAACGAATATGGTGTCTTTAGTAATTATTTATGTTTCTTGAAAATGAAAATCCACAGCCTGTTTTCAATCATTCTACTGGATCAGTAATGGAATTAATGAATCCCCCATCTAGCTGCGAGGAAAAAACGCTGGTGTATGACATGGACTTGGTTGTTAGGATTGTTGCAGCATGTGATGTGATAATATCACATCCCTGCTCTGGCAAACTAGCGAAACTGACAAACTAAGGAATCTGTAGTTCTGAAGTTCTGGTCTACATTTTGTTATTTATATATTGTCTACCCTCTGACAAAGTCTCACATCTGCAGCTCATTCTGTATGCCTAACACATAAAACCAATAATTAAATATAAAAATTGATTTGACATGAGTAATCACAACTTCTTTCAGCTCTCCTAACCTTTTGACAATTTTCAGATTCGTTAGTTTGTCAGAGCAGGGACGATATGCAATACACCAGAGATCTTCAGACAGGCGCAGCAGAATCTCCGTACACCATTGCCATGGCTCTCAGTTTGAGCAACCATTAAGAGTTTGTACTGTACACACAGATGCATTAACTCTGGTCTCTTCGTGGCATGGTCATCAGTTACAGTGCTACCTGTGTAATTAGTATACAAATTTACTTTCCATAAACAAAAAATAAATAAGCAATAAACTCTCATGACACCTTATTTGTGTTACACATGTTTATACTAGTATACATATTTCCTGTAATAATTGCATGTGGCCTCCAGAGAGGCCTGGTGCAAGTCTTTTGATCTGATGCCATATAGGCGACCTGCCCATCTGTGAGGATGTGACCCTACCTAGGATAATTTCTAATGCTTAAGACAACACACACACACACCCAGCCCTCGACCCATTGGAATTAACCAATTAAGGTTAAAACCCTCGACCCTGCCGGGAATTGAACCCTGGTCCCCTTGGACCAAAGGCCAGCATGCTAACTATTTAGGCATGGAGCCGGACATATTTACTGCCAATAAACATAATAACTACTCAAGACACCCTATTCATGTTACATATATTCACATCCATATCACCTTTGGATGGCCTTGTAGACCACTCATTCCCTATGTCAATATACTCAATGTTGCAGCCCCTCTTACCAGTTTTTGTTTAGCACGCTTTCACTGAAACACCCTGCATAGAGAAATTGGATTGATATGTGGTACAAGTGATCATGAAACTTTTTTTGTTGCAGTTAAAAATAAAGGGAAGACCAGGTTTTAAAATAAGATATATTAGGCAATACCATATAGCTGATAACACAGGCTTATGGGAGATTTTAAATAGTAATTATGATCAGGGTAAAATTATAAATAAAAATGTAAACAGCTTATGGGATGGATTCAAACCAATTGTTGATACATTGAAAACAAACATTGGTCAGCAAAGAAATAATTAATTTTATATATTCTCAAAACGTGAGGATATTCGTAAACTATGGTTAACCGGTGGCCAAGGAGATGATAGATGGAATCCTACTACTTGCATAATATGTTTATCCTATTTCAAATAAGAAGATTTTGTAAGAAAGTTGTCATAACTCTGGTCAGGTGCATGCCACTCTGAGATGCTTTCTTCCTTGTATATATTATTTGCTTTTTATCACTTGTGTACATATATTTTCTTTCTTATATTTCATAGGATAGTTTCACATTAAACACTCATCAGATATGATCAAATTTGTGCCCTGTTCATTTCCTTAACCCTAGAATATTAACCCCTGTTTTGCGATACATTATTACTAAACCTTCCTAAATTTGACTACTCAAAATTTGATTCATTATACACTGAGTGGCCAAAAGTCATGGGAAGGAGTGTCCCATTACAAAATGTGCTGTTTATGACCCCTGACTGTTGCAGCTAGCTGTAGTATAGCTGAGCAATCTGTCATAGACATCAGTGTCGTGAAGATGGCAACACGTGAGTTAACTGACTTTCAATGCGGGATGATCATCTGTTCACGGCACATGGGTCATAGCATTGCGGAGATTACACGTGAATTTGGGTTTCTGAGGTTAGCAGTATTGAGGGTGAATCTTCAATATCGTGGAGAGAATGTTACCACCTGCATAAACCGCTGCTCGGGAAGACCAGAGGTGTTTAACGAATGGATATCACGTTGCCTCTTCAGAACCATACTGGGCACTCGATGGGCTACTGTGAGTCAGATCACTGCCCAGTTGAAAGTTGGGAGTCAGGAACCCATTTCTACCAGGACTGTAAACAGGCAACCGCACTGCACAGGCTTCACCAGCCGACGATCAACTCGTGTACCTTTGCTGACACCTCGACACAGAGCTCAACGACGTGCATGGGCTTGAGAGCATTGGCAATGGATCATGGAACAGTGGTGGCGTGTGGTATGGTCTGATGAATCCAAGTTCCAGATGTATCGAACTGATGCGCGCGTAAGAGTGTGGCATATGCCCCATGCGCTATGGATCTTGTGTGTCAACAAGGTTGTGTCCATTCAGGAGGTGGCTCAGTTCTGGTCAGGGCGGCGTTCTCATGGTCGCAGTTAGGCCCCATTGTACAGCTGCAGGGAGTGCTGACAGGTGCACGTTATGTGGACATTCTTTCAGAACATCTACATCCCTTTCTGGCTGGAGAAAACTAGGAAAGGCCAGAGTAGGTTTCCAAAATTTTACGGGAAATAAGAAAACTGCTATTCTGAATAATTCAAGCTCGTGGGGCAACTATTGACGTAGTCAGTGGAAACTTAAAAACCTAGTGAGTGAACTTCAAAATTTGCAGAACAAAGGCTGGAAAAATATATGGAGTGAACTAACTACCATGGCTGGAAACACTGGCTGGCCAGATCAGTTAAAAGAACAATCCAATAGAGTGAAACAGTGAAAGAGAATGGCTGATGAAGATGTTAGTACAGAAGATACACCTGAGAAAGTCACAGCAGAGATGTTATTTTAAAATGTTTTTTACATGATGCTGGATGAAATCATTGCTGACTTTAATGTAAGGTTTAAATCATTGAAAGAAATGGTTAAATTTTTCTCAGTCCTTTGGGAGTTCCGATTCATGTCAGAAGATGAAATTGAGTCAAAAGCTTTGGATCTTGTTCAAAGATATGAGAACGACTTGCAAGATGATTTAGTAGACGAGCTTAAAAGCTTGAAGATGGTATACGCTACTAACTTTGGTGAGAAAACATACCCATGTCCTCAAAATCAAACTTGGAAACCTGTTTCCTAACTTGTGTGTTTATTTGACTATTCCTGCAAATGTTGCCAATACTGAAAGAGCATTTTCAACGCTAAAGAGATTGAAAAATATGCTTCGTTCTACAATGACCCAAGTCTTGGGGTTCTAGCTGTGGAGGCTAAACTTTGAAAGAAAATTAACATGGATGCCACCATTGAAAACTTTGCAGCAAGGAAAGCACTAAGATCCTCTGTATGAAATGTACTTAATGTCAGGCCCCTTTACTCTCCTTTCATAAGGTAAGCCGGAAGTTAAATTGTATTTATCTTCAGTTGATTAATAACAAATTTTTCTTTATAAATATAGTACTAGGCCTACCAGTAAAACATTAATAATTACATCAAAATCAAATCAAATCAAAATCTCTTTATTTGCAAATGAGGTGTCTACCTCGGTGGCAAATGGTACACTAAAATACATTATTGTCAAGCACTAAATATTAAATTAACAAGAGAAGAAAATTTTTCCTATAATACAATATTATACAATTTACGCTAACAATGTTTTCTATTAAACACACAGCTCATCCTTAATAAATTTATATTGTTTACAAAATTCTACTTATAATATATCCTGTCCTACTTACAAATATAGTCAACTGATATACAGTATGTGGAATTACTTCAAATGATACTATACAACTGGTATAACATTAATATTTACATTGCATTTATTTATTTACTTTTTTTTTTTTTTTTACCGTTCTGGATCCTAAGTAGCATAACGACCTGCTGCGTCTTAACCAGAGCCCCTTTTGCCACCACTTTTCAGAGTTCCTGAAGGGCCTTCACAGCTACCGTAGCGGTCCCAGGGCCCTCGAAGTCCCCACTGTACTTCACCCCTACAGGCAGTCCCCTACTTTGGCTGTCCAAACTCCTTAGACCAGGGGATGGAATTAATTTATTCACACACATTCTTTTTATATACAATAACCTGCACTGGTCGAATGCCCTCTAACATTTCATTTATTTTCTCTGTTGCTGTTTATTCTCTTCTTGAATATCTGTACAGATTTTGGAAAAGGATCAAACACTACCCCTGGTAAACTGTTCCACTCCTTCACACCCTTCCCAATGAATGAAAATTTACCCCAATCGCTTCTGCTAAAATTCCTTCTAATTTTATATTTGTGGTCAGTCCTGCCGATATAATTATTTTCCAACTGAAGCCTCTCACGGATATCTCCCCATGCTTCTTCTCCTGTATAGGCTCTATATAATCCTGTAAGTCTAGTTTTCTCCCTTCTCTTACTTAAAGTTTCCCACCCAAGTTCCTTTAACATTTCTGATACACTACTCTTTCTCCTGAAATCCCCTGTTACAAATCTTGCTGCTTTCCTCTGCACACTATCTATTTCTTTTATTAGGTATTCTTGGTGAGGATCCCAAACACTGTTTGCATATTCCAATAATGGACGAACCATACTCAAGTAACTTTTTTCTTTTAATTCTTTGTTGCATCCTTTAAGTAGCCTCATTATGACATGTAATGATCTGTATGCTTTCCCAACAATGTCATCAATATGACCCTTCCAGTGCAAATTACTTTCAAATCTCACACCTAAGTATTTGCACTTGCCATCTTTTGGGATAACTACCTCATCCAAAGTATATTCAAATTCAGTTTTAAAGCTCCTGTTTGTAAAAGTTGTAACAGTTGATTTGCCTCCATTAACCTTCATATTATTTTCTTCAACCCATTGTTGGATACTTTCAAGGTCCCTTTGTAATTCTGAACAATCCTCAGTGTTGTTTATTTCTCTATAAACAATTATGTCATCTGCATACAATCTTATTTTTGATGTTATATTGTTCCCTAAATCATTTGCGTATATTAAGAAAAGTAACGGACCGATTATACTACCCTGTGCAATTCCCTTCCAAACTTTCTCTTCCTGAGATACATTATTTCCTACTTTGACTTTCTGAACCCTTGAATTTAGAAATGCTTTTATCCAACGTGTAACCCTTACGTCCAATCCTATTCCCTCCAATTTCTTTAATAATATTCCATGTTCCACTCTATCAAAGGCTTTGGAAAGATCTATGGCTATGCAATCTAACTGACCTCCTGAATCCAACTGATCTGATATGTCCTGCTGAAATCCCACCAGTTGTGCCTCACAAGAAAATTTCTTTCTAAATCCATACTGGCTCCTCATGAACCAATTTTTATCATCACATATCCCTCTGATGTACTTCGATATTAAACTCTCCAGAATTTTACAAACTATACTGGTCAGGCTGATTGGTCTGTAGTTCTCTGGTTTCCTTTTATCACCCTTTCCTTTATAAATTGGTATTATTATAGATTCCTTCCATTCCTTTGGTATTACACTATTATTTATGACATAGTCAAAGAGAAATGTTAAATAAGGCACTATATACCACCCCATTGTCTTTAATACCTCCCCAGTAATTTGATCACTCCCTGCTGCTTTTCCTTGCTGAAGCAGTTGGATTTCTCTGAAAATATCTTCGTTTGTGAATGAGAAGCTTCTTGTTTCCCTCTGTCTCTCTCCCTCTCTATCTTCTGTTTCGGTTTCCAACTCTTGACAATCATCTACTGAATCTCTAAATTCCCTACTAAATAGGTTTGCTTTCTCAGTATCTGTTAAATAGTGTTCACCCCCTTCTCCCACCATTGTAGGAATTTGGATTCCTTTTCCTTTTTGAATCCTGATATATGAATACAGCTTTTTCCATTTCCTTTTGTGGTCATTACCCTCTTGAAGTATGCCATTCATATAATTCTCTTTTGCTTCCTTTTTCACTCTATTCAGTTCCCTCATTAGCTGTTTTCTAGTTTCTCTACTCTCCCTACCCTCTTTGATTTTCCTGTTTACTATTCTACATTTTCTTTTTAATTTTCTTATTTCCCTTGTATAATAAACAGGGTCTGAGGTCATTTTACCCTTCTTAACAGGTACAAATCTCTTCTCTCCTTCCCAAATAATTCCTTTAAATTTAGCCCAAAGTGTATCCACGTTACTCCCTTCACTTATCCAACAACTGAATTGTGAGTTAAGGTAAGTCCCAAATTCATCAACTTTAGTTTTTCTGTACAATTTCTTGTCTTGTGTAACCCTCTTATTAAGCCTTTTTGGTACGAGGCCTACATCCATTATTACAGCCTTATGGTCTCCTATTCCTTCAATTACCTCAGTTTTATCAACAATTTCCCATGGTTTAACCAAGAATACATCTAGTAAGTTATTGAGACGAGTCGGTTCTTGTACTACTTGTGTAAATCCTCCCTCCCAAATTAACTTATTTGCCAGTTTCTGTTCATGGGCTTCACTTGCAGCTCCTTTCCATTCAACTTCAGGCAAATTTAGATCTCCCCCAATTATTACCATATCATTATTATTGTTTTTACAAGTATAATCTATTATTTTTTCAAAGATTTCCATGTCTCTTTCCTCTCTTCCAGGCCTGTATGTTCCTATAATTCCCACCTCCTTCATATTATGACAAACTAATTTTATCCCTAATATTTCATCCCTTTCATCGGTAAACCATTCATGTGAACAGTAAGTTTCCTTTACCAGAATAAACACCCCCCCTCCCTTTTTATCTCCTTGGTCTCTACGATAGACTGTGTACCCTTCTGGAAATACTTCTCTATTACCCACCCCTTCTTTCAACCACGATTCCACTCCTATCACCACATCAGTCTCATAAGATTCCATCAATGTACCGAATTTTAATTGTTTATTTACTACACTTTGACAGTTTACCAAGAGCAATCTCAGACCCCCTTCCTCCCTAAAACTTGACTGTTGCAATTGGGTAACTTGAAATTCCTTACTATCCTGAGTTTCTTTTTCTAGTTGGCTCTTTCTGCTAGTTTTCCTGGTCAGTATTATAACTCAAGGGAGTTGCCTGTTTTACAGTACATATCTTAAGATTAATAAAATCTAGAACAATATTTCCTATCTTTCGTTTACCTGAATTTTTGAGAGAGAGCCTTTTTATTTACCATTTAGGAACCAAAAAACATTAATAACAGGCCACACGTATAATTTAGATAAGTTAATGTGGAGCCCACGTGGAAGGGCGGGATAGCTTCTTTTCTAAATGAAATGAAACTAATATTCACTAGGCATTTGAGATAAAATATATTAGCAACTTGACATGGTTGTAGCATATAGTACAGTACAATACAATCCTAAAAAACAGCACAATACTTAAACTGCCATATTAAAGTCAGAAGAATGTTTAACTTGCAAGTCCTCATGAGATAATAAAAAACGTTAAATTATACAAACAAACCTATTAGACAGAGCAGAGCAGAATTTTGTCAAATTTATTTAATGTACATTATAATTATGTAGGGATGAACTAGTACAGTATACCTGTATAAAGACTTTGTCTATGTTCTGAATGTTGGAGTCGTCGTCATCGTCATCATCATCATCATCATCATCATCATCATCATCATTTCTTTGCTCCAGCAAGCTGGGTACAGTTGTGTACGAACCTCCTCCAGTTTGTTCTATCCATCCACAGATGCTGCTCATATATGCGACACCAGTTCACATCTCTACTTTCAAGGTCCTTCATTATCTGTTTTTCCCAAACATCACAAGCTCTTCCTCTTGGTCTCTTCCCAGGAACATTGTGGTCAAAGTATGTTCGAGGAGTCCTGTGAGGGTTCATTCTTTTCATGTGACCATACCATTGCAATTGATTGACTGAGAAAAGTAACAATAATTACCTTCTTTCCTGTAAGGTGTATTACTTTCAGTTATATAAATTCCATGAATGTTCTACAACACATCACCTCCAAAACGAAGAAACTGCAAACAATAGCATTATGCAGAAAGATCTCAGAAATCATTCAAATGAACATTTTGATATTTATGACTCTTAAAATATCAGAAATCATTGTAATCATTTCAATGTCACCAACTTCTTCATCTGTAATAAAAGGATCACCGTCTTTACATGGATTATAGGGATTCCTGGGTGTGCATGGGTTTTAAAATGGAGTTTTATTTCAGTACCTTGGCAATTTAGAAAATTCCCCCGGACTCATAAAATACTAGGAAATGTTTAAAATGCCCGGAAGTCTAATAACCCTAATTATTTCCACTGTCTTATTTGTAAGTGGGCAAAATTCATTGCTAATACCAATATAATTGGTCTGTTATTGGACATTATAAATTTTCCAGCTAACTCATTCATGGTTGCCAGCGTTTTGCCCCAGTGTGAATTGGGCTTATCAGTTGGTAAATAGCACACCCACCGAGATGCAGGGATAGTGCATACCATGGAGGCCACTGTGTAGGCTACTTGGAGCCACCGTCAGTGCCATTCGGGACAAATATTTCAGGTTCCTTATGGGAATCAACATCTATATCAATATAGTTCATTGCTAAAGGTCTCAGTATTATACAGTGTCCTATCCCTCATACAACTGGAAAATTTATTACACCCAAATAATTTTCAATATTTTTATAATTTTTCCCTTTGAGCTAGATTTATATACCCTCCCACATTATTTCACAGAAAGGGTTTACATTGTACAACAGGAATAACTTATCTGTCTGCAGTGTAGGACTTGGAGGAATATGCATTTCTTCATCTTTCAACAGTTTGTTCACTTGAACAGATAGGAAACAGCAAAAGAAATTGTTTAAAAAACCGGTAATACTAGGTATGATTTATGATCATGATGACACCATCTATTTTCAAGCTAGCTAGTGGGTCTTGATAGAGAGAAAGGTAGTACCGGTAAATCTTGACCAACCTTTTTAATTTTGCGTTGATAATAACACGCGAGAGGTCGCACCCGTGGCTGTTTGCCGCACTTTTTAAATATTTGTTAATAATTTCGTTGCTAGCCACTGTAGGGCTTAGGGCTCTCGTTTCATTCCTCCCCTCCCTTTCTCTCACCTGACGTTGATTATCGTCAGTGTATTGCCTGCTGCGTTCCGGAGTAGTTTAAGTTTTCTTTCACTCTCGCATCTGCCGCGGCAAATTGCCTTCATGTGACTCCTCGTGTAGTGCATTCTTACATGACTGCATTTTCAAGAAAGTTTCTTAAGTAAAGTTCGTGAGGTTTATGGTGGCTTTCAGTGAAGTGTGGTGCTGTAGTTTTATCTTGAAGAGTGACCGAATCATTCATTGAAATGTACAAATGCAAACGTTGAGGCAATTTGCTCACACACGATTTCTCGCACTCTTTAAAAGCTCACGTAATTTTACCAGATGTTGCAAAAAATTCATTAATTTTTTTACATTGAGAAAATATTGTTACTGGGTAGGCTACTTGGAGCCACCGTCAGTGCCATTCGGGACAAATATTTCAGGTTCCTCATACCGAGGACATGTTCTACACCACATCACCTCCAAAACGAAGAAACTGCAAACAATAGCATTATGCAGCAAGATCTCAGAAATCATTCAAATGATCATTTTGATATTTATGACTCTTAAAATATCAGAAATCATTGTAATCATTTCAATGTCACCAACTTCTTCTTGGCATATGCAGTTTTTCGTGCGCACATGTGTGTGCGCGCCTTCGTACCATAACATGTATTATTGTTATTCCTTTCGGATTTGAAAACTAACCTATGAATTCTTGAATTCAGTGAATGGAGTCATTGCCTCAAAATAAAAAACAGTACTCTAACCTATGAATTAGCCCACCCTGTGTCCATATATATACCATTAATTAAACATACTATTCTTTACTTACACTTTTATAATGGACAGAGTGTTAAAGTGTGAAGTCTGTATGTTCTGACACGGTGGTTAGTACTAGTTGAAAGGCAGTTAAACAGGGTACATATTTATGTTTTTATCAGAGCATTCACTGCCAAAGGAAAATAGCAGCTCATTAAAATATTAAGCATGAGCAATTTGCCTTCGCGCGACCTCTTGCGTTCTAAAACAGGTACGACCTCTTGCGTGTTAAGCAAGAAGAATTACTCAGACTTCATCCTCTCCAGAGAGTTCACTGAAAACTGAATTGTTGTGTATTTATGCATTATTTTATTAGTCGAGTAGTGATACAATTATATCTTTGTATTTATATAATATTCATCATTATAGATGTTCTTTAATTTTCATACAGACTGATCATGATCCAAAGCAGCCAGGTCAAGTAACAAGTGATATGATGCTTGCTGATGAGCTGAAAGATCTGGAAGATTCTATGAAGGAAATGAAGGAAGTTACACTTGTTCCGACATATGATGACATATTCCCCAGGTATGATGAACCAATTCTTGAATTCAGTGAATGGAGTCATTGCCTCAAAATAAAAAACAGTACTCTAACCTATGAATTAGCCCAC